>NC_083768.1:36648634-37346134 GCF_963514075.1 Conger conger | reverse complement strand
CCTCTATGGGGGGTTAGACAGCCCCCCCCCCACACACACAACCCAGGGACAGTCCATGCGTTTTAAGGGAATTATCAGGGAGAGATGGGAGGGCCCGTGGCAGGAAAATCTAGATTCCATCAAGACCAATGAGCCGCCATCAGGGCAGGTGCAATTCCATTGGAACCAAAACAAAATGTTCCATATTATTCCATTAGCCAATCACATTAAACTGACAGTTCTTGGCCCCAGTGGTACAAAGCCTGTTCCAGAGAGCCTAAACAAAATGTAGGTAATAGCATTCATATGTTCAAGTACTTTTGTATAAGTATGCAGCAGTGAAACTTACAGCAATGATAATCCTTCAGAAAAAAACAAAAAACATTCTATCAGCATTTCTCTGAGTTAACATAGAAATGTATTATTATGCATTTGATTTGCTGGACCCTTGGGTAATATATGGATTTCCAAAATGCAGAGAAGGCAAGGTCTCCCCACGCATGTTTTGCCACCCACATGTTACAAAATAAGGAACTGTTGTCGCTAAAGCATTGGCATCTTAAAATAGGTTATACAGCTAGAACCACAAGTTATAATGCTTTCAAACAATATACTTTTACCATAGGGATTGAAAACTGCGCTGTTAAAATGGAATGAATGCAAAAAAAACCCACACTGGCTTAAGGAGTTAATGAAGCCCTGTTTGTGCATTGGTGGAATTTTTGATTTAATATACACTCACTGATATACACTACTTAATTATCGAATCAGCCAATCATGTGGCAGTAGTGCAATGCATAAAATATGCAGATATCTGGGTGACTTTGACCGTGGCATGCATGTTAGTGCCAGACAGGCTGGTTTGAGAATTTTCTGTAACTGCTAGTCTCCTGTGATTTTCAGTATCTAGAGTTTAGGTGTAAAAAACAAATAAACAGTGAGCGGTAGTTCTGGGACGGGAATGTTGATGAGGGAGGTCAACAGAGAATGGTCAGACTGGTTTGAGCTGACAGAAAGGCTATGATAACTCAGATAATCAGTCTGTACAATTGTGGAGAGCAGAAAAGCTTCTCAGAATGCACAACACATCAAACCTTCAGGCAGATGGGCTACAACAGCAGAAGACCACTTCAGATTCCACTTCTTTCAAATACAGAAAGCTGAGGCTGCAGTGGTTCCCCAGAACGGGACAGTTGAAGACTGGAAAAATGTAGCCTGGTCTGATTAATCTCGATTTCTCCAGGCATTCAGATGGTAGGGTCAGAATTTGTCTTGTGTCAACAGTCCAGGCTGGTGGCAGCGGTGTAATGGTGTGAGGAATGTTTTCTTGGCACACTTAATTCAAATCAATCGGCATTTGAATGCCACAGCCACTGAGTTTTTTGCTGAGCATGTACATCCCTTCATGGCCACAATGTACCCATCTTCTACTAGCTACTTCCAGCATGATACTGCCCCATGTCACAAAGCAAATGTCTCAAACTGGTTTCATGAACATGACAAGTTCATTGTTCTTGAGTGGCCTTAGTCACCAGATCTGAATCCAATGGAACAGTTTTGGGATGTGGTACTACAGGAGATTGGCAGCATGAATGTGCAGCTGACAAATCTGCAGAAATTGCATGATGCAATCATGTAAATGTGGAACAGAATCTCAAAGGAATGTTCTCAACATCTTGTGGAATCTATGCCATGAAGAATGTTTTCGGAGCAACGAGAGGCCCTACCCAGTATTAGTTCCCAATAAAGTGGTCAGAGAGTGCATATCTCTATGCCTACTCCCTACATATGAACCCAGTTCATTCATCAATATTGAAAAACATCACACACATACAGCAAGCTTTTTTATTCTTCTTCCACCAACTATTTTTTATTGGCCTCATTCCTTTTCATCCCCGCAGTTCTCACTCTCCTGGGCAGTTCCATTTCACAGGGCCTCTGCTTCTTTTTCGATCTCTTCTATCAATGTTCTGTATAAGCCCACCAGACTGCAGTGACTCTGCCCCCAGCCATGTTCCATCATCACATTTTAAGGGTGTTTCATAGCCTGGGTCTCGCAGGTGAGGTGAGGATTCAGCTGAAGTCACGCAGTAGCTACAAACCATGTACAGTCTGTTTAGTGGGCAGCCGTGCGAACAGAATACCTTATTGATACAGTAAAAAGAGCCAGATCTCCACAACTGATGTCAAAATGTTTCTTTCGCCAAGAATAGAAATACAGTGCATCTAGTTTCTCTCTTCCCAAACTGTGGTTTCATGGAGGATGAGTGGAAGAGAAAGAATGAGTGCCTGAGTGAATACTTAAGTAAGCAAATGAGTTGCAACATATGTATGTTACTTAATGTAAGTTAAGTGAATATGTAACTGAGTAAGTACAACCATATATGAGGCCGCTAATAAGAATGTGAAACAATGAATAAGTGAATTGATCAGTGAAGGAACTCTGATTATTGGGATAATCTGAATTTTGATTATTTTAGAAAATAAAAAAGGAGTAAGGATTCGGAGGTTACACTTGCCATGTATTATTATTATTATTATTATTATTATTATTATTGTTATTATTGTTATTATTATTATTATTATTATTATTATTATTATTATTTTTAGTAGTAGTAGTATTAGTAGCTGTATTAGTAGTAGTAATTGTTGCAACTTAGATAAAGTAACTGAATTGGGGTCTATGGGGCGGCTGTAGCGTAGTGGTTAAGGTAAATGACTGGGACACGCAAGGTCGGTGGTTCTAATCCCGGTGTAACCATAGTAAGATCTGTACAGCCGTTGGGCCCTTGAGCAAGGCCCTTAACCCAGCTCCAGGGGAGGATTGTCTCCTGCTTAGTCTAATCAACTGTACGTCGCTCTGGATAAGAGCGTCTGCCAAATGCCAGTAATGTAATGTAATGTAATGTAATTAAACTTTGGTTTAGAGTTTAGACTTCCTTACTTCCTGTTTTATATATATGGATTTGGCTGTTTTTCATTCACCTCACGCTTTGGAGAATGTTCTTTTTCAATCCTGTGGAACAGAAAGGCGAACTTTAACGAAGAGAGCCTGCTTCTTTCCTTCATTAAAAGTTTTTCAAAGCGAGCGGACGATTCCCCCCAGCCCCGGGGACGAGGGGGGCCCTACACCAGCGCCCCGCCATGCCGCCCGCCTCATTAAGGCCGGTGTCACCTCCCGGAGTCTCTCATTCCACTCCCCTCTACGGAAAATAAAGAAAGAAACGCACAGATAAATATATAAGCGAAGGCGTGGGGAGAGATCTTGCAGAAACAGGGCTGTCGGGTTCATTTCCTTTACCTTCCCCTCTCCGGTTTCTGCCGGTCTGGCTGGGAGGCTGGTGGGGCCAGTGCTTCAGCCTCCTGGGGTTATTCCATCCCCTAAACTTCAACATTACAATTTCCAAAATGTCACGGGCGGGTAATAATTCATCTTAAGATTTTGCTGAAAGTTAAATTGTTGTTTTCTTCAATTAGCCACCCTTGGCCTCACATCCCTTGCCACTGCACTATAACCTCCCCCCACCCACCACCTCCCAAATCATCTTAGTCCGGCAGCATAGCCGGAAGTGCTGGATTCCCGTCCAGATCAGTGGAGTCAGGACTTTATCATTTATAAACCAAGAGCAGGGATCACACTGAACTCAATTTGGCTTGTGTTCTGGAAATTTCAGTGATTTCAGTGCTTCTGTGTTACTTGAAGAATGTATGTCTGTCTGATGTCAACTATGAAGACTCAAGCTATCCCCTTTAAAAAACTACTAATAACCTCAACACACGTACACACATGGACGCACACACATGCACACGCATACACGCACACAGTAACACACACTCACACACACACACACACACACATATATTCAGATGGATGAGTGTGGTCAACACTACACCCTGCATCCAGAGCACTCTCTTAATACACATTTTATAGTTCTATTGTGAACTCACCAGGGGCAGAGTAGCTCACAGAGTATGAATAAGCCTCATTTCATTTTGCCAGCTCGACCTTTCGTTTAATTTGCTGGTTTTCTTTGGAGAATTCTTGGATCATTGCCTTGGTTATACCTACTCTGTCTCTAATAAAGAAACAAAATTATTTCTGTGAAATTACAGTTTACCTGTGCGCGGTGGAGATGTAACTTTATGGCAGGGTTGCCTTCAGAAAACTCAATGTGCAAAGTGAACTATCTAGTCTCATGGGATATACTGTACGTATCTATGACCACATTTGCAGAGCCACAAATACCTGCTCTCAGGTACACTGGGGGTGCTAAGGCAAAGCTTAGACTTTAACAACCTGCGTCCTCATGGGAGAACACGCTCGTTTCCTCGAGAGGCGGCCTTAAGCACTGATTTAGTATCGCGGTTAGTGTGACGGCTTCTCCCATTTGTGATCTGGGTTTGAAAATGACATTCATACAATAACGTATGAAACAGCTTGGGATAAATACAAACAAATATTAAACCAAAACAAGTCGAGGAGGAGAGGCGGATGGATTTGGGGAAGGGAAATTTCTATTTTTCTCATTTTTCTTCATTAATCTTACTTCCTGATATTAAATTCACACAACCAAAACATGACATGCTTGGAACATTAAGTCCCTTAAAGTCTGAGCTTCTTGAGTACCACCAGTGGACATTTCATTTTAAAACCTCAAATTCAACTACCAGTGAGAACATAATTGTGGTTCAGTAAAAAGATAGATAGAAAGATGAGACTAGCCTCAAAGTGAACTTGTTGTTAACTTGTATGTAACCTTGCAGATAACCAACCAGAGTGCTCCTACAGCAATCAATCAAATCCAATTTAGCTCCAAAAACCTGGAACACGCTCTCTCAGTATGGGAAACAACTCTACAGGCAATATACCATAAAACATGGAGAAAGACCCTGAGAAAAATGTCACGGTTTCCTGCTGCAAGGAATCAGGCCTGGTGATATGTGCAATAGTTAAGTGCACAGGAAAATGTCCTCTTGTATTTTGAGTACACGCCAAGGAAGACCAATGTTCTTGGAACTGACTCAAACTGTAAGGATGTTATGCTCCAAGGTAATTCAAACCAGCCTGCTTGTTTGAAGACAACAAGACAAGGCAAAGCAGGGCAGACAAAGTTGAATATACAAGTAGCTATATTTTATTTGGGACATTTACGACATATGTTTTCTTAATTTGGCATATTAGATTTGTAATAAAACAATTCAGATGTGGCACATTCTCATTAAATTTAAGGGCAGCCTCATTTAAGGGTATTCTTATTCAACTTGGTTTATTTTTATATATAGTTCCCCAAGGCACCTTATACAGTACATAATTCAGGACATATTAATGTTATGCATTTGAAAATAGTTGGTACTTCCTTTGCTTGTAGTGATTGCTTGAAGTCTGTGACCTTGGTGCCAAACCTGTACTACAGCCATCTCCTGCTTCTTTCAGGCATTAGCATAAGAAACACACGTTCAATTGGTTTTCTCAGCTTCAAAATGGTTTCCTTGATTTCCACTGGCACAACTCAGGTCTCCATGTTGACAAATGTCAATAATAGATATGAAAGGCATCCAAAAGCCTAGATTCAAGATTCTATTCTGAAAGCTCACTTATACCTATACACATTTGAAATGATTGATTACAAAAAACTACTACAATTTTACAGAGCCAAATCAAGAAAGAAAGGATTTGTCCCAAGACTTATGGACCTCAAAGTACGTATACTTACATCACTGGGCAAATTTCAACAGAGGCTTTCACCAAAATTGTGTTTGACATGTATTGTGTTTGACGTAGTATTATGTTATTTGCTCTTCTGAGGATATAAATAAGAATCAATGATGACATTTATGTCAATAAAAAGAAATATTACATATACAGTATTATGATTAATTGAAAGCAGAAGGACCTTGTAGGCAAGGCATGCATTATATTGGACTTGATCTTGCTTTTAGAAAGTATCATGCTTGTCACTTTATAGACAAACACACACATGCACACAAACAAACACACACACACACACACACACACACACACGCACACGCACACTCACAAGTGCACACACACTCAATCATGGAACACACTGGCAGGCACACACACACAATCGATGTTCCCATCTTTCACCTTGATAAAGATGAATTAGTGACAGTCTCAGTTCTGTGGGCCCCCAGTTTCTCACAGTATAGTAATGCTGAAGTATTGTAGAAGCTGACCTTGCACTGAAAGAAAGTGTGCTTACTGTCAATCAGCCAGAGTCAAGCCAATCAAAAGGAAGATTCAGAATTTAGTGTCAATCTACATCAACAAAATGACAAATTTACCGACCTGCTTCCCTACATAAAAAATACACAGAGCAGTCTGTAAGCATTTAGAGAGTGGTACAATTTCTGTTATTTTGGTTCCGTACTCCAGCACATTGGATTTTAAATTAAACTATTAATATGAGGCTAAAGTGCAGACGTTACCTTTCATTTGAGAGTATTTACATCCACATTGTACGTGTATGAATGACGTCCCTTTTTATACGTAGTCCCCCCCATTTTAGGTCACCAAAAGTGATTGGACAGGTGGCTCCTCAGCTGTTTCTGTATTCAATTACTTCCTTAGTGCAAGTATTAATAAGCTGTCAGTAACTAGTCTTAATTGTAGGCTGTTGATTGCCTTCAATCTGTTATTGGCATTTGTCAATTGACCAGAGTTGGGGCAATGGCAGACACGGAAGCCCTTATGAGGCTGAGAAATGAGAAAAAAGAGCTAGAGGTTTAGGCCAAACAATAGGTTTACCAACATAAATTGTTTGGAACATAATTAAGAAGAAAGACGGCACTGGTGAGCTCAGTAATTACAAAGGGGCTGGTAGGGCAAGAAAGACCTCTACAATTGATGAATGAATAATTCTTGCTATAATAAATAAAAAGTCCCAACCACTGTCCCCAAACACCTGTCCTCCTGTGAGGATCTACAGAGGCTACACTGTTAGAATCAAACCACTAACCTAGCTAGTTAGCTGAAAAAAATGGTTCACCGGGTTACAGATTGCTAGGTAGTACCTAAAAGAACCTGCAGAGTTCTGGAAAAAGGTATTGTGGAGAGATGATACCATGACTGAGCCAAAAGAACAGCAATTGCACCACGGTCCAAATACTTACAGACTGCACTGTATAAAAGTAAAGCATACGACCCATCCTATTTGATTCCAAATGATGAACAAGAACGGCTACTCACAAGAGAAACTGCCTGGAGGAAACAAAAGCTCCCTTCTGTCAATGCCGATTGATGGATTTTTCCAAAGGATAACTATCATGCATGTATTTTTTTTTTGATGGTCCATTCTTTAATTTTATTTTTAAGAGACAATAAGGAGAAAACCCCTTTCATAGCTGATGAGTGCGTTTTATTTCCGCCTTGGCAGTAACTAGTGGAGAGCAGAGGGACTGTTTCAAAGGAAAGGAACACCTCACCAATTGGCTAGTTCAATACAGTACTGCATTCAGGTTTTACGGTGGAATGATAGATGACATAAAGAGAGAGGGAGTGAATGTGAAAATAGAGAGGGGACTATGTGGGTCCTCCAGGAGGTTACATTAGAGGAGTGCCACAGCTCATTAAAGCGTGGTTATGTGAGAACATAAAGCATATGGAACACATTTGGTTGGACAGACAGACAGCCTTACCCTTGTGGGATGACAATTCATTTGCACCTGATTTCATATTCTTACACATCCTTACAACATTCATCACTGATGCGAATACCTGTAGCTCTGTATCTCACAGCTGACTCGCTTAATAGTTTGTACACACATAGGGACTGTGTGTGTGAGTGAGTATGTGTGTGTGTGTGTGTGTGTGAGAGAGAGAGAGAGACAGAGAGATAGAGAGAGAGAGAAAGAGGGAGAGCGTGTGAGAGAGAGTGCCTGTGTAGGGGAAGTTAATCAGTCTCTCCTCTCTTGCAGAATATTTAACACTCAGGAGCAGAGTAAGTTGATTAACCAAATGAAGACAAATGGCAAAGT
The DNA here is from genome assembly GCF_963514075.1 of Conger conger. Classification (NCBI taxonomy): domain Eukaryota; kingdom Metazoa; phylum Chordata; class Actinopteri; order Anguilliformes; family Congridae; genus Conger; species Conger conger. The sequence continues at coordinate 37,338,157 of NC_083768.1, read as the reverse complement.
TACGGCTGTAGCCTCTGAAACTGTCATGATCAATAAAGCTTTACTTAGTCTCCCACTGAACAGCATGTATGTGTGCTTTAATTCAGCCTGTGGGAAGCCATTATAATGGCATGGATTCATTGGCTTATTTCATTATCCTTGTCTCTTTGTTTATTAAAGATTTGTGTGGATTCTCCTAGCCTTGACATTGTCATTACAGAAAAGTGATCTTGATTAAATTATGAAATCAATTCACTTAAAGGGAACTTTCAAAAATATTTCAAAATTGCTAACTTTGTTGTTATTCACATTCAACAAGGCCCAGACCTTTTCCTTGCCAATATGATGGACCATTGACCTATGAGATTGTTGGGACCATTTTTAGTATCCACGGAAGTGGTTTTAACAGTAAACATAACATAAACGTTTGTGAAATTACAATACATATTTAAGACAGGAATATAAAATCCAAAATAAAACCATTGTCATATCCAATGCATATATCGTGTGACGGATTACGTAGCTATGTGCGGAAGTATCCGTACGGATGATTGCCCGTCACACTGACCGCCATCCTCCTCCTGCTGTCCATCATGCCCCTCCCCGGGCGCCCGGCCCAGGTTTCCGAGGCCGGCGGTGTGTCATCGATAGCAGGGGAAGCGTAGACGACATGGGTGTGCAGCGCGGTGGCCTCCCCCAAGGCCAGAGGTGCTGATTTCACTGATTGGGGCGCTGGAGGGCCTTTTCCCATAAACCCAGGCTCCCGGAACGATCATCATATTCCCTGTCCTCGACCCCTGCGTCAGTGAATTTGTTCATTATCCAGGGTGACTCGCACACGTTGTCATGACACTGGACCCGTTATCAGGTTATACAGCTGTACTGTACCCATTATAGGGGCACCGTAGACAAGGCTGGAGTCAAAGCTGCAACCCACAGTTCTCTGGGTACAGAAACAGGGTACAGTGCATGAGAGATAATTAGTCAGGGGAAAGATTTAATTAAATGAATATGCAGTCTGAAGGATTTGGACATTGAGACATTTTTTGTTGATTTTTCTCTGTACTCCAACACATTGGATTCGAAATGAGTATCACAGTCCCCCATTTTAGGGGACCAAAGATAATTGGACAGTTGGCTTCTCAGCTGTTTCAGATTAGAGTAGAATATCAGCTTTAATTTGAAGGTATTCACATCCATATTGATCCATGCAGAAAGTATGGTCTTTTATATAAATAGTCCCCCATTTTAGAGGACCTGTAATATACACTCATGCAATTTATTTGGTATTTATTTGACTTATTTTTAGACACTTATTTTTCGAGTCTGCTGCTGTAGCCTATCCACTTAGAGGTGTAACGTGTTGTGTGTTCAGAGATGCTCTTCTGCATACCACTGTTGTAATGTGTGGTTATTTGCGTTACTGTCACCTTCCCGTCAGCTCCAACCTGTCTGGCTATTCTCCTCTTATCTGTTATTAACAACACGTTTTTGCCTGCAGAACTGCTGCTCACTGGAAGTTTCTTGCTTTTCACACCATTCTCTGCAAACTCTGTTTGACTGTTGTTTGTGAAAATCCCAGGGGATCAGCAGTTTCTGAGATACTGAAACCATTGTTGTATCTGGCACAAACTATCATTCCACAGTCAAAGTCACTTAGATCACATTTCTTCCCCATTCTGACATTTGGTCTGATAAAACAGCTGAACCTCTTGACCACTTCTGCATGCTTTTACATATTTAGTTGCTGCCACACGATTGGCTGATTAAATATTTGCATGAACAAGTTGGTGTACAGGTCTACCTAATATAGTGCTCACTGAGTGTACATATAATAAAGTCAGTTGGTTCCTCCGGCTGATTAGACGGCCATATCTCTGTCCCCTGGACTCTCTCCAGCACGGCAAGACCTTCATTAAGTCTGTCAGCGGCAAAGAAGTCAATTAGCATACAGCGCCTGAGTGACTTATTAGAGCATCGTCTGTCTCCTGGGTTACTGGGTAGGTGTAGTCACACACATTAGTGCAGCAGCTGCACGACTCAAATTACCTTTATACGTTTACCACTGAGCGGAGCACGACCACTCCCTGACTGCGGAGATGCGGTGAGCTCGGTGGTGTGAAGAAAGGAAGAAAGAAAGAATAAAATAATGAAAGAAAGAAAAAGGGTAATGGTGGCACGCCGTGGAGCCCAGTCGGTGGGCGGGTGAAGGTGGTCAGATTCCACAAATTATCCAGTTCCTGGGGAGATTTATCTGATGTCCTAAAGGACTTTCTTCAGCAGTGGAAGGAGGCAGGTTTTAATTACAGAACATCTCTGTCTCCCCCTCTCTCTCTCTCTCTCTCTCTCTCTCTCCATCTCTGTCTCTCTCTCTCTTTATCTCTCACCATATAACTTTTATATGGTGGGCACTATTTTTTGAGAAGACATGGCAAGTTCAGGTAGAACACAGCAATTATGTTACACACACACACACACACACACACACACACACACACACACACACACGCACACACACATGCAAACACTAGGAGTAATTGTGGCAAATCTTTCTTGTTATTATTTTATCATCGTATATAACATTTCCCTGTTTTGATTCATGGAGTCACTTTATATGGGAATCCATAAAAGTCAACCCTGGGAATAAATCTTTTGGGAAATTAAATATTAAAACTGGGTTTGGGTCATATTTGCTCATTACACATTAATGTCATTCTGTAGCATAATACTGCGTATTAAAACCTCCATGCCAAGAGAAAAGTAAATGGTCTTATGACATGATTTAATTTGCTTTAAGAAATAATCACAAGTATTACATGAGAGTATGATTATGGCAAGAGGTTGCTCTGTAATTGACTGGAATCAGAGGTGATAAACATTTGCTTCAGAAGTAATCATCATACAATAAACAAAGCTTAGTATTATATCGTATTATATAGTACCTGTCAATTATTAATCTCTCTCTCTATCTATCTCTCTCTCTCTCTCTCTTTCTCTGTCTGTCTGTCTGTCTGTGTCTCACTGTTTCTATATCTCTCTCTCACTAACACACACACAAACACCTTTGTGTAGCCATTTGCAATTGCCTACTCTGCCACACGGGGGCACTGTTGTGCAATGAGCCCTGGTCACCCACAATTTTGCTAAATGTACTGGTCATACATCATGCCTCTGCTGAACTGAAATAAGCATGCACAGACTGAGTCTAATAAAAGGGTGGAGGGTGATTGTTACCCTCTTGTCCTCCATGAAACAGGCTTAGGTGCAGACATATAAATGTACCCGCGGTGCTTGCTGTAACTAACTATAGCAAAAATGCCCTTAGTATGCTGGGTTAATATATATGCAGTATGTCTCTCCATGGATTGTTACAGTGCTGTTGACCGGTGATTTAGTCACGTGTAAGAAGCTATGAAAGTAGTTTTGGGGACATAACCAGCAGACCTAATAAGAAATGATTTCCGCAATGCAATATCATTAGCATCCTCTTTGTAAGTCAAGAACCAGCAGCATCTACCCTGAAGCTGTACAGTTTACACACGTACTGGATAGGCTGTATCGGATTCTAATTACCATGACCTTGATTTTAAGCCCTGCTTTTGTCTAGCAATCAGTTTATACAGTGAGCAGTCTTCCTGCATGGAGAATGATCTTCCTGCAGACTACAGTCAGTCTGCACTGTGCAGACAGTTCCAAACCTGCGCAGAAAGCAGACAGCCTGCGCAGACAGTCGGAGAGCACTGAGCTGCCCCTCCGTCGAAGAAAGTGGAGTTACCATTTTTTCAGCATTGCTGGCGCTGAGAGAAGAGATTTGTGAATGAGCTCAAAGGCCCAGCGGATAAAAGTCCTTTTCATCTGGGAGTTCTGAGACCACAGCACAAGGAAGGTCAGAAAGATCTGTCACAACGAGCCCCAATGAAGGAGAGGTGAAGCCCTCCGCACCGACAGGTCTCCTGCAGCCATCTGGGGCGTACGGTTGTAACGCTTGTGAGTGATCTCGCTTCAGTACCGTCCAAAGCCCAGGCTTCCCCAAACACTGTTCTTTTCAGAGGCGCTGCAGGTTCTTCATTTAAAGAGGTTCAGTTGTTGTTCAGACCAAACATCAGAATGGGAATGGAATGACTGCTGGACGGGGTCTCAGAAACTGCCGATCTCCTGGAATTGTCACGCACAACAGTCTTTAGAATGGTGCGAAAAACAAAAAACATTCGGTGAGTGGCAGTTCTGTGGGCGAAAACACCTTGTAAATGAGAGAGGTCAGAGGAGAATGGCCAGACTGGTTCAAGCTGACAGGACAGCGACAGTAACTCAAATAACCACACATTACAACAGTGGTACGCAGAAGGGTATCTTTGAACACACAACACATTGAAGCTTGAAGTGGATGGGCAGCAGAAGACTACACCAGGTTCCTCTCCTGGCAGCTAAGAACAGGAATCTGAGGCTACAGTGGGCACAGGCTCACCAAAACAGGAGAGATAAAGATTGGAGAAACATTGCCTGGTCTGACAAATCTTGAATTCTGCTGAGACATGCAGATGGTACAGTCAGAATTTGGCGTCAACAGCATGAATCCATGGATCCATCCTGCCTTCTGTCAATGTTGCAGGCAGGTGGTGGTGGTGTAATGGTGTGGAGAATGTCTTCTTGGCACAAATTAGGCCCAATAATACAAACTGAGCATGGCTTATATGCCACAGGCTAGAGTATTATTGCTAACCATGTCCATCCCTTTATGGCCACAGTCAGATAGCTACCCACCTTCAGAGCTACTTCCTGGAAAATAATGTCCCATGTCAAAAAGCACACACCATGTCAAGCTAGCTCGACAAACATGACAATGATTTCAGTGTGGACCAGAAAGGAATGTTTTCAGTATCTTGTTGAATCCATTCCACGAAGAATTCAGGCTGTAAAAGGGAGGTCCGAACCAGTACTAGAAAGGTTTTCTGAATAAAGTGGTACACTGAGTGTATATAGAATACATTTTATGAGAATTATATGAGATTATTATTCATGTTATTATTGTTGTTGTTGTTGTTGATGTTAATTCAAAATGTGCATACTCATAATAATCATAACAATAGTGTATTTTCCTGTTAGGAACCCCATCTGTCTGAGAGCCTATCACCACCCACCCCCAGGCCCACTTGTCAGTAGTTGAAAAGTTTATGGACTGTCACCACCTCGCAGGTTATGGCCAGCAGTAAAGTGTGGAAAAGGCTAAGCTTCCTCTGGAGCTGTGAACCTTCAGGCGGAAGTCCTGGCTGTCATCAAAGGGGGAACAGACTTCCAATGCTGAGCCAGCAGCATTTATTCACATATAGTCTTATTATGTATTCCCGATTCGCTGTTCCTTTAATGTAGTGTGATACCTGACAAGTCATCACTTTCGTGCCTTCTGCAATGGCAGTACCGTGTCGCCATTCAGTTCTCAAGTGAGCTGTGTGTGCCTTATTTCTTTTTTTTTTTTTTGCATTTATTTTTAGGAATAACTTTGCCTTTTTTGTATTATTCTTAAACAGAATAAAAGACCAGACTACAAAGCACAGCCCGCTGACAAATGACTTTACGCAGCAGCAGCCTGCAACATTAACGTCAACCTCTCCCAAAATCTAAAACCTCAGCACTGCTTTCACCAAACAATACAAACCCACAGGATGTGGCTGTTCTTTTTTTGGGAATTCGAACTGAAATATGGGTGTCAAAAAGAACAGCCTGCGTAATAAAGAAGTAGAAAAATAAAAACTGAAAAATCAACTCAGAGTGACAGTGGTAGAGTGGATGTAATCCACTGTGGACTCATGGACACTCTGTTAGAGTTGTACTGGCACTCATTTTGAGTTGGACTGACACTAAATATCACAGTACACTTATTTCTGTGTCCTCGACTCAGATCGCCACATAATTTCAAAACAGATTTCAAATCTGTGTTTGGTTCCATGTTAAGATGTGTAAGGATGCTCTAAAATATCATTATTAGCCTCTGTGTATGTTGATTGTACACTCAATCATTGTGTTAATGGCCATTGCTGTCCTCACAGTCTTGTTTTTCTTGTTTGCTCTTGAGACAAGCAATTAACATAATGTATTTTGCCACCACGGTCTTGTAAATGGTTCTGGATTAGAGAATCCGCCAAATAAATAATTAAGAATAATGGTATGATGCAAAACGCATATTCCTATCACTTGCTCCAACATTATGCACTCATTCGAGAGGCACACTAAACCTTGAAATGCCAATCATTAGACTTTTAACAGCCAAGGCAGTCTCTGTGAGTCTTCATGAATCAGTACAGATAATTTTCATTATTACTGTATTAAATGTCATGCTCAAGATATTGCTTAAAATAACCTCTGCATATTTTTATCTCTTTCTACAGCTTCCAGCTGTTCCATTTTTCTATGGTACACCACTACCGTCAATACCTCCATACTGGCATCCCTGACTGGATTTCCCATTCCTCTACAACAACCTCTGTCACTGTTTTGGCTGCTAATTAACAAAATGGGTAATAGCAAAATAACAAAATTGCAAAGACAGCCGGCAGGAGCATGGTCATTAATTAGCCATGCTCTAAATAAATTAGGTTTCAACAATGTCGCAGAAACAACAGATCAATGTTGCACACTAATGCCCCTCCCAGTGTATCTGTGTGTCTCTATGGGCATGGGTATACGTTTTTTGTCTGATTATCGTTCTGAAATCTTAGGAAATATTCCATCAAATATGCACATTAAACATATCTTAGGGGAAGGGGAAACATACAGTATCTCCTTACTAAATGGAGGTATGGGATTGTAATTTTAACCACAGTCACTGGGCCCTTATCAGAAAGACTAACATTAGGGCCAGAAGCAGACATTCCCCTGGTACATGGCTGAGAGGAGACACACCTCTGGGGCCCAGAGTGGCGTCAGTTTGCTCCCTGCATCAGAGGACTCGTGTGTCCGACCTGCCCGCACACTTCCTGTCTGAAATCCACCAGGGAGCCTGCAGCTCACCACACTGCCATGTTTCTCTTCAAATATTTATTTGTTTAGTTTGCTTCTGCACTTGCTTAGCACTGTATCTGGCTGTTTAATGAAATTTCTTATGAATTCCCATTTGTAAAGTGTCAAGATCTGGCTGAAAACGGTGCTTTGGTGTTTCCCATGTCATGACGTTTAAATAAATAGGTTTTGCTGCTCATACTCCACAGAGTTGGTTATCTATTTATATTACTGTTAGACTAAAATCTAAAATGAGTAAAATGATAGCTTTTAAGCTAATGAGAGCCTGGGGCATTCCTTTGAACAGATATTTTCTTAATCGTGTGTTAACTCATATTTAGATCAGTATTTTGATTACCACGTAATTTAGCAAAAAGATCAGCATTTCTGACAGATATTTTGTTGGTAAAATCTGGAGAAGACCATTCCATTCCTAGAGGGTATGACAATGATTTGTGTGTTCTCTTCGCTTCAATGGAGTAATAATGTGTTGTCACAGGTCAATGATTTTTATGACACGCATTCCAAAAAAATATTTCTGCAAATGATGAGCTCATGTTTCCTTGCTGAAGAATTTTCCAGGACCTTCCTAGTTCCTGGCTCCTAGCTCACTCAAGGAACATTTAACAAGTTGGAATTTCCTTAAAGATGGCAGACCTTGATCAATTTCTGGATCAAGGAATGAGGAGACAAGGATAAAATAAGCAATTGGAATGAACTGATGCACACACATGAATTAATAATGTCTGTACACATTTACTGCTATTATAGAGGTATGTTTAGATACAGTATGTGAGAGGTTACCAACATCACTGTGCTTCACTTCCCCCTTGTTTTTCAACCTTGTTCTACATATTATTATTCCCCTTCAAGACACACACACACATACACACACACACACACACACATTATTTCAGCGTTTTTAACCTGATTAAATCTGCAAATGCTAAAACGTGGCCTCTGAATCCAGAGATTAAAAGCAACTGTGCAATCGATCAAGCAGAATATTCACATTTAGCAATCTTGACCCCGACACCACTTAAAAATGTCCTGTTTGAAGCTCATTTCCTGCTTTTCAGCAGCAGGGAAGCACCACCAGGAACCAACCCACGCGCATGACTGAACAAACAGTTTATTTTCTTCTTTTCATCCATCAAGATTAAAAGAGCAGAAACTTCTGCATTTTTTAATGTGCTCTGCATCGAGTGAGTTCATATCAGCAAATAATTGTGCTTTATTTATTTCCCTTTTTACTCTTTTTTAAACCCTGGCTTTATTCCCTCCACCATAGATGCACATCTGCCCTTTTATTTAAAAAAATAAAAAAAGAAAAAAATAATATAAGCTTTGATGGCGAGTCAGCCGATTTGCTCTTTACTGTCTCTCGAACCAGCAGGGGTGCCGAGTCTATGGCATTGAGGAAGATTCCAGAAGGTCATTTTGCTATTTGATACCCTGCCACACATCTCTTAGAAGATACCCGCTGTCAATTAGTCACAAATGTATGAGAATACATTACAGGTAGGTCCAATTACACTGTAAAGTTTGCCTTTCTTTGACTATAAGCTTCCCAACCAAGCTCACACATGACAGTACTGTATGTGCTGGGATGGCTATTGTTTTCATCCATGATACAGTTTATGTACATTCAGTAAGTAAATTGATAGGATGTCAATCCTTTATTGTTCAGCTTCAGTATATTTATTATTAGATGAGTTCTGAACCAAGAGAAAATATACAGAAAGCAGGAACTAGCCAGATGAGGTGTGTATGTGTGAGTGTGAGTGTGTGTGTGTGTGTGTGTGTGTGTGTGTGTGAACAGTGGTGGCCAGAAGACCCCACACTGGCATTCCTCTTGTACCTTAAAGATTAGTTAATGCACTGAGAGGCACTAGGTTGGATATTCTGGATCAGGCCATTTCAATCTCAGACATCTAGCATATAGATGATGGCCTTAGTGAGAGAAACAATTAGGTAGGGCAAACTTAGTCCAGGTCCATCCAATATTATATTGTTTAAACGAATGCTCTTATCCCCTCCACAGCCTCAAAGGGGCAATTAAAAGCCATACTGATACCCTAATCTAGCCATTCAATCTTCGGGTCCCACCTGAAGAGACACAAGAACACAAAGCTATTCAGGGGCAGTCAAGGCCCAGCAAGCTGTAGAGGTGCCATAAGGTTCAGGATTTACTCATTTCCTATTTTTTATTCAATCTGTGACATTTAATTGAAATCACTGATTGAAAATCATTGTGTCTGTATACAGTAGATAACGGTTGTTGAGGCTGAGTTGAAATCTACATTTTAGAAGTAGTTTTAGTTTCAAGCAGGAACTAATGTGGTGTGATTTGTTTTCTTTTTTTGTTATAATTTATTTTACATGGAAAAAAAATACCTGAAAGAGGAGATAACTGCTGCCTGGAATTATTTGTCTACATTATTATGTCTTTTGGTTTTTTAACTGATTTCGGCTTTCCTGAGACTATTTTGGGAGACTCAAGCTGTTGTTTCCATCTACTTTCATTAATTTATTTTGTGATAGTAAACTGTTCATGTCTGAAACATTACTTGTTCAAGGGAGTTTGTCTTTTGACTCAGATGTTGAATAATTATTGTACCTGCACCAGCCATACATGCCCAAACTATAACACCACAATGTTTCACGAATGAGGAGAGTGGAGCTTTGGCTTAGTTGTAGGGCTGCTTTTAGCCTCCATGCTTTAGCAAGTCAATCTTTGTCTGATCAGTCCCCAAGACCTTCCCCCAGACCTCTGCAGGCTCTTTTAGGTACTTCTTATAAAATTTAGTGTACTGACATATCCACATGTGCCTCCTGATGAGTGTTTCTAATATGTGGGTGTTTGAGGGTTTTTCTTCATTAAGATGAGAATCAGTCATCTTAAAATACATAATTGTTTTAGACTGAAATACTTTTCTGTGCTCAATGGATCTTGCGTGGTGCAATTGAACCACCCAGCAGGAGCAGAATTTGGGGATTGCACGTTTTTAGAGTATTGCATAGGTACTAATACAGCAGACAAGCTCAGATTTTTTTTTTTTAAAGTACTTCAATCCAAAGGAATTATGTGCAGTATTTGACCCAGGTCTTTGGTCATTAGCTGGCTTACCTTTTGTGATTACTGAGTTCACCAGTCCTCTCTTTCTTCTTAATGATGTTCCAAAGGTTTTGATTTTGATAAGCCTACAGCTCTTGACTTATTTCTTATTTATCAGCCTCATAGTGTGAATTGTGAATAATTTATGTATTTGTTATTTTTTCAGTGATTTGCGAGAGTTAAACGGGTGTAAAAACATCTAAGTCTACTTGTGGATTCCCCCAAGGGTTTGAAAAGAATAATGGTTTGTCTTCTTTTAAGTCAAAGTTAAGGAAAATGTTGATTGAATACCACCTGCTGAACACCCTCACTTCTCCAAAAATGCATTTATTATGTATTTTTCATTCATAGTCATCATATCTCCAAACAGCATAGTTTAAATCAGTGTACAACAGCAGGCACATCAGTTTCAGTTACCTTAATTATCTGAGGCACTCATTGAAAATAAAAAAAATTTTCTTGGAAAATAATGATGTTATCGGAAATTCTATTTTATTCCAGCATGTTGCATGTGGCTCATACTAATGAAAAGTTGTGAGAATGGAATTAAAGATTAACCTCCAGGTGAAGTGTAAAAAAGAAAGCATTTTACTGTCAGCCAAGCTCAGTGCAGATCCTGTAAGAAAGGCTGAACCAGAATACGGCTGTTATTTTCTTCTCCGAAACTTATCCTCAGTATGATGCCATGCTGGTTTGTTCCCTTTTATTGGATTAATGGCTTTCATCAGTCACTCGAGTTTCAACATATAGCATAAAAGTTCACAAATTTTACACATTTTTGGCTATTAAAATGCTATTGGGTATACAATTATTAGTGGCTCTCCTGGTTTATTACTTGGTGCATCCACCTCTGGCAAGGATGACGGTATAAGTTCTCTCAGGATTCTGAGATGTGCTTTGGGTCATTATCTTGTGGAAAGCCCACCTATAGCCAGCTCACAGCCTTGTGATAGAGGCAACCAGATTTTCTGCCAAAATTGCCTGATACTTGGTAGTATCCATCATGCCATTGCCCCTGGACTTCTGGAATGAAAACAGTCCCAAAACATCACAGATCTACCACCAAATTTCACCGTGGGTATGAAGTATACATCTCTGTTTCGACGCCAAAATATACTTGACCAAAAATATTCAATTTGGTCTGATCTGACTGCAGCACCTTCGTTCAATCATGATTTAAATGACCAAATTAGACCAAAATCGAATGTATTGGTCGGATACTTCATCGACATATATGGAGACATACACTGAAATAGAGATGCATAAAAGGATATGCGCATCAATTTGGTGAAATTTGAGAAAATACAAGTTTATTCATTCCTCCTCACCCCTTCACATTTAGGTTCCCAGTGTGCATGCCCTGGTTCTAAAAAAAAGCCCATAGTCATACAGTACTGAACATGACAATACTGCATGCACCATTGAGCAGATCCCATATGAATCCATGGAACTGATGAGTAGATGTCTTGTATATCTTGATGGTCAGAATGCAAAATAATGGCAACTATAGTGTAGGGGTCCTCGCACGGGACTCCAAATTACGCAGGGATTTTACTCTCTACGAAACCGGGGCGCCAGTTAAACGTTGTGTAGCAGTATAACTGCAATCAGTCTCATAAAATTACTATTATCAGAAATATCTAACCACAAATTTAGTATTTTAATTAATAATTAAAATAACCAATATTAATGATTAAATATACCGATAACCTGAAGGTTGGAAGTTCTTCGAAAGACTGCTTTAACTCGGCTCTCATGTCTATGTGGTTCCAAAACGGACACCGGGGTTTAATAAAATATATTTATTAAACAAAGGTAAAACACAGAACAGATAAACTAACGGGAAGTTAGTAAGGAAATTTAGTTGGGTATGTGTGTGTGCGTGTGTGTGGCGCGCGCAAGCGCGCGTGTCGCTTGAAGGAAAGGTAAGGTAAAAGTGGGAGTAGCTAGCTTGAGTAAGCTAGAGTTCTGGGTGTGGTAATGAGTTAGAGTTAGCTGTGAGAAGGGACTACTTGCGTAGTTTTACTCTATATATGCGCAAAAGACGGCGAATCAATTCACGTACATATATATGTAGCTAACCAAACACATTACAATGGTTGGATGGTAAATATTGAAACACAGATTCACATTTCTTACTGAGTCCATACGCATTGCTGGATCCAAAAGACATGCTGTCCTTGTAGAAGCGGCGATGGTGCTGTGAATGGTGTCCGGGAGAGATGCGCAGGCTGGGGTGTTCCCGTCTTAGCAGCGCGTTGTCGTCTGATCCGCTGGTCCTTTTCCAGGTGTAAAAGTTTGTTGCTGTTGTTCGATGGTGAGCTTTGCAGGAGTAAACTGATGTAGCGTTCCGCGTACACCAGTTTCCACTCGCTATAGGCCACGAAGTTACCGCGAGGTAACTGGGTGTGTCCGTAGGCCTGGTAGTGCGCTGTGCAGCATTCAGCCTCTGTCCGAGTCTCGGAGCAGATGAGCTGAAGCGAATGGCCAAAAAGGGTGCGTCGAAGAGAAGAAGCAGAAGAGGCAGAAGAAGCAGAAGAGAGATCCCAAGAACGTGTCTTGCTCTTATACGGGACCGTTTATTGCTCCCGCCATTACGGGATTGGCTGAACCAAGTTAGACGTCATTCGTGGTGGACCCTACAATAGTCAACTCATAAATAGGTTTTTTTAATGTTCCCAATGGACAGCACATGTCACTAAGTAGCTCTGAACCTTATGGTACTCAGAAAGATCGTGTACTGCCATCAACCATGTCTCTGGTGTGTGTTAGAACAAGTTATGAAGCTATTTAAGCCTTTCCACTTTGCCCCCATAGAGGGAAATTTCCACCTGTTTTGCACTAGTCCTATTAAAGTGTCAATATCTCAAGAACTATTTGTGGCATACATGTAGTTGAAGACTTAACCCTCCTGTTGTGTTCGTTTTATGTTCATTGATTTGGTGTTATAGCTGATTATAAATCAATAATAGTACAAATATTATCACCTAAAGTTGTTAGATCTTTTTATCATCTTGAGTTTTTGTGAACATTACCTCATTGACCTGACCTCATGCAACTGGTTTTTGAGTGAAAAAAGCATAATATATGGATTATTTTGACTATAACAAATACTCAGATGAAGTATATTATGCTATATATCACAGGCTACTCTGTGTCAAAGTTTAACAAGGACATTGCTGAAATAAGAAATTTTTGGAAACCATTTAAAAATGTTAAATAGTGGCACAAAATAACATCTGTTGTGTTCCTGGTCAAGACTGACTGATATGATTTTAGTCGTAAAGAAAAGACAGGCGCAAAACTAGACATTACCATACTTTACCATATCACAAAATGAATGTCTGAACACATTAAAGAACAACAGTAACAATACTAGTATTACTAACAATAACATTAAAATCAATAAATCTGTCAATCAATGGTACTTACATTGTGTGTGTTCTCATGCACATGTTGGACAATATGTGGTGGTTGTTGCATGTGCCTTGCAAATATATGCACTGCATTTATGGCACATAATGCTCATTTTGACATCTCTTGGTGCACTTGGTCATGTTTATCATGATAGTTTTGATAGACTGTCAGGAACAGTTCAAAACAGGATGTCATCAACCCCGGATATGGCATATCTCTTTGTCCCTGGCATCATCCTGATAACATTTTCAGCCGACAGCCAACCTCTCCTCTCAGGTGAGGATGAAGACCAGGTCAAATCCACATTCTTTGACCTGAATGTACCACTTCAGCTGGACCCTCTTCCTCATCACTGGATTGTTCCCCATCAGTTGTCTCTTGGTCTAGATCATATTCTGTGTTGTCTTCCAACTTCTGACACTTCCTCCTCTAATGCATCTTCGTTGTCAGTTTCCTGGCCTCTCCCCGCCTCACCAGTGTCTTGATCAAAGATATGATGAAGATCATCAAATACATTACATCAGGTCATTGTGCTGCCACTGAATGAATCGTGAGCAAGGCCTCAAAAAAGCTTTATCTACCAGAGCTGCAAGAAAAGTTCTACAAATTATTGAAACAGTGTTGCGATTGTTTGTGAGAATGCCAACAGGTGTGGTTCCCATGGGGGAAATATTCGATTGGGGAAAGGATCCGGTGGGGGTTTCCATGGAAGCCAAGAAGGGGAGTGAGGCGCATGTGTGTGTGTGTGCATGTGCTCAAACACACATGTATGTGGAGGTCTGGGAGAGGAAGTATGTCTATCTGATGAATGGGCATGTGCCTAAATGTCTTACCCATTCATTTCTAATGTCCGGTCTTTTTTGACCGGGAACACCACAGGTGTACAAAAGTTATATAAAACACCCAAAATGTTATGAAAATTATCACATTTTATGTTTTGTGTTCAGATTCCCTGTGTGGAGAAAGTCATGGAGTCAAACAATCAAACATTTTTCAGACAGAACTTTTAAATCGGTCAAATTCGACACAACAGGAGGGTTCAATTGAATGTGTTCCATTCAGAAATTCAGAACAAATTCATATCAGAGCATGTACATACATTGTTCCCCAAAAAGATACTCTGAAATACCAAAAAATTACAAAACCCTTTATGTTTTTATAGTTTAGCACTGAATATCTCAATTTGTAAGTCAAGGACCAACCCAGAGCTACTTTATATTTTTGCACAAACTTGATGTCAACTCATGTACAAATATGGTAAAGATATCGGCAAGCATTCAATTTTCACATGAGCTTTTCCAAAACTGCACCTAAATGTCCTCAAGTATCCCCAAATCTCTCCAAATACAAAACATCTGCATATGTTTTTGTCCAGGCTCATGAATGATCAGAAAAGCTTATTAACATTGACGACTCAACCACAAGGGGGCGAAGTAGATAGGGCAGAGCAGGGAAACCTAGGATAAATGGCTTTTTATTTAAATTGGGGGTGGAAAGGGTTACAACCAGTGCTTGAAGTGGAAAAAAATAAGTGCCAGTACTCCTTATTCACGTGTTGGAAAGTGTATCGGCCGGTATCAGCAAACCCTTGCCGGTTCCCGTTTGAAGCAACGAGGATTCAGATCAGTGATCAGAGCACAGTGTGAGTGTGCCGGTACTCCGCAGAGTAAAATGTAGAACTTCCGGTACTGCGTACCGGTGAGTACCGGCCCACTTCAAGCACTGGTTACAACCTAGTTTTCATGTGGTCCGTGAAGGTCGATTTGGGCCAAAATGGCAAATCAAAGGGTAATGCAAAAGATAACAGGAAACTGAAAACAGATTCAGTTTGGGGATATGTTCATTTGGATTGTTCTACAAAGATGAATTGAAAAGTTCAACTCGTACAAATAATTCTTATATAAATTAGAAAAATCACTGCATATACAGTTCACGTTCTGTCCTTTTCCATTCCAATCTTTCGCATTGCTTTGTCATTTGTTTAATTGCTTTTACATTAAAGTATTAGCAATGCCTATTCATAATTGCATCTTCATATTTTCACTGGGGGTCAAAACCAATGTGGACTCAATCTGCAAGGCACTACAGAGTTGAACACAATAGACTAATTCCCTGGACTTAATTTCCCATGATGCTCTATGTGGAAGATTTTGTACATCATGTTACCTTTTGAACGTGATTCAGTGCCAGTTGGTAAGAAATGGCCATTGGGGGAAGCAGTGAGGTAGGAAACGTATTTTCATTTGACTACATTTAGGTGATATGCTTCGTCTCTTTGTGATGAATGGTGCCATTTTCATTTCACACAAAGTGCCTTTCTGTTTTCTCCGTGCATTCAACCAAAATGAAAGCGACCGAAGACATATTATATTATTTTGCGGAATAGTATATGCTAGGCATTACACAGTTGCATTATGGGGAACAACTCTCTGAACTAATAATACTGCATTAGATTGCAATAGAAGTCAGATTTCTGAAAGGGCTATGCATTATTCTGCCATAATAAAGAGTAATGATGTTCTGGAAAAATATATTTCCCTCCTGAACATCCAGGTATAATGACCAAATGATATATGATAAATAAAAATGCTTCTCATATTTAATGTGAAATTCAGTCATTGTTTGGATGCCCTTAATTAAAGTGTCAAATAGGAAAGAGGAAATGTGACCTGATTTTTGGCCGGCAAAATTCTGCACTCCCAAAATCATCCCTGTGCCCTGACAAAGTGGAGAGGAAAGAACAGATTATGACCTAATTAGATGAAGCATCCTTACAAAGTGCCACTTCCTGATTGAGCTCACACTAGCCCCCTAGACTGATTGATGAGTGCTTAATCTGTGTTTTCATGTCCTGAAACTTTGTGGTGTGGGAAAAAGTCTCTTTTTTTGGGAGAGAGAATTCGGGAACTTTAAGACAATATTGTGCTTTCCTTGATTATACATCTGTTAAACGTATTTTTCTTGCTTTTCATTCTATAAAAGCACAAGCGGTTCTGTGCTGAAGAGGTGAAATATCCTACTCCACCATATATAGTTCGGGATTGTGGAGAAATTTCAGGCCGGTGGCATGTCAACATGTACAGTATTGAAAAGTTGCTGAAACCATGTAGTGTGCATCATCTTGGGTGCCAATTAGGGCAGACAATGTGAAACTACAGCTTGCAGTACTCTGGAAGTTTTTTTATGAGTGTTCACTACAATAACCGTGTCAGTCCCAGACACACACAAAGTCCCAGTATGTGTGTGTGTGTGTGTGCGGCCTGTGTGGCGTGTGTATGTGCACGTGTATGTGTGTGTACGTGTGCGTGTGTGTTTGAGAGAGGGACTGGGGGTTGGGGGAGGTAGCAGATAGGAGCTTTGTAATTAGAAAACTTTCTTCTGGAAAACACTTTGCTCCTTGATTTCATGGATGATTGATTTCTTTTTTCTTTTTCACCCTTTTTTCATGAGAAGTTGAAGGGATGTGCACTCAACCAGAAAACATCCACTAGTCCGGCCAAAAGAATTCTGATACAAGGCGGAAATTGGATCATTCCAGAGAAAGGTTACCGATAAACAAGGATCGCCTCCCTCCCTCCCACGTCCTTCTGTCTACCTCCTTCCTTTTTTTCCCATCCTCGTTCCCACTCCTCCTCTCTCACATGCACACATGTGCCAGACAGGAATAATAATTGCATGACCAGATAATAAAATGAATGCATACCAATGACGAATGGCAATAAAGTTTGTGCAGTTGTTAACAGCATTACAACAATTTAAATGCATAATTATCAGGGTGGAGGTTGTTCCCTTTTCTTTTTTTTCTTTTTTTCCCCTTTTCATTGGCTACCAGTTCACATCAGTTCAAGGATGGAAAGAATGATTTTAAAATATTCACCCAATTTTCCAACTAGGTTAGTATGAGTAAGGTAGTTTCTTAGAAATATGACAGGCTATTTGAAAATGTAAGGAAAAACTGAAGGGATAGCAATTGGTAAAAATAAAAGGAGAGACAGACATATAGGAGGAAGAAGCAAAGAATGTGAAAATGTGACATCGATTTAAGCAGCGTTAACCAGACCGGCAGAATGTGTCACTGTCAATGTCTCCACGCAGTCCTGATCAAAGAGCCAGTGGTTTTCGAGACAGCTCTGCACACTCAGTCTTGAGAATTTAGTTTTTCTTTTCTTTATCTTAGTAGTCGTGATGGATGTTCAACACTCAGTTAGAGCGCCTATGCAATAATATGAAACTTTAAGGATGAAAGGTTAAGTGTTCCTATGGAGAAAGAGACATGCTTCAGTGCATTTACAGCACTTTCACATACACCAATCAAATTCTACTTTATTTTAATTTTATTTTATTTTGTGCTTTATTTTATTTTTGTCAAATTAAGAGGTGTTCCCCCTTTTAAGTAATGTAGACTGGGGGCAAGTTCTCGATTGCAGGAGTGTGAATGAACAATGTCACACAGAGTAAATGTATTCCTAAGGTGCAGAAATGTAAATTGAGAAAACAATCTCCACAGTGGATGAATACAGCTATATGTAAGTGTTTGCGAAAAAATAATAAACTGTATCAGATATATAAAAAGGACAGCACTGAGAGTAATAAAGCTGAATATTGTAATATGCGTGCTAAGGTTAAAAAATAGGCAATTTGAAAGGAAAATTGTGGATGATGCTAAATGCAATCCCAAACACTTCTTTCAATACAGCAGTAGGACAAGGAATGAGATGAGGTCAAGTGCATTAAGAATAACAGAAGAGAACTGCTGTATAAGAATAAACATATTGCTCAGGCCTTAAATGGCTGCTTTGTTGAGAGTTTTACCAGGGAGGAGGTTACCAGTAGGCTGGAATGTATACTCAATACTAACAATGTTTTAGCCAATATTGAGATTGGGGATAAAGAAATATTGGATAAATTACATAAACTAAAGACAAATAAGGCAGCAGCCCCAGATGGCCAAAGGGTACTGAAAGAGTTAAGTGAGCTGGGTATTGTGGGAAGTGGAGTCCCACAGGGGTTGGTGCTGGGGCCACTGCTCTTCCTCATTTACATGACCTAGCCATGGGCATTGAAAGTAATTTAGTTAAATGTGCAGATGATACAAAACTCAGAGGTTTAGCTAATAGCATTGACTCCAGTAAAGTAATCCAGGAAGATTTAAACTTAAAAGAGCCCAGAAGTGGAAACCTAGCAAATTAAATTAACTAAACTAAATGTAAAGTTCTACAAGTGGGAACTAAAAATATAAAGCAGGATTACTTCTTGCGGGGTACAAAATTGGATAGTGCTCAAATGGAAAAAGACTTGGGGGTCATAGTTGACCAAAGCCTTTCGGGTTCTAGGCAATGTGCGGTAGCAGTAAAGAAGGCCAATAGGATGTTAGGATACATAGCCAGGAGTATTGATTATTGATTAAGTCCAAGGAAGTTATACTCACCTTATACAATACTCTTGTTAGACCACACTTGGAGTAATGTGTGCAGTTCTGGGGACTGCACTATAAGAAGACATAGAGGCACGAGAAAAGGTTCAGAGAGGGGCAACCAGATTGATTCCATGTATAAAAGATAAGAGTTACGAGGATGCTTAATCTCTTTAAGCTTAGTAAAAGGAGGCTAAGGGGGGATTTGATTGAGGCTTTTAAATTAATTAAAGGTATTAACCAAGTGAAGTGTCGGGGATTCTTCAGGTTGAGTTCATTGGCAGAATGAGAGGACACAAATGGAAATTGGAAAAGGAGAAATTCCGTACAGATATTCGGAAGTATTTTTTCACACAGCGAGTGGTCAATGTGTGGAAGAGCTTGCCAGCGCATGTAGTGGAGGCAGAAACACTGGGGGGTTTTCAAGACCAGGCTTGATACAGCGTTAGATTTTATTTAGCTTTTAGGCAATTTAGGCAGTAGGTACACTTTGGGGTAGGAAAAGGTGAGCATTTCTGGGCCGAATGGCCAGTCGCCATTACCCTATGTCATGTTATGTTATGTTAATAAAAGTTTTGAATCCATTTATTTTTTTTGGATGGACAGAAATATACATTTCTGGGTGACCTGAGGAGAGGACTAGAACGACGGCTCTTTCTGTTACGGAACCAGATGCAAACCACAGAGATGAGCAAAAATTGTAGTCTTTATTACAGTCCAAGTTCGTAGACAAGTATCAGATGTTCAGACAGTGCCAAAACGAGATGCTGAAGAACGGTCAAAAACACAAACCGAAGTTCTAACCAAAGATCAGATGGGCAAAAGTACAAAAGGAGCAGGCAGGAGAATAATCACTGGACGTAGCAAAAGTCAAAACAAGAAAGGCAAACAAAACAGAAGGGCAAGGCAAATCGTAATCAGACAGAAGGGTGTCTCAAGAATCTCTCAACAAACTGCCGTACTAGGAACTCGGCGCAGAATGAGGATCAACAACAAAACGGAGACTGAGGTTTAAATACATGAGGGAAGGTGACAATCTAGGCGGGGCGCGGGAGAAAGGTGGGCTAACAAATAGACAGGAGACATTAGAGAGTAGACATTTGCATAGATTGAAGATGTAGTGATAGTAGGAGACAGGTGCGAACACTTCACTGAAGCAACGCAAGTAATCAGGGATAGCATAGGGAGGCGGAGTTGTAGAACAGTGCGGAAAACTATAACTAAATCTAAAATCTAAACTACCCAATTAAAGTGACTGTAAGTTAGTTAGTTAGTTAGACAGACAGTAGGTGTATGAATCCGATTAATACTGTACAATATCTAGATTAGTAGTAGTTAGTAAGAATAGTGTTTTACAACATTTAACTATCGAAAGAAGCCGGAAGTAAGGAATGCAAGATTGGAAGGAAGGTTGAACCCTGGAACTACCGTAAACACCCGAATAGTGGAGCACACAGACCGAGGAGTGACTCAGGCTCGTAAATATTCAGACACATACATAACAGGGGATCACGAATGTAATAACTATAATGGGAGCAATACCAGATATGCAAGATGATGAATAAGTAACACAGAAAACAGACAGAACAGTTTCTGGTTCACTCTATTACATTAGCGCTATACATCACATATATCACATTCTGAGTGCAGGTTTGAGTGCATGTACTGTATATAAGAAGGTAGCCCTGTATAAGTCAGCTGTTTGGGAGGATACAGTGCTTATTTTCATCAACAACAGTTTAATGTGATTGCTTGATAATCACGCTTAATACTGCACCTGCTAACCTGTAGCTAATTTTTGACGTGTTGTGCATTGCAGAAGAATGTAATTATTCCAGGTGAAACATCTTCAGGAGAGCACAGCTGCAAATAAGATTTATTTAGATTATACTTAATTAGGCTTACGGGGGAAATTCAAGTGCTGTTGAAGGATTATAAGAACATAAGAATATATAATTAGAACAGGCCATGCAGCCCATCTCATTTATGTGTACATACACAAATGGAAAATTAATCTTGATGGCTGTGTGCTTGTTTGAATTCATGTTCAGGACATTAATCCAAAGTGAATCAATGTGTCAAGACATTTTTTTGTGGTATTCAAAGCATTTTAAGAGGCAGAGCAATGCAATTTATAAGGCTGCAGTACAAACATTGCATTTAAACAAAACTGAGATTATGGTTTTAGGTTCTGTTAAATAGGCATTAATAGGCCAGTATTCAAGAAATATGTACCCCAGCATTAAAAAGATAAGCTGAAACATGGCTTTGTGAGGGCTGCATTCACCTAACTGGTTAGTTCGGAATACAGTATTTGAAATATATTTGAAAATCAAAGTCAAGGTCAAGTGTTGATTGGTCATTGACAGCTCTGATGTATCTCGGCAATAAAATGTGTTTGGGGAACTAAACAGAGAAGCCTCACATAAAACAAGACTACTAAACACATGTCCCATGCATTGCATGCATATAAACTGACCAGGAAAAGAGGCTAATCTGTATCATATAGACATGGATTTGGCATAGATTGTCCATCAAAAACATTGTTAGATTGTTGTAAATTCCTGATTACGTTAGAATGAATGACAATCTACCATACATGTGCACAGATGTTTGCTTTGAAAAGTATAGCTGTGTAGTGGTATTTACTTCTGTTTGCAATACTTACTATGTTTACACATTAATGAGGCCTATCTGTTATGATATCACACTTTTGTAGAACTGAGACCAAGATTAAAGCTCTCAATCTGGATAAGTAGACTGTGTCTGCTAAGTGATGGCAATATAATGTATCTTTGTATCACAGAGAAAGTGACTTCACTTCTGCACGTTTTACTGAGAGAAAAAAAAAAAAAAAACTGAGCATTTAAGCCAGCTACGAGCTGCCTCACGCGGCCAATAGAAATGGATGAGTCTCATTCGGCTTATTACCTTACCGAAACACAAACAAAGTTTTCTTTCTGTGTCATTAATAACTGTAATACACGTACGGAACATGAAATAAATCTCTCCCACATTCAGATCTCTGCGCCAGCTTGCCTGCATCCTGACAGAATCACTCTGTGCGTAGGGCATGCTTTGAGTGATTTAATGCGATGCCGCTTTTTATTTTGCATGACAAGCCATGCCTTCGCTCGCTGTTGCAGCTCGCCGCCTGTTTCAGGTGCTTCTGTTTAAATGCACCGGGTCGATTTGTCAACAATTTGCAGCAGCTACAAAACACGACACTCAGTCAATGGTCTGCTGAAATAACTACTGAATCACAGAGCTTCACAGTTAATGAATTTGGTTTAATTTTCGTCATCATGTTTTCCCGTTGTGGAATCAAGTTGGAACCGGCGAAGCAACAGACTGACGACCACTTTTCAATTGAAAATCTTTATTACGATGCGCAAAGGGAGATTCGCTAGGGATGCGTCCAACAAGCCTTCAATACGAATCTCAACAAGCTAACCACAAGCGAGGGTTTAAGTAGCCAAGTACAAGTAGTGTGAATCTGTTGTTCCTATAATATCCTATTCATGCAACAATACTAACACTTGAACCCTCTATGTGACCTCTAACTCTCCCTACCAGTTGGAGGGCTATTGCATAGTGTGTGCGTGTGTCTGTGTGTGTGTGTGTGTGTGTGTGTGTTGGATGTGTGGATGTCTATTCAAAAATGAAGGTAAACCAAAAACAGCTGAATCAGAGTAAAACATTCAATGTGATATATAATAAATCTAAACTAAAAAGCTGAAACATATCACTACACACCTGCCGGACTTCTCCCTTCCGCTAGCTCTGGACACCTGCCGCCTCCCCCTCTTCACACCTGCACTTCTCGGTCACAACTGCTGTCTGTTCTGGCCCCACGGTGGTGGAATGACCTTCCTGTGGACATGAGAACAATGTTTTTGACAACTTCCAAGCACAGACTGGAAATTCACCTCATCAGGCTGCACCTCTCCCTCCCTACCTCACTGTAGGCATGTATGCTATATATGTATGCCATAGATCATAATTGCACTTGTGAATAATTATTTTAGTATTCAGGGTATTCAAGCTGCCAACTTTGGTATGTTACTTGGCAAGTTATCCGATTATTCTTCAAGGTTCAAGTTTTTATCTATGTGATCACTCTAGGACTTGGGACTGTACTTCCCTCTAGTGTCTTCAGTGCTCTTGTCCCTGGTTCTGATTTGCACTTTATTGTATGTCGCTCGGGATCAGAGTGTCTGTTAAATGACTATGATGTAATGTAATGTAATGTAATGTATTGCATCTGTTGGAAGCTGTTCCCCAGGGCACCCCATAGGTTTTCATTGGCAGATACAAACGTCGGTAAAAGTAAAATGATGTACGAGGTAGGTTGTATTGTTTAAATCCTGGCCATTTCACTCAATAAAATAAATAAAATAAATTTAAAAAATAAATAAATAAATAAATAAGTAAATAAAAATAATAACAATAATAATGTCAACTGGAATTCTATTAATAATATAACTGGGTTTTTTAAACCAATTGTGGTCCAAACTATAAAATTAGTAACTATATAAGTGTAAACTATAAATCAGAAGTATAAAAACAAAATCATGTCATATTTCCTGTTGAACAAAATTGATTTTTTCATAGCTTGTGATGTTTTATATGTCATTTTAATTACATCAAACAAGAATGTGCTTAATTTAGTCCCTGACAGCTAGTTTGCTGCTAATTAAGTGAAGTCAAATGTATTTTCCACTGATTGAGAAGAAGTAGAAGAAGCAGAGAAACAGCAGCAGAAGAAGAATATGACCACAGATTATATCATTTGCCAATGGTTCTGATTCACTTAATTCTCACCGTCAGTGACCAGGCTTCTTTGTGTCAAGTTCAAGTTTAAGAGCAACTTTATTCACCATTTGTATGTGTGTTTGAGGGAGTTAGAATGCTTTCATTGTGCATTCTTAGCAAGAGATGTGGTGTGAGAGAACCAAGAGATGTTCTGTGAAATCCATTTTTAAGAATCCTAAGAACCTGTGTGCTTTTCAGGTGTGGCAAGTGCGTATATCTGTGTGTCTGCATGTGAGGAGAAAGGGTGGGGGGTTGGAGGCAGGCCATTTGGTATTGGCTTCCTGATAGTTTTGAGTAAAACACCTCCATCATGCAGGGAAAGCGCATTAACCAAAGTTGTTTCAATTAAACAAAGCTGAGTCTTCAATCTTAGTGTATGATTTAAAGCATTGTAACACCCAAATGGCCCGGAGATGCACCTTTTCACTTTTGAGCAAGTCATTTAACTAATTTAATTAAATCAGTTCATTGCCTCATAAAGATGTCTAGAATTGCAATGTAATGTGCTCAAATACAGTGCAGAAGAAACAATCTTTCTTTTGGCAAGATTAAATCTGGCACAAAGTCACCTTGGATACAGGCACCCTCAAACGTAATTGAAATAATTGAAATAGATTGTGATGTAGTTGTTTAGTGTTGTATAGATATACCTGTTAACACTAAGAAAATGATATTCCTGAACTGACAAGGGTGAGTTTTCATCAGGGCTGTCAGTCAAACAATACAGACATTCTGAAAACAGTTACCAGAAGAAAAAAAACTGCAGCAATACTGAGCTGCTGTCAAAATGATGGCAAAATAATAAGCATACAGACATTCATTGAAATTGAAAAACAAAATGTAAGCAATCGGCGAGCCATTATCATTCAGCCGGAAATGATCACTCTTTGCTGTCACTTTCAAGCCTTGAAAACAAAGTCATCCATGTGAAAAGCTTGCCTTTGTCTGCTTTGACTTTATCAGCTTGACAGTGGACTGGATCAAATGGCAAATTGCTGCAGTGACGATGATTCTCTTGCATATCTGGAGGGGATTTTCAGGGTGTATGCTTAACCGCTCAGAGGCTTGACTCTTAATTGTCTCCTTGGTTTGAAGCTTTCAGAAGACAATAGCTGTTTTGGTACTGCAGAAAAAAAAAAGAATTGTGGGAACTGTAGTCAATGTAAGTGGCAGTCATCCAGAGCAGTGAATCATGCCGTACAAAGTGCAGTAAATCATATCTGTCCAGGAGGATGGGCATCCAGCCAACTAAAATGGAACCCGATGCTGCAGCTTCTGCTGGTCTGAAACAGATGCCTGAGCTGCATGTCGTGTGCTGATGCCTGATCGCTGTTTAATTGATCCAAACCAATCGATGAGCTTTCAACGTGGGATGCATGCACACACACACAAATGCGCATACCGCATACACCCGCACACACACAGCAAGACACCCAACCCCCAATTTCTCCCGATATGCTGATCGGTGCCTCGCATGACAGCCTTTTGACGTAGGTGAATGACAGGCATTAATTGTAAAACACTTTGGATAAAAGAGCTATACAAATGCAGTCCATTTTCTATTTACACACACACATTGAGTGAAGCCGTAGGCTTTGGTTCAGCAATGTGGAGCAGCTGTGGTGGAGTAACTAGATTTTCCTTTCCTGGCGTATTGCTGTTGCAACCTGAACAAAGCTGAATGATACATCCACTCCTTCCCTTTACCGATGGTACATAGAATCACTGCCCTCTCTTCCTTGTGCGTTGCAATAGGAACCCCACATGCATTTAGTTTCCTCAGGTTTACTGCAGAAGACTCTAGTGTCATCATCTGGTTCCTTAAGGTCTTAAGGTTGCTACACTATTTCCTAAAAAACAGTTTAGCTAAAAAGCGGTATGTGTAAATCACTGTGCTTTGGTGTGGCTCGTATCTCTTTAAACCCCAGTCGTCCCAACAACCGTCCCACTTAGAAAATGGATGATCTGTATCGCAATATGAGGCATATACATAGGGTCTATTACACCAGTGCCATCTGTGTGGCAGAATATACTCCTCTATAGAAACTGAGCTTTATTCTCAACAGAGACGCCTCACTCCAGAAATATCCCTGTAATGGAAACAGATACTCCAGCGCACAACCTTACTCCCAGAGCTGTGTATATTTCTGGTTTGTCAGACAGAGAAAGAATGATTCACTTCCCCAAATGTTCAGTGCAGTCTTTAAATATGCAACTATAATTTATAAGTATGGATAGATAAGTATAAACATAATAGAATAGGAGCCACAATATCCCATATGTATATTAAAGTATGTCATGTCGATGTTTTCGCTACATTCAGAAAAAATAAGACAACACAATTCTGGACGTGTCAATAGCAGCATTCGGTGATGTTTAAGCCAACCCAGACCAGGGCCACGTTCAGCCCTGACAAAACATCCATCCATCTATTATCTTAACCCCCTTATCCTGAACAGGGTTGCTGGAGCCTATCCCAGCATACATTGAGCGAAAGGCAGGAATACACCCTGGACAGGTCGCCAGTCCATCGCAGGGCACACACACCATTCACTCACACACTCATACCCACAGGCTATTTAGACTCTCCAATCAGCCTAACCTGCTAACTGTGGGAGGAAACCGGAGTACCCGGAGGAAACCCACACAAACACGGCGAGAACATGCAAACTCCACACAGAGAGGCCCAAGCCGAGGGGAATTGGAACCCAGGACCTCCTTGCTGTGAGGCGGCAGTGCTACCCACTGCACCATCCATGCCACCCCTGACAAAACATGTATTTAAACGGAAATGGTGTCGTGTTGGGCATCCCTTTGCAAACCATGGGTGGGCTGACTGAGGTACGGTTTGCTCCTACGGTGTCTTAGAAGGCCATTCGGTATGTTCTCCAGGCTTTAACGCATAGGCCTATATCATTATTGATTTGGGATACACCCTCCACACACCCACCAAACAGGAGCAAACATAGTTCAAAGCCTGCTGTTCGTTCAACCTGAAAACTGTAGCAAAACGTTAATCACCGATTTACCAGACATAAAATTGTGTACATACATAAATATAGCATATTTTAAGTTGTTTTTTCTCTAATTGTGGCTGGGCAGGCCTCTTGCTTCCAGCCCTGGGGCATATTTGCACTAAGCCCATATGGGTGTTCAAGGTGGAGGCATTTGTGAGGTAAATGAACACATAACAGTTGCAAGAAATATTGTGGTTCAGTTTGACTATTTCATATGGAAGTTGTGTTCTGTTATGCAGTCTAATGTCTGCTTAGGCATTGCACCTGTATGGAGATAACAATCCAAGCTACTTGAATGAGACACAAGAAATGTGGGATATAGTGTAAGATTACTGTTAAATGCATGAAGAATCTACATTGATACTGGTTTGTGTTATATTTTATGAGTTGTAACAGGTCAAACGGAATCTATAATGGGATATATAACCAAAGGAGCTGGTGCTTCAGAGTAGAAATTTACGAGGAGTGCATTTACAGTGGCTATTAAGGGACTATGGCTATTCATCCAAATTATACTACTTTCTCCATACATTGAGACCTGAAAACAAGTTTTATTTGTGTGTTTGGCAGGGCCAGGTGAATGATTGAGCAAACCTTTGGAAAGGTAAGACAAAAGATGGAAGTGACAGTTTAGTATGATGGTTAAGGAACTGGGGTTGTAACCTACAGGACAATGCTATTTTACCCTTGTGCAAGGTACTTAACCTGAATTAATTCAGTATATATCCAGCAGTATAAATGGCTGTAAAAACACAAAGGCTGTGGATAAATTGCTGAAAAGAAATGTAAGGGTGCAGGGACTGGTTGGCTGTGGAGTTGTTTTTCTATTGAGTGGATATTCATTTTATCAAGTGTATGTCTGAAATTAATTCAACTTAGTTGAAGTGATGAGTTTTTTTTTACTTTAAATAGTGGTATTGCACCAAAATTCACAGCAAAGAAACAAATTCGCGCTGGTATATACACAGGAAATATATTTTGTTTGAAGGGGCAATAAATATTAAAATGTATAAACAGTTCAGTCACACCATTGTTTTTATATCAGAATTAATGGTTCACAGAGAGGCTCTGCTTATAAATTAGCAGTTGGCTCTGGTGCTAATGCAGCATTTTAAAAGGGGAAGAAATAGGGTGATAATTAAACCAAACCTTAATCGCACCCACAGTTAATTTATTCTCATCGTGAACCACCCTCTTTTACAATTGAGCTGTAGTTACTAGAGCCTCATATTTGAGTTACATTACATTACATTATTGGCATTTGGCAGACGCTCTTATCCAGAGCGACGTACAACAAAGTGCATACCCATAACCAGGGATAAGTTCGCTGAAAGACCCTAGAGGTAAGTACAATTTCAACTGCTACCTGTACAACAAAGATAAGGACAAGGGCCATTTTATTATTATTATTTTTTTATTTTTATTTTTTTAACAAACAAACAAACAGAGCAAAAGTCACCAAAGTTAACTATCCAAACACTGTTGGAGTTGGACGTACTCTAATTTTGTGAGCTGAGAATTAGAAGCACAAAATGAGTTAGTGTCATAAATATGTTGTATATAGGGCACTACATATATGTGTGAAGTTTTATGCAAAAATACTGTTCAAAAGTATACATAAATGCAACATTTAAAAGGTTGTATCTTCTAGGAGCTCATTCACTTTGGAATCGTTGAAGCTCAATAGCTCAAAACTACTCAGAACACAGATATAACCTGCTAATTCCCATCTCAAGATTTGCC
Organism: Conger conger; assembly: GCF_963514075.1. NCBI lineage: Eukaryota > Metazoa > Chordata > Actinopteri > Anguilliformes > Congridae > Conger > Conger conger. Next base: position 37,309,662 of record NC_083768.1, on the reverse strand, counting down.
AGAGCCTTAGCCACTAGTGTTTGACAATTGTGACTTGGCTGTTAAAATTGGGCCGTACGTATGTGTGTTGACCTACGTTAACAGACAGGTATGACTGCTTAGAAGGGAGATGCTCTTTCTGTAAATACATCAGTAGTTCTTCTCACACTATGTGTCTTCGCAAAAATTTCAGCCACAACTGGCAGGAAAATTGTTTGGGATGCAAAGAAAAACCCACAAATAACTTCAGCTGACATACAGGACCCTCTGAAAAAAAGTGGTATGGCTGTTTCAAGATGCACAATAAGGAGGCACTTGAAGAAAAATGGGCTGCATGGTCGAGTCGCCAGAAGAAAGCTATTACTACGCCAATGCCACAAAGCAGCCCACTTACAATACGCCAAACAGCACAGAGACAAGCCTCAAAACTTCTGGAACAAAGTTATTTGGAGTGATGAGACCAAAATTGAACTTTTTGGCCGCAACCATAAACGCTACATTTGGAGAGGAGTCAACAAGGCCTATGATGAAAGGTACACCATTCCTACTGTGAAACACGGAGGTGGATCGCTGATGTTTTGGGGATGTGTGAGCTACAAAGGCACAGGGAACTTGGTCAAAATTGATGGCAAGATGAATGCAGCATGTTATCAGAAAATACTGGAGGAAAATTTGCACTCATCAGCCCGGAAGTTGCGCATGGGTCGTACTTGGACGTTCCAACATGACAATGATCCAAAACACAAGGCCAAGTCGACCTGTCATTGGCTACAGCAGAAAAAAGTGAAGGTTCTGGAGTGGCCATCTCAGTCTCCTGACCTCAATATCGTTGAGCCACTTTGGGGAGATCTCAAACGTGCAGTTCATGCAAGACAGCCCAAGAATTTACAGGAACAGGAGGAATGGGCCAAGAAGAATGGGCAGCTTTACCATCTGAGAAAATAAAGTGCCTCATCCACAACTACCACAAAAGACTTGAAGCTGTCATTGATGTTAAAGGGGGCAATACACGGTATTAAGGACTAGGGTCTGTAAACTTTTGATCAGGGTCATTTGGATAGTTTCTGTTGTCATTATGATTTAAAAAGAGCAAACACAATTGTTTGATAATAAATGGCTTCACCCACTAACCATGAGTGAAAGAAAAGTTTTTGTATTATCACTCATATTCTCTGAAAAATGGCCAAAAAATCACAAAATCTGCCAGGGTATGTAAACTTATGAGCACAACTGTAGTTGAAACAGAGAGCCCATATTGGGAAGATAACATTTCTAGCCATTGTGCAGATATATCTCACCTAACATCATGTACAAATCTCATGTAATTGGCTGGGGCAGGGTATCATGGGCATCATGCAGGGTATCATGTACCACATAATGCAGACTATTTAGCCCCCTTATTTTTCACCGGTCCTAGACTCTCCCAGTAATGCACTGTTTTGTTACATGAAGTCCCAAACATTGATTCTGGATATACATGGGCCTACATGATTTTTTTTCTACTATTCTCCAGTGGGCTATTATATTTCTGAGATAATCTGTCCAAGGCCCTGCAGCAACCATTAGTTATGTGTTCTTATCTATCTTGGGTAGCGCTTACTGCAGAAAAAATATCTGGAAAGTTTGAGAGAAAGAAATGGTATTTGAGTTAGTAAATATAACTGAGATTGATTTTTTGGTTTTACTATTTTGTTTCTTTTATGATAAGCTTGAATGATTGATACATATTGCTTACAAACATTCTGCAAGGGTAGGGTAAGTGATTATAGAATAACTTCAGTTGTGTTGGTACTGTATGTCCAGTTATTCCTGGCATGTTGCAGTCTCTCCAAAGTATTACCAAAATTCAGTAGAAAAAGTCATTAACAGTAAGTACATCAGAAAAAAAAATCTCACAACAGACGGTGACCTAAATAGCAGCACAGAGTGATTTTATCCAGGCCAGAGAGAGGATAAATCATAACCAGGGCTGGGTTTCCTGTCAGTGAAACTGAACGCATGCTGTATTGGACAGATGCACTTTGGGTATAGTTCAACCAGCAGATTAAGGCAGAGCTGAGTTTTCTCCCCTAACCACCAATTCCGAGGCAGTTTGTCATTATTAACTTCAAGACCATTGGCAAGAGCTGCAAAAGCAATGCATTCACAATGGCCTTTGTACATTTCAAAGCCCAAGTCTCACCATTCATTTTTTTAAGGATCAATCCTTAAGCTAAAGTGACCCTTGGCAAAAGACACAATCCTGGTAGTGGTTTTGCGTTAAATGGGCCAGCTCTCAGTTGGACTTGCCACACATTTGTTTTGAAATTGAATTTTGTTCGTTTTTTTTTTCATTCTGCCCTCCGCCTTTCCCCTGGTCAAATGTAGGAGGTTTTGAAGAAGCTCTGTTACTTTAGTATGGCAATCTCTATTCTCTGTTCACATAAACTACGTATATTAATTTCCAAAGGAACATCTATCTATCAGAACAGTATGTTCTGCTGAGGTGAAGAAAGCATTGGGATATGAGAATTGTTTCTTAAATTGAAAATTGGAAAATGTATACCCAATAACCACTTTATAAGATAGAGCTGTAAACCAGCTTGTTAATGCAAACGTCTAATCAACCAATCATGTGGTATCAGCTCAATGCATGAAAGCATGCAGACATGGTCAAGAGCTTCAGTTGTTGTTGTAGAACTTCAGAAAGAGGAAGAAATGTGGTTTATGTGACTTTGACCACAGAATGATTGTTGGTTCTAGACAGTGTGCATTGTCCATCTCAGACTCTGCAGATCTCCTGGGATTTTCACTGACAATAGTCTCTATCAGTTGCAGCGAATTGTACAAAAAAACTAAAAAACATCCAGTGAGCTGCAGTTCTGTGGGCGAAAACAGCTTGTTAATGAGAGAGGAGGATGGCCAGACTGTTTCAAGCTGACAGTCCCAGGACAGGTGGATATAAAAATTACAAAATACATGTAAAGGTACAAGTACAAATACAATATAATAAAATCAAGTAATGAAGCAATACGATAATAAAAAGGCGTACAGGTACATGCACACCTAATTCAATTAATCAATTAATCATGATCTTCATTCAAGACCTTCATAAGTATAATCAGATGTATTCAAACAAACACCGAAGGCCACTGAAGCAAGCTGAGTCTTCAATGCAGAAAGCACTCATACTTCCCTCTAAATCTACGGTCAAGAGTTTATATAAGAATCAGAAAGACCAAATATACAGTTTTCAGGCTTATTGAAAGAACTCCATGGTGTCCAATGGTCCCTTGAATCAGGGCAATATAAGGGAATCAGATCTCAATCTGAGTGGCCGTACTGAGTGCACGTCTGGGTTGGCTGAGGTGTTTTGAAGATAAAAAAATAAAAATAAAAAAGCAGTGTTTCTGCCTCGCGGTCAGCCCACTGGTAAAGATTAAATGAATGAATCAAATAAATGAAATAAATAAAAAACAAAAGCACATCGATGGAGAGAGGGCACATCGAAAACCACTAAAAAAAAGAATCTTATAATTCAATAGCGGGGCTCTTTCATGCCCCCCGCCTATCGCTTTCACCGCCCGGAGCACCACTGTCTGCCCGGCTCCCCAATCTACGCCATGCGCCTGTCTATGAGGTCAAAGGCATGATGGGCCTCCCTCACTCACACATAACTCAGATAACAGATAAAATATGCTTTTCATTCAGAGTGGCATGGTACCCTTCTGTGGTCGGTGCTACAATACTGTATGATATACATATAAAATGTACTTATATCAAATGCAAAGTTCAGTAAATATGTATATTATTTTCATATGAGTCTTTGTGAGTTAAGCATTTAAGAGTCTTGCCTTCAAGTAAGCAATAAGTGCAGCCTTTTCTTTGCAAATGTTTTGAACACATGCTAATTGTTAGAAGTAAATACAGTCCTCATCAAAGTCCTCAAAATATTGAAACTGAATGTGAAAATGGTCCTGCATGTGTATGCATTTCATTGTGAGGATGAAACCCATTCAATAACTCCAACAATTCAATTCTTGACTCGAGCTTTTAACTCACATTTCAATTGATGTGCAATTCTAATCTCAAGGGCAGCACTCTGTCGCCACTTGGAATGGGCCAATAGAGAGCATGAAAGAAAACATGACGAAAATGAAAAGGATAAGAGAAGAAAAAGAAAAGAAAGAAAAAAGAGAAATAAAGACAGTATTGTCATGGAAGGTTTGGGGCACCGTGCTCTTTGACATCAAAGGACATGCAGCTTGTTACACAGCTTCTGTTCTTGTCAGAGCTGAACCGGTTGTCAGTTAGGGAAGTACTGGTGATCGTATCTGCCGAGTTTCTCAAAAGAATTGGTACTTTGTACAGCTAAAGGGGAGTCAAAAACAATGAGGTCTTATATGGGCAGCCAGAGACATTCCGCAACAAATGAACAAATGATGAGAAGAATTATTTGTGAATGTACTGTATTCTGGGAAGTAAGTGGGAAACGATTATGAAATATTTATTTCACTCTTAAAGTTCACATTCTTTAGAAAATATACACTCAGTGAGGACTTTATTAGGTATTTATAATTTTTCTGCTACTGTAGCCGATCCACTTAGAGGTTTGACACATTGTGTTTCTCCAGTTCATAGGCTTCCAAGTTTTGCTCAATCTAAAGCTGCCTGGTTTTGGACACAAATCTTGCTCTCGAATTAAGATCTGCATCAAATAGTTTCTGAATCATGTGGAAGCAGGTGGTAGCTCTACGTCCCTGCTTGCTTGCAAATTCGGTATATTGAAAATGTATCACTGCTACGACCCAATCAGATTGCGAGATTCATTCTACCCTTTTTATAAAAAAGCGTAATCTCTGTAAGTCCTCCTATATAAAGTGCACATGCTAATTGTTGTAATATAACCTGTTGTTATTAATAGAAGAGAACAGAGGAGATGTTGAAAATATCAATGTCTGCCAACTAGTGGGCTACCATTTTGTGAATGGAAATGTCAAGCTGGAAATAGTATTGTCGCCATATTTATCTGTCAGGGGTATACACTGTTCAGTTGATAGGAGAGTCGCGAGTCAGCTGAAGGCAAGATATACCTTGTCAGGGTTTGATGAAAGCTCTTCCTTTTCTTTGTTTTCTGGAGGAAGAGCGGGACAGGAGTGGACTGAAACTATGCCTCCCCAGGCAATGCTGTGGAGAGCCACACGCTGACCTGCAGGACCGCCAGCAACGAGTCGCCTACGGGTCCTGTCTCAGAACCTGCCGAACAGCTGGCTCAATCACCCGGGAGGTCACACGGATCTAAATTTGAAAAATGTGCAAGACCTCACATGTTGTTTTTTATCCCCAAAACCTGGAGGGTGTGAGGGTAAAACCTTGCCTCTTCTTCTGATCGTGATTGAGTTTGGGTCCCCCCCTCAGGCGTATTTGAGGAAAAACAAAAGGCCGCTCGGTGACATCGAGCCCCGACGGATGAAGAGTCGGCTTCCGCCCTTTGCATATCCATGGCGACGCGCCCGTGTCTTACCCAGATCCGATCCGGCCTCCTTGCCCTTTCACGACGGCCGTCTTCTCCTCCCGCCTCGCCAGCGCCGTCTGCGGGAAAGCCAAATCCTTCCCGAGGTCAGCCGTGGGAGGCTAAGAGCCCTCCCGAGCCCCACAGAGATGAATCCGAGACGCTCTCTCCATCATCGCCCAGGCCCGCACCGGTGTGAATAATGCCAGGCCAAAAAGCTGCTGACGTCTCATTAATTGATGACACCCGTTTGCCAGGCTATTCCTGGAACCCGGGTAAATGGGAAAATGAAACCGTGTGTACTTCATTATCTCTGCTGTTGAGGATGTGCCACAGAGACCAATCATCTTATTAGCAGGCGTACTTGATAAGAGAAGCCTTATATTTTAATTCTCAAAGCTCTGATGCTCTGATCTTCTGCAGTGATGATGCTAATGATGAATGGAGTCATTGCCACATGAATGCATGCTATATTAGTGTGTATCCAAGGGTGTTACAGGGCGAAGCATTGTTACTGCCTTGGATACTTTGTTCCCAGAGCGTTACAATGAATCATTTTCAAACTTATTAGTTGTAAATCATTGAGGACAAAGGAAAGGGGTACTCACATGCAACAGGATTATTGCTGCAGGGCAAAGATAAAGAAATTACTTCATTTAATTGCCCATTTGCAATGACACCTTACTCAAAAGCCAAATTCAAATATTTCTCTAATTCAAAGAAACTTTACTGCATATTCAATTTGGAATGGCTGCAGGTATGTGCATATTCTTTTGTGTTTTCAGTAGTGCAGCCAAGCAGTCTTATTCTCTGAAGTTCCTTCTGCCAGCCTTTGTGCTCTACTAGCTGAAGCAAGGACATTGACAGGGACCTCACCCTCCCTGGGTGGAAATTTAACCTGTGGGCTGCCAAGCACAGTTACCATTAGCATGGCCAAGAACCATTCAAAGCTTTGTGCCTTGAGTATAAATAATTCCCTTGATTAGTGCCATCTTAGAGAAGGACATATTCCTTTAAGTAGCATCATCAGCTCTTCCCTGCTGCTTTTCCCTTCTCATTTGTTTAGTTTTTTTATTCAAATAAATCAATAAATCCCTGGTGGATGCTATTCTCAATTTTCTTTTTTATTGAAGTTGCACATAATTCCTTGCATAATCATCATTTATGAGTGTTGGCACGAGTAATATGCACACAGCCCAACCATCAAACACTCCCCCACCCCCCACCGGCACCCAGCAGACTGCGTCTCCTCACTTGGGAGAAGCGGTCGTAATTCACGCATCAGCCCAACGCTGTTGCCATATCGCAGCAGGAGCCGCTATCTGCATACCCCCCACTCCTGGGAATGACAGGGCGCTGAGGCTGGGCGGTCTGGGAACATCAGGTTTTGTTTTGTTGCAGGAAGGGGTGGGGGGGGGGGGGGGGTCACAGGATGTTTGAGGCAGTGAATCATTAAGGTGTGCCTGGTACCTGGCCATTTCATCACGCCTGCAATAATGAGCTGTCAAATGGGGGGGGGGGGGGGGGGGGGGGGGGGCTTAAGAAGCAGCCAGCCCTCTCCACCATCTGCTAGGTTTCCCCCTTCAGAGCAGGGCCAACCGCAGTGCATAACTTCTGCACAGATTGCCAGGAGGCCAGATAAGTGTGGAACGTCCAGCTGAATTTCTCCGATAAGCTGGGAAACCAGCTCTCCCCCGAATGGGGCCCGCTGTAATTAATTGAAACAAATGGGGGCGTAACCACTTCCCTCAGGTAATTAATTCCCAGCATGCCGCAGTTCATGAGAAAAGACATAAAGTGACGGGGATCTTTTGTAATCACGCTTCTCAATTATGTTTTTGTTGTTTGCTGTGTTTGAACATTTACGGAATTAATTTCATGCACCTGTCAGACAGCAGATTAAAAATAAAAACCCAGATGAGACATGCAAGTCTTTTTTCCTCCAGTTTCCTTTATTGATGATAAAATATTTATATTTAATAGAAAAAAGACAGAAAATAAATTGCATACATTCAGCTTTGAAATAACCCCAAAGCCAATATCCCCGAAGATCACATAGTACAGCCCCATCTACTCAACTGCCTCCAAGCTCTCAGCTCTTATTATAATTCTGCGAGGACACAATAACAAGTGTTCAATCAATTAAAATGTTCCCTCACAGTTCCCTTTGAGTATTTTATTTATTTTATTTAACCAGGGTAGAAATATTGAGATTGACGTTTTCTTTTGCAAGTGAACCCTGGAGCCTAGATGTCAGGCAGAGCAACCGGACAAAGCCCTCACAGACATGGGGGAGCATGCGTGCTGCATGCAGGTGGAGTCTGGTCAACCCAGAGCCTTCTCCTTGCCACGCGACAATGCTAACCGCTGCACCTCCATACTAACATCCCCTGGATATACTGTAAATGAACTCTGTGAGAGTTAAAATGAGCATTGAGCTAAGTGCTGCTGGCCTTTACTGCAAACCCACCGTCACAACCCAGCCCCAGACAACTGCATCCTCCCCCGAGCTCAGTTAGCCCTTCCTCCTGTCTAAAAGTGTCACATCATCCACAGCCCCTCTTCTCAGCCCTGACCCCCCCCCCCCCCCCCCCCAAACCCAGCACCACCAAACCCATCCCTCAAACCTCCTGTCCTCAGATTTACAGCCTAACGCAGTGGTCTTCATTCCTGGGCCGGGCGGGGCTACAGGATCTGCAACCAATTCTGATCCAAGAAACCAGGTGGGGTGAGTTAACTTTGAAATTGACTAATAACTGACTGTTTTAATTGGTCAATTAAGTTTGAAGTAAACAAAACAAACAGAAAACAGTAGACCCTGCTGCTAGCCAAGACCAGGAATGAAGATCACTGGACTAGCATCTCAATATATTACTAGAGCATCCATTCCCCACACTGAGAGAGTGTCGCGGCATTACAAGTACCCTGTCAAGGTGTCTATATTTCCTTGCTTTTATATACTGCACAAAGATTAACATTCTCCTGAACTGTCTACACTTTATATTTGTTTACAGGTAAAGAGCAAGTCTCATTAGAAAACACAGGCAAAGACCATACGCTGAGATCTAAAAGCCTAAATATGTTCTGAAATGCAAATATTTGGTATGAAACCAGTGAATAGACAATAGGCTGAGCTAAAAAAAAACTAAAATTATTGTTAGAAGTGGGGGCACGGGCAATAATATCTGATCTGAAATGTCAGCAAACAAGGTGATGAAATATTTAAAACATTTTTTTTTAAACGGCCTTTTGTGCACTTCATGAATAATAGCATTTGGTTTTGAACTTCTCCCAGACTAATATTAAAGCCCGTGCTTTGTGTTTTATGAGTCATGCAGGGGAGGACTGGTGGAAGAGGTCTAGCGGTATCGGAGCCGTAATTCTGCACGGCGCGCGGCAGCATAAATCAAGCGCGTTATTGCGGCCGGCCGCCCGAGGCCCCGCGCTCCGCGAACACCGCGCTCCTGCCGGCCCGCCGGGGCGGAGGGAGCGTCTGAGGGTCGGTGAATGATGATGGCGTGTGGAAAAGACAGATCGCCTCCTTTAATCAAGAGGCCCCAGCTACCTGCATCTGTCTGGCAGCGTTGGAGGCGCCAGGTACGAAAAGGCTGAGTAAATAATGTGTGAAATACAGTGGACGTCAAACCCATTTTATTTTTCTGTTTTTGTAAATAACTTTATACCGGACCCTAAATTTCCTTTCCGGCCCATTTGGAAAGCCCAGTTGTGCTGGCAGGCTTATTTCCTGGCTGCGATGCCTAACGTTGATTTGGGGAAGCACTGACGTACGTGGGACCCACAGCTTATCCTGCCAATGGCCACCACCAACCCATACAGCCATGTATCAGTCTCTGTATGTCTGTCTGTCCATCTATGTCTATCTATATATCTGTCTATCTGTCTACAGTATCTGCAGTCAAGTCACGTTTGTGAACAGCGCTGCAAAAATTACATTTCTATATAGAAACACATGAAAGTTGTGCTCAATTAATTCACTCTTTAAGTCTTTACTCTGTAGAAACATATTTTGCAAACGTTTTATTATTTTTTTATTATTCCATTATTCCTAATTAGTCAGAAAATCACATGCTGCGTGGAAAATATGGGAAATTAACACCACTCACCACCACTAGTAAGCATGTGTTCAAACATAGACAAAACAAATATTTACAAACAAATAAACAAGCTAACAAACATATAAAAAAATTAAAAAAACATCTCTAGCAAAATGAAATGAAACAAAACAAAATGGTCTTTCTAAGATTGAAGGAGCTATATAGGTCACCACAAGTCACATTAGCCCAAAAATATCCCAACACAATGAAACTAACAGGATTTTCTGTTAAAGTCAGCTTTGGTCTAGGTGTTCACAAACTCTGGCACCCGGCTTTAGAAGCAATATGTCTGTCTACGTATCTGTCTATCTATCTTTCTCTTGATATCGCAGTCTTATTAAAAATTAATCTGAATTCCCAGTTAAAAAATCAAAAGAGGAGAAGGTCTGACATGTGCTTGCATCATCCTGTTGCGCTTGTTAAAGAGGGCGCTCCAGCGGGAAGGCACGCGGTCCTCCCTCTTCTGGGGAGGCGCGGAGCTGGAGTGAGAAGGTGGGAATGTCAGAGCGTTCCAGGGAGGTGGTTTGATGTTGATGAGGGCGCTGACACGGGCCTTGTTGAAATTAGGATCACCGAAGTCAAGCTGCGGGGGCCAGATGGCCGTGAAATCAGGACCCGTGAAAACAGAACGTGCCGGAATGAACGCACTCCTGCACAACACGCTGTTAACACCGGAGCTCGCCGTGGTGAAACACAGCCACACACTAACACCCATGTGTGAAATACTACTGCATGCTGGAGCTCGCCGTGGTGAAACACGGCCACACATTAACACTCATGTGTGAAATATTACTGTATGCTGGAGCTCGCCATGGTGAAACACAGCCACACACTAACACTCATGTGTGAAATACTACTGTATGCTGGAGCTCGCCGTGGTGAAACACAGCCACACACTAACACCCATGTGCGAAATACTACTGCATGCTGGAGCTCGCCGTGGTGAAACACGGCCACACATTAACACTCATGTGTGAAATATTACTGTATGCTGGAGCTCACCGTGGGGAAACACAGCCACACACTAACACCCATGTGTGAAATACTACTGTATCCTGGGGCTCACCATGGTGAAACACAGCCACACACTAACACCCATGTGTGAAATACTACTGCATGCTTGAGCTCGCCGTGGTGAAACACGGCCACACATTAACACCCATGTGTGAAATACTACTGTATGCTGGAGCTCGCCGTGGTGAAACACAGCCACACACTAACACTCATGTGTGAAATACTACTGTATGCTGGAGCTCGCCATGGTGAAACACAGCCACACACTAACACCCATGTGTGAAATACTACTGTATGCTGGAGCTCACCATGGTGAAACACAGCCACACACTAACACCCATGTGTGAAATACTACTGTATGCTGGAGCTCGCCGTGGTGAAACACGGCCACACACTAACACCCATGTGTGAAATACTATTGTATGCTAGAGTGCTTGCTTTTTAAACTGCTGTCTGAGATGCTTAACACCACCATACTTTTAAATGTAAGACTGATTTAAAATGCCAGCGTTTTATAGCCACAATTTTTTTCTGTTGAGTTTTCTCTCAGAGTTTGTTTTATAACTATAAGAAACTACTGTATATATTTTTTCTATTTTTAGATTTTTCATTCCACATTTGAACTTTTTTCCTCTACAGTACACCAGCAGAGCTATGCATGGCTCACTGCATAAGTAGTTTGGCACAGTGTTAATTATATTTTATATATATATAAGTATATATATATAAGTGTGCATGCGCATGTATGTGTAAAGGTACATCTATTAATGGATTCAGACAACATTGTATGGGGTTATAATAGTATGAATGAAGCTTCACTGAAATTAAGGAAGTCAAATGCATTGCCATATCGACTTATATCAGTCTAAACCTTTCCATCAACTCCAATGTTGAGATTAAATGAGTAGAGTTCAATATATCACCTGACTCATGACATCAAGAATTCCAAGAAACATAATGTCCAACGAACCTTTTAGTCTCATTGTATATCTCCCATAGTTTCCTGAGATTTGTATAGAGATATTTTTTTAGCACAAGCTATGTGGTGGCACAGTGAAAACAAAAAGTGAAACTTCAATAAACAGCATGAATAATGATATTGAAACACAATGTTGTATATCTGTTTTGTTTTGAAAGAATGTGCAGAAACTACCCCACCTGCCCCACCTTACATACAATCCCTGATCACTCCCTACTCCCCAGCTAGACCACTCCGGTCTGCCAGCTCTGGTCGACTTACGGTTCCCTCTCTACGTGCACCTGGCGGTCGAGCTGCACGTTCACGCCTGTTTTCCGTTCTGGTTCCTCAGTAGTGGAATGACCTGCCTACCACTGTCAGAACAGCAGAATCCCTCCCCCTAATCCGACGCAGACTCAAAACCCACCTTTTCAAACTCTACCTTAGTCCTCCCTCCTGATTTCCCCTGCCCCTCCTTTCTGATATCCCTATCCTTGTCTAACCCCCCCCCCCCCCCCCCCCCCCCGCCAAAAAAAATTCTGATGACAACTATGTTTAGAACAGCATTTCCTGTGTATTTTGCTAGTTTCTGGATGTGATGCTCTGACTTATGGTAGAACCTATGCACTTGTAAGTCGCTTTGGATTAAAAGCGTCTGCCAAATGACTAAAATGTAAATGTAAATGTAAACTATAGTCCCCTCTTGGCAGGTTGAGATTGACAGTCCCCTCTTTGTAACGTGTGTGTATGTGTGTGTGTGTGTGTGTGTGTGTGTGTGTGTGTGTGTTTGTGCATGTAATTTGCATGTAAATAAACACAATGACTTACAGTAGTGTTAAATGGGTGGTTTGAAAAAAGGATGTCAGTCCTTTTCTGCACTATTGAAAAATGTATTAAAAATTAATTCATTGAAATTTATTCAATTCATAATTTAGGATATTTACAGGTGTCCAATTGAAATGTATGCTAGTTAACCAAACTATTGTAAAATATAGATACATGATAATTCAAAACTACATTTTAAATAGGCAGCAGAGGAGTGGGTATGTATGCGTGGGAAAAAGTACATAAAAAACAAAGTGCCACACACACCCACACAGACCATATGACATTTACATTTGGTTGCTCCTGGTATAAGAATCAGCCATTGGGTACTCAGCTAAATGACACCTAATACTGAAACTATAACACAACTCCATAAAAACACGCACAGACACACAGGCATACCTGTATATACACACACACACACACACACACACACACACGCCTGCTTACTCATTACTAAAACCTGATAACAGCCAGTGTCTGAGCTACCTTATCCCCCTTACCCTGCATGCAGTACGTTCATATGATCTGTGACCTGTGACACTGATTTGATGCCATGCTGATAGACTGAGGCACAAATATGGAGAGACGACTAACATGAACGGACACACACTGAGCAGGAGGACTCCCCTTGCAGAAATTATTTGAAATTCTGAGCTGTCCTAACAAACTTAGGACCATATATTTCTCGGTCAAGTTTCTTGCTAAAGGGCTATGGCAGTCATCCAACTGGGAATTTAGCCAGACGAAAATTAGTCTGCAAACTCAGTTTCTTAGCAACTACCCTGGACTGTCACCCCAATGCTGGAGACATACACTCTGGGTCTAAAACATCTCAAAGATTGGGGTCAGTTCCGTTTTCAATGCAGTCATTTTAGTACATTAATTCAGAAAATCTGAATTCTACAAAATATAAGAATAATTTGTAATAATTTGCATTTATATAGTGTTTTTTATATAGCATATTCAAAGCAGTTGACAGTGATGAGGGGGAAATTCACCTCAACCACCACCACTGTGCAGCACCCACCTGGGTGATGCAACAGCAGCGATTTTTTACGCCAGACTGCTCACCACACATCAGCTGAGGTGAAGATGGAGAGAACAATTATAGGCAATTAAATCAGGGTATGAATAGGAGGCAGACTGAAAGAGCCGGTTTGGGAATTTAGCCACGACACCAGGGAATACCTTACTCTTTGCTATGAGTGTCATGGGATCTTTAATGACCACAGCGAGTCGGTTTAACCTCTCATCCGAAAGACGGCATCTTCTGCAGCACAATGTCCCCATCACTACACCGGGGCATTGGGGTTTATTTGACCAGAGGGAGGATTGCCTCCAACTGGACCACCAACACCACTTCCAGCAGAAACTTTGTTTTCCCATTCGGCAGAAGAGATGGCTGTACCACCAATGTACGCTTTTTTTAATTCAAATTGCTTAATTATTAGAAATTATAGCAAATATATTTTAAGGAAAGTTATTTTTCCACAGAGTAAATTTACACCTGTACCTTTCAAGTTATGAAGCGAAGCAAAGCACAGGTCAGATCATACACCATAGTACTTTGGAGACCATGCCTTCACCAGACTTTGCAAATTGAGAATTAATTTGAATGCATGCTTTCATGAAAATAAAATTTGTACATATTAATTGAATTTCTGCGGGACAGAAGAACCAAACGCTTTATTAACAGGGTAGAACCAAAACATAATCCAGAAACAGGCAACGGTCGTAATCCAGGCAGAGGTGGAGACACTAAATAGAGAACAGGTGAAAAGAATGATGAACTGAAAACAGAACTATGGAAAGCAAAGTGGGATACAAATGACAAAAAATACAGAGAGAAACACAGAGAAGTACAGACACACAGACAAAAGGGAAAAAACTATGGACAAAGGGCACGGACTTGACAATAATTATCTCAAAACAATGGTCACAACAAACAAAGTTTGTTAGGCTCAATTTAACACCATCACAACTGATTTATTCTCACATGTTACAGTCAACGAAGAGTGGCAACATCTGACAAAATGCAATAAAGATGCCCCAATTTAGATCAACATTTCCGCCTTGGAAGGGTCATGATTTTATATTTGTGCCAAAAAAGTAAGAGGTCCTCTGCATTTCACCCTTACTCACAGGAATTCTACCGGCTTCCAGAAGAACTGCCTTTTGTTAATTGCACATTAACACCTGGCTATATCTGTTACTTAGCAACAGTAATAATAGGCTGTTCAAATGTTCAGTGGAATTTCTGGGAAATGATAAACGTTTTGAGCCAAGCATTGTGAACCAGGTTGAACCCTCAAGCGACCAACATATTTTGCACACACAAATGGCCAACTGGGGTCAGATATGAATGAAAAAGAAGCCTCTATCAATTGAAAAACTTAAACTTAAATTAAAATCTATATATATAGATAGATATTATTATTATTATTATTATTATTATTATTACAATTACAGCACATTTGGTAATCACCCACATTGGCTTTATATAGGGGAATAGTAAGCCTTAACACATGTGAGGTCAATATAGAATGTTATTGAGGTAACATTTGATAAATTGTATCTATCCTTATTTGGAATGTGATATGACCAGAGGTGTTACTAGGAAGGGTGGGCATTTGGATTATTTGGGTGGGCAACAAGAAAAATGTTGCCTTTTGTGTGAATGTATAACTCCTAGATTGTAATTGATAGCTAAAATATTGTGTACAGCCTAATTAAAAGACCTGCCTCATCCCCATCCCCCTGATGGTGCCCATGGAGAGCTAGCTCCTTCACAGTGATAAAAGTGCTCGGTGTTGGTAAATGAGGTGGGCTGGACAGTCGAGGCAGCTTGCACTGGGCTTGAGGGTACCTGTTTTTTAATGAGCCACCAAAAGATTTACCTAGCTAGCTAAATAAAAAAAATCCTGTCAGCCTTCTGTAAAATGATTTTATACCCAACAAGCCAATTCCACTGACTAGCAAAAAATGAGCTATAACTAGCCTGGAGCTGGCAAACTAGCTGTCTAATCACTAAACCAATGGGGTATTAACAGTTTTAATTGGATTGCTGAGAGCAGCTAGCTACAGACAGCCATGACTCTACCGCATATGTAAAGAAGTGTCATGGTTTGGTGATAATGTAAAGATGGAGCACTGATTAAGCACACCTTCAAAATAGCCAATAGGAAAGCAGTGCATGTTTTGATGACCAATGACAAAATTTTGTTTTCATTCAATGGGCAGATGATTCCTCTGGGTGGGCAAGGCTTATCTCTGGGTGGGCAATGTCCACCCCATCTCACCTGTGGACACGCCCCTGGATATGACACTGTTCTCTGATAATTACTTGTGAACTCATTCAGGGGAGTCAGTGTTACTAATCACAAGCTCTGTATTTGCTGCTAAACTATTCTACAGCCATTGTGTAATGTTTCTGTATTTGTTCTGTATGTTTTCATGTTTATTCTTGTTTATTATTCATTTTTCTTAGTTACCTGGTTTATGTTTTCCATTACAGTTCTCTATTGTCCTCCCCTGTTATGTCTGCGTCTGAATGTTTACCAGTCTAGTCACTCCCCTGTCTGCGTGTCCCACTATTCGGGTGGTTACGGTAGTTTTCGGGTTTTCAACATTTTTTCTAAAACCTCCGATTCTTACTTCCTGCTTTTTCTTGGTAGTTAAATGTTGTAAAGCACGATTCTTACTAACTACTACTAATCTAGGTTTTGTACAGTACTAATCCTATTAATACACTTACTGTCTAACTAACTAACTAACAATCACTTTTATTGGGTAGTTTAGAAATATTCACGTAACTAACTCACTAACTCACGGGGGGAACTCACTAACTGTAATGGAAAACATAAACCAGTATGTCTGCACTGTTCTGTAACTCCGCCTCCCTATGCTATCCCTGATTACTCGTTTAGTTGCAGCGAAGTGTTCGCACCTGTCTCTAACTATCACTACGTCTTCAAACTATGCAAATGTCTACTCCCTAATCCGGAGCCGTATGTTTTACATATTTTCTAGAGGAAACCCGCAGCGATACTAAACACCTGGTCAGAATGATGCACTTACTGACTAAGGACAACTTTCGCCAGTCTAATATACGCTAGCGTCGCTCTGACACGCCTATTTAAATGGCCTACAATTGCTCACAAGCAATACCAAATCAAAGCTAATCTACTGATAAATTCCACAGCTATTTAAGTTACTTAAGATGAATGTTCAATCACTCTACAGGTATGCAACCAGTAGAAGTGATTAACAGGTAATAGACAAACAACGTGGCTCAAGCCCTAACCCTTGCTGTTCAAATGAGCAATTTAAAAAAATCAACGTTACCGCGTCGTCTAGAGGAAACCCGCAGCGATACTAAACACCTGGTCAGAATGATGCACCTTTTTCTCTGCCCCGCCTAGATTTTCACCTTCCCTCTTGTAAACCTCATTCTCGGTATGCTTCTTTGTCAGAACGTTGATCTTAGTAAGTGCCGATTGTGTGTAAGCCTTATTATTGAGATTCATGATAGACACCCCTTTGCCTTGACTTCCGTACCTGCCTTGCCCTCTTGTTTTGTTTGCTCATCTGATCTTCTGGTTTTTCGAAGTGTTGTTTTGTATTTTTTGACTACGAGTTTGTTTTGCCCTTTTGTACCTTCGCCCTGTGATTTCCTGGATTTTGACCTCTCGCTTGTTTTTTCGACTATTCTTTTGCTTTTTGTTCTTGGCTTTGTACTGGATCTCTTGGCTTTAGACCACTGAACATTAAACTTTGATTTTTGGATTATCCTGTGGTCTGCGTCTGGGTTCTCTGCACCGTACATAACACATTGAGCCACAGACCTCCCCTACTTCATGCTACAGTCCAGAATTGTACAATTTAAACTTTCCCCAGACTCTATTGTGCCATGTGGCGTAATACCAAATTTCTAACTTTACAGTCAATGGTTATAATTTAAACTTTTAAAATATTCCCTCTGACATATTAATTAAGCAAATGTATATAGTAATTTTAATTTGGAACATAATTTTACCTGCCAAATAAATGTGTGGGAATGTTTCGCTTGATATCTTGTCCACAAAGAAATCTGTATTCTTATAAAAATTCCTTTATCAAGTTGCATTGACAGAATACGTTGCTTTTGACTGGGGTCATACATGACCCCAAAGGACATGTCAAAACCTAATCATCACATTATTCCAAATTAAGGCGGAAGAAAAATGGTATGTGTTTATTGAAGACATGTTGCTTGACAAAGTCAAGGGTTTTGGAAGGATTGGATATATTATCATTAAGATATCAATAAAAGTTGATGTTGGTCTCTTGAGGGTTAACACAAGAGCTGAGCAGACAAAAAGGTGTTTCCACTAATGTTGAGCGAATTTCTTTTTATTCAAAGCTTTATTTTACTGTCAAAATGGTAATATGTTGCTATGTATTAATATTGATTGATTACTTCGCGAACAAATAGCAAGAATGTTGGTCAAATTGTAATAGCAGGCACTATTTGCTTGTAATCGTCTAGCAGATGCTCTTATCCAGAGTTACTTACAATGTTGGAGCACATAGCTGTATTAATTTGATAACCTTGACATTCAGTTACGTCAACTCTCTGGGACTATACTGCCTGCTTACTCTCTATTTAATGAATTGCACACACTAAATGAATGAGCAGTTGGGTATTACTGTTATTCTATATAAGCAAGCAGACACGGCAAATTATAACGAGTATCATGCATTGCCAATAGCGCAAGCCAGACATGATTTGGCCCCGTGAGCTCTCCTACAATGACAAGCGGTTGGCCATCACAGGAAAAGGAGACAGTAGATGACCTCAGCGGGTCCACATGCTAATGAGATCACAGTAGGAAGGAACAAGTTGAAAAGGAAACAGCTGTGCAGTCAAGGTAACTCTTAGCAATTAGATCCAATATTCTTTCTTCCTTTTTTAAAACCCAGGGAATTTTATATTTTAATTTTGTTTTTTAAAAAGCCCACCAAAAGAATTAAACATTTTGGCGGAGCCAGATTTTGGAAATGAAAGCTGCAGAAACACTTTTGGTGCAATTGGACATCCACAAATAAGGCAACTTCAGGGGAATTGGCCATTCCATCCTTTTTACGCGTAAAGAATATTATAGGATGCTTGTCCACAATTGTTTTTTTCTTGCATTTATTTAAAATAATTCACTGGATGTGGTTGTACCCCAGTCAGGAGGGTCATCATTCCACTTCCAAATTAAAAATATTAAATAAAAAAAACCTACGGAAGGAGTTGAAGAGAATGTATTTATTTGTCTCTCTTTTACTCCTGTTGTGAAAGTAACAATGAAAAGATGGGAATATAATTCTGGATACACGTTATTATTTGTATTTGTTTCTGTAAAAGGAGAGCTACAATGCACCACAGACCCAGGATCAGTTATTCAGCAATAGAAGTACAGGAGAATAATCGGGCACAAAGGGGCTCTGACCCTCTGATTCACTTAAGGACGCTTAATCTCCTCTGTATTGTGTGGCGAAGCCTCTGGAGAGAAGTGGCCAGGGCCACAGCATATTGAAGGCTACAGAGACATAACAAATCTCACAAAGGAGCAGAAGGCTAGTTGGTTGTCGAGCATGGATGTGACGGACCAATCTTACCAACTATGAAAGTCATATAGAGACAAGCTGGAAGATGGAATGCAAGTCTGTTTCTTACATTCGGTAATGAGTGTCTAGCAGAAACATGAAACAACCATGAAAACCACGAGAAACGAAACAGCAAAGGAACGAAAGCAGGCTAAATTCCAGGAAAGTGCAAAGGGTCCATGTTCTGACATGTTCTGTCCAGAAAGCATCACTTTACTGCCAGACATAGTGCTGTTAATGGTACTGCTGAACTAAAAGTCACTTCTAAATCCAGACCTGCCAGTGCCCACTAGATTAGTCTTGCAGACTATAGTCATTACATTAATGGCATTTAGCAGACGCTCTTTTCCAGAGCGATGCACAGTTGATTAGACCAAGAAGATAATGATCCCCTGGAGCAATGCAGGGTTAAGGGCCTTGCTCAAGGGCCCAATAGCTGGGTGGATCTTATTGTGGCTGCGCCGGGGATCGAACCGCCGACCTTGCGGGTCCCAGTCACTGTGCTACATGGTGACTGAGCAGCTCAGATGGTGGTCTTCACACTCCTGGGAAAGGGTGATTTCCAAAATTGGCTTTGGAGAACAAACATGTTTGGATGTGCCCACCCATCAGCAGATGTTGCAACCATAACACAGATAAAAACTAAATTAAAAACACAATAAGGTGTACTGTTATTCCATTGAAAGCAAAGTGGTCCTTGAAGTATTACTACCATCCAATATTTTCATATTCATTTTCATTTGTACCCTAACAAGATTATTGACTGCATGTCATTAGCACATGGGGGAATTAGCTGTCTGTGGGTCCACTTCAGACAACACAGTGTCTGGGCTGGTAATCATGGGACTACTGAGGATTCTGAAGAATTCAATTAGCATATATTACAGGGCAAGTTTTCATTTTTCATTTTTTTTCTTGTTGTGCATTTTGCAGAGTTGCTGAGCATGGAGAAATGTGTGTTATGTGCTGAAGTGGCAGGCTCTTTCTTTCTTTCTCTTGTCCTTAATTACCTCAGTATTCCTTCACAAATAATCAGATTTAGGGACAGCAGTCAGATTTGATTATTGAATTAATTATTTATTTTTACCTCAGGCTGAAGCTGAAATGTGTATTGTGCAGAATATTTCATCTGGAAAAAAGCAAAACATGAAAAGATACACTAGAATTTGAGCAATTCTGAATCACCCTGTTCATTCTGTTTAGACCTGTGCCAACTCTTCACTGAGAAACAAACCTCTAGTAAGCAGTAGACTCAACCACTACACATTCCCTTTTGGCTGAATATAACTTCACAGTACAGTAAATTAATACAGTATGGCTGAAAACTGTCTCCCCATGATTTAGCTGGCTGATGTCAACTTTTATTTTATTGATGTATTTATTTGTAGCCTGATGAAGTATTATGCAGTAACAGTTGTATATCAGCAGTCTATAGACAAAAATACATTTTGTGCTGGTATGTTTGGTAAGCTGACACTTGGCTAAATAGCAGACTCTCGATGCTGACACTTTATGTGTCAACACAGAGAGTACAACACACATTTGAAAAATAGCATATATAACAATGAGTAACATATAATAATAAATAATATATTATAACATTTGATAGATTTAGGAACCAGACAAAAGCTCCTGGAGATCCTGCAGTCTTGCATAATTGAAGTTTCTTGCAACACTAACATTGTGTTTCATCAATTCCAGATGAAACTCTGCCATTGAGGAAAGTATGTAACTTCAGTTGTTGCAGTAAAATATCTTATTAGCTATTAACGGATTGTGTGGAAAAAACATTATCTCTGTAAGATTCTCTGGATAAAATTGTCTGCTAAATATTGACTCTTTATGTAAATGCTATGTAATTATTGCTTCATAAGGATAGACAAATGCGGCACATGAATGCTATCCCAATGAAACTGCACATGAAAAAGCCAGCAGTTAATGTCCCAGACATATTTATAAGGAACATTATTGATGAGTATGAGCAATTCTGGGAGGACTTGGAAAGTCTTTGTGAAAGTGAAAGTTTGACTAAGGAAAGCTCATAGCCTCAGTGTCTTTCACAGATATCTCCTTGCCTTCGTACCTCCAGCAGAGAGGCTTTGTCACATCTGCAAAGGGTTAGCAATTATTGATTTTTCATGTGGTGATGGATGCCATCAAATCAGAGTAGCCCATTAGCCTAGATTAGGATGAATAGTATTTAATCAGATCTTCCTTAAAATGGGCTCCCCTGTCTGAATGTGCAGTGAAGCCATTATTTCTGGAGAAGTCAAATTGTGTTTGATAAGACATTAGAATGACTTTTCCTTGGCCCAAGACAGTCCTGGCAAGAAACTCCGAGACCGTGTGACCTTTCCACAGATGAGCCATTGGCCCTTCATTCGGACCCCTGGAATATTGCATTTCTGTCTGCCCATTATTCGGCAGTGGGCCATCAGAGGACTTTAAAAAGTGCTGCTTTGGGGTTTTATTTTAAAAAGTTATACTTATAATGGTTTTCTATCAGCATTTTATTAAGATGAACTTAATACAATGTCAAATTTGCTGGAATACAGACATCCCGAGTCTCAGTTTCCCAGATTTTGGCATGAGGTCCCTGATAGCCGTGAGAGGTCATACATCTCATTCAAATCAGCAATCTCTATGACAAGTGAAGTTTTAACCCTGTCATGTTTGCTGATGAAACTCCCATGAATTTGCATCATGCAATCATAATGACCCTCCCCCCCGCCCCAAGTCATAATGTGCAAGGCAGAAACAACATTTAAGGTAAAAATGTATTGAAAAGAATTATGTTTTTCATACAGTTTTGCCATTACTGTATTTACAGTGGCTATGAGAAAGGTGCGCAGGTGATCACACACCATGCTAGAGGGATGATTTGTGATGACTTGATAGTATATACAGAAGAACACCTTCATTTACAATATCTTCCAAATCCAAATAGACCTCATAAATCCTTATAAGACCTTAATGTGTACAGTATGTGCAGTATTTGTGTATCTACACACATACGTACCTAAAAGTGCGATAACGATGTGCACTTTCCCACATTTTGACTGTATCATCTGAAATTATCAATGCCTCTTTATGAATTTGTCACCTATTTTTAGGAAAGAAAAATCATTAGACCTACGCTACTCTACGTTTTGACTGCATGCATCACCACCAGATGCAGACACCAGATGTGGGCTCATTTCACAGCAACTGTATGAAATTCCCTCTGTTGAGTCAGAATCTCGGGTAAATGTCCCCAGAACCACTTCCTGAAGGGCCAATGTTTGCAGGTACTTATGGTTTCCCTTCAACCAGCAGCCCGTAAAAACCTTGAGACCAAGGTGTTTATTTAAGTCACCCCTTCAGCCAATCGGTTAAATAAAAGCCTTATGCTTAAACACACTGAAACCCATTAACACTGTGGCCCTCCAGGACCTGAAGTTCGAGACCTCTTGCTTAGAACTACCATTCAAGCAAATCCTACTTCAATCAGAAGGAGTCTGCACAGTTCTGGCTAAGGGAAAGCTCGCATTACATGGCATTATATGCTATGCTTTTGCATAGTGCTTTATATTGAAAATGTTATACAAAATGAAGAAATTGGGATGCTATATCCAAGCTGAACACAAATTCTGTCCTCTCTCTCTGTCAACTGATATTTTCCTTTTTTATGTACTGTGCTGCGCTGCTTTGTGGAGCGAATATGCACAAGGTATTATGAAAATGATAATCTATAATAAAAAAAAGATAAATATCCTAGACTAAAGTGCATCGAGGGTCTGTGTATGAATGATGGCAAATAGAATCAGCTAATTATTTAAGTATTAGGGCCACACAAGACATCAAAGAGATTAATGTGTCTGCACACTTAGTGGGTGATTCACACAAGGTGCATGCACACATTATTTGTTTTAGCCCTTTTTTACATGTGTTTTTTATAGCTCCCCAAATGAAAACTAATGGATGGTCCTTTGAAATCCTAAAGCAAGGGATGACCTCAATCAAATTACATCTCACCTAAAGGATGGTGATCACAAGCTGGGCTCCATCTAATCAGACAGAAAAACAAGGTGCCAGGCCTTGATTGCAGCATCTTGCATCACACTGCGAGGAAGTGTAATTAAATCTGAGCTGCTGTTATTACTGTAGATGCCGTGGTACTGTCCGAATCTAAAGTCCGGTAGCTCAGCTGTTCCTCGGTTCCTCAAGGAAACCAGACCGCTGCCCGTTTCTGAGGGTGTTTATTTTCATTTCTTTGAAGTCTGACATGCCTTTATTAGAAAAGTCGTTCAGAGAGAAAAGTCCTTTAGCTCATCCTTTTTTTTCGTTTAGCTTATTCCTTTGCCTGGTTTTTAACACCAGAGTATCAGGCTGAGAGAAAGGGGCCATCCATCAAAGGCAGTGGGATTATTAGCCAGTTTATTTGGATAAGGTGATTGCGGCTATGCCCTTTTCGTTCAACGGTCTGGGCGATTCTGTACATTTTGATTGTTGATCACGGATGTCAGCAGAGTAAACTGATTTTTTTTAATTGTACAAAATAATGATCAATTGTCACATATCTTTGTGACTTGCTCTATCAAAATGAGTCATATGGACCCAAAAGCTTATTTTCAGTTTTAGAAACTAATGGAAAGAGGACATTGTAAGCTTTCTATCAATACCACATTTATCTTTAGTTATACAGATATCAAGGGAGTTGTGTCCCGTTTTATCTTAACTGCCATCAAACCATGTTTTTGAGAGAAATGGCTTCAAAGTTTTGTCGCAAGAGTTATGTGAGTCTGGGAGACTACCAACACTGGGCTTAAAGAAACTCTGGGGCTATGACTTTTAATCTGAACATTTACTCTTGACTTTAACACATACACACATACAGACCATGAAAGCAAATACATGTAGCCACAGCTGATGTGGTTGTTTGTGATTGGTGAATTGTGACAAGCTGGTTAGCCTCCAAAGAATGCATGCCTCCGGTGTTAGTTTCACTTTGACATCTTGCATTTAAAAGCTTAAAAACTATATTTTTACCCTGAATTTGGCATTAAGACATGCAGACTATGAATGCCACAATATTGTTCTGCAAAATGAAGATGAAAGCCTAAAACAGCCAAAAACAGATGATCAGATGATTATGATAGAGCTGGCCACATTGACATGTACATGAAATGAAATAAAAGGTTTTAAAATAGCTTTTGAAGTGTTGATAGTTGCAGCGTTACTTGAGAGCTTTTCCTTGCTAAATGTGTTGTTGGGAAGCTATTATTATGCTGAAATTCAAAGCACTATTTAAAAATGAATTAATTTAATTAATTCTGCCAAATAATATAAATGGAAAAATAAAGTGAGGCTTTGTTCTACGTTATGTTTCACTTTTATGTATTTATTTGATACTGATATGTATTACATTTATTATACCAAAAAGATCAATTGTTGCAAAATATTCCATTAATTGTCTAACTATTCATGAATGCAGTGCTTCCATAGTTTGTTCCAGTACTGTGTGTGTATATACACTTAGTGACTAGACTTTTAGACTTAGTTTCTATTCATTTTGGTCTTCTGCTGCTGTAGTTCATCCTAGCTGTAGCCTACTGTATATACAGTTTGCACCTGTAGGTTTTATGTGCTGTGTTTTCACTGTTCAGTTATGCTCTTCTGCTCACCACTGTTATATCAGTTTGTTATTTGATATGGTTGGCTTCCTTTCAGATTGAACCAGTCTGGCCATTCTCCTCTGACCGCTCTCATTAACAAAGTGTTTTCATCAAAATAACTGCTGCTCACTGGATGCTTTTTTGGACCATTCTGTAGGGTCCTCGCACGGGCCGCCAAATAACGTAGGGATTTTACTCTCTACAAAACCGGGGCACCAATTAATGTTATGTAGCAGTATAACTGCAAAAAGTAACTCATAAACTCAGTCTCATAAAATTACTGTTATCAGAAATATCTAACCACAAATTTAGTATTTTAATTAATAATTAAAATAACCAATATTAATGATTAAACATACCGATAACCTGAAGGTTGGAAGTCCTTGAAAGACTGCTTTAACTCGGCTCTCATGTCTATGTGACGCCAAAACAGACACCGGGTTTAATAAAATATATTTATTAAACAAACCTACAAACACAGAACAGATAAACTAACGGGAAGTTAGTAGTGTGTGTGTGAGTGTATGTGTGTGTGTGGGTGTGTGTGGGCGCACGCAAGCGCGCGTGTCGCTTGAACAAAGGAAAGTAAAGTGGGTGTGTTAGTTATTGTTAGCTGTGAGAAGACTACTTGCGTAGCTTACTCTATATATGCTCAAAAGACGGCAAATCAATTCATGTACATACAGTGGTGTGAAAAAGTGTTTGCCCCCTTCCTGATTTCTTATTTTTTTGCATGTTTGTCACACTTAAATGTTTCAGATCATCAAACAAATTTAGATATTAGTCAAAGACAACACAAGTAAACACAAAATGCAGTTTTTAAATGAAGGTTTTTATTATTAAGGGAGAAAAAAAATCCAAACCTACATGGCCCTGTGTGAAAAAGTGATTGCCCCCTAAACCTAATAACTGGTTGGGCCACCCTTAGCAGCAACAATTGCAATCAAGCGTTTGCGATAACTTGCAATGAGTATCTTACAGCGCTGTGGAGGAATTTGCAGAATTTTTGTAATTCAGCCACATTGGAGGGTTTTCGAGCATGAACCGCCTTTTTAAGGTCATGCCACAGCATCTCAATAGGATTCAGGTCAGGACTTTGACTAGGTCACTCCAAAGTCTTCATTTTGTTTTTCTTCAGCCATTCAGAGGTGGACTTGCTGGTGTGTTTTGGATCATTGTCCTGCTGCAGAACCCAAGTTCGTTTCAGCTTGAGGTCACGAACAGATGGCAGGACATTCTCCTTCAGGATTTTTTGGTAGACCGCAGAATTCATGGTTCCATTTATCACAGCAAGTCTTCCAGGTCCTGAAGCAGCAAAACAGCCCCAGACCATCACACTACCACCACCATATTTTACTGTTGGTATGATGTTCTTTTTCTGAAATGCGGTGTTACTTTTACGCCAGATGTAATGGGACACATACCTTCCAAAGGTGTGTGTAATGGGACACACACCTTCCAAAAAGTATTTTCCCAAAAGTCTTGGGGATCATCAAAATGTTTTCTGGCAAAATTGAGACAAGCCTTAATGTTCTTTTTGCTCAGCAGTGATTTTCGTCTTGGAACTCTGCCATGCAGGCCATTTTTGCCCAGTCTCTTTCTTATGGTGGAGTCATGAACACTGACCTTAACTGAGGCAAGTGAGGCCTGCAGTTCTTTGGATGTTGTTGTGGGGTCTTTTGTGACCTCTTGGATGAGTCGTCGCTGCGCTCTTGGGGTAATTTTGGTTGGCCAGCCACTCCTGGGAAGGTTCACCACTGTTCCATGTTTTCGCCATTTGTGGATAATGGCTCTCACTGTGGTTCACTGGAGTCCCAAAGCTTTAGAAATGGCTTTATAACCTTTTCCAGACTGATTGATCTCAATTACTTTCTTTCTCATTTGTTCCTGAATTTCTTTAGATCTTGGCATGATGTCTAGCTTTTGAGGATCATTTGGTCTACTTCACTTTGTCAGGCAGGTCCTATTTAAGTGATTTCATGATTGAGAACAGGTGTGGCAGTAATCAGGCCTGGGTGTGGCTAGAGAAATTGAACTCAGGTTTGATAAACCACAGTTAAGTTATGTTTTAACAGGGGGGGCAAACACTTTTTCACACCACTGTACATATATATATAGCTAACAAAATTAATTCCAATGATAAGACGGCAAATATGGAAACACAGATTCACAAAAACAGTTAAGACTAAACTAAACACTGGCTATGCCTGAATGTTTATTGTCTTACTGAGTCCATACGCATTGCTGGATCCAAAAGACGTGCTGCTCGGTTGCTGGAAGGATGTTCGCTGGTCCTTTTTCCGGGTGGAAAAGTTTGTTGCTGTTGTTCGTTGGTGAGCTTTGCAGGGGTAAACTGATGTAGCGTTCCGTGTACATCAGTTTCCACTCGCTATAGGCCACTAAGTTACCGCAAGGTAACTGGGTGTGTCCGTAGGCCTGGTAGTGCGCTGTGCAGCATTCAGCCTCTGTCTGAGCCTTGGAGCGGATGAGCTGAAGCGAATGGCCAAAAAGGGTGCGTCGAAGAAGGGAATGAATAGAAGGAGAAAAGAAGAGGAGGAAGAAGAGAGGGATCCCGAGAACATGTCTTGCTCTTATACGGGAAAGTTTATTGCTCCTGCCATTACGGGATTGGCTGAACCGAGCTAGACATCATGCGGGGTGGACGTCGCGGAATTGTCCTGTGGGATTGTGGGAGTTGTGGTTCCTACAATTCTCTCTAAACGTTTAATGCCTAAAAATCACAGGAGAACTGCATATTCTGAGATACTCAAACCACCTCATCTGGCAACAATGATCAAAGATTCACTTAGATTACTTTTTTTCTCCATTCTGATTTTTGGTCTGAACAACAACTGAGCCTCTTGACCATGCCTGCCTCATTTTATGCATCGCATTGCTGCCACATGATTGGCTGATTATATATTTGCATTAACAAGCTGGTGTGGACATAACATTTAACACTCAACAGCTTTGAATGTGTGACCCATAGACATGAGCAGATGCTGCGTATTTTCTCTGGTGATGCTCTGCCAGGCCTGTACTGCAGCCATATTCAGCTCCTGCTTGTGTTGGGGGTTAGTTACCTTACATTTCCTCGTCAGCCCATGCTCATTTCAATTCAGATTTGATGAATATTATGTTATTGGCTTTGAAAGGTTGTTGCTTTAGCAGTATGTTAGCAGTATGTTAGCAGTATGACCATACATGCCCAGTCTAGAATGCCTCATTTTAATTTTAGGCACATTCCATAGCTTCCATTTTCAGAGAAGGCACTCAGCCCACCTCACAGACCTTCACTGTCAGTATCTCTGATACACCTCTTTAGCCAGTACCCCAGGTAAGCTGCAGGTCCCCAATCAACCAGAGTTAGCACTATTGAGCAATGAGGCAGAGCAGCTTATGTACTGATATTGTTAGGATTGGATCAGAGTCATGGTGAGTGTCCTTATGTAAAACCCAAGTTCCTCAGCTCTGCATTTTAAGAGGCCACTGCATCAGTGCGGATCCTTAATCTTAAGCCCATGGAAAAGTTACACATCCTTAAAGTGTTTGCTCAATGTTAATTCAAATGTACAATTGCAGGTGGAATGAATACGACTTGTTCATTTACTGATTAAAAAATACAAATAATTAATTTCATTAGAATACATGAATACATTGACCCTACTTTAACAATAATGAATGTATCTAACCACAATTTTGACACTGCTAGTTCTGAAGCAGTAAAAAATATGATATCCTAGAAAGTTTGATATTGCCACCCCCTCTTAAAGACTCCATAATACTCAAGCAGATTTGATCATCACAAGCAAGAGAGTTGAAACTGTCATCATTCTACTGACTCATTCCAATTTGTGTCAACACACCAGCTCTCTCCATTATTTAAAGTGTCTTTCCTCAGTATTGACTGCTGGGGAGGAGGTGACTTGGATCTGAAGTATTTAAAATGGGATTACAAGTACCTGTTGAAACACTGATGGATGTATGATTTGCCTCCAGCTGAACATAGGCATGGCTCTGTGTGCCAGACAGACACACAGGTGAGGGATTATCTTTTTGTTTGAGTGCTGGTGTTGTCTGATAAAGTCTGGCATCCATTCACAGTGAGAGATAAGAAGGCTGACAGCACTAAGCTGACTTTGCTAAGCAATTCTGACACTTGTTTTTTCACAGGGGTAAGAGTTCACATGCTAAACTGCGCACTTTTGGAATGTTTAGGAGCCAAATTTGCAATCCTTTTTTGTCGTAATGAAAAAATTGGATTTTAAAGTAGTCTGAGGTATATTACCAGAACCACTCTGAGAAGGGTGGAAGTTCAGCTAATAGCGTAGGGAATGCCAATTTTCACAATCATGAGTCATGGAGCTGCTCAACAGAACTGTGCATCCTGTCTAGACTGGTCCACATATGTCTTGTCCTCAACTATAAATAGAAACATAAATAATATTATATTATTTATCAAAATCAATATTTATACTTTTAAAGTGAATTGTTGATCTATGATCTATAGTGAAGTGTTTAAATGAATAGTAATTATGAGGCATGATTAATTTGTTTGATAAATGTAAAAATAAATGGCAATAATGTGATGTTTTCAGTGAATGAGGAATTAACTTGTAGTTTTGCTGGCTTAAATCTCCAGAGGGGTGCTGCAGTTGTACCTCTGAGCAAATTAATTTCTAATTCATTTTTAATCTAATTAATTTATTTATTTATGTTTTGTTAGTTAATTTGTTTGCTTGTTTGTTCATTTGTTTGTTTGCTTGCTTGCTTAACCTGACAAGAGTTGCTCTGAACACTATCAGCTGCATTTATTTGATATGAGTTGTTAGTAGTAGTTGTTTTGTTGTGTTTAGCAGTATCATTATCTATGTTCAGTAATACTTAATAAAACATAACAATATAAAGACAATAGCAACAACAACAACAATAACAATAATAATAATAATAATAGCAATAATAATAATAACAATAATACAATTAAGTGCATTCATTAATTAATTGTATTGCTACACTGACAATAACTTTGCATAGATACCTGTCATCAAAACAAGCTATTCTGAGCGTGTACACTATGCCTTGCAAACGTTGTATATACACTGACCAAGCACTTTATTAGGAACATTTTTACTTTATTACACCTATTACAGCAGCAGTGCAATGCATACAATCATGTAGAGACGGGTCAGGAGCTTCAGTTACTGTTCACATCAACCATCAGAACGGGGAAAAAATGTGATCGAAGTGACTTTGTGCATGGAATGATTGCAGACAGGGTGGTTTGAGTATCTCAGAAACTGCTGATCTCCTGGGATTGTCACGCACACGAGTATCTAGAGTTTGCAAAGAATGGTGCAAGCAGCAGTTCTGCAGACAGAAACACCTTGTTAATGAGAGACATCAGAGGAGAATGGCCAGACTGGTCAAAGCTGACAGGAACGCAAATAACCACACATTAGAACAGTGATATGGAGAAGAGCATCTCTGAACACACAACGCATCATAACTCTATGTGGATAGGCTACAGCAGTAGAAGTCTAAAAAATAAGTGTAATAAATACGTAATAAAGTACTTGGTGAGTATATATATATATATATATGCTGGGTATCGTATTTATGTTGGGTGGGGTGGGGTGGTCGGGAGGGGGTTGTAGTGTTTTGAGAGTTAATCCACTCTCCCGTGCTCAAAATCACTTTCTGGAACCAATCTTTGACTGGTCTCCTGCACTGTTGCCCATATATGGCAGTGTTTTGGACAGGCCAGGAGACCTGGGGGTCACTATGAACTCTGCTGGATTAATTTCTGACAAGGTGCTGTTAAATTATCCCCCAAACGTCATGGCAGGGGGCTACAGGGCCCACCGTGACTGAGACAGAGACAGGGCACCATTAGAGGCAGCTCTGATCCCCCTTCTTCGTGAGGTCAGACTGGGTTTTCCTTTCCCGGTGCAGCCTGCCATAATTGTTTAAAAGGATTCTAATCTGAAGAAAAACAAAATCCATGTCTTGAGTGTTTCCAAGGATATGGTCTTAATTCCTTACATGCGGTCATATTCATTTTTGACTTCAGGATCTAAATGTTTTCTCAAGACTTGACATTCTCTTGGGATATTGAAAAAAGTAGGATTGTGTGCTTCTCACCCACGGGCACTGAAACATGGAAATCTGAAAAGATACAACTATTTTTTTCTTCTCTCTGCCATTCTCTCTTGTCTTCAGTTGGCAATACATTTGCACTACACTGTATGCAGTATTTTATCTGTTTTTATGAATGAGCAATGAAACTTCTCAACTTCTCTGGATATGCTGTGGTATCCTTTGAGTAGGTGTGTTTTTGTGTGTGTGTGTGGGGGGGGAGTTTCAACTTCCAGAAATTCATATTCAGAATATAAGATGAGGAAAAGTGAAATATTACATGGAAAAATAATTGGAATAATAAAAAATTGCGGACAGTACCCCCTGCCCAGTTGAGTTAATCAGAACCATCCAGTCAGCAGATGCAGTACGGATAATTCCATTGGTTGGGAAGTAAGTTGACCACCACTGTTTCTGCTATGCCTTGAATCTATATATTTGAACAAATTAAAATAAATCCATCCAAATTTAGTTAATAATGCTGAGGAATGTAATGTTAACCATGACCATACAGTACATGCTTAGCTCATTACTATATGAGCACACGTGCAAAATGGTCAAACCAGCACAAAAATACATGTTCTGAATGAAATGTATGTAGACGCGTGGCTTACCCAGAGGATCCTGGGAGATGACCTCTGCCTTGCCCCCATCGTACAGCACAACCGCTCAGTGTCCCCACACCACCCTCTCAGACCCTTTGACCTCTCACCCTGTCTGTGCTGCAGGAGTCTGGAACTTCATCCACCCAGTGACCCAGGGTTCAACGTAACCACCCCATCCTAGCCTTGAGCCCCAACCCAGGTTTCCAGAGGGGTTAAACACTACCACACCCTGCTGCTTAATCACCATGACCCCTTTCTGTCCCAAGCCAGATTCACCCAGCACTCAACAAAGTCTTCATCAGCCCTCCAGTTTACTTATGAATATGATTTCTGATCATTTGTAAAGCAGGTTTCCGTTCTGTAGCCAGTAGAGGTAAAGAGATACACCATTGGAGCATGCAAAGGCCATGTTTTTGATCATAGATCTGCAGTACTGTGGAAGCAGATCATTTGTATGTTCTAAGGCCTAACTGAAGGGTCTGGGGCATTTCTAAAATAAAGGGGGTTTTGGGGTAACCCTCTCATCACCAGTCGCTCTGTCACCCTTAGCTTTTCTGGAGTTTCCTTCGACAGAAAGGTCAAGCCAGGATAATTACGCAATTAATTCTTCCAAAAGAAGAGCCTCTAATTCCAAATATAGGCACTGGGAGACCTTTCTCTCATAAGGGACAGACAGGCTCTGGAAAAGCAGAAAAGGAGGTTAATGCTGATACTTTTGATGTTCGATGAGCGTGTGCATTTGTGTGCCTCTCTCTCGCTCTTTCTGTTTGTGTGTGTGTGTGTATTTGAAATCAAGCCCAAGACACTTTTTGGAGAGATATCCTCCTTGTAGGATGGGGGGAGGGTGGTCAGAACAAATGGTAAGAGATAAGATAGGGTTTCACAATGACTAATGCTTTAGTCAATATTTCCAGAATGGGTTCTTATTATCCGCTCCTGCATCCAGTCTCATTTGATTTTCTGATTAAAGCTTTTTTTAATGCAACAAAGTCTTGATTATATCTATCTTAAAATAATGTACTGAGAGAAATAATGCCACTACAGCTCTGCACATACTATATTTTGTCAAAATATATATTTTTAGCACAACAGAAACCATGTCCTGGGCAGAGCAGGTAGGCATTAAAATATAGCTGTGAAGCCAAAGTGCACTGCAACACAATCATAGTTCTGCTACACGTTATCCCGGGCCTGTAATCAGACCATGTCAGTCAAATACTGCCCTTCTGCCATGCAGCATTCCCCAGTACTTGATCCCTGCTAATGTCTGTATGCTTATTTATTCCTTCCTGGATTAACAACAGCAGAGCTGCAGATTAAACTGTGAAAGAAAACATCCGCTATGTAATAACAGACCGGCCTCTACCCAGAAATCCTCCATAACATTTAAAATTCTCACTCACACATCCCAAAAAAAAGAGAGAAAAATGTATAAAGTGAGTAAGCTCTTAACCTTACACCTGGGGCAGGATTCTGAGAACTTGGAGTCTTGATGTTTATTTTATGTACTTTATTCCCTACGGATAGCATACAGGTGTCAAATGGAATTTCAAATCAGTGTAAAAGCAAGACTGATTGTTATCTTGTTCAAGTAAATGTAAAAGTCATATAAATCCATTGGGGAAGTGGAAGAAAAAAACCTTGTGCTAGAACCCTGCATAAAAAGTTGCCAGAGGCAAGACCGGTGTCTTCGTTTGGGGCATGTTTCGCCGCTGGCATTCAAGTTGATGGCCTGTCTGTGGGATTTTCTGCCCAAATAATGTTGAGGGCTCCAAATCGCATGGCCCATCTTGGTTTTTAATTCCAGAGTTCTCATTTGTTTACACTATTTATTCTTGTAAATATTTTATATTTTACTTTTCCAGTATGTTGTATTTTTTATAATTATTAGATTTCATTGCAGAATAAAATTTTTACCTGGAGAGGAGCGGATTGAGAACTGCACCTCTGTGAGTGAGTTGGCATAGATATCATTCCTAAATTTATTTTATTTTATTATTTATTGCATTTCCCCCTGTTCCCAAGAGAAACATGAAGTGTAGGTGACAGCTATAATATCTGGAGGTGGCTTAGCTTTAACTAAGGATAAGAGGTCCGTGGCAGTACGATACATCATTTGTTGGCAAAGGATTCTAAAAGCCTTTTACACGTATGAATTACACATCCTATTTCAGCAAGATTTATGGGCATGCTTAATTATTAACTGCATGGCCACAAAGTACCGTGATTGCGTATGGGAGTCTTGATTTCTCTCATGACCAGATTATTGAAAAAAGCAAGATAGATGAAGATGGTTTAAGGTGTCACATGAAGCCAACTGCATTATGGTTGCAAGGGCAGACAATGTATTATTTATTTATTTATTTATTTATTTATTTAATTATTTACATCAACTACCTTATGCTACGACCATATTTTGGCAATGTGAAAAACCATGATACATAATCAATTGTACCTACACTCAGTGACCACTGTATTAGTACTCTGAGGACATGTACACTACTTTGTTAATGCAAATATAAAGGCATGCAGACATGGTCAAGAGTTTCAGTTGTTGGTCAGTTCCGTCTGTTCATGGACCTCAGACGGAATCTCTGGAAAAAGACTGTCGGTTGAAGGAAAACATCCCTCGATCTATGGAAAAAGTCCCTCGGTCAATGGGAATTGTCCTTCGATCTCAGATGTACTTTGTTAGGTGTGTCATGCCAGCTGTGGAAAAAAACTAAAATCACTTAATTAAACCAGTCGGTGACTACAACAGTAGTTTGTTGGCAAGCTAGCTAATGTTACCCATGTTAACGTTATTGTAGCATTGACTATTGTGTGCGTGTTAAATATTATAGCTAGCAAAAAGTGCAACATTAACGTAGCCTACTCGACAAAAGAATACATATCTCAGGATTGTCCATGTTTACTGAATGTAACGTGATTTCAAATTGTTGGTTACTTCCTGGTCCGGGACATGCTCAAGGGAATGTCTCTGAATTGTAAACAAACATGGCGGTGCCTACAAAGATAACCGTTGCTAGCTAACTAGCCACAAAATAGCAACAGCTATACTATTGAATGCGCACACAATAGCCACTGCTATAATAACATTAACGTGGCTAACATTAGTTAGCTAGCTTGCCAACGCGGCTACTGTTGTAGTCACTGGCTGGTTAAATTCAGTGATTTTCAACAGTTAGCACACTGCAGTTGACAAAGTACATCTGAGATTTTCCTTCAACTGAGGGCCATTTTCCATAAAATAAGGAACTTTTTCCATGGACTGAGGGATGTTTTCCTTCAACCGACAACCATTATACATATGTTGACTGAGGTCTATGAACTGACCTTTTCCTGAGATGTTGTCTGGGGGCTACCATTGCTCAGACCAAACATCATAATAGGGAAGAAATGGTATCTAAGTGACTTTGACCATGGAATGATTGTTGGTGCTAGATGGGGTGGTTCAATTATCTTTGAGAATCTGTTGATCCCCTGGGATTTTCATGCAAAACAGTCTCAAGAGTTTCCAGATAGAATGGTGCAAAAAACTAAACACATCCAACAAACAGTTTGTTGGGCAAAAATGCCTTGCTAATGGGAGAGCTCAGAGGAGACTCAAGCTGACATGAAGGCAACAGTACCTCAAATAATCATGCATTGCAACAGTGGCATGCAGAAGAGCATCACTGAGCACACAACATGTAGAACCTTGCCAAAGTGCAACAGCAACAGAAAACCAAAAAGTAAAAAATAAATTTAAAAAAGTATAATAAATACCTAATAAAGTGGTCATCCATATGGTTGTACACATAAAGACGATGAATCATGAAGTGTTTTGAAAGGTCATGGCAAGGCACAGCCAGTACAGCCACAATGATGTCAGAGAGGTTACAGTATGGTAGTCAAACCAATTATAACTGCATATCTGTAAGCCAGAGAAGCTATTGAGAATGGGCTAAATAGACTACAAAAGCTTATGAAGCTGTGCCAGCAAGACTCCACCAGGTACACAGTGAGTCAAGTGCATGGAGAGCAATAAGCAAGACGGTGACATGTATCAATCAAAATGCATCGTTGACTTTGCCTCTCTGTAAAATCAAAATGCGTTTTTGCTACAAATTCTAAAAGGTGCACTCAGAATTGGTCTATCAAGATAATGCTGAACTGTCAGTAGATGTTTTTAAAACTGCTCATTGGACAGGCTGGCTGCATTAGCAGCAGATGGGGACTCTTTACAGCTAATTTCCCTGACTGTTTCCTCCCCACAGGCACAGTGATGGTCTGTCTCTCGTGGGAGTTCCCTATCTCATTTCTGATACCTTGAAATGCTTCCTCTGGGCTGTAATGGACGGTGATCAGCTGTAGGATTGATCAGTTCAAATACCCTTTCTGTGAGGTCTGCGTTAAGTGCCCGCTAAGTAGACATTTTATTTTTATTTTTTTTTAATGAAATGATGTAATTTAACCCCGATGATCTTGGAGTGGTCACCTGACCTTATCTGTGCAGTCCTATAATAAGAACCGTCGTTACAGGTATAGACACTCTCCATAATTGTGTTATGAAATGTATTTAATCAGCTTGTTGAAAGAATGTTTATAAAAATCAATGTGCGCCTAACTTTTATGACAGCTATTTAATTTTTGAATCATTATTGAAGGAAAGATGTGTGCTCCCACCTATCACTGCAGTTAACATGTGTAACATGTGTAAGCATTAACCTCCTAAGAAGATAGATTGCATAAGGTCTGTCTGACATTCTGAATGTGATTAAAACAACATAGTTATGTGCACAGATGTGGCAGTTCAGTTAAAAACAAGATAATTCATTCATTCTGATGGTGATAATTTCTCTAACAAGTATGTTAACTTCTGCAAGGTAGGTAGTGGTTTACCATTGCAAATATGTCTGATTAATATTAACATGAACATGAACAGCCATCCATATTGAATAAGAAAAAGGAAGAATGATTGAATAAGAAGTTTTTTTAATTAAATATAACCTTCAAGAAACATTTTTCAAACCTTTCAAATCCTAACAGTCGGAATGTTCTAAGGAGCATAAATACGAGTAAACGAGTTACAACTTGGGGTGACATTGGCTCAGCAAGTAAGATCAGTCTGGCAGTAGGAAGGTTGCTGGTTCAATCCCGCCATGGCTGTGTCGAAGTGTCCCTGAGCAAGACACCTAACCCCCAAATGCTCCTGACAAGCGCTGCGGTGTAAGTGAGTGTATAAATGGGTGAATGAGAAGCATCAATTGAACAGTGATTCCTTGGATAAAGGTGCTATATAAATGCCAACCATTCACCATTCAGAATGTAGGGGTCACCGTAGAAAAGGGCAAAACTGAACCACCTTCCCCCGGATAAATAAATAAACACAGTTACATATGTCAGGGGACGAGGAGGAGGCATGTTGGACAGGAAGTCAGGGCGCAGACGCTGGAGGATACTGGAAGACAGCGGCGGCCCCCGTCAGAGGCCTGGTTCAGAGATGGGCAACGCACACGCGAAGACGTGCATCAAGGACGGATTCGCATCAAAGAGAAGCTCGGCAGCCTGAATGGCTGATGAAAAGCCGGGCCAGTAATGAGGCCGGCGTGACGCACGCTTCTTCCCCGCGCCACGCTCCCCTCTCCGTCAGCGCAATCCGCACCGCCAGGCCAACACGCTCGTTTATACGCCCGCAGGAACTCGTGTCACTAAAATAAAAGCGCAATGCTTTTTAATGACACCGTATAATACGGCTTTAAGGATTCTCGTTTTTTATCTCCAAATGCCTAAAAGATACACAGATAAAATACTGTATCTCTTTGGAGAGATCTTTTTGTGCAGACAGTGAGACTCTTGCTTGACAGGAATTACAGGAATGATAAAGTAACGGCAGATTTGTGAACAGCTGTTTCAAGTAAGCCATCAAAAACAAGCCAAGATGAGCATCTGTCTGTGTGTTTGCATGTTTGCTTGTGTGTGTGTGTGTGTGCATGCTTTCATTCAAATAATAATATTAAATGTTCATTATGGAATTAAGAAATCATGGTAGTCTAGCCAATGACAAGTGCTAGCCCTTACAGGAATGTGCCCCACAAAGCAGAATCAAAATCTAACTGGAACAAAGGCATCTGTGACCAGCAGACATGTGGGTTAACCATCTCCAGCTTTGCTTAGGAAGGAAGCCTTTGTGCCAGTCAGTGGTTATTCTCCACCTCATCATACAATAAGCTCCTCTGGCGAATTGAGCAGCATCAGTCTTCTTGCACCATCTAAGAATAAGAGGGCAGTCTTTATGTAAGATGACAGCATATCTCAGCTGGTGGACTGCAGCAGGAGCAGCGGCTAGGGCAGGCTTCATACTTCAGAGGGCCCGCTCTTTCAAACTGCCGGTGGGTGGTAAAGAGAAGGAGCTGGCTCAAACCTGTGATTTTACATGTCAAACCGGGAGAGAGAAAGAATAAAAAAAGACCCTTTCTAGACGGTCCACCAGTAATCCTCTGTTATTTCAGAAAATAAAAGGCAGGTAAGGTTGGCGGAAACGCCAATCCAAATCCTCAGAGCCTCAACGTGTTTCCCTCGTCGTCCCTTTCAAGTTCTGTAATGAAAGTCAGAATTATCATCTATCGCAGGCCATTTCCTCACAATTTGTATTACTGGCTGTGGACGACACACGGTGAGCCCGGCCTGACGTGTCTGAAGAGGGGTTCGTCTCCAGAACGAGTGGATGTGGCCCTGCCCCACCCCCACATCCCCGCGAGGTGCATTGAATATGCTGATTTTAAATGAAGAGAGTCATTCTGATGCTCCCTCGCCCCTCCAACCCCCCCTCCTCCCCCCCACCTCAACCCCAACATCTGGGGAATATGAAAGCGACTGTAATGTCTGTGATGTGTGTCCAGGCACCACCAGGGCACTGAAAAATCCCCCAAAAAGTTAAAGATTAAACACGCATTAAAGATACATGAAAGACAGATGAAAAATATGCATGAATAATGCTGTAAAAAAGCAGGAGAATCGGCTGTGGCAAAGAGGAAATCAAGTGGAAATATACCCGGGCAACTGCGTAAACTGCAACTGTTGTGTTAAAAGGAGTTCTTTTGATATTTCATTAATGCTACGGAAGGCCTGGAATACGACGGAGGCCTCTGCGGTGTCGGCAGCACCTCCGATAAACCGGCCGGAACGGGAAGGGACAGCTTTGTCAGCGACAGGAAAAAATGAGAATTCACTTTGCAGCCTACTTACTCCGAGGAGTCGCTTGTGAAACGAAAGATGGAGAACAGGCCGTCAAAGTTCATCATCCTGCCCGCGCTGCAGAGTGCATCCAACGCCATGTCAAGTCTGCTTTTCTACAATCCCAGGACTTCTGCCTCCATTAATGGCACTGCTACTTCCACTAAGGCCGTTTCTGGCAGACAGCGGTCTTCCAAGAGTTCATTTTACAGCAGACTGAAATCCGTGTAGCTACACAGCAGAGTGCCTTCTGGAACAGACTCCGCTCCAGGGGTTTGACAGCAGTGTGTGATTTAGACCTTTAGCTCTGCTCATAGGCTTTGTGCCACCTCGGTGTATTCAAGGAATATAGCGGTGATTCCACTTTAAGAAAAGATAATTAAACCTCACAAAGATACTCAAGCTACAGCTGTGTAAACATCGACGGGCTAGCAGTCCAGTAAGAGTGAGGTAAGAATCATTCAAATGCAATATGTAATGTAAAACCTGACCGT
This sequence comes from Conger conger, assembly GCF_963514075.1. Classification (NCBI taxonomy): domain Eukaryota; kingdom Metazoa; phylum Chordata; class Actinopteri; order Anguilliformes; family Congridae; genus Conger; species Conger conger. The sequence goes on along the minus strand of NC_083768.1, from coordinate 37,270,538 downwards.
ATGGACCAACGGTGGGGGGGAGGTTCATGTTCCACAGAATCAGATCCCAGTCAGTCTAAACTGTCTCCTGGGCTCGTTGTCTGTCTGCAGATACTAAATTGATTTACGTATAATGGAAAGCATTTATTTATTTATTTATTTACAAATTGATATTGTGAATATAATATATATATACGTTTGTATATACAGTACACGTAAATATGGAATATAATGTCATATACTGGGGTATACAGAGTATTTATTCATATACAGTCAGAGAGAGAATGAGAAATATCAATGAAACACATAAAAATATTCTATTTCAGTCACATTATTGTCATTTCCATTGCCAAGTCACCCTCCATGTGGTGCTCAGTAAATATTTGGGTGCCCACCGAGAAGCGCAGCGACAGAAAAATACAATCAATTTAATGGATTTATGCTTGACTTGATTTGGGGTGAAGGATCACCTGGCACTCTTGGTGGAGCGCCTTATTTTACATTTTCATATCATCATAACAGCTTTATTTTCCACATTTTTGCAATCGAATGACAGCTGAGCTGAAAGCACTGGCTTATTTAAATGTGCTTAGCTACGATTTACGCACATAAACAATAGCTAAGTTTGCACACACACGTGCACGCACACATAGCAAACCTACATATATATACTGAGCACTTTATTAGGTATTTATTAGATTTATTTTTTACACTACTGCTGCTGTAGCCCATCCATTTATGATGTGTTGTGTATTCAGAGATGCTCTTCTGCATACCACTGTTGTAATGTGTGGTTATTTGCATTACTGTCACCTTCCAGTCAGCTTTGACCAGTCTGGCCATTTTCCTCTGTCGTCTCTCATTAAGTTAGTGTTTCTGTCTTCAAAACTGCTGCTCACTGGGGTTTTTTTTTTGTTTTGTTTTTTGCACCATTCTTTACTAGTATGCGTGAAAAGGAGATCAGCAGTTTCTGAGATACTGAAACCAACTGCCACCAACAATCATTCCACGGTCAAAGTCTCTTAGATCAAAGTTTTTCCCCATTCTGAACATTAACTGAAGCTCCTGACCCAGATCTACATGATTGTATGCATTGCACTGCTGCCACACAATTGGCTGATTAAGTAGGTGAAATAAAGTAAAAATGTTCCTAATAAAGAGCTCGTGAGTGTGGATGCTCTCTCTCACTGGCTCTCTCACACGCACAGATCACATTCGTGTGTCCTCTCTGTTTTTCTTCCTCTTCCTCTTCCTCTTCTTTTCCTCCTCTTCCATTTCTTTTTCATCTTATCTGTAAACACCACTTCAAGTGCTTTTTCCAGAGATGCTTGGCCTCCTCTGGCCTTCTCTCCGTTTGTTCAAATTAGGATAAATTACTCCAGGAAAGGAGAGGCCATTTCTTTCCCTCTCATTCTATCCACTGAAAGCCTCCCCAGCACTGCAGTACAGAAACAAAGTTAAATAAAAGCAATTCATGTCTTGGGTTTAGAGGGCACCGAGGGAAAGTTATTACACAAGGAAAAAAATCATTCAAAATGAAATAAAAATAATGAAATCATCCAGGTGTCTTGAATCATGGTCAAGTTCCCCCAAATTATTATTATTATTATTTATTTTATTGTTTTTACTCACTGTAACATCATATGGTCCGTTTTCTTTGCTACTCTGTAGGCCCTGCCTAGAACACAGCTGAGGACATGTCTGCAATTTGTGTGTGTGTGTGTGTGTGTGTGTGTGTGTGTGTGTGTGTGTGTGTGTGTGTGTGTATGTGTGTGTGTGCTTGTGCATGCAGCTTGTCTTTGGGTTTTTTGTGTGTCTTTGTGCATTTTTTGTGTCTGTTGGTAGAGTATGGAATCTAGAAGCAAATCACAGTCACCGGTTGTATGAAATAAATACATTTTTTTGGATGTCTGTCATTTATGAACTACAACTCCCACGGTGCCTGGAGATTCATGCCTATATTGCATCTACTCTGACAGCAATTACTTCATCAGAGCCAGCACCTGGAGCCCTATGAAAGCATCTCCCTGAGAGAGATTGAAAGGATATGAGAGTATTCCTGCTCTTCATCTCTTTCTGACTTGGTCATCGTTGGGCAAAATAGGACTAGGCAGGTGTCAATTTGTTATTTATTTATTTAGTCATGACCAATGATATTGTGATGGGTATGCTATGAATGTTTTATTTATTTTTTAATAACTGCTGCATATGTTATAGTGGTTATAACATGTGACACAACATAATGATTAATTATGAGAGGTACATACTGATTAACTTATGACAGCATTATGGCATATACAGCAGCTTGCTTAAAATAGATTTGCTAATGCACATTTTCACATTTTTTTACCAGTTGTCAGAAAAGCAGTTGGTGGAATATGTTCTACACGCCAGAGTTGGAGAGGGGGGAGCAACATGGTTAGAGAAATTACAAACACCCCCAGTGGCGGCTCCTCAGCTCCAAAAATATCCCTTTTAACTAATTATTGGTCTTGACCCATTTTCAATTATTTTTCTTCATTAACAATGTGATTTAGTCACAAAGTGTTGGTATCAGGTGTAGCCACTCAATTAGTTAAAACATAAATAAAACTCTTTATTTGCACACAATCGTTGATACATGTAGCTACTCATGTCCACACACATACTTCAAGAATATTTATGGAAAACATGTATCTATCAATACGCAAATTGAAAAAATCGAGCACAGGTTAGATAGCATTTATTGCAACGCAGTAGATTGTTTTAGTGAATGCTGTAAATACAACGTCGTCCCGGTAAATTGAATTACATTGCGCAGACTTTGTAGCGACAAAGTCTCTGAAATTGAATCGATTAATCTCAAGAAAGAAGCTATGTGTTTACCTCCCAACTGATTATTCCCATCATTGGCAAACTTGTTAATCAAGAAAATTGATTGAAAACAGGTGAAGACCAATAATTACTTTCGGGGTATATTTTCTGCCTCCTTGATTTTGAGATCAGGAGCCGCCTCTGAACACTCCCCACCCCCGTGGACCCCCAACTCAAGCAGGAAAAACACCGGCAGTGACAGTCCCTCCTGGTGAACGCCAGATGACCTTGCATTGCTGCTTCTGCTGACCTATAAAATGGCGGACAGGCAGTGCGGGGAGCATTAGAAACGCCAGTCACGCCCGACGCTCATCCCAGGCCCTTGACAGGCTCACTAGGACTCTGTTAAACTGCAAGTTCCCTTCCAGCTGCTTAGGGGATGTGTTTTTCACAGACTGCAGACAGGGGAGGGGGAAAAAACAACCCATACCGGGTCACCGAACCTGCCTCCTTCCCTATCATCCCGGTAAGGAAATGAAATGTCATAACGACAAGGTCATGTAGCCATGTAATCCACTGCTTCAGTTCAGTGGGGGGTTTAACAGCAAACGGGCACGGTCCTTAATTGAATACGGGGATTCACACAAATCAAATTTAGTTTGTTTTGGTGACATTTCAATGACCTTTTCAGGATAAATAACAGATTTTACAGTATTTGTTTAATCATTACAAGTGTCACATAGTGTGAAATCGGGGATATTTAAAGGGTGAATTGCCATAGGGGATATAATCGCTGAGATGTTTGCTGAATAGTTTGTCTTTGTGGACAGACGTCTGCAGATGCTCTTGGCTTAGAATACAGTACCAATCACCAGTGACCTTTGGTAGTGGGCTAAATACATAGGACAGCATGCTAGCCCATTTTTTTAGCACTGTCAGCAAACTGAGGTTGTTAAATTTGATGGTGTATGACATTCAAGGTACTGAGCAAGAAAAACGAGCATATCACATTTGGTGCAAATTTGGAGGGGGGGGTTCAATGACTTCCCAAGTACAGTGGGATATCTGATCATTTTACCGTGACCTTTTCCCATCATCACTTCCATTCCCATTACTTTCCGGAAAGGAAATGGACTCAAAATGACTTTTGGGGATCTTCAAGGACGGTGATAACCCTGTGTAATGTATATCATTGAGCTTAATTTATAACATAATTATACAATTATCGCTAACCGGTTTATTGCAGGCATCTGAGAGTTGAGCGCAGGCCGTAAATTAACCAATCCGAGCCTAGAACCACTGGAACAAGACCGCTGAAATTATTATCTATGATAAAAGACTTCACAAGTCATTTATTTTAAGCAGGGATATGTCTCTTAATCTATTTTACCCAGGTTTTCCTTTTTCTTCCTGCCAATTCGGAATGCAGGGTTACATTTGTAAGCCATTCGGCGCATGTAAGGCCATTGGCCGCTTACTTTCAGCAGCGGTTGAGCTTTAAATGTTTGTATCAGAAGAGCTCGCTCCACATTCGGATTGTGCAGGTGTCTGATCAAGCAGAGAGAGTCACTGGTGGATACACTCTGGATCCTGTGCCAGACCATGGGCCCCATCTGCACACTGGAACAGCGCATTAGCGGGATGAAGCGCCAGCACGTGCCCATAATTCCAGGAAATTATCCGGCTTGACATAGAGACATAATCAGATTCGAGAGGAAAATGTAGGCACTAACGGCACCAGCATCTATTTAAACTGCTTCACCGCTAAGCCTCGGGGTTCCAATATAAACCCAGTCTTAAAACCCAGTGCGAGCTGACAATGGGCTGCACATTGCTTAAAGTGTTAGGGTGAGTTATGTTCAGGGATAACATGAAAAGAATTCAGAGCCAAGCGCATTTGATCCTGGTTGGAGTACGATGCACCATGGGCAACCAGTGAATAAACTTGTATACACTCAATGACAAATTTATTAGGTAGGCCTGTACACCAGCTTGTTAATGCAAATATTTAATCAGCTAATCACGTGGAAGAAACTAGAAGAAGCATGCTGACGTTGTAAGTGGTTCAGCTGTTGTTCAGACCAAATGTCAGAATGGGGAATAAATGTGACCTAAGTGACTTTGACCGTGGAATAATTGACAGTGTAGTTTGAGTAACTTAGAAACTGCTGGTCTCCTGTGATTTTCACACACAACAGTCTCTAGAGTTTACAGAGAATGGTGCGAAAAAACAAAAAAACTGCGAGCAGCAGTTCTGTGAGCAAAAATGCGTTGTTAATGAGAGACGTCAGAGTAGAAGGGCCAGACTGCTTGAAGCTGTCAGGTAACAGAAACGTGAATAACCACGTATTACAACAGTGGAATGCAGAAGAGCATCTCTGAACACACAATGCGTCAAACCCCTAAGCGGATAGGCTGAAGCAGCATAAGTCAAAAAAATAAGTACCTAATAAAATGCTTACTGAGTGTATATCTACCAGCTTTCCTACTTGGGTGAACAAAAAGCCATCCAAAACTCCCCTCACTGCTTCCTGGTACCAAAGAATGAAGAGGTAAAGTTATCACTCATTCTCACATACGCCTGGAAACGAAGAGGGCCCAGCTTGGGAGACGGAGAGAGATAATTAACACTGACAGAAAATGTCACACCAAGTGAGGATCACGCCAACCACACCTGTGTGTTTTGTCGCGCTCTGTTAGAAGGTGCTTAGCTGGGGTGTAGGGACATGGAGAAGCCTTTTGACATGTGTACAAACGTACAAGTAAAACGACGCCGCGGTTTGCTACTACGGGGTTAGCAGAGACTCCCGCCGTGTAAATTATTCATACTCCTCAACTTTCAAAAGGAATGAAGCCGTAGTCTTCGCCAAAGCTCAGTAAAGCTTCAGATCAGTGTCACCGCGCTGAGAAACCAAGCAAAGTGCTCAGTCCATCACAAAAGACAAGAAGTACTGAATCAGTGCCTGGGGTTTCTGAAATCCAGCAGCTCTCTCATTATTGTACTTGCGCTCAGCCTTCTTGTCTGAGGACACATGCAGCACACCAGGCTCTAAACCGGGCTTCTCGCGCTCTTGTCTGAATTCACACACCAAACTTTCATCTTGCACAGCCTTTTCCACAAGTTCAATCCATTCACTACTGTTTTTATTCTTGTTTATGTTTTGATTTGACCTTTAAGATCTAATATGCACAATAGTTTGTACATTTAAGGAGACAACCATCTTGGTTTGAAGGAGACAATTAATTACCTGTATCCTTTCTTCCTATTACTTGGATTGGACGACTAAGGATGATTTTAGCAATTCAGGTAACTGTTGCACTACTGCACACAAGGCTGTGTTAAACCAATGGGCAACATGGGCTGCAGTCCAGGGCCTGCCCAGGATGTCTTTATACCGTTTTTTCATCAATCGATCTTAATTACAGTACAATAAAAATGCGTTCACGTAGCACTATATAACACATATAAAATGAACAAAAATGTTCCGGATAGCGCAATAAAAAATTACTTCCAGATCAGTTTCGGTTTTTGTGTGTGTGTAAAGTATAATTCCTTCCGTTTTCATAAGAACTTGGTGCGAGTCTCATACATGGTCTATTTCAGCATACAGTGACAATGTACAGTGGTAATGGTGCTCCCCAGTGACAGTGTGGTGGGGAAGCTGCTAACGAGAAACTACCAGCCGGACAGGCTTATATGGCTCAGCCAAAAGTGTTCCTTGTAAAATTGTTCACGCACGTACACATCGTTTCATATAGACGCTATCAGTTTGTAATTAATGTTTAGATTGACCAGATAAAGATATAATATAGATTTAATAGAGTGCAAAACTGTAGTAGTTGCGCTTCAGGTGCTGTTCAGAACATTGTGAATAGGGGTCTGGGGTTTTGTGAGCTAATGCGGTCTTCTAAACACAGGGAAATTGTGTAGTTATTTGTTGCTTTCCATATAATTATTGCTCCAATTCACCTCAATCAAACTGTTTTAGTGCCAGGGATATCCAATAAGCAACCATAATCATAAACCACAATCCTCAGGCGAAAAACTACTAGCAACAATGCTATAGCTAATATACTGCACTGACTGTATATATTAACTGCTTTACTAAGGTCTTACATTAGAATACCAGTGGAAATCGGTCTGAACAGGTGTCAAATTTAAAATGATTAGTGTTCGGGTGAAATAAAGGGATGAATGTTCTCCCAGACACTCCCACCAGCTGCCTCTTACTCGTTAACCTAGCCACAATTGGTAAGCAGCAATGGTTTACCTAAGCTTTACATAATTGGCTGTTTGACTTAAATATTTTGGGCTGTGGGTTGTCTTTTTGAAACAATTTAAGTTGGAGTTTATTGTCCAGAGAAACAAGAAAACAGGTGTGTCTGCGTGTGTTTTGTGTGTGTAGGTGTGTGTGCTATGTAGACTGAGCGTACCTGCTGTGTCCCTCTGAGAGAGGAATGACATTGTAAACTTTATTTTAAAAGCATTCTCTTGCGTCTCCTGAATGAGTTTAATTGAAAGTGAAATGGTCAGAGACGCTGAAAGTTTGTCAAGGTTAATAAAACACACGCTCAATTAAGCACGGGTAAACAAACAGGAACGCAACTCAGCCCGTGTCCTGGCATCCTCCTTTCACCGTGCAATAATCTGAGCTGCTCTCTGCCCCAAGTCTGCAGTGATACCAGTGCTGCCATTGTCTCGGTATAAAGGAAGTGGGTCTGTCGCATTGTCTCGGTATAAAGGAAGTGGGTCTGTCGCATTGTCTCGGTATAAAGGAAGTGGGTCTGACACATTGTCTCGGTATAAAGGAAGTGGGTCTGTCGCATTGTCTCAGTATAAAGGAAGTGGATCTGTCGCATTGTCTCGGTATAAAGGAAGTGGATCTGTCGCATTGTCTCGGTATAAAGGAAGTGGGTCTGTCGCATTGTCTAGGTATAAAGGAAGTGGGTCTGTCGCATTGTCTCGGTATAAAGGAAGTGGGTCTGTCGCATTGTCTCGGTATAAAGGAAGTGGGTCTGTCGCATTGTCTCGGTATAAAGGAAGTGGATCTGTCGCATTGTCTCGGTATAAAGGAAGTGGATCTGTCGCATTGTCTCGGTATAAAGGAAGTGGATCTGTCGCATTGTCTCGGTATAAAGGAAGTGGGTCTGTCGCATTGTCTCGATATAAAGGAAGTGGATCTGTCGCATTGTCTCGGTATAAAGGAAGTCGGTCTGTCGCATTGTCTCGGTATAAAGGAAGTCGGTCTGTCGCAGCCAAGTGATAAGGTGTACAAAAGTGGGTCAGCCACCCACTTGAATTACTTTCAAGGAGGAATAAAAGGCAGTGGTGGCTTGTCATCTTGAAGTGGGCTGGGACTGTAAAATACATGTGAATAATGTGATGATTGATGGTGCCATTTGATTGTTTTCTTTCAATGTGAATCAGGTTCCCCATGCGTGGCAACATCTACCTGCATGTGCAGTCTGATACTTTATTCATCCTTTACTTAACCAGGAGATGTAGAATGAGATTGAGACAGCATACGCCTTTGTAGTATCGTTTGGGTTACTACATGACAAACCCCCACTCCACCTCCAGCTCCCCTTCCAGCTGCTTGCCCCGTGGTGATCCCTGTTTTCCCCCATGACACATAAGGAAAGCAGGATACGCTCTAAAACGTGTGTGCGGGTTTTGCCGTGGTGTTGGGCCCAGACAGGAAGTGGCAGACATGCCCTTAAAATGTTTTCAGCTGACCTCTGAATCTCCCTTCCTGTGGCCTTTGAAGACAGCAGTGGCTCACGTGAGAAACGTCCGGCGCACCAAACGGCACGTGTTCGTCCTGAGGGGAGGGATCGTCTGTGAATGGAGTATGAAGGAAAGGATGTGTGGACATGACGGATGTAGAACGTAATTGCGCTCATTGCTAATTTAATGTTGTACTCACGCTTCACCCCAGACCCTGCCTCCCACATGGGCCGCCCGACACTGCATCCATCCCAGAAAAAGCCTTTCGAAATGTCGAGCGTATACGTCCCCATGTTCTGTGTGAAGTTCACTGGCTACACTAACAATAGCAACAAAAGCAAGATTTCAGAATAATATGTCAAAATGAAGCAACATTATCTAGCAGTGAGGTATTTGTTTGATATGCTTTATTTCAACAAGCAATACAATATTACATGAACATTTAAGTTAATAAAAAAGGAATCTTGTTAAATCAAACATAATTAAGCAAAATAATATTGCTTGCTTAGACAATTAAGCTTAAAGAAAGAGGCTGAAAAAAGAGGTTGGTTTGACTGCTAGTTAGACTGCTTGTGGAAAAACAAGGAGTTGTGGAAGAATAGAGAGTACACACCTGAATGCAAACCACTGAACTCCTGTTCTCTCCGAGATCAAAGTAGGGAAGGTCCTCTGGTGGAGGCAGATGGACCTCACTGTACAGGTAGAGGTGAATTCAGGCCCTCTGGGAGGCGAGATTTACAGCTTTGTTGAGGCACAGTGAACAATTTGGTTCCAATGCTGTTCGCCAATTTGGACAAATTCACCAACAATAAAAATAATATTTACATTCTTTTATTTCTTTCAATTTGTATCTCTCCCTGGGAGCCATTTCCAAAACTGCTTCACATCCAGACTGCCATTACCTAGCTGTAATGATAACAGCACAATTATCGCTGAGATTATCAACTCCGGCTTTAGTACAGAGATGCACTGTTGTGAGAAGGGATTTGATTCAACATCATTTGCGCTGCCAGCTGGTTAATATGTGTGTGTTTTAATAGCCAACAGAAGTCAATCTGGAAACAGTGTAATGGCCAAAACTGAAAGCCAGAGACAACCCTCAGTAAATAGCTGAAAATACTATACTTCTCCAGACCCAGGCAGGGACTGTCAACTGCTGAGAATTGCTGTTCTTGTTCTTGTTGTTGTATTATCATCTCAGCATTTGTGCTCTTGATTCAGAGGAGGGATTCAACAAATGACTCCTGTACTTTGTTCTTTGAGAACATTCAAAATGAAGGATAGTTTTTGTACATTTTTGTCAGGCATGTTAAAAAACAAAGGAAGAGAACAAAGACATGGCCGCAGTCAAAAGGTCAATCAATTTTAGGATAAAACAAACTGTGTGTGTGTGTGTGTGTGTGTGTGTGTGTGTGTGTGTGTGTGTGTGTGTGTGTGTGTGTGTGTGTGTGTGTGTGTGAATGAAGCTTCAACTTAAATTAAATAATTACAATCTGAACTTGTTATTTTGCTTGGCAGAATTGAAATCCAAACTATAAAAAGAAAACCTGTAATGTTTAATTGCTACATTGAACAAAAGTAATTCCATCACAATGTGTGTGATGTTTTATATGTGCTTTTAATTAACAAGAAAGTGCTGAATTTAGCCCGACAGTGAGTTTGCCTCTAATTATATGAACAATGTGTTTTCCACTGCTTCAGATTGAATGTTGAAAACTGGAAATTCTGCCTCAGATTTGAGCCATATTGCTGGAGATTGGTACAGGTTGGGCCTTTGCTTCTGAATCACCCAGGGGACATTCTCAGCAGTCACAGCTGAGAACGAGAGCTACCTCAAATATCCAGTATGAACAGACAGGGCAGTTCTGTTCGTCGTTTTGTTTCATGGGTGTGTCTGGAAACTCAGGAATCATTACTCCTGACGGGTGCAATGAACAAATACATGGAGTACAAGAACAAGAACAAGAACAAGAAGACACACTGAGGATCAGGCGAGTGCAATTCCACATGAGGAAACACATATCAGGTCAAGAGCAGGGCAAACTCGAAAGACGAGACGGAACACAGACTCAGAAAATACATAGAAATTGGAAAACCGGAAATGGCGAAGAAATTGAAATGCGGGAGGTGACAAAGAAGAGGAGGATGAAGAAGAAGGAAGAAGGGGAGGAAGAAGAAGAAGAAGGTGGAGGAAGAGAAAGAGGAGGAGGAGCAGAAGAATGCCCCCCCCCCCCCCCCCATACATACATGGTCTTCAGATCCAGCAAGCTGCAAATGGTGGCCCTGAAGAGACAGCTTAGACTCCAACCCACAGATTGTATCAGTCGCCAATAGTTCTGATTCACTTAATTCTTATGATCTGTGGTCTGGCCTCCTTGAGTCAGTGTGCAGCACGTGTGTGTGCGTGCATGCATGTGGGTGTGCCTGCGTGTATGTGGGTGTATGCATGTGCATTCATGCGAGTGGGTGTGTGATTGCATTCGGTGTTGTGTTTTTGTTCTTTTACTAACAAAAACGAAATTGCATTATTATTCAAAATAGCTTATTAATCTCCAGTGGCTGCATCATCCGCTCCGTACCTCCAAGGAGGAGTCAGCTGCTTAAATTATAACCTTTTCCCCTTGGTTGTAGACTTGTGAGTTATTGGGCGAAAGGTGGCAATCCATAATAACTGTCAGCAGCCCCGCATCTAGTGTCTCCAGCTTGGAGATAAAAAAGCAACTGCAAAGCACATTAGTGAGGCAGATAAGAGCAGATTGCAATATATCGATTATAGATAGGCATCTCACTTTAAAGCACCCTAACAAGCTTCTTCTCTGAGTCGATGTGATTTATGTACAGAATAATCAAACATGTCATCTGTGTTTCCTGGTAGAACATACATCCACTGTTTGAGCATACACAACCAATCACACACACACACACACGCGCGCACACACAGGCCTGCACACACACTCACACACACACACACACACACACGCACACACAGGCCGGCACACACGCACATGCACGTGTGTGGGAGAGAGGGCCATCATGACTAATCTGTGACAGCAGTTCAAAAATTGCACTTTGCAAATCTGCCAAAAGAGTGGAATAATTCTGGCATGAGAGAATTGAAGGGAGGAAGAAAGGTAAGGAGGTGAGGGAGCGTGCAGGAGAGTTAAAGGAGGAGTACATAATGAGGTAGAGACAGGGATGGAGAGGACGAGGGGGAGAAAGAGGGAGAAAGGGAGCAGTGTTAAAGTGCGGCGGGTGTGCGTACACTGCGCTGACCCGTGTGTTTGTGAAGCCGATGTGGCAGCAGCCAGTCCCCGCAGCCATACTTTGTATTCCAGCTTCTGCCGTCGTTCTATTGGCTGCCGCAGCTATTGCCATGGAGATTAATGCACAACCGCTCTGCATTGCGGTCCAATTTTGTACCTCGGTCACCGTTAAGGTGCCTGTTAAGGGCTTGCTGTTTGCCCCCCAGCTCCTATGATGTGGCCACGTGCCTACTGATCGGTGTAGTCAAAGCGTTGCCAATGGATACGGATACGGAGAGGCATTTTTTTTTTTCTGTCAACACGTGTCTTCTTTTGCTGTCACCTTGGTTCTCAGTCGCCTCATCTCACGGTGTGACATTTGATATCACGCCACGTTATCAGACTCTTCTAGCCCCAGAGACGGACAATTATCAATGTCCGCGGTGATGCGCAGTCATATTTGCAATGTTCTGGATGTCGGTTGAAAAGCGCACCGCGCTCACATTGTCTGTGGCATCAGAGGGTCCGGCTCGTGTTCCTGACATCGGAGGAGCTTCTGAGCTGAACCAGCGGCACAAGGATGGCATCGGAAAGGGAACAGGAAATATGAGGCCGGGCAAATCTGTGAGAGAGCGTCTGCTATGATGATGTTGATAAATCCCTTGAGAGAGTTTCTGCTTGGGTGAGGACGATCTGCCCGCAGGAGGTGTCTGTTACATGCAGCAGCCCACGGCTACGTGTAGGCGCCATGCTACGGCTAGCGTAGCGCCAGATTGGTGGGCTCCTGGCGAGAACAGCCCCTCCCCGGCCGAAATGAGGGAGTCGCACACTGTCGCCACGGCAATGCAAATCTCTTTTTAGTTCTCTCTTTTGAGTTGTAATTGAGCAAGGCAGGAAAGCAAAGTGGAGAAGATTGACCGTATCTGAGAAAAAATGTTTCATTAAAAAAGATAGATATTATTGTACCAACTCATGTCCGGCTCAACCATTACCATTATGATTTTCATGAGAATCATTTAATTGTGAAGGCAACAGCAAAAGCAGTATGGATACTTATTTTATTTTTAATGAATTAACCATGCAGTTTACTGAGAACTGTTTTTATTTATGGATAACAACCTATTCTATTTTAGAAGTAACGATCGGGGGCTTTTTGCAGCAGTACTTGCAATAAACACGTAGGCAGCAGTAGTAGCTACAGTGGAATAAGAACAAGCAGTAGTTTAAAAAAAAAATGACCCTCCACAAAAAACAAGCAAATTAATCATTCCTTATCTGACAACTACAACGAAGTCCACGTTTTAGAACATGCAGACAGACTTCGTTAGGATCTTGTAAAGATACAAACATGACATTGCACAATGAGCCATGTGAATAAACAATTATGTCAAGGAATTTTACAACATATATGATAATAATCAGTAAATATACAAGTTCATTTTAAACAGTTTTCTACTGGAGAAACATCACAAACATTATAAATGTATTCAAACAACACAGAGCTACCCAACATCTTTATATCGATATTATTAGTGATGCAATGTTTCTCTCTCTGTCGTGACTGATGCATCCAAGTGTAGTTTCTCAGAACGGCTCGTATCCACCGTGCAAGGGATGCTGCAGGGAACAGAGTCTACCGATAGCAGCATGTGATCTTCAGACACAGAGACACCCCCCCCCCCCCCCCCCCCCAGACCCAGCATGGAATATTCCATTCCACCAGTGCTTTATTTGACCAATATTCCATTCCACCCTTCCTGCCCGAATGTGTATGAGGATATCACAATCCACTGTCACAAACAGGTGTGTTACGAAGAAAGAAAGTCAAAGATGACAAGTCCTGCAAAGAAAAAAAGCACATGGACCAGAAAATGAACTATATACAGGACAGTTTACTGCAGTGTTTACAACCATACAAATCATCCTAAACAGAATAAAATGAAATAATATTTAAAAAATCACAATTTTGTTCAAAATACATCTACATTTCATTTTTCAGAAAATTGCTGCATCACTCTGATTTGCATGCACATATTTAATATTATTAATTAAATGTATTATGGTCACTTGCACTGATATTCGTACAGTGCAGTATGCCAAAATTTCAGATATACCTACATGGTACATACTGTATACTGTAAGGTGTGCATTGTGTCATAAATTTGATTTAAAAGAGATACAGACGAGATGAAAAAGGATGCCGGTTAACTTGCAGTACTGCTGTGAGTATTAAGCATGCAATGTTCTTGCCTTCCCCCTGCAGCAATAATCCCTTTTTCCTGAATTATCTCTGGAAGAAAATCAATATGAGCCTAAATGTACTCTATTATTGAATAGAGGGTAAGGAAAATATGTGGAAATATGGACAGATGGTCTCAGTTTCAATAACCAAATCACTGACCTTAACTTCCCTTAGCATGACTGCTCATGGGTCACTAATGGGGAAAAACGACCCTAATATTCACAGTGTGCAATCTCTAGCATTTCTGTGCAGCATTGTAGCTTTGCTTTTTAAAAAGGCCTCTTTAGCTTTTATGAAATATATTGCTGAAAATGTAGATATACTGGTCATAACTTGGATGACTGTAAACTGCTTATTAGCATTAGTGGGCCTTCCTATAAGTCTGAAAGGTGTAAACGTTTACTTGCATACATGCATACGTAACTGCAAAGTTCCATACTGTGGGATTACATTATGTAAAACCCTCAACAATGTAAGTAATTATACATGTGCAAAGTTATTACTTGGCTCTTATCTACACAATTATACAGCAGACAGTCAGTGCCATTCCTAAGGCCAGCACATATAACTTCTACTGAATAAGTGAAATTTAGAGGAGCTTTAGGAGATGCAGTGTGATTTATTTTACACAATGAACAACAATTCCCTGTAAACAGTTTTTTTATATCATTACAGTGTTATTGGTGATTTATTCCAAGTAATTTTAAAACTTTTCTCTTTCCATTTGTCTGAATAGGAAGCAGCTGAAATAATCTTCCAGGAGAAAGAGGAGCGAAGGTCCCCAGACCTGGCAGCTTACAGTATATAAAGATTAAATAATGCTTGCAGGGTTCATTCTGCTTTATTTTCGCTCTGTATAGCTGGCAATACTGAGGATGGTTTTAAATCAGTTTTTTTGTTCTTACTGGACAACAGCCATGTGATATCAGTCATGTTTTAAACCCTCTTCTGACTGAAAATGGCCACATGGTACCTACATGCTCTCAGTCATTCTTCATGCCCAGCCATGGAACAGGTATGGTGCTGTAAAAAGTCTTCATGTTGCCATTCTATGTTTACTTGAACAAAGATGAAAGTGGCTCCATAAATCATAATTTAGTGGTCTTTGCTCATTTTAGGATGAAACTGTTGGAACTCATGAACACACACACACGCATGCATGCACATACATCTGTGACAGGCTTGAGGAGGCTAGACCTTCCCTAATTTCAACAAAATTCATTTAAATTGGCCGAGTAATCATTGAAGAACGGGCTTTTTGGCCAGACAAGTGCAACAAAGTTATGTGATTCTGTGATGCTATTATTTTGCGTTGTTATGGGTGGGCGGACCCCCAAAGTACGAATTAAGTTACCTATGGGCAATTTAGACCCTCCAACTGGTCTAACCTGTATGTCTTTGTACTGTGGGAGGAAACCAGAGTGTGCAGAACATGCATGCTAGCCACTGCAACACTGTGCTGCCCTATGCTGTAATACAAAAATGAAGATGGTAATACAAATTTGGGGGAACTTCAGCTTTTGAACTTCTAGCTGAAGTTCTGTTGTAGACTGGCTCTTTGTCCTGTTGTACCATGTCACACATAGACTGTAGAAAGATATGGACCAAGTGCCTGTTATGTCACCCACTGATAATCCATGGGCTTGTGAAAAGCCTTGTGAAAGGAACTTACTTACTTACTTAAAGAAACTTTGTATTTTGACCGCAATTGCACCATTGACTTTACATTGAAAACGGGCCTGAATGACTAATACTGGAGGCACCCGCAGTGGTGTTACTGACCACTGTCTCTCAGCATGACCAGGAAATGAGCTTCAAAAACCGCTTGGTGTCACGGAGTGCGAAGGATGGGCGAATCACGTGTCACTGGGAAGGGTCTTCGAGGCAACTGTCACACTCCCACAGGAAGCTGTGAGCAGAACACTCGTGTAATTCACAATGCAAAGGAACATCACAAGAGGAGCTGTCACTCATCACACCCCCTCCCACCACATCAGGAAGCGTGCAGAAACTGTGCCGTGACCTCTCACACCGAGGAAGCCATGATTCAGCCAGTGGGCAGGTGGCAGCCGGCCTTGTGTGCCACATCACGGCTTCCTGTCTGACACCATGGTGGGCTGGTCTTCTTTTCTACTGTCCGGAGTTGATGTTGATAGTTGGTGGTTGACTTCATGTTGATGGAAGAGGATAGAGCACAGACAAACAGAGTCCATGCACGCCTTTAGAGTCTCATCAGTGGAATCAAAACCTTACTTATTCTTAAAGTTTTCAGTGTGTGAGAAAAAAGCTCTTCAAGAATCAAGATTACAGGAGCAACTGATGGGAGTGATATGAAGTTTATAATATTACTGCACTTATCAGGATTGCTGTAGCTACTTTAAGGGTGATAAGAACAACTCTCTAATAAACCTGTGGCTGCAGATGACAAAATACTACAGCAGCCACCATTACGGTTACAGAAGAGTGACTTTCTCTGAAATTGCCAAAAAGGTATACGTTAGTTATTATGGTAGGGACTGCTAGCAAGATAGCAGGGTGAATTGCTGTAATAGTGGTTTGGAAATGCCTTGCATACTTGTCCCACAGTAATTGTTGAATTATTTGGAAGCAGAGAATATATCATGCTGTTATATATCGGAAGACTAAGAGCTGAGCACTTCATATTTGTGATTGATTTACACATCATTTTATACAAGCTCTATAATTGGTTTTAACTGAATTTCCCTGATCACAAGGACAACAGTGATGGGATTTGGCAACGTGTTTGTCTTGTAACACATCAAGCGCTTTGTCCCCTACACATACAGTACCACCCGGTGAAGCTGATTTATGCGCCGAGATCAGTAAGCTCTTCTCCAGCAGTAAGCCGAGCGGATGGTTGTTGCAATCAGATATTGCCGGTAAGCGCTATCTCTTCATGTTTCAAAGGTTAATTGGATCCCTGAGTCTTGCACTTTGCCTGAAGTTTTTCTCCCCGCCGGCAATGCTTCCTCGGCCGAGGTTTAACTCCGCAGAAAAAACGCCCTGCCTCTCCTCTCCTTACCTTTTCTCTTTGCAGAAGAGTCATTGGCAGTATTGCGTGGTGTGATTTTGCATCTAAAAACTGATGCAGTTCATCCCCTGTACTGACCTGGCCCCCTACAAAGCCACAGTGAGCATGTGGCAACACTGTGACTCGTTTGAAGCTTCATAGTCATTTTCTGAGTGTGTGTCTATGTGTGTGTGTGTGTGTGTGTGTGTGTGTGTGTGTGTGCGTGCATGCCTGTGTGTACAGGACATATTTCGTACTCTTATCTGTCATGGAGCCCTAAAATGTACATGCAGCAGATCCGTGATATCCCGTAAGTCTATGGGTGGTCTTCATGACTGAACATGGTTTCAGTTTAATCCAAAACAACAAAATTAAGGTTTTATTTTCCGAATTCATAAAAAATGGGAAACGCACATTGAAAATGTGACTTCTATCGCAGTTACACTGACCCTGGGCCATGTTTAAAATGCAACATAAACTTTTACCAAACATTAGATTAGATCGTAGAATCTGATGTGTCGCAAATTTTATTTTCTGAGTCAGTGATGCAGATTGGCAATGTGGCTGTCCTAAAGGCTCACAGATGGTGACAGTCAGCTTTACCTCTGGGCGTAAAGGAATAAGGCCTCACACTGCATATACTGCGCAAATGCTACAGATGCTACAAATGCAACAAAGTGCGATATTCGCATCAAACAGATGGGGTGCACTGAATCTGTTCCAAGCAGAGCGGTGAATAATCACGTTAGCGACGGGGAGGTGACAGCGATTGCTCTCTAACTCAATTCAAAGGAGTAAAAAGTCAAATGCAGAGACTGTCGGGTGGCCCCTCCTGCTAAGATGTTGTTATTGTGTGTGGATGCGCCCGACGGTGTAGCACTGCCTGGTGTCACCCACAGCGTGAGGGATTCAGTTTAAGTATCTGCTCATCTCATTGGATGAAGGCCGGTCCTGTGGGCTGTCTGTCACCTGTGTTCCGCCTCGTCCAGCCGCACCTGAAATGCACTCATGAGTAGTGCAGTTATTTAGGTGATGCTTTCATCCAAAGTTATATATCAACTTATAGGTGATTAGACTAAGCAGGGGATAATCCCCTCTGGAGCCATGTGGCGTTAAGGGCCTTGTTCAAGGGCCCAATAGTTGCAGTTGCACAGATCTTCGGGCTTGAACCACCGTTCTGGGTCCCAGTCATGTAACTTAGCCACTAGATTACAGACTGCACCTCAGCAGTATTGACTCCATGTCTTCAAAAAGGGATAAAGCATATGTTTGATATTAGCAGGAGCAACAATACATTAACAGGATTTTAAAATACAGTCACTGTTCAGCAGGTTTAAGAAAATAAAGGTGGGAAAGATAGAAGGACTCTCTTAGGACTCACTGATAGAAAGCATATAGAAACAGCCCCATATGTATGCTGGCTGCTGTGAACATGTAAATGAACCACATAGGCAATCCTCTGAGCAGAAAGCTGACAAGTGGAGAGGGAATTGCAGAATATCTTATCAAGACTTTTCCTTGATTAGCTGATAATTAGCAGTGTCTTCATGCACCTGCTGTATTTCCAGGTGACAGTTTTGGCTATGAATGCGTAGCCAAAGTGTCCCTGGGTGTCTGTGTTCTTTTCTTGTGACCCTCCTCCCCACCCCCCCCCCACCCCCCACCCCCCCGACACACACACACACACATCATATCACTGCGATTTGATGTCTCTCTGGGTAGAAGCCCACTCAGTTTGGCTCACTTAACCGAACACAACAATGGAGAAAAAAGTCAGGGAGTGACAGCTTAGCCTGAGGTAAAGAGATATCACTCTAAGCCGATGGCCACTTTTTAAAGGTTTGCAGCGTTTCACAGGGACACGCGCTGCGGTCGGCGGTTGATTGGCTGACCTTCCAGTCAGGACGAATGCAGTGGAGCCGGTTCTGCAAATGCAGGGGAGACGGTTCTACAAACATAGTGGAGAAAGTTCTGTGAACACAGTGGAGATGGTTCTGTGCACACAGTGGAGATGGTTCTGTGCACACAGTGGAGATGGTTCTGTGCACACGGTGGAGATGGTTCTGTGCACATAGTGGAGATGGTTCTGTGAACACAGTGGAGATGGTTCTGTGCACACAGTGGAGATGGTTCTGTGCACACAGTGGAGATGGTTCTGTGAACACAGTGGAGATGGTTCTGTGCACACAGTGGAGATGGTTCTGTGAACACAGTGGAGATGGTTCTGTGCACACAGTGGCGATGGTTCTGTGAACACAGTGGAGATGGTTCTGTGCACACAGTGGAGATGGTTCTGTGAATGCTGGAACAGCTGTGCCCTGTGAATCTTGCTCAGTCACGCCTCCATCTGCACCTGCTGTTGTAACTGCCCTTCTGCCTGTGCATGGGGACTGCCCCCACTACCCCGAGCATTTGTGTCCTATGTGACAATTAATTTTACAAAACAACATCATTAAACAACAACAACAAAAAAAAGTCATAATCTTTATTTATTTAGCTCCATCCCCATGCTCCATGCACACTATGGTATAAAAAAGTGAATTAAATAATTACAGTCAATACAATGACACAATTAAAATGTGTAGATACATAGGCAGTCCTAAACTCTGATGGTATGAATGCCTACAGTACTAAGTGGACCTTTCTACTGGGCTACACACACACACACAAGTTGAAGTCTAATGTTTGCTGGAAGATTACCGTAACCATGGAAACAATCAAATGCATTTTTTCCTTCAGAAGCTTTAATTGATTTGGAGAGAAATGCAGCACACGCAGACAGACAGCCCCCTGGACTCAAGCACAGAGAACTCTTAGAGAGCACTATATTTTGATAATTAATCTCTGAATCATTGGACCTTTTATTTGATTGGTTATGAATGCAAACATCTGAAGTTTTCTGAAACATCAGAAACATTTCTAGAATTACATCAATCAACTTCTTGAATAAATAGATAGATAACAACTCACTGATGCTAGATGTCATAAATACATTTTAGGTGCGCTCTACATAGTTTTCCACCTGTTAATAATTTTTCAATGTCTGTCAACAAGCTTAAAGTAACTTTCTGGCACCAAGATGATAGTTACGCAGGTGGTTTTGTCTTCGTTTTTTCCTCTTCTTTTTTTTCCACCACATCGTTCCCAGTTCCCAATGCTCACCTGGGGTTCCCATGGCTGATTGGCAAGATGACACAAGTCTATCAACTGTATCCAAGGTAATCTCCATGGCAATGGTCACGTCAGTCAGTGGGAGGGAGGATTGAGCATTCTGCAGTCGTGCCTATAGCTTCAGGATCACACACAATAACCCCCCGCCCTTCCGTGATCATCTCTAGTGAATGGAAGGATGGAGCCCCCGTCTCTCAGGGGTGGGCTGACCGGGTGAGGCTCTCCATGCGTCCGAGTGCCCCTGTTCGATTCGGGAGTGGGCGGGGAAGGAGGTAGAGGAAACCGTGTCCTGTTCCGGAGATGTTGCACAGCTCCGTTCAGTGCCGGGATGCAGAGGGGAATACCACAGCAGCAGATGTTTTCCTTCTTATTAATTTATTTAGTCTTTGATTGGAAGAGCTTTCTCTTTATATGTTCTATGTAAAGGACATACCTATGTGGTTCTGGTGCTGGATTACGGACCATGCCAGCGACAGCCATGGCAGACAGAGCAAGCCTGTTAGTCTGCGTGATTATCTTTGCTATTCACAAACCAGTAACAGGCAAGACCAAAAATGAGCGGGAAACCTTCATTTGGCTTGCCAGTGAAATGGAAGATGACACCGGCCAATCAAAGATGAGGGCTAGCTGCTCAGAAATATCCGTTCCTTTATCCTGTATATTGTACAGACAACCACATAAAAGATTTTCATTTTGACAATAATACATATTGAAGGCAGAATCTGTTGTTCAGTCTTATCCGGTTGTTTTTTTGAGAGCGGTTCAGTATAATACCGCACATCCTTGCTGGAGATCACTTATTTTATATAAAATTGAGCCATAGAATGTAAAGCTGAGTTGAAGAATAGTAGCTACAGCAGTTTAAAAGTACCACAAGTGGTGCCACTTTGACCCTGGCAAGCCAATGTATTGAAACCATCTCAGGTGGCCCAATTCAGCAAATTTAGTTTTTAAATTGCAGAAGCATCATGTGGATAATCATTTTGAGTATAAAGAGATTTCACAGTGTACTGAGAGGCACTGTATGAAGAATTATTGCCTGGATGGCATACCAATTGTAACAAGGAGAAAAATTATTGTAGTAATTTACATTTTTTCCAGTTTCCTTTGTGACAAATCTGGAATACATGGAATCCTCTATCACATTCGAAAAAAGTTAAATATTGTTTGTGTTCTGTGTGTGAGCATTACGTTTTGGCAAGGTTAGAGTTGATGTCCCCGCTAGCACTCCCACAGGTAGACCATCAGCTGCTAGAACAGGAGAGAAGGAGAGAGAGCGAGAAAAAAACTTTTGTCTCGAACATTACAATTTTTATATAATGCTATTTTTGAAGAATATTATCATTCACTGTCAATGAGCACTTAACTATTTATTTTTGTTTTTTAATACGTTCAAGTGTTCAAAACAAGCTGGAGAACCATATTTTATAGCTCATGCGTTAGCGATGTATTACACTGCATGCAAAACAACTAAGTATGCCAACAGTCACACACAACGCATCATAAATAGACATGATTGTGCGTAATTAGCAATAGCTAATTGACCAATTATAATGATTCAGCTCCACAATAGAATTGATTCTAAGGACTGTGCAACAGGTGGCTTCATTAGGATGCTGCTATTTCTGACACATTCCCTGTTTCATGTCTTCCTGCACAGGCAAACATGAGAAACAGACCCTGTTTCATGTCTTCCTGCACAGGCGAACATGAGAAACAGACCCTGTTTTATGTCTTCCTGCACAGGCGATCATGAGAAACAGACCCTGTTTTATGTCTTCCTGCACAGGCGATTATGAGAAACAGACCCTGTTTTATGTCTTCCTGCACAGGGTAACATGATAAACATGCTGTTTCATGTCTTCCTGCACAGGCAAACATGAGAAACAGACCTCACACATTTTGTGATGATTCACCTCTGAATCATGTGTCATCGGGGCCAAGTGTTGCCCGGAGCCCTGGTCACTAGATATGACGTATCATCCCATTTTCCAACAGCACTATGCTACCATTAGAGGAGAACACCTCCATTCTCTTTCTACCCCGCCTCTGCTCCCTCCATCCCCACCCTCTCTTTCTCTTTTTTCTTGCTCTTTACTTACTCCTTGCTCCACCCATCAGGAGAGGTTAGGAAAAGTGGCAAGAAAAATATATCAAGACGGGGAAATCGAGAAAATGTAAAAAGGCAAATGGAATCACCATGCTCCGTCAAATGTGAGTTTGAAGGCACGTCGCGGTAGACGCGTGGCAGATGGGGAGAGGTGGATCCACAGGTTGATAATTTATATTTCAGGTTTTCCAAAAAAATACACAAGGGCTGCAATGTTGTGTACTTGCTCAGAGGAAAGATTGGGAGTTTTGAACATTTAAGGGGTAGGGAAGATATTTTCATTCATTCATTCATTGTCCTAACCCGCTTATCCTGAACAGGGTCACAGGGGAGCCTATCCCAGCATACATTGGGCGAAAGGCAGGAATACACCCTGGACAGGTCGCCAGTCCATCGCAGGGCACACACACCATTCACACCTATGGGCAATTTAGACTCTCCAATCAGCCTAACCTGCATGTCTTTGGACTGTGGGAGGAAACCGGAGTACCCAGAGGTAACCCATGCAGACACGGGGAGAACATGCAAACTCTGTACAGAGGCCTCGGCCGATGGGGATTCGAACCCAGGACCTCCTTGCTGTGAGGCGGCAGTGGTACCCACTGCACCATCCGTGCCCGCCACTGTGTGCCCGCCAATAAGTGATTGGAATGAGCCTACTGTCCTCTTCCTCACTTCCTGCTCCTGTCTTCCTCGAAGGATGCCTGATCTCAAAAGATTCCTCCTCATCTAGCACTTCTTTTTCATTTTTGCTCAGCAAAGTGACAACTCTCCACAGCTCCTGGCAACAGGTGGATTTTTGTTTAACACAATTACTTGTTTTAATTCAATCAGAATTTCTAAACACTGTAGATAATAATTGCAGTGTTTGTACAAGTATAACCTTTGGGGTTTGAGATGTTCCCACCGGATGTGTGACATTTTATCTGAGATGACAGAGCCCAAGCCTATACCAGGTAAAAATAATACAATAAAAGAACACATAATTTCAAAAGCATGTAATTACGATCCAGAATCAAAGGTAGCCTACTGCAATGTACAGTGTCCTTGTATTTCAGTGAGACCTTTCAAAAGGTTTTATGTTTTCTCAACATCATTCAGCAAGTTTTCATTGGTGGCTCTAGTGAATGCGAAATGTTATGTAAATAATATATGATTGAGTTTGTCGCTCAAAGTTTGGGGCAAATTAATTTTCAGTTTGAGCTGACCTGCACCTATTATATGGAGTTATATAGGCAGTTGGTCTCACCTTGAAGGAACTCAGTTATTTTCATATTTTCTTCATGCAAAAGATGATATAATAGTTTAGGAAGCCAGCAGTGGTACTGAAACTGTGCAGTGTATCACCACATTATCACTGAAACTCTTTAACTTGGTACACAGTGTCTGCGGTGCTACATAAAGATGGATGGGATTTGACATAAATGCAGTAATCCCTCTGGCTCATACATGCATTATTCATTATTTAGAATGTCTGGAACAAAACCAGCCAAACAAGTTGCTATTGCACTGTAGTTATCATCATGTGGTTGCTTACTCGATGGCCTAATGCAATGTTATTTCTAACATTGTGAGGATCGGTACTGGAGGTTTACATGGCTTCCTCAAAGATACAAATATTCTGGACAAAATCCCTGCAACTTACTGTCCGTTCCTTGAAAACCACTGCATTACATTACATTACATTACATTACATGGCATTTAGCAGACGCTCTTATCCAGAGCAACGTACAACAAAGTGCAATTTAAACACAAGAACAAGTGCAAAGAGGACCTGAGAGGACAGTATAGTTCAGAGTCCTAGTGTGAACATGCAGAAAATCAGAACCCTTTAAGAGTACAATCAACTTTCAAACTAGCATACCACAATTGCAGCTAGAATACAAAAAATAACAATACCGATACAAGTAACAATATCTATACAATCTATACATAAGTGCCATTACAGTCTATGGCTAATCATGGTGGTGAGTTGGGGAGGGAAAGGTGTAGCCTGAAGAGATGGGTCTTCAGTCTGCGCTTGAAGGAGGTCAGAGACTCTGACTCTGACATCCACTGCGTTCATTTATACGCCAAAATTATGGAAAAATTGTGATTTAATGGTAAAAGGTTTATTCAAGGTCCTGCTTCAGCCAGAGGTATGTTTGTCTTTTGTTTTGGTCTGGGCATCGTGCACGACGTGGCTTTGAGCTGTCAGCACTGGCTTCCCGTATTACAACTTACTAAATCCCCAGATATGAATTTGTTTGTAACTCCTGTTCTTTGTCTGTATAAGCCTTATGTTTCCTCCCTTTTCCCGTTTCATTTCAATGCTGAATTATTTCTAGCCTTTGTTAGAACCTGGACCAGATTTTCAATCACAGCTTTGAGTCAGTCTGATGTAATTTGTAGCGTGATGACAGGAGAGTAAGGCAAAAAAAATGGAGAGAAGTGGGAGACGAATAGACATCGGCTGCCAAGCTTCAAATCAAATTTCATACGACTGAACTCACAGTATGAGAGGGTATCGACTCTTTCATACGACTGAACTCACAGTACGAGAGGGTACCAACTGTTTCATATGACTGAACTCACAGTACGAGAGGGTACCAACTCTTTCATATGACTGAACTCACAGTACGAGAGGGTACCAACTCTTTCAAACGACTGAACTCACAGTACGAGAGGGTAGCAAATCTTTCATATGACTGAACTCACAGTATGAGAGCGTACCAACTCCAAGAATCCATCAGCAGAATGCTGTATCAACTGTCCATCAAAAAAACATGTGGCAAGAAGTTCCGTTAGAATTTTGCTGTTGACTAAGATCTATAAGGAAATATACCCTCACAAACACCATCACCCTTATCTTTGTCATCATCATCCTCAGCCCCAGTGGGTCAGAAGGGAGCCTGAGACCCAGTTCCAACCACATAAGAAGAGGAGAAATGACTTCTTATTCAGGAAAATAAAAGACTTTTTGTTTTAGCAATCGTCTCTTCAGTATTCATGTTCATGAATGAATGAATCTTGAATGTGCAATAATGAACAATTGCATCTTTAGTTTCAAAGGAATCTATTTTTTTTTACCCTTTCCCCCTTTCCGTTACAATTTTAATTAAATAAATTTCCTCTCTATTCAATGAAAAAACAATGGTGTGAATTACAGGAAGGTTTTACATACATTAAAAAATAAACAGGGTTAAACAATGAGGTGAGGGCTATGCTAGCAATCCTCCTAGCAAATCGCCATTTTTGAAGCAATACCCTGAAACTAGTTAGGTTTCTCAGTAGTTTTACCAATAATAAAGACTAGCAAGGTCTCTATCTTATTTATGCATTATTTCCCATCCCCCATTTCTGATACGTTTATCAGAAATAAACGTATTCATGCGACTTCAATTTTTAATCCCAACAAGCACACCCACACCCTGATTGGACAAGAGAAGAATGCACAACACCTGCTCTCTCTAATTAACAGCCAATCTTCAAGACAGTGATGAACAGCTGATCCACATAGCCATACAATTAACAAGAGTGAAAATCTTAAACTGAAAGAATACAAAATAGAGAAGAAATAATCAAAACACACTGAAGCTACATCCCAACCATTCTGTGCATCATGTGCTGTGGAGTTTTTCTCTTTGTTCTGTTCCCACCTGCTAATGTTTGGCCAAAATCTGTTTCTGAATGTTTTTTTTGTTTTGTTTTTTTTTTGTTTTTTTTTGGGGCGGGGGTTCTAATATGTGTTCTAATGTGTGACCATTTTTATGAGGTGTTGAAAATTGCCTTTGGCTTTATGTACCAACACTTATTGTAGCCACAGGTCCGCTGAGATTTTGGGAAATTACAAGTGAGTACAAAAATGGAAATTATGGTCCACAATAAGTCTGTTGTTATCATAATCACACTGTATATGTGTGGCTCACTTGTTACATTTTTAAAACAAACAAAAAAATGTGTATCCAAGGGTTTTATGTAAGCTATAAATCTGAGAATGCAGGGACTATAGTGTGCAGGTCATCAATTACAGTAAATGTGCTTTTCATATTTATGAATAGAAGTAGAATTAGTCTTAATATAGCTGTTCCAAATGAGACTGTGTTTCACCAGCAGAGAGAGAGAAAGAGAGAGAGACAGAAAGCACAATATAGATATATGACAAATATGACAAGTCATTACCAATAGTAATGAATTATTTTCTATGTACAGTGGTATATTAAAAGCTAAATGTAGATGAATTGGCATGCCCCACTGTATGACTTAGGCTGTTGCATACCTATAAAAAAGTATAATGTTTTGGACTGTGTTGTCTATAAACGCTCATTAAAAATAAATAAATGCATAAATAAAATAGATATATGAGCTATTGGCTGTGGGCTATACATGACGGTTAGCTTTGCATTATGATTGTGGGCCAACTATTTGTGCGTCTAATTATGACATCTTCCCAAAGTTGTTCAGGTGCCTGCGTCTTGACTTCCAATCTTCCTGTTCTCTTATTCATCCATCTCCTCTGGGATTTCACTCCCCATAAAAGTGCATCACACCTAACGGGCATTATTACCATATCATTATTATCCTTATGACAACTACTGCTACAACAATGACTGCTAATAAATCCATGCCCTCTTTTTTTCTTTTTCTTTTGAGAAAAGCTCTGCTCCAGCTAAAATTCAGACAGCTCCAGATGTATGGCTTTTGACTACATTATTTCATATCCCAGAAATATTAATGATTTGGAGCAGGAGCAGAATAATATACCTGCATGTTTCTAGCTTTCTAACCATTGCAGAACAATGTTCTCTTCTAATGAATGTACAACCTTATACCAAAATGTAATATTTATCTGTAATAATGAATAGAATGAGTAATGTGTTGTAGTAAAATTTTTGCCATGAAAATGTTTAACAATTTTTCTCACCATAGCCATGATTCAGGCCTTGTGAGAGGGCTTTGACCATGTGTGCAGCCATACCTTGAAAAGGATAGATGATTAGGTACTACAAAGAATACAATTTTTAAAAATGTAATCATGGAAAATAAAATCTAATGATATACTGTTCACAAAAGGTTTGAATTGCTCTCTGCCTTTCATTGAGCTAATTGCTAATTGAAGCTGACGTCTGTGCACCTCTCTCTTTCTCTCCCTCTCTCTTTGTCTCTCTCTCCCTCTATCTCTCTCTCTCTCTCTCTTTATCTCTCTCTCTCCCTCTATCTCTTTCTCTCTCTCGCTCTCTTTCTCTCTCTCTCTCTTTCTCTCTGTCTCTCTGTTGGTGAAATATACTCACGTTTACAACAGATATATTAAGCCCATGTTTAATGCATGTCTCGGGAGAAGTTAACCCTCTTAAGGGAAAAAAAACATCCTTGTCCTGAGTTTAAATGCATACTATGCAGGATTTATGTCCTCACTCCACTCCTGTGTTTACACATATATCTATGCCCCCATTCTCAAAAAATAATACAAAAGAGTTCCCACCATGGGTGTCTCGGTGGCGCAGCCTGTAGAGCACTGATCGCATGCTCATTGCTAGCCGTGACGTCGGCGGTTCGAATCTGACCGTCTGACATTTGTCGCATGGCTTCCCCTCTCTCTTGCTCCCATTCTTCCTGTCTCTCAATACTATACTGTCCAATAAAGCTGAAAAAAGTATAAAAAATATTTTTTTTAAAAGCAGTATACCATGAGGTTACAAAAAATATGTCATGTCTTCTTTGAACGTGCAGTTAAGAATCAGAAGTCATCATCGAAGTAAAGCACCATATACTGTAAAAAAAATCTATCAATGTGCGTTTTGTAGTAAAAACAAGTGGTGTAGACTGAATAAATACAGTTGCTCTGGACTGTGTAGTTGAAAAACAATCATTCACCTATGACAGGTTGATTCTACATGAAAATATTGATCTATGGCTTAAAAGTCAATGAAGTAGTTTCAGCACAGGGGGTCTGACCCTGTGGACACAGGGTGCATGCGAACGCATGCACAAAAACAGATAACGGTGACCTGTTATGTCCTCGGCTATGACTGTGCACACATTTTCTGCAGGGGAAGGAGTAAATACGTCTGCATGTCCAGCAGGACTCTTTGAGTGGTACTTTACTTCCCAGCTAGCACAAAATGTCCTCATAATATGGACTGGAATGTTTTTGACTGGAAAAAAAAATCACCTGACAATCCAGGTGACTGAAACCCTCCCTCTGTGGATGATGTAATAGGCAGTAACAGGCTTGGGTTGGTGAACATACTAGGCCATGGGGCACCAGAATCTGAAGCATCGTGTCATAGAAAGAGAAGCTACAGTACTCAGCCCTCCTTAAACTTTATCCATATGTCACTCTCTATCTCTCATTACACGTACCTCTGATGCTCTTCATTTGTTTTTCAGCCTTGCTTGTCAAAGAAGTCATGCTTCTCGCTGGTTTCTCTGTGTGAAACAATTAAGAATCAAAGTCGGTGCGATTTGTTGTGGATTTGGACTCAATTTACAGGCGCAGTCTGTGCTCTTGTTGAATTAAAATGAAACGGAAATGAACAAGCGGGCCCGAATTGCTGTCAAAATGAAGTTCTTGTTTTTCTTTTGAAATCAAAGGAAGTGTCAGAGACGTGGTGTTTCACCCCACATCTTTAGGGAGCCCTGTCAGTCAGAAACAATATCTGTATGAGTTTATCACCAAGGCAACATGGTGAAAAAGAAGCCCCTGACTGAATGTTTAATATTTGTTAATATTCTTAAATCCTTCCCTGCTGTGTTCGAAATTACGAGAGCACTGTTTCATGAGCCCACAAGATTCTAGTGTGTGCTGTAAATTACTGTACATTATATTCCTAAGACTGGACTGTGAGTTTAATGGTAAAATGTAAAAATGGTACAAAGTGTACTTCTGCAGTAAATAATAATTGAATAATTGAATAATGCTGGTAATGGGGATTTATTATATTTCTTAATCATGCATCTCAAGTAATATGTTTTATTATTTTGCTGTTGTGTGTCCAAAGATTTTAGGCGAAGCTGATAATAACATGAACATTGCCGATCGTGGGAGTGACCAGGGGAATGAAAACTATTCAAAAGAAAAGAAAATGCTGTTGAGCAGATTCCTAATCATCTCGTCACACCCCTCGCTCTGGGATTACTGGCTTTCACCACCACATAAGAATCTGCACAGCAAATAGGGGGAGGTCCATTTTACGGGGGGTGTGTTACGCAGGGATCTGTGGGAAAACACAAGGCTTCAGGCGAACACTCCCCCCAACCCCCCACAAATTTACGAGAACAATGGTTACACACTGAGATTATCACCAGAGAGCCTGGGTCACCTGGATTTGGTGAAGCTTGAACAATGAGTGCTGTATGTCTTTCAAAATCCCCTCATGTGGTGGATTTGTCAGGCTTTGGACATACTGGGCAAAAGGGGCTGGGGTACTTCCTTGTGGGCCGACAGACCTATTAGCGCTGTCACGTGACTTAAGTCCCCTCCCTTCTCCCCAACCCACACCCTTCACTTCAGGGAACAATATTCTCAGGAAAAGCTTTTCAAAATGAGTAACCAATGCATTCTTTCTCTCAGTGTTCATTCCAGTTCATTCCAATTGAGGTTTATAGGGAGGACAAACAAAGTGTAGATTTGTAAAGTAGTCTGTCTTAAACAAGTCATGATCACACACACACGCAGATGAATACCTCCTTGCATGCACAAACATACACACACACACACACACGCACACACACGCACACATGCATATGCACTCATGTCCTTCCTTTACCAGTGAAATTGATTTCTTCCTTCTTGTAACAATGTCAGATATAAGTGTCTGGATGGCCTTCAAGAGACCTAGTGACGTTTTTATCTTTACATATTTCACACTGTACCATTGTTTTGATTAAAATTGTTGAGACAGGACATGGAAAACCACAGCAGTGGCTGTTAAGATTAGGATCTAGTCATGTTGAGGGATTTAGTGCCATGTTGGGCAGCTGCATTGTTGATTCTTATTTTTTCATTATTTCAGATGTGTATGAGTTTAATCACAGACGGAAACATGTTCTCAACCCTGACCTCTTCCCAGGACACAGATTTCTCTGTGACGCAAAAACAAAAACTAATGTTGGGGCGACCAGGGAACAATTTGCTTAAATAAAAAATATATACACATATTACAGCAAATATTTTTAATCTAGAAAGAAGATACATGTCTTGCTATGTCCATAGACCACCAGTACAGTTCTAGGACATTCCTGGCAATTACAGTTCAGTCAAAAGTAGGGGGAGTTAAACTGTTCCAACATGCCCCAACTACTAGTTGAAACAGCTCTGGGGCAAGTTTAAACAGCATCTGAAATCAAAAATTTGGTTTTATGTCAAAGGTTGGTGAATCCAGCATTTCTTAACGTTTACATTTCTCATCTGATAATTGTCTTGTAGAAATGGTCTATATTTTGTCTGTCCTAACAGCATATGGCAATATTAATATGTAATGAATGTCACGTTTCATGTTTGTCATGTCATGTTTTATGTTTAGTTATTGTCTTGGTTTTGTTATTGTCATGTCACGTATTATGTTAGTCTAGTATCACCACGTTTTTATGTTTCATGTCATGTTATGTTTCATGTTTAGTTGTTGTTACGATTTAATTGTTAGTCTTGCCATGTCATGTTATTTAGTTTATTGTCATATTTCGCAAACTTGTTATGTCACAATTTATGTTTCATGTTACGTTGTACTGGTCATTGATTAGCATACACTTTTTCATGTCTTTCTGCAAATCTTGCATTCCTGCTTTCTCTCTCTCCCTTTCTATCACTCACACCCTAATTGTTTCAATTTCCCTTGTCTACTTACTAATCTACTAATGCTAAATCAGGATTGGGTAATACTAACATTCTAATCATGTGTTCATGTTACCTTACGTTTCTTGTGCATGTAATTTACTAATTTACTAATGCTAGGGCAGGATAGGTTTATTACTAAGAATTACTAATTACCTTGTTAACTTGTCAATCCTCCACACCTGATTTCCATTCTCTTGCTGCTCTCAAGCTAATTGTCTACACCTGTCTTCACCTGCATATAAAGCTCAGTTTCGTGGCTTGTCTTTGTGAAATCTTTTGCCTCCTGTTTATCAGTGCAGTGGTTGAGTGGTATTGTCAAGCCATTTGTCTACATGCTATGAGCCAAGCCTGTTTATTGACCATTGTTTATTGAATTCTGTTTTGTTGACCATCGCTTGCCTGTACCATGACTTTGCCTGCTGTTTTTGTGCTTTTGCCCCACGGAGCAGACTTCGGTCTTGACTCTTGCACCGTCACTGACCCTGAGCCTGCCTACCGTCCGCCTGTACTTCTGCCCCGCTGACAGCTTTCCTGGCTACCGGACTTCCCGCATGGTGTACCGACTACGAGACTGCCTTATCCCTCGGTACTGCGCTTTGGTTTTCTGGCTGGATATTTACGTGTATGGACATTGCTTGTTTTTGACTACGCTCTCTGGATATTCTCCAAATAAAGCCCTGACGGGGCTTTACTACACTACTGTTTCTGAGTCGTGCATTTTGGGTCCAAACCCCCCACGCACCCGTCTCAGAATGCCTGGGAAGAAATGGATAAGAGCAAGTGCATGGAACACATGGAATGTACTGTACAATGACACATTAAAAGTTATTGTGGCTGATGCATTTATAATGGGCAGGGACATGTTTGAACACAGCATTCCAACATGCCCCGGCTGTGGTGGTGGTACTCCTGTGTGGCTCACAGTCTGTTTGCTCGTGACATTTGTCAAAACTAGACTGCTTTATAACCCACAAGACAACAGTGATTTAAATAATGTATATTTGGAGCGTTCGCACATGAGTTAAACACTTTGGTGACAAAACATTACTTTCAGGCTGCTAAAACACAGATTTGTTAATAACTCTCAATTAAGTTTTCAAATCTCCCAGCCACTCACACATGAGAAGTGGGTGGCTATAATACGTACATGAAAACAAACCCATCATTCTTGCACAAATGCAACTGCAAAATCCTCATGTTTCAACAACCATAGCTTATTTTTTTTGTGCCCCTGTCTCTCCTACTGTATTTGTCAACAATGCAATGTTTGTGACATGTAATGTTTGTAATCTTTTACATCTGAAATGTTATGTTTGTTCCTTTTAAGTCATTTTTTGATAATTCTGAATAATTATCTTACTAAATTATTTAATAATGCAGTCTCAGTATCAGTTTGTAAGTGTAAAACTACAGAAATAATCCTCAGGTAAGGCACAGCATGAGTAGATAATATTAGTCTATTAGCATATTAACTTTCACCATGTGATTGTCAATTTACCTTTCCTTAATAAGGGCACCCACTAAGAGAAATGTAATGTTTTGGGATTTTTTCCATATGAGATGTTAAACCAAGATCCAATTTAATTTTGTTCATTAAATATCCCATGTTTGTAGAAAAAATGTGTGTGGAGTTTCCAAACCTAATGGAGGGTTCCCCTGGTTAAAGACCCTTTTCCCCTCCTCCGGGTGCTGTAGTTCAAAATGGTTAGCTTGAACAGCCCAGATTTGGGGGAGGGTATATATTGTGTGATATGACCCCTACTCCCAAGCCCTGCCCCCTTTTACAAGAAATTGAAAATCCTTGGAATGGGGTGAACAGCACTGTACAAATGCGATTCAGTATTTGAAGTGAGGTGTAGACCTCACAATGAAAGCATTGTTACTACAGTAAAACCAGTCTCTTCTGAAGAATAAAACTGAAAATGCCCTGTAACACAAAGTAAAACTGACAACCCTAGGCATACTTCATATGGTGAAGTAATGCACCATGGTAGAAAACAACCATTGGATAGTATTAAAAAAATGGCTGACTATGGTCAAATTAAATTGAAATGAGAGACCAACTCTGATTGTCTAAAAAGTATTTTCAAAGTTATTGACTTTATTGTATTGAAACAATTTGTCTTTAGATTTTTTAAATAAATAGTTTTTGATAATTTATTTGGAAAATAGAAATGATCTGAGTTGTCAAAGCTGCAAGCAAGACTGCAAACTACCACTTATTTATTTATTCTGGGCCACTGAAGCACCTTGTTTGGGGAACAGTGGATTTATTTTCTAAAAAATGTGGATAATTTTGTATAATTCTTTCATAGTTTACAGTCACACCCTTTCTTTGCTTTTCCCATCATTTTAACAGATGATTTACTCTCAACGGCCACTGAGGGTTTTTTTTGCATTCATTCCTGCAATTTTCAATCACTATGGTAACAGGATATACTGCTTGAAAGTGTTAAAACTTTAGTTGCAGAGAAACTGTGTTACCCCCCTTCCGTGTGTAAGAAAATTCAGTATAACTTCAGCTCATTAAAGAACTGACTATCGGCTTGTTATTGAAGTGACGAATGAAAAAACA
This sequence comes from Conger conger, assembly GCF_963514075.1. Taxonomy (NCBI): domain Eukaryota; kingdom Metazoa; phylum Chordata; class Actinopteri; order Anguilliformes; family Congridae; genus Conger; species Conger conger. Next base: position 37,236,852 of record NC_083768.1, on the reverse strand, counting down.
GTTTAGCTAATGACATTATGTTTCCAATGTTTCCAAATAGGCGGCACGGATGGTGCAGTGGGTAGCACTGCTGCCTCACAGCAAGGAGGTCCTGGGTTCGAATCCCCGTTGGCCGGGGCCTCTCTGTGCGGAGTTTGCATGTTCTCCCCGTGTCTGTGTGGGTTTTCTCTGGGTACTCCGGTTTCCTCCCACAGTCCAAAGACAAGCAGGTTAGGCTGATTGGAGAGTCTAAATTGCCCATAGGTATGAGTGTGTGAGTGTGTGAGTGTGTGAGTGAATGGTGTGTGTGCCCTGTGATGGACTGGCGACCTGTCCAGGGTGTATTCCTGCCTTTCGCCCAATGTATGCTCGCCCAATGTATGCTGGCCCAATGTAGGCTCCAGCCCCCCTGTGACCCTATTCAGCATAAGTGGGTTAAGATAATGGATGGATGTTTCCAAATAGTTGTTCGGTTTGCATAAAACAACATACCATTTTTTTGCCTGCCTAACAAAATACATACGCGGAGTCTGTTGCGCTTCGGCAAAAACAGTTATTGATATTTTATGCTAACAGTTAACACTTTACAAAATATATTATTTCTTTTGACTAAATAGAGGACTTCCAAAGAATCTTTCATCTGAGTGAATATTTCTGAGGAAGACAGTGAAAACACAGTTGACAACACAATAGAAGGCATTTTCAGTGACATGACAAAATTTTATATCGGAGAGCATCTAAATACAAAATATTTTATTATTATTCAATGTGAAATTATGGAATGTGTTTGACTTGTTGATGGGGGTTGGGTATTTGACAAAAACTTAAATGAATGGACCTCAATGAATATATTAGTATACAGGATGATATTATCGTGCTTCTTATACATCTTCTCAACCTGTAGCTGCCTGGAAGGAGAGGGAGTTTGGGACAGATAAGTAGGGGAGGGTGACAGGTGGGCCAAGTGCAAACACTTTTCTTTTCAGAGTAAAATACGTTGTTTTATAGTATACAAAATGAAGCATTTTACACCTCATAAGACCCATAATATCATTTATGTTCTGTGTCCTTTTGGTGTCTCCAAATGTCCTTTTTGGAAAACCTCCTAGAAATAGATTTAAAAAAATAATACATTTGGTGATATTGTCCTCAAATTTGAAAGGGGATTTTTCCAGTGTTGTGACTTGGCTCCATTGTGTTTCTAAGCGCACAAGCCACAGCTACAATAATCTGTATACAGTCAAAAACAGAAAATCTTTTCAGTGAGAAAGAAAAACCTTCACTGTGTTTGAGCTTCTGTTACTTTGTTTCAGTAATATTTGGAGCAATTCTGACTCTTGGAAAACAAACCCCAGGGTTATGTTTTTACCAGGATTATGCCCGTAGTGAAAAGTAATTTTTAACTTTGTGTCAAGAAAAGGGGTGATAGTTAAGGGGATAAAGTGCTTGAATAAAATGCATTGACTCATAAATCACAAAATGATTCAGATGAAAAAGATTGCACCAATAATGGTGTGGAACTCAAAGCTTCTTATACAGTATATTCTATAATTGCTTATTGCTTATTCGATAATTGTAAATTTGATTTGTATCACAACAATGACTTACACAAGCAGGCACTTTACACGGAGTTAAAACCGGTAACTGACCTTTTAATTATAAACAGACACAACAGCAGCTGGAAATTGTTCATGGCAACAACAATCATGTTTTTCTGTCTGGAGAATTCCTCCCACCTCCAGATTGTATTTTCTTTTTTTCAGAACAATTTGAACACATGGTTTGCTTTTAATCCTCAGTCACAGAACTTTAACTTTTGCTTAAATAATCAGAAAACATATTCTTATTAGGATTAAACTGCCATTCCCGCCAGTCCTGCCACGGTAGCGCAATGGGATCAACGACGGTGTCTGAGCATGCCCGGTGGAATCGCGCCTGTGGGCTTTGCAACGTCGTGGTTATGGAATTGCCTGATTGTCTTGGAATTTGCAGGTACAAATCCCAAGCGAGGCCCTGCTATATTACCCTTTAGCAAGGTGCGTAATTTGAATCACTGCAGTGTATATCGAACTGCAGCAATTGATTTTATATTTTTTTATAAAGCAAGCTGTGTAAATTGCTCCGGTAAAGGCCATCTGCTAATCAAATAATTTAAAGGCCGCAGTTTTCTGGAGTAAATAAATGAGGTCCGCGATTGAGGAGACATGATGAGAGTTGAAGCTGGAGTGTGTGGGTGTAGGGGTGGGACACATTCTCCTGTAGTGAACTGGCAGGGTCTGGCCTTGACCACCCGCATGGAAAGCCTCTTAATCCTTGAACAAGGGAACAGGTTTCTTCGTGAATGATTCAATTTCCTTTTCATCAGCGGCAGACAAGGACACGATCGTGGTGTCTGTCCTTGTCTTGGACGGTACAGCCAGGGGTGTGACACCCCCCTACCCAGTTTTGGACAATGGTGGGGATTGGCCACAGGCTTCTGTCCAAGGATAAAATGGCCGTGGCATGTCCTCGTGGCTTTTGGGAGGGAGGCGTCTCAGTGAAAAAAAACATCTGCTTTGAGGGACACAAAGAAATGTTGTCCCATGACGATGGCCCGTGGCAACAGGAAGAGCAAATAGTTTACAGCTGAACTGTTGAAAGATTTATTCCAAACTTCCAATCTGCACAAACCAGCACTATGGAAGTGCGTATGTGAAAACAAGAATGCATATTGTCGGGGCTCATCCTGTTACACCACTGGTCTATGTTAAGGCGCAGTCCGTAATTTTTTACTACTACTACTGATCTACCACTTCTAGTACAGAGTTCTAGTATCTGATTTACACAGGAAGTCTTTTGTCCAGGTGCTACTCAACCCACTTACACTCAGACAGGAAAGGCAGTTCATAGGTTCCCTATGTTTTCACCCATAAGGGCCTTTCATATAGCACCGCCACCTCTGGCCCAACCCATGTGACATAAAAATGTCAGTCATTTGACCTACTCCCCCAGTCTCAAGGTCGAAATTAATGGCCTCAGTACCATTTGATCACTGAACCTTGTATCTATGCCCGGTCCTTCCCAGTGCTCCAGTGGTTTTCTTCATACAGTATAGTTTTTTCTTTTTTTAAACTGTGTCCTTTCAGTTGAGAAAATAGAACAGGACTTGGCACCGGTGTGATTCGAGAAGGCGATCCATGTAGGAGGTAAAAAAAAGTGTGTTTGAAAGAATGCCAGATTTCTGTCTTTTCCGTTTGAGTGCTCCTCCGTTCTTCTTCACTGAACAGGTCTTTTTTTTTTCAAAGTCTTTAGTTTACGTTCTGTTTAAATAGCTGTGCGTAATTGATGTAGATTAAATAAAGGAATGTAGGATGTATTAGTGACTTCCCGCAAGCTTGGAAGCAGCCTTTGCCTTAAATACCAGTGAGGGACCAGCTGGCAGGGAGGAAACTTAAGATACTCTCCCCCACACACACACCCCCACAGTGGGAGTATAGATGTGACTGAGAATCCCACTATTCAGTGTTCTCCCATTCACATGCGATTGTGCTAAAACAGTTTGAGAAACAGTGCTTGACTTGTTTATTGGGGAGCGGGCTGTTTCATTTCATTTAGTTTGTTTTGTTTTTGTTCTGGTGAGTTTGACTCAGACAATAAGGGGCAGTCTATAAACTCAGGGATCCTAGGAGACGCCGTAGCCGTGACTGAGTTCCCAGGGCTCCCGCTCCCCCTGCCCCCCGCCCCCCTGTCCCTGTCTCCATGGAGGGCTCCTAAATCACTCTTTCAGACCTGTCATTTAAGGGGGGCACACTCAGTGGTCCGCAGAGTGACAGGGGAGGTGACAGTGGCAACAGTGTGGGCATTCAAACCACTCAACCCCCCTCTCTCAGTATCCCTTAAAATGTTATGTCCAAGCATGTCTAAAACCTGTCTATGACTATGTCTAATGGCATAAAACTTACACTCTAAGTGATGTGACTGTTATGATTAATCACGTTACATCTAATTTCATCTAATTGCTGTTTTCCGCTCAATACGTCCATCACTGGAAGATAAAGATAGGGTTGCAAAGATAAGGATCACCCTTGTCTATCAACCTGTCCTATTGCATGCATGTGCAGTATGTATCTTATTTTTAACAAGATAAATGTAAAGAAGATGCATGTGAATCTTTTGGATTTGTGCTTGAATAGGAAGGAAAAACATAACATATGTATGAGATTTGCATAGCAGTTTGACATGCATTACTGTATGTATGGAGGTGTGAATGTCCCTGGCTTTGCTGTCTGTTCATCACATAAAAAAGAAAAGGGAAAAGAATAGGGAGAGATATTACATTACTGGCATTTGGCAGACGCTCTTATCCAGAGCGACGTACAGTTGATTAGACTAAGCAGGAGACAATCCTCCCCTGGAGCAATGCAGGGTTAAGGGCCTTGCTCAAGGGCCCAACGGCTGTGCGGATCTTATTGTAGCTACACCGGGATTAGAACCACCAACCTTGGGTGTCCCAGTCATTTACCTTAACCACTACACTACAGGTCGTACTAACAGATATGATTGGCACATGGATCTGGGTGCACTGAGGCTACCAGGTTAGAGCAGATCTTCTCTCCTTTGTTTGGTTTGTCCTTGACGTGCACCTATCTCTATCTTTAAATCCACCTCATTCCCTCACCCTTCCATTCCCGTGGAAAATGAACATGTCCTACTCCTGAAGAATGGAAGCAGGAGACTGGGGTCGACTCATCAACATATAATCCATCATGAGACGCTCTCAATGAGCAAGCCCTGCGTTTGCCCTTCACCTACAAAACCGGACAATGACAGGGAGAGTGGAGAGACCCTTGGCTGAAGCTTCCCTTCTTAGCTGTTATCCAGAGAGGATAGGAGCTGGACTGCTCTGCCGTTTCTCTGCGACTCGTCCCTGACGTTTGCTCCATTCCCTGAAGCACAGATCGGATGTCAGCCGGTGATGTGATGCACCGCAGAATGAACAAATCCACTCTGTGTCATTCCTCACCGCGACAAACTTGGACAAATTCAGTGATGCGTGATTCTTTTGAATGTGACAGCCTCCTCTTTCGTTGGCTAGAATTTATATTTCCCAGTTATTTATTTATTTATGTATTAACCCTTTCCACTTTGCCCCCTTTAGAGGAAAAGTTTTACCTATGTAAATGGTAAATGGTCTGCATTTATATTGCGCCTTTATCCAAAGTGCTGTACAATTGATGCTTCTCATTCACCCATTCATACACACACTCACACATCAACAGTGATTAGCTGCCATGTAAGGCACCAACCTATGTTGTACTAATCATATAACAGTGTTAAAAAAACTATTTACTATATATGAGAGTATGTTTTTATGAAGCAAATGCTTTCTAACCAATCCAAATGCTTTCTAACCAAACTGCATCACATTTAAAATGGAACTTTATTAGATGAATTACATTTAGATTAACCAAAGCCCCATTAGCCCCGTTAGCCAGTACATATACAGATTTATCTATAGTAAGTGTAAATCCTGTAATTGCCCACGTCTGTATATTCATTAGGAAACCCCATACAAGAAGCTTACCCAGTTTTACATTAGTTTGGTACTGAAATGACCTAGCACTGCATTTATGCAAAACAATAAGAAGTAGTTCAAGATGGCATTCACTTAGGTATAGTCCTGGCATGAAAATATTTTTCAAGAAAATGGCTGAATGGATTACAAAACAAACTTCAACGTCAGTCATAAAACAGTTGTTGCTTCATAACCAGGTGGGATATTTGGTTCCATAAGTATCTCTGGATTGAATAATTTGCGAAACCAACTACAAATCAGAAATATATCAGCCGGACGTGGAATAAAAGTAAGCTAAGATAAAACAATGTGTTTATTCATGCAACTTCTGAATTGTATAAATATGAAACTTTTGTTTTGACCGAAAACCTGAACTGCAGCAAGTACTTACAAACTGTTTTTCAGGGGTGAATCGCTACCCTGTGGTAAAATCCAATTATGACCAGCTTGAAATTACGGATATCAGCTTTTTCAAAACATAGCTTCGGCTGGTCAAACCATGTTGAGTATAGAGCTGGTCTAACTGGTCAACCAGCTACCAGCTGTCTCTTTTTTTTCGGCAGGGTACTGATCACTTGCGGAAGAACGGCATGCGTTCACATGGACTGAGCCCTCACAGTCTAGTGGCACCTTTTTCAGCAGGCTGCATTACTCACTGCCAAGGAATCAATTCAGGAAGCACAGCGAAGAGATGCATGATCAATTAGGATCAATTACAAAGGTGTTTTGGCTTAATCGGGGCACTTTGGAAACAGTTCAGAGCGAGCACCTTTGCGATCCTCAGCCCCCGCAAGGTCTTTAAATTGACCACTTGACATGGCAATCTATTCCTGACATGTGTTTCCACTCTAAGCTAGTTACTTACTGAGAATGCAACTTCTCAAACAAAGACTTTCTGGGTTATTCTATACCACCCACCTCCACCTTAAAGTACTACTGTATTTTTTTCACTGTGAAATTTGAAAAAAAGTGAAAAACTGTTCACAGGGTATGCCATTTGAAAGTGATAAAACAAATGGGTCTATCTGTATGAATTTTTTTTTGATACTATTGTTTTAGTGGCAACAGTTCCTTATTTTGTAACATGTGGGGTGGCAGAACAAGCGTGGGCGGCCCTTCTCTGCATTTTGGAAATCTACACACGACATGAATCACGGTAAAGTTGGCAAGGGTCCAGTGAACCAAATTCATAACAGCATTGATTCTTAATTTCTGACTGAAAAATCCTCAAGAGACCAGGATTATGCCAGTAGTCAAAAGGGTTCAAGAATAGTAACCATGTAATATTATTGGGTATATCATTTTCAGGCTTGTGTTAAAAAAGGAGCTGCAACCAAGGGGTTAACAAACCCTGTGTTCACTTAAGAAATTGAAAACCACCTTCATGATACTAAGCACAATTGTGGTTGTTTGGTTTTGTAAGGCCAGCTAGCTCAGAGAAACTCTGGGTATTTTAAGCTTCCTTCGTAGTATACCCCCAGGTTAGCCATGCAGCATACTGAAAGTTACTGTACCATGGAGATACACCCCGAAGCAAAAAGCGAGTTAGCTTTGTGATATGGAAAACCCATGATCTCACTTTGAGTTCACTCCCCAGGATGATGTGATCTGAAAACAAGTAAAACCCTATATTTCATCTATATATGCTATAAAGTAATTGTTTGCTGACTGACTCCATGGACATTTCCTAATTCAGCTCAACACCTGTAACTTCAAACTCCCCGTTCAAACTCCTTGTTCATATTTTCCCCTTCTTCAATCTGCATTCTGTGATCTAGTAACCACCAAAGTGTCATGCTTTAGTACACTTGAAAAGTAAATTGGTTGAGGCACATGAAGCCAGCTGGTGTTTCAGTTGGAAATGCTGCAGGCTTCTGGAAGGAGTTTTTTTCGTTTTTTTTTTTCATTCAAGAGAGTTATCACTTCAGTGATGCTGGATTGCGCTTCATGCAAGAGTTACTGTGGAAGTGTTAAAGAAGCTGAAATAACGACAGTAAAACTCACACAGCAGCCTGTATGCAAAAGTACTTTGTGATTGAGGTCAGTACAGCTAGTAAAGTTCACAAGCAGCTCACAGCGTGGAATGGAAAACACATGGAATGCAAAACGAATTAATTTTTTTTTTTAATATTTTAAAATCTGTCATGCAGTGAGTTAGTGAGTGATGAAGAAATAAGAGATGTTGGGATTGTCTGAGCAAGTGAGTGAATGGGCAACTACATAGGTGAATAAGTGAGCGACATGTTTAAATTCAGATTTAAAAGTGATTGTGTCATTCACATTCATTTTCACATGTAGGCTGAGCATAGAGTGGGTAGGTGAAGACTAGCCAATCCAAATATAATATATTGACAGCAGTTATTAAATTGATCCTGGACCAACACTTGTGGTTAGTAACCTGACCAGGCTGTATCTCAAGGAACAGAGTGCTAAGTGTGTCTCCACCCCATCCCAGCAGTGCGTGGATTATCACTTCAGATTGAAGGCACTGGTCCATGATCAGAGTGACAACTGATGTCATAATGACAGTTAAGCTTTGTCTGTTTTATCTGTCCAAAAACTGAGCCATACTGTTTGAACCCAGAACCCAAGTGCTTACTTTAAATTTGGATATGATTATAATAATGCAATCCTTTCCCTTTTCTCTCACACTGACAGCAACTCATGGGGTTTGGTTCTAAACACTGGCATGTGGAGTAAAGAAATAGACTGTTGTTCTGTTGTGCTTTGGTCTCCATGCGTTTCCATCAGTGCTGCGCATTAAGGGCAAACGAGATTAATTCCTGCTCAAGCGCTCAAAAATCACCATTTTCCTGCATATTTAGCTCCTCCAGAGCCCTGACAAATTACTGTGAGGAATTTATTCACATCCTTCCGCGAGGCTTGAGGGACATCTCCCTCTGTCTTTGCTCTTCCAGATTGCTTTACTTAATTACTTATTTAGAGGCTGAAGTCACACTTGCGCACGCAGCCGTGGCGTTGGGGACTTGTTTGCGGACCAGGGGTGATCCCGAGGGCCAAATGACAAACCCGCCGGCCCCGGCTCCGTCTGACCGACGTGCCGTATCACACCAGCCAGGGATGAAGAGCAAGACTTGAGAACAGAAAAATCATATTTCAGCAGATTCACCAGGGACTCACCTGCTCAACGCTGTCCGCTTGCCATAATTGTTGTTCCTGTCCAGCGTCTGTATCGATGGCAGTAAAGGACAGGTTAGCCTTTAGCTTTCACCTATTATGACAGATGGCTATTAGATCCAGCTGTCCTTTGCAAACATACTGTAAAGGTTCTGTTACTAATGACAAGAGAAGGTACTTAAAAAATGAGCATTCAAGAAGATTTCATATGAATCTAAGCAGCTACAGATAAGAGAGTAAAGAGCTGTTTTTAAAAAAAAATAAAAGAAACAGTGAAGCAAAATACAACCATATCTGAAAACCATTTCCATATGTCACCACATCGTGACTCTGTGACAACCTGGCGACCTGGGACTGGCAAATCACCAGGGCATTTTAGGAAGTCCCAGGGGGGTCCACACATCCTGTGACATTTTCTTCTTCTCCTTCTTCTTTGTACTTTAGCCCTCTCATTGGACACTTTGTCATGCAGCCATTCTCAGTGGGGGGTGTTGGGAGGGTGACAAGCCTCTGTTTCTGGTTTCAGCACTGGCCTCCAGGCCAACAGAAGTCAAGCCTTTATCTTTAGGCGAGTCCCAGTAGGGGACCTTTCAGTCTCTGTAGACAGACACAAGCGCTTGCCCTCCTCTGGGATCAGACTGAGTTGGGGGGAGTCTGGACAGGACGACACTGACAGAGGGGCTGTCAGGGCTGCTGGCCTCTCCACTCTCCTCCCGGAATAAGAAACAGAGGGTCCTCTCCAGAACTCCCGGCAGACTTCCGTTCCCCTGGGTTTCAGAACTGTGGGTCTGTCTGTGCTCTCCAGCAAAACACCTGAAAACGGAGTAAAACACCAGTTAACACACCTGCAATAGCTTGCAACCATTAGAAATTAGCACCATACAATGAGTGTTACCTCTGTAACTGTGCTGATATTTCTGAGAATCTGTACACCTTATGCTGCCGCAGTCATTATGCATTGATATTTGAAAATATATATTTTGAGAAAATGAACAGAGCAAGGGAATGAGCAAGGCAGAACAGAGCTGTGAGTGGGGGACATACAGTACATTGGGAGATACAAACACTATACTGCACCAACACTAAATTCAATTTGTTTAAGGGAGTAATGCATATTCTGGGAAATTGCTATGGACACTTGACATGTTTTCATTTTCTCCTCCCTCGATATGCTCAAATTACATTTATTGAAGAGCAGCCACATTGACAACGTTCCAGATCAAGGCGGAACTGATATTTGCTTTTGCCTTCTCGGTCATGCCTACTTCCTACGTAAAAATGTTCCAGTGTTTTGACCGAGCCTGTGAAAAGTAAATCCAAATCCAATCTTAACAGCGCTGGAGAGGTGAGTCCCTGTGGGCACTTTTGCTCTCTGTCTGTTTAATCATGTACAGTGTACAGTGGAAATAGACTCATTAAATGTGTCTGCGATGAGAAATGCCAAAGTTCCCGGTAATTCAGCGCTACACCGCTGTCATGAGATAGATTCTCCATTGCAGTGCTATTCCCCAGATCTGGTAATTTTGCATGGAAACAGGATATTCACTATTCAATACGAGATGAGGCAGCACACAAGCGTTAGCTCAGCATTCGATACTATTACCACAATGCAGAGGCACATTAATCTTTATTCGCTGGCACTCCGCATAGGAAGTCACAAATGAACAATCCCTCTCGACTGACCCCATAAGCACGAAGGAAACAGTTTGGAGTGGGGGATTTGTTGGACTCGTACTCCACTCCTGACACGTGCGACTTCTTTTTGCTGAATTCCGTCGTGTTTAACAAAGAGAGGAAACATTTTTGCCAATATTCCTTCACATAGAGAAGAGTAGTGAAATATCCTGGTTTTGAACTGTAAAAAATACTAGGACATTAAAGAAGTGAATTCACCAATCAAAATGCCTGGGTGATTTCTTTCCCTGCTAAGAAGGAGCTGTACTTTAACGGCTAATTAGAGATTGAGTTTTTTGGAGGGGGGGTTTAGGAAAAGTGAAGGAATGAAGGATGCCTGGGCAATTTCACGACCCCCTCGGTCCTGTGACAGGCAGCCGCACGCTGCTTTCTGGTGGAGCAGGCGCCCCACGGTGACAGTAATGAGACACAGAGAACCTGCAGTGGAGAGATGAGGTAATTAGAGATTTGAGGGTTCTCTGCGTTCGTCCCCCCTCACTCAATCCCCGCTCCCCCACGTGCGTTCAAGTTCAGCTAATTTTACAAAATTACGCGTCCGTTTTCATTCCCTAAAATTGGGAGAGAGGGTGAGGTTTGTGTTGGGGCTGAGACACTGAACAGGAGAAATACCCTCTCTCCTCCTGAGTGAGAGTTCTGAGGCACCTGGGCATGCTCTTTGGGTAAAGGAAACCCGGGAAATCTGTCTAGTTTAACGTACCAGGCATTTTTAAATGCCTCATAAAGGCTATTTACCCTGGTGTGTAGTTATTGGTTTTGTGTGGTTTTCAGAAGAAACCACTGAACCAATTTCTGTTTAACAGCAAACACAAGTATGACTTGATATGAGCGATGATAATTATTCACCTTTGCCTTCATGTCAAGTACTATATTTTTAAATGATTTTTAATTGTAATTATTGTAATTGCATCATTATAAAGCATTATTATTCTATCACTCAAAAAAATCACTATTTCCGCATGTGCTGGAACCAGTGAAGGGATAGCCGTGTCAGTTGTTGAAAGGTCAGATCGGGAATGTCATAATGTTGGTGTAGCTGTTCCTTATACGGCCTTCTAATGGGAATGCGGTGATCTTCAGAGTACACTTTAGACACAAGGCAATAACAAGATTGCTTCACAGCAAACCAATACCTTATCATCCCACTCCGTGTTAGCTGTCACATAATTCCCCTGCCTTGCATGCAACCAAAAAAAAAAACGCACGTGGACCAGATCGAAACAGAAAACATTTTTCCAGAATAATTCATTTGTCAATCTCCCAGGTCACAGAGATTTGCAGCGTCAGCCATTCCGTAATGTAGAACGAGGGAAAACAACCCTTTCCTAAATGCTTACCATTGCACATAGTCACTCATTTCATGTTTCCAACCCACCCCCCTCCCAAAAAAGAAATAGGCCTTAAAATGTAATAATGCACTCCAGGCTGTTTTGAAATGCAGGGGGATGGCATATTTGGCCTTATTGCTATTGACTGTGTGCGGTCTTTAATAGCAGATTTGTGATCTGTATCCATGCTGCAAGACGCGGGTGCCAGCATTTCTAGCCTTGGTTATTCAGAGGGCATTCAGTTCGGGCATCATTTCACGCTCCCCTGAGCAGTTCTAATCTTCATTTTTTCCCCCGGCCGTAGACCTTTTGTGATATATTAAAAACACGTCTCTCTGGGATTGAAAACTTGGCATTGCGGTCAGCCAAAGTTTGCGTCGCTCTGTCAAATGAATATTGCCGGGGCTTTTTAAGACTGACCTCTCTCTCTCCCTGTGGTGTAAATTCTGGCAACACCCAAAAGCATGGCAGGGAGAGCAAAGAATAAGTGCAAGCAACCAAAAAAAAACTGGCACTGAAATGACTCGGTGTTTTTTTCTATGTGAGTCCTGTCGCTTTTCAATCACGCTGCTGTGCCTGAAGAATTATGTTCTCTTGAATGGATTTTTGAAAAAGTTGTGTTAGTCATCCTGTGGTCTCCTCACTACTTGCTTGCAGGCACAAAACATGTTACCCATCACCCCTGCCCTTGTCCCTGCCTCTGCCTCTTCCCTGCCCCCACCCTAACCTGTTTCAAAATAAGAGCCAAAATGTCTGATGATGTCAATGTCCCGGTGAGCAAAACAGCCTGAACCGGCGGTCCGTTGCCGGAAGCAGGCATCACAGGAAATGAAGTGAAATAAATAACTGTGTTTAATGGCCCACTGTGATTCCGTGTGCATTTGTCACAGATCCCACCGTAACTCTGCTAGAGAGGATTTATGCTGGAACTAAAAGGAGATTTGGGTAAAAGCGGCTTCCTGTTCCTGAGCTAGATTAATGCTCACAGTGTGATATTTAGTCATTTTTCTTATTATACATTGTTGTAGTCGGTAGATATTTACAGTGAACTTCAGAACGGGGTGCTCTTTTATAGTAAGCTGCTTTCTTTAAACATTCTTCTCCCCAGTTTTGAATCGCCAATGATGCCTTTGGGAGACCTCCTTGTTCCCAGAACACACCACTCTGCTGCATGTGCCTCACTGACAGCGTCTAGTTCACTGTACAGGCTGTACAGGAGTACAAGAGAGAGGTAGTGCGAATTCGGGAGAGAACCAAATCTCATTTTGACAACTGGTAATCTGGACAGTCCCTACTGTCTGGTTATATTATCAGTCGTAGTGACCGAAAACGCAGCCTGGTCAGAGGCTGGTATAGGGCCTGGCCTGTGTGTCAATTTTTTTTTTACTTCCAGGTTTCATTTGGTTTTTAGAGTCTAGTCATCTTGTGCAAATTATTATTTTTCTTTGTTCCCACAATAAATCAGGCATCACCTGCCAGATGTTTCCTGTGGAGAGACAGTCGCGGGAAACACAGTCAAAAAAAAAAGAAAAAAACGAAAGGAAAGGAAAATACTGACATATTTTCCTATATTGTGAGCTGAGGTTTTTATTTTTTGTTCTTGAATTTCAATGAAGCCCCAAAACTGGCAGGAATGAAGAGAGCCTGTTAGCACTGTAATAAGCTCAGTTCTTATTTCACAAGCGATGACACTCTGCTCTTACAGTGGAGCTGGTAACTCTGATTAGGAGCTTTCTCTATCTCTCTCTGTCTCTCCTTCTCTCTCTCACTCTCTCTCTCTTTCTCTCTCTATCTCAGTCTCTCTCTCTCTCTCACTCACTCTCTCTCTCTTTAACTAGCACTATTGGCATTCTAAACATGCAGTCATATTTCTAGAGAATGTTTGAAAATATTAATATCTCCAGTTGGGACCAAACATACTCTATAAGAGTTAAAAGTTCCCTGTTATAGTCAAAAGTGAAATTGTGCTAATATATATTACAGAAAATACCAGAAATGCGAGAGAGAAAAATACCCAATTAATTCAGTAGCCTGTAATTGTGATCTCTCTCTCTCTCGCTTGCTTTTTAAATCTGCTAAGGATGGTGCTGTCACCCCTCTGGAGTTATGATAAAAGCCCAGCCGGTCGCTTGCATGAGTCCCCTGGGTTTTTCACACTGTGAGCAAATTGTGTCTCTCCTCGTAGCTTCTGATGTGTAGCTGCAAAGGTCGTGGGTTCAATCCCCTCTCAGACTGAAGAAGTCGCGGGGGTGTCTTGAGAATCTTGATGTTGGAGGTTGATATCTATCAGAGACAATGAAGCAAGTCTATGAATAATGACATCACCACCCAGAGCCAGAGAAGGCATTGGATTTATTCCCCTTGTGCGGTGAATTAATTTTGTTTTAAGTTGGGAGTTTTCACTTGTAACCGTTTATAGCAGTAATAAAAGACTAATATTTATGTTCTTGCAGTATCACGCTTCCTTATTGCACACAAACCATGTTACTGACCTTCCTTGAGTAGAACAGATAGATTTACTCAAAAAAGAATAATAATAAAATACATTTAGTAATATACACTGTGATACACACAATATACACTGTTTAATGTTTAGCAAAGAAATGGCTAGGACACATCACACGGTTGGTACACTTCAATTGAGGTGACAGAGAGGGAACTTATGATGTGTGTATTTGTGTTTGTGTGTGTGTGTGTGTGTGTGTGTGAGCATGCCGGTGTGTGCGCATCCTTTCCCAATTCTCAGTGTGACAAGTTGGGTGTTTTCAACACCCTGTAATGCTGAATTACGTTTTGCAAGTGAACAATTGTGCAATTACTCAGCAGTGTTACCCCAAGCAAAATAAAATCAATGATTCAACCTGTGAAATGTCTCAAACAATAATATGATCATCTTCAGTCTGAACCATGGAGGTTGTATTTCATTTCAGTGCTTGTTGCATGCACATGGCACGTTTTTTACAACCAAGATGCTGAAAACCTCAGGCATAAGAAATGTTTCGCATCCCACATTCTCAGTCTTCAAATTAACTGTGAATTTTTCTTAAGCCAGGGTAGATGGTGATATTAAGCGAGCGTAGTCCTCATTTTCATTCAAATAAAATTGGGATTTTTTTCAACGGAGCACTTCTGGAAGATGCCCGTGCATGCACCCTGCTTTTTTCATTGCCTTTCATGTGTTGGCTTGTTAGTTTCAGTCATTATTATCATTATTTCTTATTTTTGACTCGTCTACTGAATCTGCACAGTAAAATATTTAGTGTTAAATAAACAGGGTGCAGTTGGTCCCTCTTGGTATATTCTATATTAGAAGAAGTACTGGACTCACTGTATAACTTCTAGTTAAGTTCCCACTGTTGTAGGAATAGGCAATGAACAGTTGTACATCATGATAGGTTATTCCCAAAGAAATTAAATATTCTACAGCAAAACGAGAGAGGCGCTCTTGGCCAAACTTATGTAGGAATAGATCCCATGCATTTTGAAATACGGCGGGTGATCTTTATTTATTTTATATGAAAAATTCTAAATGTCCTGGAGCACCTGTTAGGATAGATGTGATCATGAACACCAGTGCGTACAGTATTAGAGAGAATTTTATACAGTTTAAAGCATTTTTAATGATGAAAGAACAGGTTTAAGCAGGTGGTTTTAATGTTGTGTCTCATCGGTGTATAACTCCCCTCCCCCTCAGAGGTACGACAGACCTTCAGACCCTTTGACCTTTTGTGTTTACGTCACATACAGTACGATCGGCTGTGAATGTCGGAGGAAGTGTCTGTCGCAGTGGCAGTGGCAGTGATTCACCCCCCGTGAGTGCCTTGTAAAAGGCTAGCCTCGGACGGCTCACTTGGACCGCGCTCGCTCATTTCTGCGCTCCGGCGCTCCCGTTCAGTCACGGGGGCGGAGTCGTTTCAAGCGTAAAATAGGCCTGGCACACCACAAACGGACCAAAAAGGAGAAAATAAAACGTCACGGTGCAAAATATCTTCTCAGTGTGGGGAAGGCATGAGAGCTCTCGCTGTTCTCTTGCATGTTAGGTCAATGGCACATCACTTTCTTCCCAAACACCTTTGGTTAATTCCTCTCGCTATCTCATGCTTCATACTCTGTCCTAAAGTGAGAGAGAGAGAGAGAGAGAGAGAGAGAGAGAGAGAGAGAGAGAGAGAGAGAGAGAGAGAGAGAGCGCAAAATCTTGGACAGATGATGTCATTTTGACTTGCCTTTGATGCACTTGCTGTATAATTGTCCTGTCTGGGTGACTCCATGATATCACCATGGCAGTGGGATGCCCTGCCAGAGTTAACAGAATTAGTCTTTGTGAAGTCAGACCCCCTTCTGGGTTCTCTGCCCTCAGATTTAATACAGACCTGTCAACAAGTTTAGATTCATTGTCTAACTTCATAATACAGTGCAAAAAGGATGGCTATATTTCCACTCAAAAGTTGCATGCAAATTGTGCATTTCTCAAAAAATAATTGTTTCTGCCACCAATACAGGTGTTTTCTAGTGTTTTTTTCATGAGATAAAAATCCACCCGATGTAATGCCCAGAAAGCAGTTTTAATGTGTATCATGTATCTTGATGTAAAGCATGTATAAAATATATAATTAACTAGTTTAGCAAGTGATTATCAAGTAGCTAATCATCAATAAGCAGTATGCTCATCTGAATATGGTGTATGTGCACTCAGTGAGCACTTTATTCGGTATGTATTTGACATAGTCCATGCACTTAGAGGTGTGACATGTTGTGTGTTCAGAAATGTTCTTCTGCATACAGCTTCGACCAGTCTGGCCCCTCTCCTCTGACCTGTCTCATTAACGACACGTTTCTGCCTGCAGAATGTATGTATGTACATACACAATTGTAGTTGATCTTTCATTGTCCATATATGACATGCAATAACCCAGCCAAAGGGCGCAGCATTATAATTTAATGTGGAATACTTCATTGTCTGTAATAAATGGTACTGCTGCATGAGCTGTAATATACTGTATACGTACATTTTTAGATTAACCATGTATCATAGTATTGGCATATGGATATGACTAATAGTTTATGAACTTTTGGCTGTCTGAAATATGCTTTTGACATTTTTATTTTTATTGTCTCAATTTGCCAATTCATTGGTAAGGAATGACGTATTCCCATTTTTGTGGTGAAATGACAAACGAAGAAAGGGGATAAGAGTACTGTATTCATATCAGGACATCGCTCTTATCCCTTATTTACATAGGGCTTACGGGCAGGATAGTAAGGCTTCTATAATGTGTTATTTTCATTCATTTCTGACATGAGGCCCAGACTCAGGAGTTAAGCTGCTTTGACTGTGTTGTGCAAATGTGTTTTCCCCAATCACCAAACCTCAAAGCTCCACTGAAGTCTACAGATCCCTGCCAACTTTTACGATCAAGCTACACATGTGAAACATCTTCTGCTCAAAGATGTCCTTTCAGGGAAATACAGCCAGCAAGAATATGAAAGTCAGGCCAGGCCTGGCAAGACACACTTGAATAAGCACGCAGACACGCTTTGCTAACAAAGGTTGTGTTTGGATTGTGTGGACCCAGCACCCCTCCCACACCACCGCCCCTAAAAAAAGACTTCTCAGAAAAAAGCAAGTGAAGGAACAGAGGAAAATGAAAGATGCCCTCCTTTCGATTACGCTGAGCACGGCGTCCTGAAACGATGAGGACGGAGAGGTTCCAGGTGCCCGTGGCGACACGGAGGCGGAGCTCAGACTATCCAACCATGCGCTGGGACACACAAGGGACTGAGTCCCAGAGCATGCTGGGAATAACGGGGGGTGGGTGGCACTGCCTCTCTCGTCCGTGCGTGCTTTCATTCACACAGCTAAGGGAGCTGCTGCCTCCCCCCAACAGAAATTCCTCTCCTCCAAAGTGGACATGACATGAATATTTCCGTTGCCTATGGTGACCAGTGCTCCCCTGCCGCCCCACCTCCCTCACCCTCCCGCAGGGCTGTGTGAATCACGCTGACCTCCCCTCATGTGATCTGATCCTTATCCACCCGTAATTTATCTGCCGTCTTAGAAGAGGAGCGGCCCGTCAAAGCTTCCTGGACATGTCATGTGAGGGAGGTGAGGGCATGTGCTGTCATCCGTTGCATTCTGGGAGGCACCCTATTTCCCATTACTTTGATGTTTGGATTCAGCTGATTCGCGGTTTGCTAGCCTAGCCTGTTTTATCTTCCACTTCAAGTAATGCACATACACCGCGATCCTGGAGCAGTCACAGTTGGCCTTCGCTGATGTTGTCAGCCACTGAGGTCTGTCCCGACATCAGCACGGATACCGTTGCTCATGAATCAGTACGTTCAGCTGTCTTGGTCACACAAGCTTCCACCAAACGTGTCCCACCAATCACCCCTCTTACAAACTCACTGAGGTGTACCTTTGCACCCATGTATAGATAACCAGGCCAGTCCAGCATTCATGCACATGACCCTGTGCATATGTAATTTGATTAATTCATCAATAATCTACTCTTTTTTTCCATTATCTGTAGAACAGATAAGATCTGTAGATCTGTAAACCAAATGGCTAAGGTTCCCCATAAAGTTACCATAGTACCACTAGATGGCAAAAAGGCACAATTGAATAGTGGCAGCATCTGAATATTGGCCATTCAGTTCTTTCTTTGGTATTTTCCTTCAATGACTATCTGAAATTATTGCATAGTTATCTTGTAATCCTTCAGATGTCATGATTAAATAAATAAAGAATGAGGCACAAGTGTATTTCTAGGCAATAATATGATAAGTTCAATAGCCAAAGGCTGGTGTCATGTTATGAGAACTTTTATTCACTCTCACACTGTGTAAAATGAAAGGAAGTGATTTCTTAAAGAATTGGGGGCGACATTAAAAGGGGGTAAGTATTCTCATCTAGCAGTCGGAGAGTTGGTGGTTCGATTCCCCACCAAGGGTGTTGAAGTGGTTGAAGCCTTGCATGGCAGCCTTTCGTGTGAGTGCATGTGAATGGGCGAATGAGAGCCATTAATTGTAAAGTGCTTTGCGTAGCCCTATTTGCTGGAAAAATCGTTATATAAGTACAGTCAATTCAAAGAAGAAAGACACTAAAATTACATACGTATGGAATATGCTCTGTAATGGAAAACTAAATTGATCCATTCTACTATTTCTCCTCCTTATCGTATGTGCATGTTGCTTTTTATCTGACAGTTGCAGTTCTCACCATGGTAATGTACTGTAAGGAGTAATGAAGTGTGACAGAAATACATCATGAACCAGAGGGCCAAAGCTGATCCCTTGGGCCTCTTCTTTTGGCCTTTTAAGAAGTACAGTTCCCCAGGGACTCACTCAGCTCACGTCTCCACTCTCCCTTTGTAAGTTCTATCAAAGTTCTGTTCAAATATACTTATTCATATCTATCAAGCTAATTTCACACCAAAAAGGTCACCTGAGATCACACCAAATAATTACAAACAACCTCCATCATCTAGAGGACTGCGATTTAGCACTGTACTTCACCGGAGATGTGAAATTTTCATTTCTGAAGCTGTCAGTCTTGTGGTAGCTGCACTCCGCTCTCTGTCATCAGCCTGTTAACCACAATACGCATGGCACAAGGCGGCCATTAATGATGCCATTAAATTTCTCAGAATATGAATTCCCCCATGATGCAAATGTCAAAACATACCACATAAATTATCTTTGCAACTTCATAGTGGCTTGTAACCCAGTTTAATTGGCCTGCTCTTAGTTTTGAAAAGGTACACAGCGAGGTTGCACAAGGCTGGTTGTGCTGCCTTGAATAGTCAGTTGGCTGATTCACACTTATGAAAGTGTTGATGAGTAGTCTTTCTTTTGTCTTCTAACATTTATCCTTCCCCTATCCCTCTCTCCTATTCCAATGAGGTTCATTTGTACCATATTAGAAGCTTAGGAAACTATTTCTACCGCTATCCGAAGTCACATTTATGGACGGAAACATCAGTTAAAAGGACATCTATTGACTCCATAGTTACAAAAAGTCTACTGATTGCCCACAAAAAAAAACTGTGCCGTTGTCCTAACAGCAATAATCTGTTTAACTATTTGTGCTGGAATTCCATGGTCACCCAATTAAAGTTACTTTTTAAAGCCTCTGCACTTCAAGCCCCTAACCACTTCCACCACCCCCCACCCTACCAAGGAGAGTTGACACACCATGACGACTTATGACTGTTAGGTCCTTCTTCTCATTGTCCTGTGGAGTGCGTCAGATAAGCGGAACAATGCTAATCGTTCGAGGGAGAGGAAGGTACACAGGAGACTGAGAAGAGGTGATAGCTCTTCTATATCAGGAACCTTGTTCAGAGAGCTAAACAAGCATCCTAATCAGAGCTCAGTCTGAGAACTATACCTAGTGAGTAAAGCATGTTTAAAAATAACTGCACCCAGCACATCTGTAAACCACAATTAATGGAATCTCTGTCTTTCTGTGTCTGTCTAACTCTCTATGTCTCTCTCACACACACATACACATGCACATTAAAATGCTCACGAGCACATTAAATAGGCAACACACACATTTACACACAGAGACCTCCAGACACAGGCACACACAGACATCTAGACACACACTTGCGCACACCCCCCAACCCTGCCCCCCCCCCAGTCATGTCATTTTGGCTGTTGGCATGGAATCCTGGTAATTGGCCCGACTGCAGAGAAGTGGTAAGACCAGGGCTGTCTAGAGTTACCTTTATGAGGAATGGGGCTTTCAAAAGAACTTCATTTTCACTTTAATTAAAACAAGCCGCCTTGACATTCACCCCCCATGGCCAATTTCGATCAATATCAAATCCTACATATAATGAGAACCTCCGGTATATATCTGACAAGCCCCCTCATATGACTAACCCGCCTCCCCTCTTAAAAAAACCTTCCTCTATCCTTACTCCTCATTATTTGTAAATACCGTAAGCTAAGGTCCTGACACCTTAACACCTCCTAACGAGTGTACAGCAAACTCTGAAGAGATTTACAGTAGATCATTGTTATGAAGTACAGTGCACGAATGTCGGTACTGTGAACTGATGATTAGCACTACCGTATTTACCTTTATGTTCCTTCTCTGGATTTCCACTTCTGGTATATACTTGAATATGATTACTTTTTATGTTGACACTGTGCATTGCTTGATTAATTCCTATGGGCACGTTCATTTTTTGAGATCACTGAACTTGCCAAACTGTGTTTGTGAAGAAGAACAACTTGTACTTAATTGTGAGTCAAAGTTAAGGACAAATATGGATTGAATCCAGGCCACTGGATTTTATCTTGGTGTTCCGTCTCGGAGGTGTTATTATTCTGTGCCTACAACCTGGTTCTTGTGACATGTGTTCTGTGTGTAAAATATCTTGCTTGCTAGAAGGCCTTGTAAGCTGACTTGTGTAAGTGCATGTGCCAAAATAATGAATCATAACTTTAGAGTAGTCCTCCTGTATTAGCAGTGGTGTGGAGACAGGCCTGCCCTGCATGTTGGTTAGTGCAAAGACAAAAGGCAATCAACTAACAGCCATTTTATAACTCCTTTGACCTTGGTTCATATTCATAAATATGCCAGAGTAGGGGTGCTGGTCTGGGATCAGCTTCTCCAGTTTTACCTCCAGATTGGGTATGTTAGGATTTGGACTGGTGAAAGCTGATGGTGGATCAGCACTGCCTCTCCGAGACACCTTATTAATACAGGCTCAGTGGTGGAAGAATGACAAGAGGAAAGGGGAAAAAAAACACATCCAGACTCAGAAATGATGGTTTTATGGCTGAGGAATTGGGGAGGAAGCAGTACCATGCAGCCGATACGCGTGAACGGCGCTCATATTGAGAAAGGCATTGTAAAACACATAGGCCGATTGCTAATCAGCCCCAGCTGGCAGGCCTGTTAGAGAGGCTTCTGCTATCTATGACTCATACACGCTCTATGATGAGGATGAGTGTGTGACCAGGGTGCTCTTCTGTTTTCTCTTCTCTCTCTCTCATGAGAAGGGTAATAGCTGTTCAGCAGTCAAGGCTTTTTTGACATGACTGGGCAGTGAGTCGTTGCAGGGGTGTAGTCCAGAGGCTGAACCGCACTCCCACGCTACGCGTATGAAACTCCCATGATCCTCCTCGAGGCTGCTCTTCTTGTCCTCACTCGAAAGGCCAAGTACACCGAGTCCTGTTCGCAGTGGAAGTCCTGAAGGCTCATACGTGTGATGGAATGTACCCTCGCAATTCAGGGAAGAAAGCCCTGCTGTTGAAACATTCAGGTGCCGTCGAATGCTTCACCCCTACCCATTAGCAGCATTTCAAAATTTTCAATGGGCATAGGCTGCATTTTAGAATATGAATAAAATATTACTGTGGATATACGTAAATAGCCAGATGTACTAGCGATAGCCATTTTCTCTCAATCCCTGAGCTCTGCTCGGCACGCTATCATACTGCAGTGCGCCTCATACCCTCGCCACTCCTATTAAATAGTATAACAATGACACATTAGCGCCGGTAGCCCCCATAATGCAATGCTTTGAGTAACATACAGCTGGGTCGGCCTCTTTGCAGCATTTCAATTTCGTGCGATCGACCGAAAAAAGAAACGCCATCCGCGCTGTCCCCGCACCAAATTAGTGATGTGGCCTGAGTGAGACTATTCCATTACTCCTCCGCATTTGGGTCCGCCGGGAGACACGCTGCAGGATTGTGCAGTGCTTAAAGGATTG
Source organism: Conger conger (assembly GCF_963514075.1). NCBI lineage: Eukaryota > Metazoa > Chordata > Actinopteri > Anguilliformes > Congridae > Conger > Conger conger. The sequence continues at coordinate 37,214,428 of NC_083768.1, read as the reverse complement.
CGGTGTCTAGCACTCCAGTGACCCCGGTTAGGTCTGAGTTAATTACCAGGGACCCAATGGTTATCTCAGTCCTTCTCCCGGGGATTCCCCCGGCCAGACGCCAGGATAAAGTGGAGCGTGTCGCGGGCCGGTCGCACATCCAGGTCGAGGCGGAAAACAAACTTTTTTTCCCTTTGTTAACCTCGCAGTATTTTTTCTCTATTTTCTGGGCCCGGGATCGATCACATCTGTGACAGCTTCAAGTAATTCCAGCATTTTTTTTGGGTCTTCTGAGTCAGGGTTTCAAAGCTTTCAACCTTTTATTTTCTTTTTTCTTCACCTCTTCTTTCACTTGAGTTTCTAGTGATGAGGAGGGGGGTTGATACTAAATCAGTTCAGTCCATTTGCCACTCTTTCATATACACTCACTGAGCACTTTATTTGGAACACCTGTACACCTACTTATTCATGCGATGATATAATCAGCTAATTGTGTGGCAGCAGTGCAATGCATACAATCATGCAGATACGGGTCAGGAGCCTCCAGTATTGTTTACATCAACCAAAAATGTGATCTAAGTCACTTTGACCATGCAATGATTGTTGGTGCCAGACATCTGGTGGTTTGAGTATCTCAGAAACTGCTGATCTCCTGGGATTATCACCCACAACAGTCTCTAGAGTTTACTCAGAATGGTGGGAAAAAACAAAAAAAATCAAGTGAGCAGCATTTCTGTGGGCAGAAACATTGTTAATGAGAGAGGTCACAGGAGAATAGCTAAACTGGTTAAAGCTGACAGGAAGGCGACATAAAGCAAATAACCACACATTACAACAGTGGTATGCAGAAGAGCATCTCTGAACGACAATGCGTCAAACCGCAAAATGGATAGGCTACAGCAGCTAAATGCCTAATAAAGTGCTCAATGAGTGTACATCTGAAGGTAGTTTTTTTTAAGAGCCGTCGAAGGAAGCTTTTATGGTTCCCTGAGAGGAATTAAGTGCTGTGGATTTGTGTATTCCTAAGGAGTCCCACTTGCTCAACGGTGGGGGAAGGCAGGACAAGTTGTATTGTATTATTTCGGTCTTATTACTTCCTCGTTCAGATAAGAAAACATACCTGTGGGATTAGATGACTGGACCATGCACTATACATTTTAATCAGCAAAGTGGCCTAACCGCAGTCATCAAAGGCCACAGAACTGCAGGCAAGAGTGAAATCCTCGTTGTTCTGGGGACTGTGGAGAGAGAGCAGACAGCCGCATTAGCATAAGGAGCGTTTAGCATATCCGCCAAGACCCGCGACTGTGCACTGAAGCCTGTAATGCCAGCTCTATGCAGCACCGTGGCAATTTTGCCAGAAGTCGCCAATCAATAATGGCTGAACAAAGTGTGAGTAGATTAAAGGTGCAAGTTCAGGTTGCCATCTTGCTAGAAAAATACCAAGTTGCTCTGTGCCTGCTGAGTGGCACATCCAGTTAAAACAGTCTGTTCTGAAGATTGTCTGTAATAGAACCCCGACTGTTCTAGTGCAGATTGGCTAGAAGCCCCGTGTGGTAATGCATAATTGGCTATATCATTGCCTGGGGGGGGGTTGGGGTCGGGGTCAGTCAGTAGGGTAGCCGCCATCTCAGGTGTCTGCACTCTGTTTAACGCTACCTAGCTAGCCGGTGCTCATTATGCGGCCTGTGCAGCTCTGTTAGTGGACGGCAGTGAAAGGAAGGGGCAGCTGCCTGTACAGTATATCTTTAGGGAAATGCGTGCTAGTTTGTGCCCTCTTGAACAGCCAATAGACTTTTGATTGTGATTCACTATAATGATATAATATAATAATATATAATATAATATGTGCTGAGTTGAGCTGTTACTCTGCTGGAGAACTGCGCAATTGGTACAGGCTGCTCACAGGTGCCTGGTAACTCAGGGGAGTCATTACCATGCCATTCCATGCCATGCAAAACCCTCCCTCGATCTTTGTTCTATGCTGCAGCCAATTATGAATCACCCTGATTCAATTCCTTTCTGAGCCACTGGGACACTCCGCAAATATAATAACAATAGTCTCAGCTGGATACACCACCCAAAAGCTGCGATAACTTTCTGAGACACCGCGCCACCCACAGCTTTTTCGGCAGGGCAGTGAGGTGGTAAAGTCCCAGCTCACTCTCGCCACACAATTAGCCTGCCAGACTTAGCGATTTATGATGTCATCAAACCGCACACTGGTTCCCATAAAACCACTGCAAAGACAGTGGGACCATGGTGTTAGGCATGTTAAATCCTGTTTAGTTAATGAAAAACTATTTTCAGGGGAGCATACTTAGGGAAGAATAGCCAAATAACATTTAAAAAATAGGCTTAGTACTCATGGGTTTATTAAATGCATGAAGAGGCTACATCCTCATGGTAGCTAACAGCACCGAAATGTGTTGATGTTAAACTCCAGTGTGTTGTCAGGCTGTGTGAAAAGTATATAAAAAGCATATCAACAATAACAGCTTGAGGTAAAATATTTCACAACATATTTCTCAACAATGCAACTGTATGTTATTGCAATTGTACTTCTACCTTGGTCTGTCTCACAACTAAGCTGAATTCCTTTAGTTCAACCAGTCCATCTAGTTTCATGTCTAGTTTGCAAACTAGAATTTTCTATACGTTTCTTTCTGGATTGCTTTTGAAACTTCCACACTGTGAAAAAGAAGATTGGTAACACAAAGTGCCTTCATTACCTCTGGGATCCACGCATTTTAAGAATAATCTTGGCTCTGATGCTTTCTTGCAGTTTGCCAGAACTCGTTGTCCTTTTTAAATCAAGATGCAGGGTGACAAAAGCAGAACGCAGACTTTCCTGCTTTGCAAACTCAACAAATTATTGAGGGAATTATGTGGACTTCTAACTCATGTGGAGCTTTTGTGGCAGCTCTCCCATTTACCTTGCATTCTTTCAGTAAATGCACCCCCACACATTTTTCCAAAAACCCCCCCCACACACACACACAAACCCTTCCATTTTCCTGTTGCCTCATCTACTAGTTAGGGCAGCCTGTAGCTTAGTGTTAAGGCACATGACTGCAAAGGTCGGTAGTTCAATCCCCGGTGTAGCCACAATAAGATCTGCATAGCCGTTGGGCCCTTAACCCTGCATTGCCCCAAGAGAGGATTGTCTCCTGCTTAGTCTAATCAACTGTACGTCGCTCTGGATAAGATGCCATTAATGTAATGTACAGTACATTCAGACTTTGGGATTCCATCAGCAGAGTCAGGCCCAGCGATTACCCAGCTCTCGTGGCCTGCTGAGCCTTGTGCTCACCCATGGTCAACAGAGAGCTAGCGGAGCCTGGAGGGAACTCAGCTTCCATTCAATGCAAATAAAGCTGTGGCATCAGGAAGCCATGCAAATATACCTGCTGCTCAGGACCCAGGCACCTGCTCTTCTTTTATTAATACAGCCACAATATGTGCACGCGTACAATGCCTTCACTTTATGTGCTGCATCACACATTCAGTGGGGACAGGACATTGCAGGCTTGTGGTGATGTACCTCGACTTTGTTTTTGCTGGCAGACAGCATAGCCTGATGTTATGATTGCTTTCAAGCTATTTATATGTCACTCTTCAAAGCTTTGGAGAATCTACTAATATATTCACACCACTGAACCGGGAGATTACCAGAAAGGCTGAAGCCCATCTTGACAATGTGAATCAAAGGTATCTCAAAGCCACCTGAAGGATTTACCCAGACTTTCACTTGTTTCAAAAAAATAAAATGGTCACCTTCTATCTTAGCTGTCTTCCAACACATTCTGTTCCATACCTCGCCCCCGACTGCTGCTGCAGTGACTGTCCTTTTCTCAGGATCACACTGATAGTTTGAGATGTAGTATTCTAGTGTTGAAGCGCAGGGCATAAATTGTCACATAGACAAATGATGACCGAATCACAGAAGCTGTAGTTGAATCTAGTGTTGGAGAATAATGTGACACATTTCAGCAATCATGCAACAGCTGTGGGATGTGGAGTTTGGTTTCGGGTGGCTACTGTTCAGGCCAGTCAGCTGAATGGATTCAAATGTCTTAATTGATAAATTGGGCTGTGTGCCCTTAAAATAGTGAAACATTAGACCCACACAAAAATTTAAGGGGACATTGTGGTGTGCTGTATGCACCAATGTTCACATAATTCTGATTAAAATAAATGAACAAAGGGGGCCAATAGGCTGGGCCTAGCAGGCACAGTGAGTAACAGTTTTAATTTTGTGGCATTCACTAACAACGTATGTATGGCCTGATCAATGATTTCATATTAATTCTGCGAAAATAGCCTTAGAGTTCTCACTGACTCACGGCTAAGAGAACGACTCATAATCCCATAGAAAAGAGGGGGTTGATCTGGCCTTGGCATGCAGAAAGCTAAGCCTTTCTCGCTTTAAGGATCAACATATTATTTCATTATTTATTATATGTGTTAAGCTACCAGCAAAGGGTAGGTAAAAGTAATGGATTGCATTTACACAGAAGCACCTTTCATCTCTCTCAAAGCTCTTTACAAGCTCGACTGGTGCCAGTGTGCAGCTCCTACGCATGTGTAAAGATATTTTATTGTGGGTTGGGGCTAAGGTTTTGAATGGGGTCACAGTGGTTTTAGTCCTTCAACTGCTTCTGAGCTTTCTTTATGAATAGTCAAAAGCAGAAAAAGTGCTGACCTACTAGCATTTTATCATTAGGAAAACAGATGGCAAGGAAAGTGCTATACTGTGATGTATTTTCACCACCACACCTTCCTCTTTTAGCATTTCCCAGTCATTACCACCGCATGTCGGCTATAATCGGTGCTAAGACTGGGCTTTTGCGATCATATGCTCTCAGCCAACGTAATGTGGGCCAATAATCACCTTTAATTTCGTGTTCACCAAATGTATATACCTATAATTACCATGCTAACCTCCGCTCTGCATTAATCGCGAATAATGCTATCACACAGCTCTGGAGAGCAAGATAGCTACAGGTCAGAGCAGATATGACTACACTAATTAAGAAGGAAATCGGCTCAAGGAATATGTCCTCGCTTTGCATTAAATCTGGCTTCAAAGTCAAGACTGCCTGGCGGGAGGTGGGAGACTGGGGTAGATGTATATGAATTAAACAGGACCACTGACTGCTCCACACTAAACCAAAAACAGGAGGTCTTAGAGACCCCAATTAATGCTATTGTTTATCGCTAATGCAGCCCCCTCCCTTCCCATACTTTCTTCATCTTCTTTGAGATTGTTTTCAGACCCTATAGGCAAAAAAATACAGAATCTCAGAGGTGGTAATAACATGTTTATCAGATATGGCACGCACACCGCAATGATGGCAAATCACATCTTCCGCCAAAGCCAAGAACCCAATCTTATTAATATGTAAGTGTAAAAATGAAACCATGATTCCTTGCAGCGACCAACTCCGTTAATGCTCTTTATGAACAGACCGGGAGCTATGCACCCTCCCAGCTTCTCAAGTCATTAAGATCAAACGAGAACCTGGATAAGCTCCCAATCAACTACCTCACCCCAGGAAGTGCTGACCTCATCTTTCAAAATGGCCTTCACACATCAGACATACTTCACCTCCATAAGCTTGGGGTTTCTCACCCAGATCAATGCGTTTATCTGTCTCTTGCTTTTTATGCATCTGTCCTGGTCTGTTAGTCTGTCTGTAAGCCAATCTGTCTATCTATCTATCAGGCTCTGAAACAATGCCAGTGTAGGCTATTTGCTTATCAATGTGCATGCCTGTCTATCTCTGAAACTCTGTGTATTTACTTGTCTATCAATATTTTGGGCTAGTGTTTTCTGATTTGAGAGTGACTTGACATGTTTCTGTCTATTTTGTCCTTGAGAATTACATGGTTCAAAGTGACATTTTAGTAAAAAATGGATTACATAGAAATAAGTGCTGTACTACTCTTCACATGTGTGTGGTGTAAAAAATTAATTTGGGGTGGAATTCTAGTTTTCAGGAAGTGTTAAAACAATGAACTGACAAGAACTTTAAACCTCAGTATCTCAGAACTGTAAAAATGGCAGGTAGAACCATGTAATTTCACAGGTCTCAATTTATCTCTTACTCAATGACTGCCAACCTGTTTCCCTATCTGACTGTCTGTCTCCCTGTGTCTCTGCATACTTGCCTGTCTGGGTCCATTTCTTTACACTGGTCTGTGTGTGTTTGAGCGTGCACCTACGTGTGTGCATGTATGCATGCGATGTGTGTGACAGCTTGTGTTTCTGTGAGAGAATTTGTGTGTACGTATGCTTGCGTGCATGTGTGTGCGTCTGAGAGCATGTGCGTAACTCTATTTCTGCGTCAGCGACATGACGCTGCTCCAGTGTTTGGTCTTTGGTAGATTTCCCATGATGTCTTTTCTCTGTGCGGATGGCAGTTTCCCTCAGTCCCGCTGAGTCACCGTGGAAACAAAGCGGAGTCAATGGCCAGGTTTTGTGTTCTGCATTGTCTACGTCACACGATGTGATTAAGCCACCCCAGAGATTAAGTGCCAAGCAATAAATCTGCTGTGTTCACTTCAATGTCCCTCTGTACCTTATGGGCATAAACTGGCCAGAAAACCCTTTCATCACATTGGTTGAATATTAATGGTTTTTATTAATAGTTTTTTTTTTTTTTGGAGAATAAGTGACATCACCTCAGGGCAGCATGACAATGAAAAGGCGAATAACTCCAGAAATTGTAACTGTGATGGGGGAGGAAGATCTATGAACTCATTAACACTATAATTGTTCCAGTTACCATGAGTTATCAATCATTGTCTTGTTTGAACCAATCAGCTGATTTTTGCTGTCCGCAGCGAAGGAGGGTGGTTGGTCCAGATCAGTGGGTAACTGTCTATCTGAATGATCTATTGTAGCACTTTCTCCCCAGGTTCCAAAATGAGAGGGTAAAATGTAAAGGTGTATGTCTGTACAGTAAAGTTTAAGGACAAGCTTTAAAGTATTAAAATCCCCTTCTATATTATATTCATGCACATCTCAGATATTTAAAGAAAGCGATTTCAGTTGTTTACCCAACCCAGTTGTACACAAAGTGGAAAGAAACAAAGAGTCTTACTTCTTTAAAAAAACTTTTTTCTGTATAAAAATGTCAGGGAGAACGATAATTCTCTCTTCGTAAAGGCCTTGAAAAAATTAAAGTCCCCTGGCTCAGATGAAGATGAATGTTCGCTCTGCAGAAATTCTAGTCCTGCATTTAGGAACCGAAAGGTGCAGCGTCAGATTGTCTGGTGAGGTAACGCCGAGAGGTCCCTGCACTGCTCTCATTTAATGATTCATACGGCTCACTTTGATTTGTAGAGCAGATTAGAAATTTGCTGATAACACTTATCTAAGCTTTGCAGAGCAAAAAAAGTTTGAATCTTATAAGACAACAATAGCAACAGCAGTAGAAAAACAAGGGCAAACAATTTTTCAAAAATGTGTTATTCCAATTTGTGCTGGCTCACTCCATGTTGCTTGAAAAGCACATTGATGAGACGTGTTAACCTGATCTGGAATGGTTTTGACCCACTACAAGAAAAGGGGACCTGGACTGTGCCCACTGCCAGAAGCTTGTTGGCAAGCTTCCTCTCTCTTCTCTCTTCTTTAACAAAATCATCCAAAAACCCTTTCAGATTGGATGTCCATATTTGTAAAAATGTTATATGTCAAAAGGAATGTTCATTGGCAGTGAACAGAGGTTAGTGGTATAGGTGGGGGGGAGTGATCATTGTGAAATATGCAGTATCTTAGGCCTCAATTGGACACATTGCACTTACTTGTTTGTTTTTATTCCTTTCCACCAAATACAAAAGAAAGCATAAGATGTATGTCATTAAAAACAACAAAAAGCCCCTCTTAAGTTAAAAAACGAATTAGTCCATATATGGATATTTTAAAAATATTTTTAGTTATATATGTTTTTTATACACTCAGTGAGCACTTTATTAGGTATTAATTAGACCTATTTTTTATACTTAATAAGTCTTCTTCTGTTGTAGCCTGTCCACTTAGAGTTGTGATGTGTGTTCAGAGATGCTCTTCTGCATACCACTGTTGTTATATGTGGTTATTTGCATAACTGCCAACTTCCTGTCAGCTTTGACCAGCCTGGCCCTTCTCCTCTGGCCCCTGTCATTAACAACGTTTTTGCCCACAGAACTGCTGCTCACTGTATTTTTTTTCGCACCATTCTCTGCAAACTCTAGAGACTGTTCTGTGTGAAAATCCCAGGAGATCAGCAGTTTCTGAGATACTCAAACCACCCTATCTGGCAACAACAATCATTCCACAATCAATTAGATCACATTTCTTCCCCATTCTGACATTTAGTCTGAAAAACATCAGAACCTCTTGACCGTGTCTGTATGCTTTTATGCATTTAGTTGCTGCTACATGATTGGCTGATTAAACATTTTCATTAACAAGCTGGTGTACAGGTCTACCTAATAAAGTGTTCACTTGGTGTATATCTACTCACATCACGAGTCAATTAACAATACATAATATAAATGCATCTTTATAATGGTAATGATGATAATGATGATGAATATTAGAATATTCAGGTAACTAAACATTTTTGTCGACCCTGGGAATATTTTTGGCGAGTGAAGATGGACTACATCTACACTGCTCCTGAGTCAGTTGTCAGTAAGGGCAGGTACCACAATAAAAGTTATGTAATAATGTGAATACATGATATTAAATTACCTTTAACAAAACCGGTTGATGCCTGGATGCTCGATAAACTGATGGGCAAATCAATTAAATCCGATCCAGAAATTGCGTTCTCTCTCTGGCTGCACCCCAGTTCCTGAACTGTAGGGGGCGTGAACGTAAATGGACCCGTGGGGCGTTCAACGGGTCAACTGCAACCTGCAGGAAAGTGGGTCAGTTATGTTATTTTCGTATGCCGTTTCGGTTTCTTTAGTTGCCCTGAAATCTATCGGCGCATTTCAGTATCACGGCACCAGTACTGAACTACTTCTTAAAACTTTACACTTTGAATACCGTTAAATAAATTTGATATTCAAAAAGGAGCATTTTAGAGTAATAGCCTGGAGTAAGACTGTAAGACTACCAGTTTTTTAAGACTCGCCTACGTTTTCTAAAAGATACAAAATAAACTGCCCCAATCCTGAGTCTGCGTTATGGGTTGTTATTGTTTCGCAACAACGCATGCCCTAACCTAACGCAATTTCTGATGGAAATTTATAAGGAGAATCATTTATATGCTGTGGAACTGGTGTACATTGTCTCCACTCGCGCCAGTAGATATTTGAATTACAGCCATGGCCATGCAAAGTTTGATTTCCTTTCGTAAATTAGGATATACGTGATCTAACACGTTATACGTTAAAACAGTCAACACCAAACAAGATGCCTGCATATGTCAAATACACACATAATAAAACACATGTCACACTCAGAATTTCACTACGGACAAGACATGAAATGAGGTATGTCACACTGCGGCCTCTGGGTTGCATCCGGATGCATCTCTCTCATCTCAGCGCAACCTGTCTCCTCCCGGTCTTTCTCCTCGACACTGCGACTGTCGATGACATGCTACCAAAATCCAGTCATTCCGCTTTCGTTGCATAGTTTTTCTTTTTCTTTTCCACTTGCGTTTCTTTTTCTTTCGTAAACCGGGGACATTTGAATGGCAGCCAATCAGACGCGGGTTCCACTCTACATCAGCCTACCCGCTCTTCTGAAAGAGAGGAGAGAGAGAGAGAGAGAGAGAGAGAGAGAGAGAGAGAGAGAGAGAGAGAGAGAGAGAGAGAGCGATTGTGCGAGCGAGCGAGAGAGAGAGAGAGAGAGAGAGAGAGAGAGAGAGAGAGAGAGAGAGAGAGAGAGAGAGAGAGAGAGAGCAGGTCAGAAGATAATGTGTACAGTAGGCTATTGCGGCTGCAAGATTCGGATACGCATCTTACTGCCTCTTTCATTGCTTCTCTTTGGTAGCACGTTTTAACTGCTTTAAAGGTTTGGTGAGTATCGCGTTATAACAACTTTTGTTATTGCTTTAGCCTACGCTGCATCTTCTTATGCGTTGTATTCCCGCTTATTTATATTTATTTATCTAAAATGTGTAATGAGCTGAAAGCTCTAGTCTCTATTTACGATGATGTAAAGGAACCGTAGAATTCTTGAGCAATTGTGCATAAGTTATCAGGTTGTTCTTTTTTCGGCCAGGGACGTGCGGAGCGTTGTTAAGTTGATAAACCCATATTTGCTGACCCACATATTTTATTCATTTGAGATCGTGGTTACACTTACGATATGAATTAATCTGAGATCACACCAAATCACAGATGCACAGATTATTGTTATTTTGTGATGATGTTAATGTGTGTTCACATTAACTGTCTGACTAACAGGCGTTTATTCACACTTGAGCCTAGACGAGAGAATTGTTAGGGCTTTGGCTGTTTCTCATTATACACGTTGTCCAGTCTGATGTGTTGTCAGATTAGTTTATTCGGTATGGAAAATCCCGAAATCTAAATGTCCAAATCTTAATAAATAAGAAATACCAGTTATCATAGTGTTTTTTCTCCTTTTTTTCTCTCTTCGCAAAAGAGCATGTGGGAGAAGTGTTTTCTTTAAATCTGAATATCCAGACAGGTGGACAGATGGGCACTAATAACCTCCGGCTCGTTAAATGGTAGAATTAATTGTTTGCGGGTTTCAGACGGAATCTAATGTAAGCAGTTCTCAACTGTCCATCATAACTTAAAGTGCACTTGCCATAATTGATCGGTTTCCTATTGTCTTTTGAAATCGCGTGCGTCATATTCGTTTATGTGCAAGTGCTTGTATTCAAGAGGCATTGGCCGCTTGGCAAAGCGACAAGTGTGAAGTGACTGACGTACGGGGGGCTTTTCTAGTTGTGATACAGTTTGTGAAGATATGTGAGTGTGCTTCGTGAATGGGACACTTTTAATGAAGCTTCGCCGTTAATATGTTGCCAAATGAACAGAGTAACACGTTTCGTGAGCTGGCGCAAGCATTATTTCTGCAGACGCTCTGTAAACTCTGTGACGAAGAGCGTATAGGCTATTACTTGAGATCGATGTGGGTTCTTTTAGAAATACTTATTTCAGCTTTGCACCAAATAAAATTAGTATTTTAATTATCAGTGGTCCATGCACCATTTTGAACACCAGTAAAAACCCTGTATGCGGCTAAATTGTGCCGTCCTGTTTCATTTTGAAGTCGGTGTTGCAGTTGTGAGGTAGCCTATGACACAGTAGGACTTATGAATTAATTAAGACCACCATGAAATCCCCTTACTTTTCACCACTAAACCAGATCCATGGAGACTCAGTAGGGCTTGGATATAATAATTAAAGGTCACATTGCGCGTAAATTATCGAGGTGATTGTGTTTCATTTGACGCAAGTGCATGGTTGTTGATTTCTTTAAAATGATTAATGTATTTATGTTTTAACAAATTAAATACTGGACAATGTCACACAGCCTACAGCAAAATAATACCTGTATGAAATGTTTAATTCTTTTCTCAGAAATTAATATGTAGCCTACGCAACCAGGGAGAAATTCCCCTGGTAGCGTAGCCTATAGCTACTGCATAGTAACAGCGAACATAGAAAGTCATCCTGCCTCTGCCAGCATGTGGTAATTCAAATGGGCTGCATCTTAATATGGTACTGTTTGATATCGTACTAGATTAATTACGCTCCTATCATTAATTACAGATCTGCTTTATTTGGGCTTTTACGTTTGAATGTTACATACTTTAAAGTTTAATATATTTTTTATAACTAAAATACTGCTCTGATTTGTATTCGTGTGTAGGTGTTTAAGGGAAAAGTTATCGCAAAGAGAAAAATAACAGTGGTGGGCCAGTCGCGCCATTGTTCTTCTTGATTGATTTGAAATTTTATAAACTACATGGATGAACACGGCCGTGAAAGATGCTGAAAATTAACGTGAAAGCGAAATGTACTGCGGGTGGCTTATTCTCAGACGCTCCCAGAGAATTCGGTTTTTCACTGTGTGTCAGTCGATTTATTAGGCTCTTGCACTATACCCATATGAATCAAATCAGCTCATTCAGATGATACAGTACGCCGACCTGATCCACTGGTAAACTAAGCCACACAACCAACATTTACATTTAAATATTCTGGCCAATCACAAAATGAGCTAATATCCAACAGAATATATCACAGATTCATTGACAAAGGCAATATACAAAACATTGATATTTGAGTGTTGTACTACTAAAATTAAAAAAGAGGAAACTTGGTACAAAAACCTATTGAATACTGTTAAGCGTGATTTGGACACACACACACATACACACACACACACACACACACACATATATACACACATATATATACACACACACACACACATATATATATAGTTTTAAAAAATATATAGTTCTCAAATTATCCATGTACTCAAGCATAATAAAGTCTTTAAGATTTGAACCCACAAGCTGCTGGTCATAAGCCTAGCTTTTTATCTTCTGCACTAAAGTGCCGTCCTTCCAAGGTACAAATACTGTAGTGCTATTTAAGCATTTTCACAAGAAAGTTCACGTAAGAGAGACTGTTAGGTTGGCCATCCCAGTTGCTCAGTATTATCCATTTAAAAGCCCCTGGCTTGTTGGGCGCTTTGGTTTGTCCAATCTTGTTTTCAGGTTGATTCATTTCAACATATATGTCATTCTTTTACAACTTCTATCAATTTATTAAATACTGTAATATTGCCCTGATGGGCCATTGACGAATATGATGGGCCATTGAAAAATATGCAAACTAAAACAATCTTCTGGGCCATAAAATATATTAACTTGTTAGTATAACAGCTTGGTGTTCTCAATATGTACTGGTCATTGAGAAACATAATATGTCATACATATTTTAGGATACTATTTTGCTTCAATTATTGCTACATATTATGCAAATGCTAGTGTATGCTATGGTGCAAATGTTACTGTACCATTGTTGGCCATTGTTAGGCACCGTGCCTGTGTTTGCATGCCTTGAGTTTGTTTTACTTGTTTACTAGGTCATTTTTGATTGTGGGAGTGTTAGAAATTACAGTATGTGCATGTAAAGTAAATATCATGCTTGCAGTGTATATACCATAGTAGCACAGCACTATTTGGATGCAGTGTTAACTGACGTTGCTTGTATAGATCAGTGTTAAGCACAGTGTCCACGTTAGCATAAATGATGGTAATGTTGCACTTATTCATAACTGTCAGGCACTATGGGCTTGTGGCTCAGTTTTTAAATCTGTTTAAGCAGATGCTGTGTGTGTCTTGCTATGATAGACTTGGAAATGCGCACACAATAAATATATTGCATACCATAAGATACATTAATTATATTTTAAGAATGCAGGCCCTGCCTCTAGTTTCTTGTGTCACTGGCACTATGCCCTCTTGTGGAGGGAATATTAGTACCGCTCATCATTTTGGCTACTGTCACTTTAAAGTCTTAAGTTCATTTATTCCATTACCATTTTCTTTCTTATGGACCCTATACATTTCAATAACTGGAAGAATAAATCGCCACCAAATTCACACTTATCCTCAGCAATTGAGAATGGGTTGATTTGATAGAAATATGTTCCCAGCAATCACGCATATTTTTTTTTGGTGGAAGGTGGAAGTATAAGTAATAAGTTATACAAATATATATATTTTATTTATTTATTTCAACATTACCATGTTTGTGTGTTTAAAAATAGACCTCAGGCCTTTCACTGGCTCCATGTTGTATAACTGTTTCAGGTAGTTACGTTGACTGACACCTGACTGCACAATGGGTCTTTTGTATGGGCGGAATACAATCACACAGAAGAAGCACTTGCATCTCTCTTAATGTGCTGTGGAGGGTCACGCCTCTAGCACATCACACTGCATTATAATGTGAACAAAGCAGGTGTTTAGCAGAAATTAAAGCTATGATCTCAGAGATGTGCAAATGAAACATATATGCACAATGCAAATAATTGTTGCATATATAGATATTAAAGTATATGCTATCCTCAAATGATTTTAGATGATAGCATAACATATCATTGAAATTGTTTTAATCTTATGGCAGTAAGTGGCAAGGGTATTTGGTGAAGTTAGAGAAAGGTTTCCAAACGTTATATTTGGGCATTTAGTAGATACTTTTAGCCAGAGAGAATTGGATGGATTACACTTTTTACATACAGTCCATTTAAATGGTATATCTGAAAACGTTTTCCTGAAGCAGTTCAATTCAAGTTAAGTACCTTGCTCAAGGGCCCAGCAGCAGTGCCTCAACTGAGAATCGATCCCACAACCTTTGAGTTGTAAGCCCAGAAACTACGCTATCTTTGGACCTTACCCCAAGTTTCTCATTGTAAAGTTAAGAGAAATCGGTTTTATTTTTCGCATGTGATGTAATTTAAGACTAATACATTTTATTGATATTGTTTCCTTTGTTCATGGTACTGACTACATAATCATTAAAAATGACAATAAAGATACAAAATCTATATATTACTAAAAACATTATTTCCTAACATGCTGACAAATTACTATAATGTGTTATATAATGTGGCCTTATGTCAGGCCAGGTCAATTGAATGTTCAGATTGCCGTTCATTTGCTTTTCTTCTTGTGTATCCTGGGCTTTATAATGCTGTGTTGTGAAAGGCTTGCTACTAAGAAGCACAATTGACATGAACTTGCCTCATTTCATCACGTTTTTAGATGTAATGTAGCGTAGCTTTGGCCTTTGAATGAGCTGTTCTGGTTGACAACCAAATGAGTTTTCATGTTGGGCACTGGTTCAGATTAATTACTGCTGAAAGACAAATAATTCTCCTTGCCAATTTATTTTTTTTACATTCATTTAATAACAGCTTTGGCTCTTATGAAATTGATAAAGAGAAGACCTGGAGGCAAAACAGTGAAGGAGTGGTCAAAGCGCCGTCCAGACATCTCTACCTCATATCAAGAGTTTCCTGTGCGCATTTGCATACTGCCTACGGTGGCATTTATAGATTCCACACAGCCGCATGCTGTTCAGTGTGTGCTGCTCTCCTCCTGTGTGCTAGGCACGCGCGTGTGTGTGGGGTGTTTTTAAGATATTATTCCTATTTATGGAGGCCTTCGAAGATACAGCTGTGTGGGGCACAGTACACTTCTTATTCTGCTAAAATAAAGCACTGCGCACCAGTCACACAGTCAGCAAGCAAGGGAGAGAGAGAGAGCGAGAGAGAGAAGGAGTGAGACTGGGGGTAAGAGAGAGAAAGAGAGTGAGGGAGAGAGAGAGAGAGGAGAGAGACTGGGTGTAAGAGAGAGAAAGAGAGAGTGAGATAGAGAGAAGGAGAGAGACCAGGGGTAAGAGAGAGAAAGAGAGAGAAGGAGAGAAACCGGGGGTAAGGGAGAGAAAGATAGAGAAGGAGAGAGACCAGGGGTAAGAGAGAAAAAGAAAGCATGAGAGAGAGAGCGACAGAGAGAGAGTTTCTGATGCACATCTGACAGAACGTGAAAGCAAAAGGCCCAAAGCTTGTTTCTCTGCAGTTAAGTTCCAAGAAGGCATTAGTACATTAGTGATGGTGTCCGCGGGGCCTTCAGCAGCAGGGCCGTGGGTAACGGCACAGGGGAGACAGCCCTGCAGGTTGGTAATTGAATGAAATGGGGTAAAGAGGAAGCATTAGCCGTACCCTGGCCGGGGCGAATGGAGACCACAGTAGGGGAGAGGGAGGCGAGGGGAGGGGGTAAGGAGGAGGGAGGGGGAGAGGGGATTATAGCTGAATAGGGTGATAAGGATGTGTTCCCCTTCCTGCAGTTCTGCTTCTTTTCTCTCGCTGAAAAATCTCCAACACCACGGCACGGGATGGGCCAGCACCATGCTGCTGGAGTCACATGACCCCCCTCCCTTCCGTGTGGGAAAGGGGTCTGTGTGTGTGTGTGTGTGTGCTTCTCTATCTGTGTGTATGTGTGCAAGTGAGTATGAAAGAGAGTTATGAAAACCCTTGTCACCAAAAATGTTGATATCATATGGCTGTGTTTCTGATACCTAGTGGCTGTGAGTCTCTGGTGCATACTGACATTGTGTCTGTGGTGAATACTGGCTGCATGTCTGTGGTGCATCCTGGTTTTGTGTCGGTGGTGGATACTGACTGTGTGTCAATGGAGCATACTGACATTGTGTCTGTGGTGCATACTGACTTTGTGTGTGTGGTGCATACTAACTGTGTGTCTGTGGTTTGTCTTGGGTCAGTGGGCTGATCATGATAGAAAGTCATTCCTTACACATCACAACATTACCAGCTGTTGCAATCCACAACGGTATAGAAACATACCTTCTAAATAGACCTCATATGAAGTCTGAAGTGAGATGGTGAGTCACGAACTGTCACCAGACATTTTACAGATGTGACATGAATATAATTTAAAGGCACTTTTATAACGCGCATTTGAATAATGCTAGAATGTTACACTCAAATTATTTCTTATTTCCCTTGCCGTGCTGTATAAAGATAGGCAATATGATTCCGCTCAGATAACAGATGACAGATGTAATATCCAGCACACATTAAGCGGCAAACATTAACACTAAACTAAAACACAAATAGATAGGGCACAGTTCGCATATGGTTGTCGAAAGGGGAATCAATAATGGCAAAGTGTGTTATTTAGCTCTGCTAATTGATTTGCTGCAGACAAGCTTAACGAACGGGCCTCTCTGAGCGCATGTTGTATATCTGCAGCCATGGCCCTGGGGTCAGGCTCCTCTGCTCTATCCACTGTCCGACGCGGCGCCTTCGGGCTCGTAATGATGCTGTAGTCTCCCCGCAAGGAACGGGGGGAGAGGGGTCCTGCATGTAACGAGATGTGAGCCGCAAGTTTGGTCAACAAAACAAAAAAACTGCTCGTAATGTCCTGTTCAGTAGCCTAGACGCACCGGGCTCACAGTGAGACATTTTAGAAAGGCACATTTTGCCACTCCCCCTCTCGCACCCCTCACCCCCTCGGCCCGAATACGGTGCCAGGTAAACTGGTCTTGGGGTGCTACGGATGTCCTGGGGCGGCTATAATGTATGGTTTTGATTTGCTGAAAGGAATGGCCTGTGTGGAGCAGAGGCCATTGAGGCCCATTACGGTTACCTGGCAATACTGCCGGGAGCCTGTTAGTGCGTGTATCCATGTGTTAGTGCTTTATTCATGAATTTGGTAATGCCAGTAATGCCTCGAACAAAGGTGTTTTCATACTGTAAGGCTCATATTCTGGAGACCAGGCTAATACATATCGTAATTCAGCAGGTTAGTGATGTTTGGAAAAGAGGTGATTTAATACAGAGATCAGCCGGTCTTTGGAGATGAGTTGTTTTAATACCAAGATCCGGTCAGAACAGTAGCCGTAAATCCTCGGGAAGCTTGCATCTGACATTGACGTTATAAATGTTGCAGCACAATCCATCTCGCGCGTGTGAAAGCAGAACCGCAGGAGAAGCAGCGATTTTATACACATAAACATTCTCCCCTCACA
Organism: Conger conger; assembly: GCF_963514075.1. NCBI lineage: Eukaryota > Metazoa > Chordata > Actinopteri > Anguilliformes > Congridae > Conger > Conger conger. The sequence continues at coordinate 37,196,896 of NC_083768.1, read as the reverse complement.
GCTCTCGCCCGCAACGGCACAGCGCTCGCCTGCTCACAACACGAGGGCAATCTTATTTTCTCTATTTTTCTAAACAGTTTCCCTCCTTTTTTCTCCGTGGTTTGGAGCCCCTGCCTCCTGAGCCGCCCCTATGCGAATCACCTTTTTTCGGTAAGCTTAGATTATGAGCGTTACGGTGGGACTACTGACATATATAAAGCTGCGGTGCTTTGAATTTACTGTGGCCCTCTCCTCTGCAGGCTACAGTGTCACACATTTCACATATTGGTCAGATGGAATTTATAACCGCAGGATTCATCCTTTCTTCGGTATACTTACCACTCGGGTGAAAAATGTAGAGTAGATGTTCCCCCCGTGCCGCATTATCAGTAGAGGGGAGTATGGAGGTGTATGGAGGTGTGTGGGGAGGGTTATATTGATTACATTATATTGATTACAGGTAAGTACAGAAAAGGCACACACACTCAAAATCAACTCGCTCATGCAGAGCTGAATGGGTTCTGTTGGACGTTAGGGAGCAGAAGCTCCAGTGTGTTTGATCAGGCAGCCTTTCCTCTCTCTTCTCCACCTGGTCAGATAATGATGAGTCCTGGTGGAGGTCTGCATGGGTCGGCTGCTGTGCTGTTGTGGGGAGGGAGGGGGTGAGGAGGAGGACAATCAGTTCGCTCAAGTTGAATTAAGGAGCAGATATCTTCACCCTCACAGTTGTGGGTGAGGAAGAATAACATGCCTAGGATTGGAGTACAGGGAACAGACAGCACAGGAAATCAAAGCCTGTCTGTTGCTGTTGCCCCAACGGATTTGGTATCTACAGTATGTGGCATACTCATCCTCATTTGTGGTGATGTTTCAGTTATTTCCATTATGCAATAAAAAAGTAAAAGAAATATATACATATATTAATGATATATTACCGAGAAAGAGGGAAGAAGAGATGTCAAATTCAAATAAGTTTTGCATAGAAACAAATAAGGTTTCTTGGGAACTAATAATGTAAAAGCAAATGTTGCACTGGGAATCTTATTTGGGGAATACCTGCCACTGAGCCAGTGAACAGTGAGTCCTAACAACAGCAAGCTTCATCATGCTCTTAGTTTTCTCTCTCTCTGTTTATCTCTCTTTCTCTCTCCCTCTTTCACACGCACTCTTTCTCTCTCTCACACTCTCTCGCTCTCTCACACACACGCACGCACACACACTCTCCCTCTCTGTCTGTTTCTCTCTCCGTCTATCTCTGTTTTTTATTGTACCCTTCAAGGAAAGCCCATTATTCTTACTCTGAATAGGCCTTCTTTCAATTATAACATTTATTGGAGTTGCTTTGTTGTTGGATCACAGCTTACTTAGTTCTCCGTGACAATGGGGTTTGTCATTTTATTAGCGACCTGCTGTTAATGTCAATAGGCGCTATTGTATTGTTGGGTCTTTATATTCACAGAGGCATTTCCTGCAGACCCACACAACCTGACTCAATCCTGCAGCTGTATGCTTGGCCCACCAACATTAAACAAACAAATAAGGTGTTTTTTCTTTGCTCTTATTTAAACACAGTGGGGCCCAGTTGGCTGTAAATGAAGAAGGTGGATGGTGTCTCTTTAAACTGCCGATGTTCCTAAATAGTTTTTCATGATTTAATAAGCTCACCGGGTTTATGTACAAGAATCGCCCAGCAGAGGTGGGTTAATTTTGTATGGGTATAAACATGGCTACGTCTCATTAGATGCCTTTGATTATGAGAAACAAATCAGCTTTAATCAAATAATTATGCTACAACATTCCACCGAATGATACCGGCAATACCCACATTAGATACTGCAGTGTGATGATAGTGAAAAGGCTATGGTAATCCTTATAGACCACAACTTGACATTGTGTAATCATTAGTACGCTACTCACACTATTGACGACAGGGGATAGAGCATTCATACCCAAGGCTTTAGTCATTTTACTGGGATTGTACCAGACCTGTCATTAAAAGTAATATCCAGGTTACAGTGCATATATATATTTTTTGCAGTCGTGTTCTTTTTCTTATTATGACTATTTTGATTCAGCTCATTAGATAAAAAAATCAGAATGCAAAATGTACTGTTATTTAATCCCCACAGTAGTTCTTTTGCTAACGAGATGCACAGAATTACAAATTAGAGACAGTATTATTATTATTTTTAATGTCAGCTGGATATACACTAGGCATGTTCCCAGTTTGTGTGTAGGAACAAATAGGGATGAACACACAGCATTCTCATTATAACAAGTATAGCAGGTCCCCGTGGTGCAACTGCACTGTAATTAATGTGGCACAAAAGACTGTAATTGTGTGGTTGCACACATTTCCTAATTAGCCACTACCCATGCCATGAACACACAGGCTGTATCCAGTGTATTTCTTTACCCCAGACCTAGCTGTACCCTTTACAAAAACACACACTTGCTTCCACCGGCAGTTTCTGCCGGTTACTGTGTGCTGACTGCAGTTTCAGTGTCCCTAACAAACAGACGGATGATTGTGCGGCACTATTTCCAAATGACATTACTGTATATTCCTCCTGTTATGTAATGGGGGGGGGGGTCCATCTGTCCAATTGATGCGCCCTTTACTGTCATCAGCTTTGACTGAGCTAATATGGGAACCCCATTCAGGGGGGGGGGGATAGAGAGAGAAAGAGGGGAAGAGAGAGAGGTGGGGTAGATAGATAGACATAGAGTGAGAAAGAACAAATGTTTGAATGCATTATCTCCCTGCTAAGATTACCATGCACGTGAGTGTGGCCTGGAGGGGATTATGGATTGGGGAGGGGGGTGGGGGGAGGCACAGAGGCACGAGACCAGGAATGGCAGAAGTTCAGACACTACAGTATTGTTCTCATAAATTCAGATGTATTGGAGAATATGCTGCAGGCTGCTTGATGGACTTCTCCCATTTGAAGGGAAAGAAATTGGTAGTCCATTTTTCTGTGTGGTCTCAACCGACAGTTCGGTTGTGAAATTGATTTTGTCCAGCATTATGCTATCGGCCACACAAGATAATGATTTCTAAGAAGAAGTAACCAACTGTTGGCTATTAGTTCTGTGTCCTGAGTCAACATTCAGCAGCAAAGACGATTAACCTAATATTGCAATGCGCCCACATTTTTCTCATTATCATTAACTCCAAAGTGCAATTAAAATGGAATATTCCGTTGGGTTTCCTTGAATGCAATATGTCACCGGCATTTAAAATGCATAATATGTATGATATAGTGACTTCTGGCAGTTCAAATTTCAGTGTTGATGAGTTTAGGTACCCTTGAGAGAGGTACTTCACTTGAATTGTTGCAGTAAAGATCTGTTGGCTGTGTAAATACATAATTTTGTAAACTTACAAGCAAAGTTTTTTTTGGCAAAGCCATCTGTTAAAGCAAATCAATACAAATCTGTGAGAAGGCGAGAGAAGGCATTAGTCACTGAAGACAACCCAGGCGTTTAGTCGTTAGCTGTGCTGAATTTAGATTCCTGTTGGAACTGACCAGAAATCCGTCTTCTCAGTTATCATTCAGCACATTAATATTAATGCACCATGAGAAAGAAATGACATCACTGTTACACAGCTTTTACACATTTAGCATAGCCAAAGAGCAATATCCATTGGTGATGGTAGCAAGCAAAATGTAAAAGGTAGGAGTCCTTCTCCCAGGAAAATGATAGGAATTTGATAGTGGCCACATAGGCAAACTTATATCCACATATGTAGTTAGACTGGCTGTAAAAATATATAATAATAAAATGGCTAACATTATAGTTTACTATTATCAGGCTACAGAAGACCTTCCAATGGAAACAAGCCTGGCTTTTTATGAATACGTGTCTACAAACGAGCAGGCTGATATAAAATGTGGGAAGAAATGTGTGAAACTATATGCTTAGAGAGACTGGGTGAGGATATGTACAAGCTGGTCTAACGGGTCAATCTAGGGCACTGCAGTCATGGCTGAAAATCTTATTTCACATTGAGCAGGAAAAACTTCAGGGTAACTATTTTGCTTTGCAGGTACTTTCTCTGTCCCCTTGGCCTTCAGGGGTAGTTTTTCCTTGCCACGACCACCTTGGGGTTTCTCTTGTGGGGGTTTTGGCCAGGGTTGGTTGTGTAGCGCACAGTGAATAATGTTTGTAAAGTATGCTAGCAAATACATTTGATTTGATTGCTCAGCTGCATCTCACCCTCATTGCCTCTAAATGGTCACCTCATCTCTTCATCTGTTAAGCAAGATACAATAGTAGAAAACACATAAAGGCATTATTGTTGTAGCAAGTAATTTAAGTGACATTAGGTTTATTACAAAACTGTTTTATTATTTATTTAATTAGCAGAGGTTGGCGTAATTATCATGAAACTAGCCGAATTGGTCTTTTAATTTAATACAATTATTTCAGCCGTAATCAACTCAATTCAAGAACCTTTGATGAGATTATGCATAATAAGTGATAATTAGACTTTGAGAAACAAAGTGATTAAACTAAAACACAGGTGACAAAGTTCCACATAATCAAGACTAAAAAATACAAAAAAATGTTGCTAGGTAGAGCATAATGAAGAACATTCTACACAATAATTACCAACCGATTAAAGGCAGGAAGACACCCTGCCTAAAATACAAAAGTTACTGGAAGAGGGAGCACTTTTGGGACAGTGCCTGACTTAGCTCAGCTTTAGCATGACACTTATTCCCCATAACTGAGATTCTGCTTTGATAATTCTGCACTCTGATCCTTTGTTCATTCACTAGTGTACACGAGTACTTGGCTAAATTCCTTGGTGGCTGATTTTCTCAATATCTACCAAATTTAACTTGAAAACAAACGCTGATTTAAACTTTCATTAAATAACATTTGTTAGTTGGAGATTTTAGTTGAGCTTTATTTTATGTGTCCTTTTGTTGAAGTGTATTTTAATGATTTAGTGGGATAGTAGTGAAATTGGTTTTGAATTAATGCATCTGTTCTCCACCAAACCGACACACATTGGTTTATCTGAGCTTTAATTACTCATGTGCACAGAGCCTTATCAGAATCACAGACACCACAGAGAACACACAATTATGGGGCATTGCTGTCCAAAACATGTCTTCCCATCCTGTATAATCTCATGGCCCTCAAAATCACCAATCTGTGACTCTGTACTGAATGAGGAGATTGTACGTAATGGTGTGTATTTACAATCCTAATCATTGTTATCATCCTCGTTGGGCTTATATGCATTACTGCAGCTAATTAACTCACTTATACATTGAAGCATGGCTAAATCATGATTTCATTATACACAACATATCATGTCCTATTTTGCGATTAAAGGTATTTTTTTAAACAGGTTCTCGTACGAACGCTTGTGGGCCCCCAGAATACCAGACTGTTTGGAGAACGCCAGACCGTTGCCAAAAATAATTGGATAAAAATAATTGGATATTGGATTTAGATCAGTGGGCACTGCCATGTGCTCAAACCTTTGGGAACTAAGTCTAGGAAGTGTCTTAGCCATCAGGTCTCTACCCTCCACTACACTCCAAGTGCTACAGACCTCATCCAAGTTCTTAATCCTTAACATGTTCTACCCTAATACCCTCATGTCGAATTTAAGGGCACTTTTTTTCATTCTGAAGTGCCAGCTGGGCTCACTGCTTTGAAAATGAACAGTCATGATTTAAAGGCAAAACATTTTTTTTAAATGAGTGATTTTAGAAATGCTTTAATATTAAATGATCCAACAAAATACCTTGTTGTGCCTGGAGGGGCTAGGACTCATCTGGCATTAAGAGGGGTAGCTGGACATTTTGCGGTCTTGCTGAGATTATCCCTGTTAATTATCTTAATTTGAATGAGCAGAGAGCCTGAGAGGTGAGAGCATGCTGTTGCACTGAATGAAATTCAAAATGGAGGGCCTTAACTTGCCATTTTCATATTATGTCTATTCTGGCATTTAATTTTGTTTGAAGGAAATATGTAAAAACAATAACATTGTTTCTGCAGCATTCCCCTGCATTTGAAGTTATACTAATCATCATAAGAATATTTTGAGCATATTTTGTTTGAGCATATTTTATCATAAATATTTTACAGAAAGCTGTGCTGTGGGTATGTTGCCACTGTACTAATACATATACTGTATGTTTGCATTTGTAGACAGAACCTAAATTGTTTCAACACTTCCCTAAATTGTACCCGCTTAACTCTTATGGCTATTACTGTATGTCCAGATCCTGAGATTGGCTACATTGTTACAGCCGATTTCAGGCTGGTAACTTTCACCGGCGTGAAGTCCAGGCCCGCGTTGTTGAAGCTGTTGTGTTTTAAGCAGAGAGAACGTTGCAGTGGTAGCACGGCTTGTCTCGCATGTCTCAGGCGGCTCTCTCTCTCTCGAGGTTGTTTCCCAGATTTAATTGGTCCCATCGGACCCATCTGGGCTGCCGTGGAAACCTGCAGCCCAACTGAGTCGTTTTCAGGGCAGGGGCGGTTCCCCCGCCCCCCTCCAACACCCCCCACCCCCTCTCCCCGCAGGTGTCTAAGGTCCTCTTTCTCCTCACCAATCATGACAATCTCTCTGGCACTGTCCTTCAGGGCAATCAGGGATGCATTACCTTCTGGCCCGCTGTGCTGTGTTTAGTCACAGTGACCTGGGTAGATGTCAGCTAGCTAGCACTGACCTTTCAGACTAAAGGCATTGTTCAGCCTCCAATTTGAATTAATTTAATTTCACCTCCATTTTCATTTCTTCAGCAGCAGATATCATAATGCGGCTAATTAATCCATTTCTTATTGCCCTCTACTGTGTGACTGTGTCAGTTTCCAGAATAATACAAATGTAGTTTCGACATAAAAAAAGAGAAATAAAAAAGTGTGCTTGGATCGCAGAAACATTGTGAATCATTGATTGTATCTTCCAGCATGGTTACTTTGGGTCTGCAGTGTTGCTGTATCCAGTGCCCAGACCTCCATTCCTTTACTGTGGCCAAAGACTGAAAGTTTTGTTCTAGTTTCTACACATTTTCTACTCTGATCCAGCCGTGTAAATACAGAAACGCACAAAACCACTCATCATTGTTTGAGCTTTGAACTATCCTCACAATAACAATACAGCAATATAATAATACAGCAGCCGTCCAAACAAATAGAAATAAATAAATCCTTTAAAATTTAATGTGAGGCTCATCCTTTCAAAGTATGATGTAGACCAGGGATTCCCAACCCTGATCCTGTAGGTCTGCTGGATTTTGTTTTTGCCTGAAATCAGCGACCAATTCTGGATCCAGTGAAGCCAGGTGAGGTGAGGTAACCATGTGATAAATTGGTCTGACTGATAAATTAGGAGCTGAGTCACACCGAAAACCAGCAGACCCTGCAGACTCCGGGGAGCTGGTTTCAGACCCCCTGATCCAGACTCTCAATCCCAGAACAGCTCCTCCTCCAAGACGTCGCCAAATGGACGCCTTTCGCAGTTCTGCGTTCTAAGAGGGAACAGGCCGCATGGAGCTCTTGGGCGCTACAGGGAACCATATGCGAACACACCCACGACCAGGGAGATGCGAATCGCTGCTGGCATTTCAGATGGGGCACCATACGGAAGACGCGGAAAAACAGCGTCTGAGACGATTACGGCAGCCATTATTTTTTATTTGCTTTTAATTCAATCTGTATTGATCACGCGTCTGAAAGCATACGCCGCCATGTCTGCGTCCCCTCACTCGCTCCGCTCTAATGTACTTTACTTCTATCTCTGACCATAACCGCAATCAAGATGTCTCAGTGGTAATTATTGTTTTGAAAGTCTGTTCTGCAAAAGACCTTAAAAAACGAACTGGCAGATGCCCGGGTAATTAAATAAGAATGTCATTGGCCACCAGACATATTAGTTCTGCTTATGGTCCCACTGCAAAAATAAAGAAAATAGTATGACCTCCAAAGAGATGTCTCAAGCACTTGTAATTGTTGGATATTTTTAGCAAAATCTATAGTGCCCTCCATAATGTTTGGGACAAAGACATTTATGTATTTGCCTCTGTATTAAATTAAATTCCTTTCGTATCTACTGCATATCTGGCAGCAGCACAGTGGTTTGAGGCTCTTTTCATACCTTGCCCAAGGAAAGAGAACATATTACAAGCAGAACTGTCCTTTGCCACCTCGACATTAGTATTCCTATGAGAACATTAATTGGAGCTAATAATTTGGAGCTGACCATCTGGTTAGTGTAGAGGGTCCATGGTCATGACCTACAAGATGCCACTGGCTGGGATTGCCCAAGTCACGGCAACAAAGCAAAGAGACATTTGGGGGTATAACAAAGGCAGTTAAAGATCGCCAAACTACCTGTGGCTCGACCCCCCCCCCACCTCCCACACACACACATTCCTATTGGGGGTCATTAGTTTCCATGGTGATGCAAAAAATAAATCCATACAAAGGAGGCAGCCCACTGAGTTGAAAAATCAGAGGGATTAGAAATAACCCCTCCCCCTCCCTGCCCTCCCCCCCCCCCCCCCCGTCAGCCGTTCACTGGCCCCCTGTGTGGTATTTTCAACCTCAGTGACTTCCATAGCAAATCAATATGACCCCAGGTTGGACTTTTTCATTGTTACCAAGTTGTATTAGGCTTGTTCATTCAGTCAGTGGAATGTAACGGAAATGCAATAGATAATACATACATAAATAAGTGCATTTGTATGGGGCGAACGTGTTGTGGTTTTCAAGGGCAATGTGAATGCGTAAATGTGTCAGTTTAACAGAGTGAATTTGTATCGCTTTACCAATTCCTCTAGCCTCGCTGTCTGATAAGCTCAACATGGCCAAACTGGGGTCAAAGAGTCGATACCCATGAATATCATCATTCATATTTTCAGGGCCTAGTATTTGTCTCCCTGTGCGAATATTGTCCTGCTTGTTTGTTATTACCATGGTGTGACAATGGGCATATGCAGTACATTTTCCATACCAGCTAACGGTGCTAAACTTTTATTTTGAGAGAACACATTGGAGAGAAACATAGTAGAGAGTATTGGCTGAGGTAACCAAGGCTGTTTCCCATCTCACAGGTGATTTTGGACCCGACCTTGCGACCGACAGCTGAGACAGGACACACGCGGAAAGCTATGAGCCTGGACCCCTCTTCCCTGACTGAAGGATAGGGGTACGGAGAGGGGCTTTGTTGGAGGCGGCTGTGAGCTGGATACAATGAGAACTTATGTAGTGCTGGTGCTTTGGGCATCCCTGGCCTGCCATGGGGAGGCCCTGGCCCTTTACAAAAGGACTACAGAGGCCACGGCACAGGGGACAGCAGGGACGAGGCGGGACTCTGCGGTGCCTCTGAGGCGGTCCAAACGGGGGTGGATGTGGAACCACTTCTTTCTGCAGGAGGAGTACCGGGGAACCGACCACCAGTACGTCGGCAAGGTGCTGTAAGCATTCCCGCCCCGTTCCGTGTCATCGCGTTTTCCAGTTTCTGTTATCTCTGCATCGGTAAATTTGATGCAGTTTGGGGAGATGTTATTGTGAAAATGAAAAAGTCCTAAAAACAACAAATTTTCACTCCTGTTCTATTATTCCCTCTGACTCACAAATCAATATCAGTATGTTTTACGGTTGACTGGTTGGCCATATATTTTATTAATATTGCCATTATCAAAGTAAAGGAGACATCTGAAGCCAATCAATGCATATAATGTGAGATAATGCATATGAATACTGTACACTGTATACTAACAGTCTCTATATGTACGTATATGCATGGCTGTGTGTGTGTGTTTGTGTGTGTGCGTAAAATTGCCACCCATGCCAGATGGATTGCTGGATGAAAACTAGCATCTGTTGAATTGCAGATTGGAATCGATATCTGTTTTCCACAGACAGAAATCCCCCTGCTGACACCATTCTGTCTCTCTGCCTGAGAGTGTTACACCATATGCAGGAAGGAAAATGGTTGTATTTACTTAATTTGCAAACAGATGGTGAGAATTATGAACATATTAGGTACGAAGAGCCGCATAACTTTACAGACTCACACTAAATAAATATTTTTTGCATAAGCACATAAAATTATTTTGCAATTAGAATGACTTCCACTGAACTCAAATAATTAAAAACCAGACGAACTGACATTAATTACACATTGACAGACTTGCATCTCTTGACATTGTGGCTTTTTCTTGTGAAGGAAAATAAAATGAATGTTTTTAAATCGTAAATGATTTTCTATTGCGGTGGGAGGAGACAGACATTGTTTCTCTGTCACGTGATGTTTCAGTTGTTAGCCAACGGTGCGGGCGTTTCTGTTTTAAGACTGCAAAGTACAACAATATTTTTGCATTTACAATTAAAAAAGTATTGTGCAACCATTAAAAAAAAAAAAACATGGCTGAGGAATTGTGCTCGTTCGCAAATCCAGGTGATTTGAACAAAATATTGGGGAGGACTTTCTGAACCTGGATTGCCCACCTTTGCTTAAAACGCACATCAGGTTGAAAGTATTTTAGTATTATTAACCTAAAATGGTTGTGATTTGTTATTCAAGCCCTGATATAATTTCAAGAAAAACCTCTTTAAAAACTGGTTGTAGAGAGTAGAGAGTAGAGTTGGACTGGACAAAGTGGCCAATAGACTGTATATATTGAAATACTTCCAAGCAGGGCCACATCTACAGCATAGTTTCTATGCTTGGATGGCCCAGACATAACAAGATACCACATAAACTGGGAAAAATGTTTTAGTAGAACAATTTTCAATTTTTCTGTTTTGATTTGTAGATAAATAGTTTCTAACATTCATACAGTATACACACAGTGAGTACTTGATAAGGTATTTATTAGACGTATATTATATTTTAGACTTCTTACTCCCTTAAGTGTTCTGCTGCTGTAGCCTATCCACTAAGAGGTGTGTTCAGAGATGCTCTTCTGCATACCACTTATAATGTGTGGTTATTGGCGTGACTGTCAGCTTTGACCAGTCTGGCCCTTCTCCTCTGACCTCTTTCATTAACAAGGCATTTTTGCCCACAAAACTGCTGCTCACTGTTTTTGCACCATTCTCTGCAAACTCTAGAGATCAGCAGTTTCTGAGCAGTCTGGCACCAACAATTATTCAATGGTCAAAGTCACTTAGATCACAATTTTTACCCATTCTGACAGTTGAGGTGAACATTAACTGAAGCTCCTGACCCGTATCTGCATGATTTTATGCATTGCACTGCTGACACATGATTGGCTGATTAGATAATGGCATGAATAAGTAAGTGTACCTAATAAAGTGCTCAGTGAGTGTGTAATGGTATACGGTATGTGTTCATTACACTTCACTCATGTTTTTTTTGCGTCATAATAAAGCATAATAAATGGTAATGTGTCACACTTTTTTAATCATAGAAGTTACCCTTAAGGGTTGTGCTATACTTCTCTGTGCTTCGACCTTACTAGCTTTGACCTTTGCTACTGGCAAAAAAAAGTTAATTTACAGACCAGGTTTTCATATTGTGCCGGTACATCTTTCATTCTCAGTTCTCGAGCAGTGCATGGTCTTCACTCCCAGGGAGCTGTGTACTAGGCTGTTTATATAAGAATTTCCTTGAGCACAGATTGCATAGCCATAGGAAATAGTTCCAACCAAAAACAAGATTACACGTAATTGTTTGGAGAATAATCGGGTAGTATACGCACGTATAACCTCTGGAGGTTGTTCATTTTGTCACATTACAACATGGCCCCCAATCCTAAATAAAATTTGGTCATACATTAAAATAAGCCTACACTTCCAGCCACTAATCAACTTGCCATTTAGAGGTTGCTGTGCAGGAAGAGAATACCAGCCGCAGCCCCAGGTTCTAGATGACTTATCCTCTCACGGATGATAAATCTGACGGTGGAGAAGACTGTTTTGCTGTCAGCACTAAAGGAGAGAGGACAGAATCTTTATTATCGGCTGCCAATAGACAATTTGTTCTGCTCCATGTACTTATAAAACACAGACACAATTTCACGACAAATCAAAATGCACAACACTGTTCACAGCAAAAAAAAAATGCTGAATTTTATTTTTACTACAGTATAGCTAGCAAGCTGTGATTTGTGAGAAAACATATTTGGATGGATGGAAGGAAGAGGAGAGAGAGAGAGGCTGAGCGATAGACCTGATTGAGGGAAGTGTGTTATGCAACATAAAACCATTTAAATCTGCTGTTGAAAAGTTTGAGGATGCCCTTGAATTAATGAAACAGAAACACTCCTTCTGTTTCATGCCATCCTTCTTGTATAGACTCAGTGAGAGGGCAGTCAGAGAGTGTGGGCTGTAGTAATACATGACAACCGGATGTCAGTAAAATGGCAATCTGTGGTAATGAATGGCCTCCTCTTCAGGTGTTATTGGCTTGATATATAGCTAGCTTAAGCAGGTAGTAGATGTTACAGATGGTGTTAGGTGTTATGAAGGAAACCAGAGTGAAGTTGTTTATTATTAACTGAAGATATTTGTAATTTAGTGAAGATGCTTTTCATAAAATGCATGTTAAGGCATAAGGGAATGTGTCGGAGTGGAAATTCCTGTGTGAATTATGATGTAAAATAATTAAATCATGTATTACTACAGATACACAGCGGGGACGTGTTGGGGCATTGAAAGATATATTACTGTATATCTTGTGGCTGTTAGGGTATATGCATAATAGAGACTGGATATTAGTTATAGATTATGAAGTATCCTGTATGGCATGGTTAAAGATACATGAGCGTACGGCCATCCATCCAAACTATAGCGCACTAAGTCCAGAGTCCCTGTGGTTTTAGCTGATTAATGCCTGAAACCATTATAAGTGCAGTTAATGTACCTGATGGCCGTTTACATTGAGAGAAGACTACAGGTTGGCATTGTTTGTTCTTACACATCAAGCAGCCCAGGGTCATTACTTTAAATATGAACAGTATAGAGAAAGCCTAATGGCCTAGTGAAAATGCGGGGGATATATTCGCGCCTTCAGTAAAATGGATCCACCAGGGCCTTCGTAAGACCTGGCAGATGGCCTGATTGATTTCAGTGGAGTGCGTTATTTCCGCAAGCGGTGTACGGCTGAGGTCAGAGCCACTGACAAGCACCATCGCAGGGGGCAAGGATGCCCTTCAGTTAGCTCCTTCTGTTGATGTGCAGGACAGGGGCAAGAGAAGGAGGTTCACGGTTCGAGTCCTGACTGGCCGTTTCCTCTTTGTGTTCTCCTCATGTCCGTGTGGGTTTCCTCCTCTGTTATTATTAATGTGTGTGGTCCCTGTCAGATAAACAAATACATTCAATAAATGAGGGGTTCCCACATTTTTTAATCTCAGCATCCCCTTAGATCACCCACAGATCGAATATCTACACCTCACGGAAATGGCTATATCCTGGAAAAAGTACACTCACTGAGCATTTTATTAGGAACACCTGTACACCTACGTATTCATGAGATTATCTAATCCAATCACAAGCAGTGCAATGCATAAAATCATGCAGATATGGATCAGGAACTTCAGTTAATGTTCACATCAACCATCAGAATGGGGAAAAAAGTGATCTAAGTGACTTTGACTGTGGAATGATTGATGGTGCCAGACAGGGTGGTCTGAGTATCTCAGAAACTGCTGATGTCCTGGGATTTTCATGCGCAACAGTCTCTAGAGTTTGCAAAGAATGGTATAGAAAACAAAACATCCACTGAGCAGCAGTTCTGTGGGCAGAAACCTTGTTAATGAGCGAGGTCAGAGGAGAACGGCCAGACTGGTCAAAGCTGACAGGAAGGTGACAGTAACGCAAATAACCACATATTATGGTATAGTATGCAGAAGAGCATCTCTGAACACGTCAAACCTCTAAGTGGATAGGCTACAGTAGCAGAAGACTTAATAAGTCTAAAAAATAAGTCTAATAAATACCTAATAAAGTGCTCACTGAGAATAATCCAGATTGCCAAATAAATAGTCCGTTCTGAGTTTAGAATGACCACTGTGATAAGGCTCACTTTATTACATGCAGCATGGAGAGAATTCACTATACACATCTGAAACAAAGCAGCAAGCTCTCTGACAAATAGAGTCAGTGCTTTAAGTTAAAACTATGTACTTATCACATTGTACATTGATCCAGCTACGTACATATTTCTCATTCTCGCTGAATCAGCTCTTAAGCAAAACATATTTATTTTATGGCTGGGAAAAACAACTTTATCTAGTAACTGCTGATGAGCAAACAGACTCACACACATAATATCACTTTAAAAATATCCCTGTTTACGCAGTCCTCCAGAGCTAGCATTTGACCCATTATTCCAGCACTCCAGGCTGCAATGCAATGCAGAGGTCATTGTTATAGTACCACTAGATCCATAGGGTAATGCACAGTTGCCAATCGCATTTTCCCAGGGTATGGGAGGGTTTAGTCGGTAAGGGGTTCAGGTCTGTTCGCTCTCCAGCAGCTGGTCGATCGGGTGCCCATGGATTGCATGCTAAAGCCGCATATGAAAGGTCTTCCTCTGCCTCCACCCTGTGCAAGCTTAGCTGTATTCTGTGGTGTGACACGAAGCAGCTGGTGACACCACAGAGGAGAACCACAGTGTCCACACACTGAATTGGCAGTGGGATTCATGCATAACCGGGGTTGGGTTGTAGATAATCGAGCATTGCTAAATTAGGGTGGGAATTGGTCCTACATTGGGTGCCAAATATTGTAAAAATATAAACATAGAGTATGTGTTACTATGGATGTGAAAACCAGGCATGGGCATTCAAACAAAATACAACAGTTTCCAGCTTAAATCTGTTATATAATTGACCTATCACGGCTAGTGTTTGTGCACTGCTTTCCAGGTTTTTACAGCTAACAGATGACACATTCCTCATGCCACAAAAACCACAACATAGCCACAGGTTGCGGGTATAAAGGGTGATCCATGGTGAGAAGAAAATAGTGTAACCACATAATTTGAATTTTGTTAGAGGTTTACTAACAAACACAATTTCTGCCATACACAGTCTTCACTAGGTTACCCCATAGCTGCAGCAGACACATCAGCATTTCTGGTGGGTTTTAAGACACGTGGTGTATCCACGAGAGTAGAGGACATAATGAAAACACATATACAGTATAATATAATGCAAAATCAAAGTAAGTAAACAAGGACTGCAGTCTTGGAGCGTGATGGGGAGGAGATCATACCAGCGACCATTATTTTAGCATGGAACATACAGTCTAAAAAAAGAAACCTATCATGACAGGACCAAATTATATTAATAGCTGTGCACTCTGAACCCAGTGACTAACTCAGCCTTGTAAAGGCCTGGATGTGCCCATATAAACTCTGCACATACTGTATGCCTGCTGATCATACCCTGCAATCCATAGGCGTGAGAATCCGGTTTATCTCATTCTCATGCATTGATGTATATGGAATAAGCTATGACAACCCAGGCTCTCCAGATATATGTATGTGCGGGGTGGAGATGATGTGACCCAAGGCAGAAGCATTATGCAAAGCTTGTGTTTTGGGTGCAGTCGTTTGGAGCTGCTTGGAAAAGCCCCGGTGCATATTATTAATTATGTGTGTGCTTCATATTCAAAAGTGCTTGTTTTCTGTTAGATCTCCTCCCTTTCCCATAAACATTTTGTGCCTTGTCTGCACAGTGCAGCATTCTGGGATTTTCCATTTAGTTCAGTCGTTCAGACTACGTGCCCCATAAATGTTGCCACTATACTTTGTCCATGTTGTTTGTTAGATAAACTTGGAACATAAACTTGCATATGTTCATACCAACAGAAGAAGGATATTTTTCCCAGTGGCATTGCCTTCTTAAAACATGATAAATTAATAAAGACCCTGTGTGGCAGTATGGATATGAATATAACATGAGGAACAGAGGAGGGATTCCTGTGTTCTCTTCCATGAAAATGGTTCCACTGCACAATGCGCCCATCTGCCCATGACCCAATCATCGCTTACCAGTCAAGCGTCAGGGCTGTCATCCAGCCAGACGCATATAAATCTAGAGATAACCATGCACTTAACTGAGATAAGTATGGCCAGACTGCCCTTGGCTATAGCCAGGGGCATTGATTGATACCTGCTTGTTGTTTTTTGTAATGAGATAGACCTACTGGGCACTGTTTGAGCATGTGAATCACCTGCTGCTATTCGTCGCCTGCCCTTTTTGCATGAATTATCTCATTTTGACAAAGTGAGAATGAATAAACCTTGGGTGGGGGAATGGGGGTGGTAAGGGAGTCAGCACTTTCTGTATAAAAGCATGTGGATCCGCTTAGCTTTTTGTGTGATTGAATGTGTTTGACTGGCCAACACGTGACACAGTCTCAATACAAACTGTCAAGACTGAAGAACACTCAATGTCATAAAATTCAACACCTTTTCTGCAACAGCTGTTTTAAAGATTTTCCTCATAAAAGACTACTGCTATTTAAATGACAGGTGAGACTGTTAAGCCATATGGATCATCAAAAATTATGGCACACATTACGTGAGTTTTGGTTTACAACTGAAGGCCGATAAGGGATTTTGTAGCTAAAGACACCCTGGTCGGTGACAGTCATAATACTTCATCATCTTAGTGCTGTCAGCAGGTCCTGACACGGCATCCATCTTACCCTCCACAGCTCCACTCCGACATGGACAAAGGAGACGGGAGTGTGAAGTACGTCCTCACCGGAGAGGGAGCGGGGACCCTGTTTGTGATCGATGAAAAGTCGGGCGACCTTCACGCCACCAAGGGGCTGGACAGGGAGGAGAAGGCCAACTACACCCTCCGAGCCCAAGCGGTCAACAGGTACACGGGGCGTCCGCTGGAGCCCTGGACTGATTTCATCATCAAAATCCACGACATCAACGACAACGAGCCAAAGTTCTCCAAGGAGGTTTACACCGCCAGCGTCCCCGAAATGTCTGAAGTCGGTATGTTTGGAATTTAGTTAGTGAACCTGTTTATTTGTTTGTACGGAATTGTAATAGGCTGGTATACATAGGGTATTGAAAGCTTGTGGATTCTCATTGACGGGAAAAATGCAAAAGTAAGCTTTTAATAACTCGTAAAGAAATAAATAAAAAAAATACAAAGTACTTTAAAAAAACTTGGTAGGCGTGCAACTTTAAATTGCATTCAGACATGACATGCATGTGTGAAATTGATGTTTCTCACTGATGAACTGTGGATATAATTATCCACCTGACTCATCTAATAAAAAGGATAAACCTGAGAACGGGACAGACAGCTATATTGGGTATGGGCGCTTTGAGCTGTTGATTTATGCAAATCAATTTCCTGTTATAAGTTTTATTTGATAATGTATTTAGAGTAATAATCTGGCAGCCATCCAAAGATGCATGACATGAATAGCACTTTTCTATTACCGTGATCTAATTTTGAGTTTACAGCCTCAATGACTTGTTATTTTCTTTAGAGACGAGTGTCATCCAGGTCACTGCCACAGATGCCGATGACTCCCTGTATGGAAACAGCGCCAGGCTGGTCTACAGAATGTTAGAGGGTGACCCCTACTTCAAAGTGGACCCAGACACAGGTAAGTCTCTAGCCTACAGCTGAGGTCTAGACTTTCCTTATTTATTTTATTTTCATCATTTTTTAAAAGGAAGCGCTACAAACCGGTGGGGAAGCTGGATCCGGTGCAGGAGCCCTTGAGTGTTTTCCAAGTGTGTGTTTCACTTATGCGGGCCGGTGAATTTAATGGCCGAGTGCTCTTGAACATTTCCCCCTCACCTTTTTTGTTTAAACGAAGACAAAATGGACACAGAATATCCTTTTGGCAAAAAAAGCGATACGGTTTATCCCCGGAGTGGCTTTGGACGATCAGCGTCCATGTCATGCAGCAGAGGACTCATGAGAGCCTTACTGTTTACATTGTTTTTGATATCTTTGTCTGAATCTGAGTACTCCATTCCCTTAGTCTTCATCTTTCCCATGTGAAAATGTAATTACAAATCTTAAATTACACAGCCAAATCAAGAAAAATATGTATTTTTCCCAGGACTTATGGAGCTCACTGTATAAACATGCACATATGCACAAGCACACAAACACATGCAGTCACGCACACATATACACATGGATGTATACATGGATACATGCATGCTCACATACAAACATAGACACATGCATATATAGAAATACAGATGCATGCATAGATACACACACACACTCTCACACACACACACAGAGTATATATTTATATATTTAGTAGTCAGTGTAACAGACTGCTTGTTTTGTCTTTCTGTCTAAGAAGAAAGAGGGGAGCGTTATGGTTCCTCTGAGATGCTTTAAATGCAGCTCCGGTGGTTTTGCTTTAGACCCGTCGCAGGTGCTCCTGCCACGGTGCTCTGTTCTAATCTGAAGTCAGTTACTGCATCGGTGAGCTTGCCGCCGGTCCCTGCGCTTATTATCAGGAAACATTCAAACGAGGAGAGATCAATCAGGCGCTGCCAGGCCTGCAGGAGGGCTGTCTGACGGAGGGAGCCTGCGTGGGGGACCCGGGATTACAGTCAGTAACAGCCGCCCGTCTCTCTCCCTCTCTCTCTCTGTCCCCCCCCAGGGATCATCAGGACGGCCCTCAGCAAGATGAACAGGGAGTCGCGCGAGCACTACCAGGTGGTGATTGAGGCCAAGGACATGGCCGGGCAGAGGGGTGGCCTCTCGGGCACCACCAAGGTCAACGTCACCCTGACGGACGTCAACGACAGCCCGCCTCGCTTCCCGCAGAGTAAGCAGTCCTGCACCGTGGTCTGTGTGTGCTCTTCACGCACGTGTTATAGGATCTGCTCTACTCAGGCCCCCCGGTTATGCTCCACTCCTTTCATGGCCCGCCTGTCTCATTCTTACTTACCCTACTTACATTACATTACATTACATTATTGGCATTTGGCAGACGCTCTTATCCAGAGCGACATACAGTTGATTAGACTGAGCAGGAGTCAATCCTCCCCTGGGGCAATGCAGGGTTAAGGGCCTTGCTCAAGGGCCCAACATCTTATTGTGGCTACACCGGGATTAGAACCATCAACCTTGCGTGTCCCAGTCATTTTACCTTAACCACTACGCTGCAGGCCGCCCCTGATATTACTTGCCATGTATGGCATTGACATTCCACTCTTCTCATACTCATGCTCCATCCCTTATGTGCTCATCCCCATTCAAGCTTCTTCTTCTTCATCATCTTCTTCTGCTTCTTCGTCTTTTTCTTCTACTTCTTCTTCTTTGTATTCTTCTTCTTGTTCTTCTTCTTGTCATTATTTCTGTTGTAATGAACACTGGGCCATGTCATTGTGCTGCAGTGGCTGCTGCAAGGTGATTAAAAACAGGCACATACTGTCGGATGGAAAAGCAGTGTCCCTCAAAGTGCATCATTACAGTCTGGTAATCCCTTCTGAATGAAAGAGTGCTGTTTTATGGCTTTCACTCTCCAGTCTATTATCCTTCTCTCTATTTCTTTCTCTTGGTCACATCCTCCATTTTCTCTCTCATTCTCTTTCTCTTTCTCACTTTCTCTATCTCAGTTTTAATTAAGACCCAATGGTGTGGCATACGGCAGCACGGTAAAAGCAGACATTATGGAGAGAGAAAGAGAGAGTGAGTCAGAGCTCACGAGGCTCCTTGCGGTGTGAAGCTGATCTGTCTCTTCCTCTGTGGTGTTTTTCACACCTTTCTGCCCGGAGTTGCAAATCAGCCTTAGGCAGCCTTGCAAGAATCAGAGACACGGGGGCTGATGAGCCAGCTCTGCTCTGCCCATCAATTAAACAGTGCCACAAGTGCAGGGCCTGACAGTCGCATTCTCTGAGTCTTATGCAGCGAGGTTAGTTGCCATTCCCGGTTCCCACTGGCTTCTCATGACACAACAAATGTCAACACATACCTTGAGCCTCAGAGACAGTTCCATTGGCTTATTCCAGTACCAGTGATGACAGAGAAAGCAAGTAACAAGTGCCTGAGTAGTATTATCACTAGTTCACCCTGCCACTTAACAGGCGTGGAGCAGTGCCAGCCCAGTAGACAAGAACGGCACATTTCAACAGCAGGATAATTAGCTGAGCCAAACTGAGGCTGAAAACATCTTGCTCGCAGACTGCCACTTGCTATCTTTTGTGGAGTAGTGCTTGCTTGAATGTGGTCCATGCTGGTGCAAGCGTGTCCGACCCACGCAGACTGAAATTCAGCAAGGTTTCATGTCCAATGATTGGCAACAGTGCAGGTAGCATTGGTGCTGGCATGTGTAATCATTTCACTACTTGAGATTGGACTTCCGGTTGACTAAAACTGAGGTTGAGGTTTTAGTTCCTGAGTCAGATGCTGCAATTGTTCATTTGAGCATGATACTTGATTATCAGATGGACCCTTTGTAAAATATCCCAATCACAGTGCATAACAACTATATGGCTTCTAAATGCTTAAATTGAAATGTCATTTGAATTCTGTTGGTTTGAGCCCATCAGTATCATAGGAGGAGTGGCACGCTGGCCTGTTGTTATGGAAAAAGAGACTGCCTCAAGTTAGACTTAGACTTATTTGCACGTGTCAAGTTAACATAATTTATGTTGATGAAACACTTGCATGCTCATATCTACACCCTGTATTTCTGCCTAACAGCCCATTTCTATTTTAAAAACCAGATTAAAATCAATAAATAATTAATCCAAGGCAGTTTACAGTGCGCTGGACAGGGACCAGTCCTCTCTTGGGCAATGTGGGGTTGCGGGCCTTGCTCAGGGGCCCAAGAGCTGCACTGCGGCTGAGGTCCCAGGCCTCCAGTTAATGTGTGTGTGTTTGTGTGTTTGTGTTGATCCAGGCACATACCACTTCAGAGTTCCAGAGTCCATCGAGATGGGGTTTCCTGTTGGAAGAATTAAGGCAGAAGACGATGACATCGGCAGGAATGCCGAGATGGATTACAGTATCATTGGAGAAGAGGGTCGTGGTACCTTCAACATTGTGACAGACAAGAGAACGCAGGATGGAATCATTATTGTCAAGAAGGTAATTAGCAGTTATTTTATTTCCTTTTCGGAAAGTTGTGTCAAAGGTTACAGATAACCGATCCCTTACTAGGGATAACCAGAGGTGAGACTCAGAGGTTTGCCTGGAAATAAGTGCATCTACATATCCCAAATTCTCCCAATGCCCCCCTCCCCATTTTGGAAGCGCCACTGCTGGATGTGAGTTAGTCTGTATTGTTAGAAAAGCAGACAGAGATATAATTGCCGTTGCAGTTGCAAATCGGCCCATGTGTCTCCTGTCTTCTCATCTCTGCCGTTTCTGCTTCTTACTGTGATCAAAATACACGTGGGATCAGAGCTGTCTTCTCGCATTCAATCTCATTCTAATTCCCTGTTCTTCATAAAGGTTTGTCATTTCTCATGAAACAGAAAAGCACTGTTCATCCAACCTCGCTTGTTGTTCCACCAGGAGATTTACAGCCCTGTGTTATAAATGTAACCAAAGTCTTACGATCCACCCAACATTCTCACTTCCATAAACCGTGGTTTAATCTCAAAACTTCAAACCCAAAATGACCTGAGGTTATCTTCTATAGTTACACGACCGTAGAAAGGAGTAGAGATATAACCTGAGCATTGCAGAATGACTACAGAAATATGTGAAGTTGTACTACGTGTCACTGTGTAAAAGGATGAAGATATGCCTGAATCTTTAATACACTGGGTGTCAAACTCAAATCCTAGAGGACCACAGTGTCTGCAGATTTTTCAGTGTCTGCAGAGTTTTCTGGTTTCCTTTCAAGCAGCAGCCAATTAAGGCCTTGAGAGCAAGGTGTGTGGATTCCATCGCCTATCGATGACTGAACCCTGAAATGCACCAAATTCTGACTTCTGTACCTTAAGAAAACTGCTATACACAGGCCACAGAACAGTAAGAATATCCAAATCTCAGGAGTAACAGTAATAGTCACAACTGTGTCCGTAGGTCAGGGAGGACAATGAACATGACTCTGGGATACAGAGTGTGCTTGCCTGTGACCGTGCTTGACACCTTGTCTTTGCTGAGTGATTTCTTAACCAGTCACCATGGGTAATGGTGGGTAACAGTTGACAAGCGTATGTAACCGTGTGTTGTCATATGTGACCACCTATGGACACTAGGGGGAAAATGTGACCGCACGTGATGCCTGGTGACCGCATCAGAGCGTGTAGGGCAACATGTGACATCTGGTGGCCGTGTGTGATCACGTGAGATCGCGTGTCACTGCCAGTGACCATCTGTGACTGCCTGGCGCCATGTTGTGACTCTACGTTTCAACCTCCAGCCTCTGGACTTTGAGAGGAAGAGGAGCTACACGCTGCAGGTGCAGGCGGAGAACACGCACCCGGACCCGCGCTTTCTTCAGACGACCTCTTTCCGGGACAGCACCACGGTCCGGATTGCCGTGGAGGACGTGGACGAGCCGCCGATCTTCGAGAGGCCCAGCTACATCATGGAGGTGAAGGAGGACGCCTCGGTCCGGACACCAGTGGGCTCGGTCAGCGCAGTGGACGCTGACATCCAGCAAACCCCCGTCAGGTAGGCCTGCACTCCGCTCCCTCTCTCCAGTTTTCTGTACTGATGTCACTTCCTGTTCCCTAACACCATGGAGAGGGAGATAATTATCACAGTAGGACCATTTGCCTTTAACCTTCACTAACAATTAAAAACAAGAATTTGGCAAGCCGCTAAAAGTAGTCAAACTGGCTCACGCTCGTTCTGAAAGCAAATCTGGAACCTTGCGATTGAGTGGTGGAGTCCCAGCCGCACCATTGCCAGCTGTAGCTGGAGGTCCAAATTTGGCGAGGCAACAATCGGCCTACCTCGCCTGGGTAATGATAGGGGGTAAGCCAGCTAGTTTGATCTGAGCGTTCTCTGGCGGCCACTCCTGATCAGGCCGGGCACCTGCACATGCACACACCAAGAACATAACCTCGTAATCCTCAAACCAAAATAATTGCTGGTGCATCTGCAGTGTGAAAAGCCGCGAGATGAATCAGAGTGAATTGTCATGTGAATCGGAGGAGCCACATGTCTATGGCTCTCACCTTCTTAAGCCGACAAAAATGTGCCAAAAGTGCAATGCTTTGTGAATGCTTTTTTGTACTTTCAAGACAAAGAGAAATTTCACTGAAAACAGGCCAATGTCTCATTTCTGTTGTTCATAAGGAAGCTTTTATGTCTTTTTTTAATGAATACTTGCTGGTTTAGAGGAAGTGTCCTCTGAAGTGTCACATAATCCCTCTTGCTGATTACGAGGATGACTCAGTAATTTGATTTGGAAGCAGAAAAAGATATTTCAATATTGTAGCTGCTGTCTCAATCTTTGAGCAGTTTCCATTCTATGATATTTATGATATCATCTATATTAGTTTGTCGGTGTTTACCTAAAGGAGAAGCCTGATCAAAATTTGTTGCTGACAGAATGTTATTTGAAACAATACAGGGTGATTTGATAGTTATATGTCTTTCTTCTGTTTTCAAATCTATCTCATATTCATCGATAGTGCCTAAAAACATTGAATAAATAA
This sequence comes from Conger conger, assembly GCF_963514075.1. Lineage (NCBI taxonomy): Eukaryota > Metazoa > Chordata > Actinopteri > Anguilliformes > Congridae > Conger > Conger conger. Next base: position 37,173,339 of record NC_083768.1, on the reverse strand, counting down.
ATTTAATTCAGAGGTTTGCTCCTGTCTATTTACTCTTGTTGGACGCATCACTTATTTGTATTGTGTTTGAGTACGTTTACAGAAATGGAGTGCAATTCAGAGTAGCAGTCAGAATCGCTTGCCAAATTACCTTTATGATTTCATAATCCATCAGGGTTCACTTGCAGTATTTTATGCCCATTCCTCCTCAAGGGCTTTTTCTGCTTAAACTAAATGAAATCTAAACTGAATCTTGTTCATTCATGTTTGCCGGATCAGGGATGAGTGCGGTAATGAAAAATAAAATTCCCGCCAGCTCGCAAAACCCGTGCCGTTTAACATTGAACCTGTCTTCCTTTATCTATCCCCACAGATAAGACAGCAGGCTGAAATGTAGCTTCGTCGTAGTGGCGCGAGTGCCAGAATATGTTAAAGTTACTGCGCCAGAGCTGAATCTCTAGCTGTGGGCAAGGATGAGGAATGTAGAATGTGCCGGAACCATTTACAGAGCTGCTATCCAAGGGCCTCATAGCCCAGCCAGCAAACACGTCCTCTCCGGGACAGAAAGTGTAAATAAGCACTTTAAAAAGGGCAATTAAAAGTCTTACCATCTACTGGGAGCTGCACTTCAGGGCCTACGCTGAAATAGACTCATCTGCCGCACAGTCCAACAGGAAGGGGTTGGACAAAATTAGTCAATTAGCGATTTAGCTTCATTGCATTAAGAAACAATGGGCCCGCATGATAATGACATAACGGCAGCTAATAGACCGTAAAATGAAACAAAAATAGGCAAACATGTAGGGAAGAGCAACGGTGAGAATCTATGCACTGGATAATGCCTCCACCTGCCCACGCAGCCCAGCCTTGAACCCAGCCTTGGCACGTGTTCCCAATGAAACTGCCACACGAGCTGGCGGTCTTCACCAGCCCTTCACGAGGCCCTACTCCCCCACACTGATCAGGGCCTGAAGTGGAGGACGGGACTGCTGAGGAGTGGCACTGAGATGGCTCGACTGCGCAAACATTTGTCTTCCTCCCGCAGAAGTGCTTCATCTCATAAAGTAAACATCATTCAGAGTGCGAAACCCACTTCTCTTCTGAGTGAAGTGTCTTCGGGTTTTTACGTGCAAACCGACTCCCTTCTTGAGAACAATGGCTTTTGTGATGTTTGAATATTGGATAAATGTATTGCATTATAATATTTAATTGAGTTGGGAATCCCCAGCCAAGTTGTGTTGGGGACCCCCAGCCCCAGGCGAAAGGAGGCCATTTTAGGGAAACCACTTACCCAGGTATATATGGGGCTTCGTTGACAGGTACTCGATCGACCGACTCTCAGATCTGGACAGGATGTTCAACATTCACTCGGTGAATGGGTCTATCTTCACACTACGACCACTGGACCGTGAGGAGACCTCCTGGCACAACATCTCTGTTATTGCCACCCAGTTTGGTAAGGGTCCTACAACCATTGCCTACAGCAGGGCAGTACCATAAAGTTTCTGTAAGGGAACTGCATAGCAATGGAACTACACAGCAATAGTTCTACATGGCAATGGAACCTGCTATTATATTCTATTCCATTCAAATGTTATTAGAATAGAATAGAATATATTTTACTGATATTCAGGAGGAAAATCACCTTGCCCCCAAGGGGAACGTATAAAAACAATTAAAGACATGCATAAAATAAAAAGATATATAGATAGTAATAAAAACAGTAAAACTTAACTACTCAGTCAGTAAAAAGACCAAGTATTTCTTCCTATAAGATAAGATAAGGAAGTAGATAAATGAAAGCATCATGTGAGTGCAGGTTGTGCGAATTCCGTAGGCTTCATTACTGCAGATTAGCTTAGTCCAACAGTGTTGAATATATGAGCAAGGCGATTGTTGTGAGCCGCTTCAGTAAACATGCAGCCATATTAATGGATAGTGTGTAAAATGGTTGCTGTTTAAATCATAAAGTTGCCCGCTAAGGAAAAAAAAAAAATCATAATGCTGAGTAAGAATTTCCTGTTGAAGTGCTGAGTGTACGAAAAATTAATCTTCTCTGTGTGTGTGTGCGCGTGTCAATGTGTGTGCGCTTGAGAGAGAGAGAGATATTGTCTATCATGTCACACATGGCGGAAGGGGTCATTTTGTAGGACACACAAAATCATTTTGATTTTGCCCTCCTGGAATTCCCCAAAGGTGAAAGTAGTATGTGTAATATGGTATTATTGATTTCAGAAGATTTTTGCCAGTAGTGCTAATATTTCTAGCATGTACTTTTGATTAGCACGTCAAACTCTTGGTTTAATGTAAGGGAAAAATTCCTGATATTAATCTTAATCCATGCAAAAGTAAGACAGACCAAATTAGTATTATGACACATCACAATAGATTCCAGAGTAAGTACTCGGAGCTAATGTCGCCATACTGAAATAGCAAACAAAGTAAATACGTTTTTCTCATTTTGTCATTTTCCCCACAGGCAATCCCAAACTGCTGAGCCGTGTGCCAGTTTACATTCGGGTGCTGGACGTCAATGACAACGCGCCCACGTTCGCCACTTTCTATGAGACATTCGTGTGTGAGAACGTCAAGCCAGCGCAGGTGAATGTCAACGACCAGTGAGCGAGACCGAATGCAGCCTTCTGTTGTTTTTATTGTTGATGCTCTCCATTATGTATACTTTAACCCAAATAACCTTGGAACAATAGCAGCAAAGACCAACTGAAATTAGTCAACAAAATGCAACTTAGTGAACAGATGATACATTGCTAGCTCCGCAACCTAAATTACAGCAGTTTAAATTTGTTTCAGTAGTATTCAAGTCTTACCAGCGGGCTGTTTGTGAGTCTCACCAAGATATTTTTAACTGAGAGGCCCTGTATGGCTGAAAACCTGGCTTGTTGGCCAGAAGAGCAGAGGGTCTCAGCAGTGACAGTGACACGTGATCTGTGTTCTGTAATAACACGTGTCTGCCGTAGGGTAATCCTTCAGCTTTCATTTCCACTCCACCGCCTACCTGTCGCCTTGTTCTCGGGGCTGGCCCCCTTGTTGTTTGGCATTACCACTCCAGGTTGCGTTCCCTGAAGCTTTTCCCATTTTAGGGTGCCTCTGTTGGATACAGGGGAGCGATCGGTGCACTTGTGTCCGGATAATTAACACCTAGTCATCTGTTACGACCATAAGGACTCCCACACACATTGAGACAGGTGGCAGAGCTGGCCTGTGATTGGCCCGTTTGGCAGATGGCTCTGAAAAGGTGCTGATATGGATTCTCATCTCAGTTGCTCCCACAGAGCCAGCATGTGCTAGCCTGCCCCGATCAGGAAGCCACTTTATCAAGAAGGGACACACACACACACACATACTCATCCACCTGCACAAACAAACGCACACACAGACACACACGCACACGCGCAAGAATACACACACACAAACACATACATACACACACACAAAAGTACTCACATGCACACACAAACACACATATTTACATGCACATGCAAATACAAACACTCACACGTACACGTACTCATGCACCTGCGCAAACAAACACACACACAGACACACACAATCACACACAGATACATAGGCATGCACATAAAAACACACATACAATCACCCTTGCCTGCATGCCCGTAAACATGCACTTGCCATTTCCTTTTGAGGATTCAAATTTTTTTATATTATTTTTTGCTGCAAGCAAACAATCATTTCTGAAACTCTTTCTTTTTTAATGGAACAAACCAGAATAGGTAAAAGAGCATTATGTGTTACCTGTCCTCAAAAGCACATGCAATAGGCCTTTACTGTAATAACCATGGGTTCTAAACAGTTGTCCAAGGATTTCAGAATGAAGATAAAGAAGAAGTAAAAGACTACAAAAACCCAATGTTTTAAACAACCTATTTCCACTGTCAGAAACATTATTAGAAAATGGAAGCTTAATGGAACAGTTGAAGTCAAGGCAAGGTCTGGAAGATCTCTGGAAGATTTCAGATAGTATGACACGAGACTGGGTGAGAAAGGCTCAGAAGAACCTACACTTCACTGCAAAAGAGCTACAACAAAGAGTAGCAAACACAGGTCTAGCTGTTCACAGAACAACAATACAATGTACTTTAAACAAACAAAGACCAACCCTGCAGAGTTACCAGAAAGAACAACCTAAACACAAAATGAAGTGTCTGAAGTATGCAAAAGAAAATATCGAGAAGCCTGAAGCCTTTTGGAACAATGTGCTTTGGACTGATGAAACCAAACTTGGCCACTTTTTGGCCACCAACAAAGAAGGTATGTTTGGAAAAAAAGGGTGAAGCCTTTGTAGAGTAAAACACCTTGCCAACTGTGAAGCGGCCAGAGGCATGGGGAATATTGTCCGAGTGGAAGGAAGAATGGATTCCACCATATATCAAGAAATAGAGGCTAATATTCACAGGTCAGTCCAGACTTTGAAGTTGGGTTGGGTATTTCAACAGAACAATGATCCGAAGCATACCTCAGAATCGAACATGAAGTACCTTTAGGAAAGACAGATGAAGGTTTTGGAATGGCCACCACAGTCCCCAGACTTGAACATTATTCAAAATCTGTGGAGAGATCTCAAACATTCTGTACACGCAAGGGGGCCAAAGAACATTTCTGAGCTAGAGGTGTTCTGCCCAGAAGAATGGAGAAAAATTCCAACTAACTGATAGGGTTCCCAAACCTTTGCACAGGGCCTTTTTTATCATTTTAAAACTGTATTGTCTCATTTAGAGGTCAGGTTTGCTTCTGTTCAATTAGATATTAATTGTAGAAGTATTTTTGACCAGAGGTGCCCATTTTTTTGCACACTACTGTTCGTATGTTTAGTTTGGTTTAGGCATGGTTGCTTGATTAGCCTTGGATCTGTATGTGTAATTTTGTTCGTTTGACACCGTTTTTGCTTTTAATTCACAGAGGATACAAACAGTGAGCGCTGTGGATGCAGACAACCCTGCTGGCGGGCACAGGTTCTACTTCAGCTTAGCTCCCGAAAGTGCAGCAAAGGACAACTTCACCGTTCGAGATAACAGAGGTGAGCAGCGCCCAACCTCACTATACCGCATGTATTGTATTATTAATAGAAGTATATATGACCATGCGCATTTCTTTGTAGATAATACGGCCGCAATTCTGACACGCCGCGGGGGGTTCAGTCGCCTGCAGCAGAACATCTACCTGGTTCCCGTGGTGATCCTAGACGGGGACTACCCCATGCAGAGCAGCACGAACACGCTGACGGTGCGCGTGTGCGCCTGCGATCGCGAGGGCAACGTGGAGCTGTGCAGCGCTGAGGCGGTGCCACTCACCGCCGGACTCAGCACCGCCGCCCTGGTGGCCATCCTCATGTGCATCATTATCCTCCTCTGTGAGTGGCCCATCAACTGAGAAGTTGACCTTCACAAAATGGCCAGCTGATTAGGATGTACCATGTCTGCTTCAGATTGTTATTTAACTCCACATTCATGTATGGATCACAAATCCGCAAAATTATATTAATTACATAAACTCATAGCATGACTGTAGCTATGATTTCAATTCTTATTATCTTAGCATCTGAAAGTGGTTGTATGTTTGTGGCCTTTGAATATCGGGTGAAAGCTCTCAACAGCCTCTCTCTCTCTTTCTCTCTCTCTCCCTGTATGCCCCTCATCTATAAGTTATATCAGTGCTGGTACATCAGTTATCTGTATTAATATAGACACACATGTTTGCAGTATAATACAAATACATATATAATTGTTTGTATTGTGGTGATTGTGGTTTAGCTCTCTAGTAATAGTGTACTATGTGTAATATAAATGCATGTAAACGTTTGTATTGCAGTGATCGTTGTTCTGTTCGCCGCCCTGCGGAGACAGAAGAAGAAGGAGCCTCTAATCATCTCCAAAGAGGACGTGAGGGACAACGTGGTGAGCTACAACGACGAAGGTGGCGGGGAGGAGGACACGCAGGCCTTCGACATCGGCACGCTGCGGAACCCCGAGGTCATGGACGTCAACAAGCAGCGACGTGACATCGTGCCCGACTCGCTCTGCCACCCTCCCGTCCGCCGCCCTGCCGCCGCCCGAGACAACACTGACGTCCGGGACTTCATCAACCAAAGGGTGCAGGAGAACGACGGCAACCCCACCGCGCCCCCTTACGACTCGCTGGCCACCTACGCCTACGAGGGAAACGGCTCAGTCGCCGAGTCTCTGAGCTCGCTCGGCTCGGCCACCAGCGAGGGGGACCAGGACTACAATTACCTCAGCGAGTGGGGGCCTCGCTTTAAGAAGCTGTCTGACTTGTACGGGGGGGCAGACAGTGACCGGGACTTTTAACATGCCCCTCCGCCCTCCTCCTCCCTAAGCACGAGCAACTTGTGCGCCACACAGCGGCCGCAAAAAACACAGAGGCTTAAAGAACTCTGCCGCTGTTTTACAAAGTGTCCTTTTACTCTTTAGCTACCAACCTTGTCAGTGACCAGGAAGTAACTTAGCACGTCCTGTGTCTGTGTCATTTCGTTCCTGCGAGGTGGAGACAGTTGACATCTCTTCAAAAGGCGTGATTCACGAACAAGAAAAATCTGTGCATACTCTATCACAAAATCTCAAATGTGTTTCTTTATCTGTTGCCTTTCATAGGAAATATCCATTCACATACACACAAACACTCACTCACACACATTTGGTTTTGTGGGAAAAATATAAATATAAGAATTAATTTTATTGCTTGAACCTATCGGTTCCATTTGCTGTGGCTGGAATTTCATAATAGAAGTACATTTCATCAACCACCCCATTTCACCTCAAAGTCTACTTCTGTCTTCTGTTCAGCCTTGCACATATGTGACTACTAGCTATCTCTAAATAACCTTATACCCACATTATTTTGTCAGGGCACATTCCTGGACCAAAGGTCGTTTCACATTTTTTGGAATGACATTTTGGATACTTCCATTACTGATTTAGGCAATACACTGAAATTGGTGTGCATATGTGTGTGTTTTTCTCTTTTGTTTGACATATTGGATCATTTTATAAGTCATTTGAAATTCATCCTGGAATTAATTGGAAATTGATCTATAGGTGTCATTGGGTAGTATAAAGTTTCTTCACCGTGCAACTGTTGTTGAAGTAATTCGAAGGACCTCGAGTAGGGATCTAAAGGACTTCATTGAAAATTGGAACGGGTTTAAAGGCATACTTTGCAGGATTTTCACCTTAAAATGATAAAACAATGACAATGAATTGATGCGTTTGTGAGTATGCATGCCTATATTACAGAATTGTGCAATGCTTCTTTCCAGGCTGGCCAGAGCAGTCTGAAATCCACTGGTGAACTTACGTTCAACTAAAGTTAGCAACCCCATAATTATTCTGCATATGGTTTTTGCTATTGGATATGTCAGTCAAGCATTTTGGCATACTTTGTACTGTCTGTCTGCCATGAATGCCGCTATTACTGCTATTATGAAAGCGACGCAATTGCAGTAACTTGGCTAGCTACTAACCTTAACTAAATACAAACATCTGTTAAATAGCTAGCTAAATGGCTTGGGTGGAAAGCAACTACTAAAGCAGATGACTTATGAAGCATATTCAACCATGGTTTTCTAGCCATAATCATCTTGGGGGTGTAGGCGGGGTTGAGAATGACGGTGTAGACGTTTTTATCGGTAGACGGGAGGGAGCAAGGAATGAAATCCTGCATAATACGCCTTTAAAGATGAGTAGATTTTTGCTATCACTTTCACTGTTCTCCATCTCTCCATCATCGTTGTTGTTTGACTGAAATAAAGAAGAGGTGATGTCATGTTAACTGAGATGTTAACTGAGTAATGCCACTGGCTAATCCACATAACCCCCCATCCCTACACTACTGTCTTACCTACAGACCACACTGAGAGGTGTCTGACATTTAACAGCAGTCTGGTGGACTAATACGATTCTTTTAATATGGAAATTGTACTTGGTGGATTTCTGTTGTGTCATATCTATCATTTTATATTATAATGCAGCAATTCAAATAGTTTTGACTTCCCTTTCACCACCTGTAGAGAGAATGTACAAATATTTTCTAACCTTCTTTCTTTTTATAAATACATATATATATATACAGTATATATACCGTGAAAATATGTTTTATATACCTTTCACTTTGAGAAACGTGTTGACATTTTTTTCTGAAATGGTCCAGATTGTGTTAAACCAGGAAATTGTGGAATCCAGGCAGTTGTTTTTGTATTTATAAACAGTGCTTTCTAGTGCATTATGGAAATGTATAATGAACGTGTCATTGTTCTCCTCAAATTAGTTTAAAATGGCCAAATGGTGTGTCTTTACCTATTTTTCTGCTTTTCCACGTAAGTGAGACAGTACCCTGAAATGCGTGTGCGTGTATGTGTGTGCGCGTGCTTGCGTGTGTGTGCATGCGTGTGTGTGTTTTCTGGGATGGTGGAGTAACGTTTAAATTTCAGCTTATGGCAACCATTGGGAAATGGTGAATCTGCCTCCCCGAATACCCAGATTGGCTCCCAGGCTGAATGTGGTGTCCTGCTGAAGAACAATGCCGTGGAATTTGTACTGTATAAGCATATGGAATTAGGTCCTAAGAAAATGAGATCATCAAGGCCGTTTGACGGACCTCAATGGACCTGCTCCATTTCTGATATGAAAAAAAAAAATCAAGCATTAGGTCTATAAATGTTCATTTAGATACAGTCGGCCCATTTGCTGCAGCTCTGCATTCTGTCTGTGACACTTTGTATTCCTGAACGGTCAGGGTTTGTTTGCAGTCACTTCCGAAGAGGATATCGTCAATGCATCTTTCTGCTTTGTATCTTGTGACTTTGTACCAAATATTTATACACACATCCAATGTTGCTGTTTTAATGTTTTAAAGAATGTTTTCAGAACGTTCCAGCGTGCATCTGGGCCATCTGCAGCTTGACCATCAATGTATTATTAAACGTTTGCATTTATTACAATAAATAAGAATTTTCAACAAAAAAAGGGCTTCTGTGATCAAAGAAACTCCCTGTCTGTGAGCCATGTCTGAACCATGCTCTCGTAACTGTGTTGACTAATTGGAAAGTCTATAATTGAGCTGTCTGGGTTTGAAATAGGATTTTGTGAGAGACAGAGAAAAGACATTTTTGAACTGAGGACCAGCAGATGTGAGTCAGATGGTGAAATGCTGTGAGTGCTATGCTGCAAATTATAGACCTGTAGACTGTTATGGGAATGTTTGTGTCCCAAGGGTTTGCCTGGCTCTCTATGTAAGGCATTAAAGCATTCAATGTGCACTGAGAAATTACAGTGGAGCATGTGACATCCACAACTTTGGTTTGCTGCTTTGGCAGTTATTGAAATGTTATGGCTCACTGTAAAGGCTCACAGTCAAATTTGCCATACAACCAAAACAATTACTTTAAAAAAATATGGACAGTGGCTGCACACAGTGTTATTAAATACAGTACACGGAACTTTATCTGATTAAGTACTTGTACAGAGCTACCACAAACTGTACTTGTACAAAGTACTTCATCAGTTGAGGTCACATTAACTCAATAATATTGCATGCAACCACTGCCATAATTCAATGACTCATTTTTTGAGGGTAGTTTGCATGAGTGTAAAATGGGAAAAAAACCTTTAAAATGGTTGCTGTGCTGCATGCTCTGCTGTTTCAGTGTTTGGATTAATCCCACAGTGACTATAAAATATAGACCATAGCATCTCAGTACTCTAAGATTGGCCATAATTTTGATGAACATGCCAGCTTGGCTGCATTCTTCTGAAATCACAGAGTATGTTCCGGCAATCAAATGTGCGAAATAAGAAATCTGGAATAAAAACAGGTTTAAACACATTCTAAGTAAGTGGGATTGTAGCCAGCATTCAGCCTAATTGCAGTGGGATTTGTCCTCAAATTTCAGCTAATTTGGGGTTTAGACCAGTTTGGATTCCTTTCTTTTCATTTTCCTTTGGATTCCTTTCTTTTCATAACTGAGATAATCAATGAAAGTTGATGTTCAATGAAGTTCTCAATGAAATAAAATTGCACTTAGACTGAATAGACTGCTACAAATTTCAGAGATTCCATTTGTACCCACGGTTCAGTCTCCAGATTCTTTGAAGGGTGCAGTCGCCCTTTGGAGAACACTTGTAACCATGGCAATGCAAAGCCCAGCACCGTGACGAGCCAGAATTGAAACATCCATTCTGATCCCGCCGGATGAACTTCCATCATCACCCTGCATGTTTCACTGCTCCCGTTGTGTGTTTGTCTGCCTCTTCTGGAACATTCCCATGCACTGGAGAATATCAGCTCTGCTGGCACACATGCAATAGTCCATTACATTGCATGTCTTTTCATTCATTTTATGTATTCATGAGCTTCCACAGGGCATGCAAGTACAGTATGTTTAAATCTCTGCAGTTTCAATGGTTTTCCAACATCCTTTCAGACAGAAAGTGTGCTCCGCTCACCTTTGTCCACCATCCTCTCTCTCAAGATGGAGAGTTTAGAGCCAGGAAGATGTGCACTGCACTTTTTCCTGTGTGTTGGCCTGATATGTTTTCACAACCATGCATTTTTAAATCTCCTTTGTTTCAACTCGAGACTTCACGGCATTGTTCCTGGTCTCCGTCTTTCAAGGTGTCCAGTCGCCTGAGAATTCACAAGACAAACAATAAGAGTGAAAGAGAAAAACACCCTGACAGAGCAACCTTGGTGGATAAAGAGATTAAACTACCCTGGGGAGTACCATCTATATTTGTGCTTCACAAGCTCTGCATGAGGTATCTGCTGCTAGTTTGAAATAAGTAGCAAACTCTCTCCTGTTTTGGCACCTACAGTACTTTGTCAGTGTAATTTTCAGTCTTTAGTTCAACCCCTAGATACAGTTTCTGTACATACTCTTACAGATTTACTGTAAGATGCCGACAAATGGTAAGGATAGCTGTGCTTTGCTCAAATATGAGGTTGGAAATAAAACAGATTTTTACAACTGACTTACTGTTCTTTTCTATTATAAGCTTTTCAAGGAATTCACCTGTTTTGCAAGAACAACATAGCCAAGACAGCGAAGCAAATGAAAACAAAGGAAATAAAACAACTGCTGTAATATAATTAAACACCCATTCTTGATATACAGCAATTATTAATAGTGTTCAGTACCTTCAATTTGAAATGTTACAGTGGTACAAATTATACAATATTTTCTATTATAAATAAATAATCAAGGACAATACTAACTTTTCTTTACAACTTAACTTTGAATGTTTTGATCTTTTTACTTGTTCATTTGATATTGAGGTTTTACCGAAAATATGATATAGTATATTTAATTCTATTCTAATGGAATTGTGAGGAGACTGGTGGTGGCATGACGGTTGATGGTGGCTGATGTCACATGACTCACATGAATGAAATTTGTCCATTTCGAAAGCACAACAGGCACATCCCAGATGCATTCCTAATGAGGAAGCAGATGGAACTACAAACAAGCGTACCCGAACAGAGCCCTCGGAAGGCTGTGTCTGATGTAACCACTGGAGACCGACTCTCACAGACCCCAGACATCATAAGAAGAGAGCTTTCATTTGCATGAAACTCGATCATCAAATCTAAACATTAAAGTTACTGTGTACAAAACATCCATTATTTGATACTGACTTGAAATAAAGACAGCATTGAGAGCAGTTCATCAGAAAATATTTTATGCACCACTTAGCCCTACAAAGCCTAAAGTCCTACAAAGCCAAAGTGGCGAAGGCACTGCATAGGCTTGTAACTCGATAGGGACTGCATTCAGGTGGGTGTGTGAAGCTTCAAGGTGTGGCTTCACGCAAATCTGAAGGAGGGAATTATGTCTTTGATGACATAAATATCAGTTATCAAAGACATTCATGTTTTGAATTGTTTCATCGCACACATCTATATACGGAGTTATTCGCAAGATTTTCATTCAAGACAGCATATGGCAGGTCCACCCTATTATTGGGTTCACAAAACTTTGCTTTCCCATTACAACATTTGTTCCCCCTTTGTTCCACTCTCACAGCTAAAAATGCAGTAAAGAAAATGTGTAGTGGGGGCAAAAATAAGTTGCTTTATTGTTTCTCCCATTTTTAGATATACACTTTACTGGACAGGGTTGAGAAGAGGCAGCTGCCAATTTGAAGTCTTGTTTTCATGTATCGTTAATGGAGTTAATGGCTTTTTAAAGGCCCCCTAGGTACAGAGAGGCGTTCTCAGGAGTATTGGGGACCCCGTGATGGGGTTCTGTGACTGCCATTCATCTGAGATTTATTCTCATCACAATACATGAGAAAGAGGCTGAGTGGGATTGGTGGCGATATATTTTGATATTTCAAACAGAGCCAAAAAAGTTCATTTTCAAAGTAAATTGTATTACAGCATCAGAGCAGGAAGCAGTCCTGGAACAACCCCAAATCTCAGCTCCCGTGCTGAGCACCTGACCTTGCAGGGGTTAGGTGTGTGGGGGGGGGGGGGTGACTGCAGGGCAGGGAGACTGGAAATTGTGCTGTTGGATTGCACATGCAGAGCACTCAGACATGGTCATTATTTTCTGTCCCAGTAATCTCTATTTTTACCCTTTTTCCATAGCGCTTTTCCTGGTGACTCAGGTATTAAAACTGGGCAGAAGCGGTTGGATTTCTGTGGCGGATTACCAAGACCAGGGAAATGATGGAATATGAAATAGAAGTATATACGTACTGTATGTGAAGCCTACTATATGCCATCGTGTCTTTATGGTAACTCTGAATCACATTATTGATAGTGCACAGTGATGTCGGATGTGCCAATGAATAAACAATTTATGTGGGCTGAGGTTTTCAAAGTTCAAATTTATTTTTAACATTCCCTTTTTCATGCACCCCCCACACTCACACCTTCATTGAAGGACATTAAACCATAGGTCCATACAAGTTATAAGACAAAATATTTGTATGACCACAAAGCAACACTCACTAATCAAAAGTTCACCTTGTCTCCTCAGCTTGTGTCATCTGTAACACCTGAAATAACAACAACATACTGCAAAAAATAAAAAGGACTTAAAATGGATCGTATTTGATGAGCTTGTTAAACTACAGTCAACACCAACATTAACAGGAAACAGACTCAGGTGTATTTGGACAAGAGCTTGACAAGAATTCCTCAGTTATCCTGAATAAAATTTTATGTTGTAACTTGGCCCCTGAAGACACACTGGGCTTGTTGAATTATTTCACACAACGCAAGAGGTGTTTATTGATCTGATCTTTTGTTGTACTCTGCTCAGAATGCTCCTGTTTTCTTCTATTCATTTTAATACACAGCTACAGCTTCACAAAATGTGTATGCTCCAAGAGCATGCATCATTTACACTGAAGATTTCTTACAAAACTATTCATAAGGCTGTGTTCTTAATTTACTTTTATGTGTATTTATTTTTGCCTGGCTTCTACCTGCAGTGAAACCTTGGGTTGGCATCTTGGCAGTTCATGGCTGTCATGCTCCTCCCAGTGTTATGACAGTCGACGAGCCATGGGGGGTAAGACACGACAGAGAAGGGAAAAGATTTGGGAGGTAATGTGTGCTTTTAGTGCAGTGCAAATGTACAAACAGGGCCTGTAATGGGCAGTATTCAACTTCCTGCAGAGTCTCTGTGGGCCATCAGCAGAAATCACAAACAGCAAAATGGTATGACATTTTTGTTCTCAGGGAGAGACCTACCTTGTGTGTGCGTGTGTGTGTGTGTTAGTGTGTGTAACCCACCCCTGGATGACGTTGGTGCTCTAGATATAAGCTAGGTTCGTAAGGAGTAAGGTATGAAGTAAGTACAATAACCACGACCACACGTGTTTTCTAGGTTACCACTTTTACTTTGCAACCTTGTATGTAACTTATGCAACAACATTGTAGGGACTACAACTTCCACATTCCCACAGGAAAATTCTGCGACGTCCACCACGAATGACGTCTAACTTGGTTCAGCCAATCCCGTAATGGCGGGAGCAATAAACGGTCCCGTATAAGAGCAAGACACGTTCTTGGGATCTTTCTTCTGCTTCTTCTCTTCGACGCACCCTTTTTGGCCATTCGCTTCAGCTCATCTGCTCAGAGACTCGGATAGAGGCTGAATGCTGCACAGCGCACTACCAGGCCTACGGACACACCCAGTTACCTCGCGGTAACTACGTGTCCTATAGTGAGTGGAAATAGTTGTACGCGGAACGCGTACCCAATAAAGCTCAACAACGAAACAGCAACGAACTTTTACACCTGGAAAAGGACCAGCGGATCAGACGACAACGCGCTGCTAAGACGGGAACACCCCAGCCTGCGCATCTCTCCCGGACACCATTCACAGCACCATCGCCGCTTCTACAAGGACAGCATGTCTTTTGGATCCAGCAATGCGTATGGACTCAGTAAGAAAACAAACATTCAGGCATAGCCAGTGTTTAGTTTAGTCTTAACTGTTTTTGTGAATCTGTGTTTCAATATTTACCATCCAACCATTGTAATGTGTTTGGTTAGCTACATATATATGTACGTGAATTGATTCGCCGTCTTTTGCGCATATATAGAGTAAAACTACGCAAGTAGTCCCTTCTCACAGCTAACTCTAACTTATTACCACACCCAGAACTCTAGCTTACTCAAGCTAGCTACTCCCACCTTTCCTTTGTTCAAGCGACACGCGCGATCGCGCGCACCCACACATACACGCCCTAACTTAACCTACTAAATTTCCTTACTAACTTCCCGTTAGTTTATCTGTTATGTGTTTGTATGTTTGTTTAATAAATATATTTTATTAAACCCCGGTGTCCGTTTTGGAATCACATAGACATGAGAGCCGAGTTAAAGCAGTCTTTCGAAGAACTTCCAACCTTCAGGTTATCGGTATGTTTGATCATTAATATTGGTTATTAAAATTAATTAATTAAAATACTAAATTTGTGGTTAGATATTTCTGATAATAGTAATTTCATGAGACTGATTACTTTTTGCAGTTATACTGCTACACAACGTTTAACTGGCGCCCCGGTTTCGTAGAGAGTAAAATCCCTGCGTTATTTGGCGGCCCGTGCGAGGACCCTACATAATTTGGAGTCCCGTGCGAGGACCCCTACAACATATACACATGTACAATACAGAAAATAATAAACGGCCCAAAATGTTGTGAATGTCTCTCCGTATGAATTGTAAAGTGTCCAATGTCCAAGTCGAAGGTGGAATCCGATGGTGGTCAAACTCCTGTTCTAGTAGGTTGATCCGCAATCCTGGAAATCCAAGTTGGGTGGCTCGCCATCTATTGAGATCGGGATCGTCCCTGTGGTAGTTCTTGATGGAATCAAAAGACGTGGTTCTCGACGGAATCAAATGACGTGGTCAAAAGACCTGACCTATACAGAAACAGGTTCAGCTCTTCTCCATTCTGTTTGTTGTACAACATAATCACTCTAAATTCAACAATGTACTGCTGCTGAGCACAATACATTTATGTATCATGTATGACGTGACCATGTATGGCGACAGTATAGAGAGTAGGCTAATCAACATTCTATGAATTTCCTATCAAATGCCTTTGAAATTAATTGACCTATTTTAGCTGACTATGAATCACACAACAACAGCCAATTACGCAGTCTTAAGCTATAAAAGATAAACATCGTCATATTTTGCGAAAATGTTTACAAGCAGTATTTTAACTTTTGCAATTAGCTGGCTCTTGCATCTCGTGAACCAGAACTTGTATTGGAATAAATCATTAATCATTCAGTCAGCTAAATTAAATATCTGTACTTACGGCCAATAAGTAACGTCACGAAAATCCACTTATTCTGTTAGATAGCTAACGTTACCTTTGTTCAATTAATTATTTCATTTTATCTCTGCTCGCATGAAACCAACATTAAGTCGCATTATACATTTTCATAATAGCAAGCGTCAGAAGCGAACAGCTATAAAACATTGCAAATCGACATCTACTTTAGGAAGCAACAACTATTGAGGATTTCGGTTCTACTGTATGTTTTCACCAAGTCGGCGTTAGTGTCCTTTCGTTAATTGGAAACTGCAATCCAAGTTTGTTACGGCAGCCATTAAAATTAAGCATAACATCGTCGCATTATAGTTAGCATGTACTGATAGTCATATTTGCATGAAATTTAAACGAAACTTCAAACGATCCACCATACTAACGTGGAGATCTAGCAATGAAAGTTTAGCTTAGTTTTAGCTTACCGAGTCTCAGCAAGGCACATACAAAAGAAAAGATGAAACCGGAGTTTCCACTGCAGTGTCCTTGCGTTCTGTTTAGCTTCTCTTCGGCTTCTTTGGTGGCTATAATAACGTTAGCTTCCAATTCTCTCGTGAATATAAAGTGCAACAGAGCGAATATGGAAGCCGGTAATAAGGCTACACGAATTCAATGCGTTTGCAGCATTTAGAAAAGACAGTTAACCTGCACGCCCGCCATAGTTTCTCGATCGTTCTGCTCAACTCTCTGTATTCATGTTTTTTCACCAACAAGCAACACTCTGGTTCAACCGGCTAAATCACTCATAAACCATATGAAAATATATTAAATAAAGATTATGGTTAATATATTGTCTTGTTTAACCATTCATTCTGTAAACCCAAATACTTCACTGGGTTACGTGTGTGTGCGTGTGTGGGGTGGTGTTAGTGCTAGTATAACTTTTTTAAGTTTGAAAAATAAAGACATTTCTAAATTATATGGTACATTGTAAATCCCTACCACCTATCATTAAAAAGGCTCACTGACTCACCCTCTGCCAGTGTTTATAGTCCTTAAATTTGGGTTTCAAAATGTATATTGGCCTATCACTCTGTATCAAAACATTGTACAGCTGTTCAACAATTCAAGCTCATTTGTTGAAAATTGGTTCTGCCACAGCCAATGGCGTGGGGGCTTATTCTCGTGTAGCTGCCCAAATTGCACTCCAGACATGCCATCACTGAAACTCTGTTTGGACAGAGACAGAGTAACAGTCTCTTTGGACAGTTACACAACTCAAACTATAAGTTACACTTGCATCATTTGTGATGGACTATCATATCTTAGTTACATACCTAGCATACATAGCCAAATAACTTGCGTGCTCAGTTGGTTAGTTTAAAGTGAAAACTTGTTTCATAAAGTCACCTGCTCGGCAAACATTTTCTTACGAGAACACTACGAAAAGACAGCAGACCCTGTTGAGTTTGTCTCTGTAAGCGTTCCTAAACAGTGCATGAGAGCACAGAAATGTATAATAATGCTTTAGATTACATATTAAATTCATAGACTGTGGGAAACTTAAACAGAGTTGTGGTCTGAGGTTGTTTGTTGTTGCAATTCCTCTGTTGACTCGAGTCCGAAATGACCTATTGTACCTTTAAACTAAACTGAACTGACCAATCTCCCTTTGGAGGAGAAAAAAGTCGCAGCCTTGGCCTTCTTTGTGGTGTATAGCCAATGCCTACAGGTTAGGCATGGAATATCAGTCAGTCAACATCGTCAGTGTCCTACGTGGATAGAATGACCCACACATGAACTTTATTTAGGCTACCTAATGGCACACACTCCAGACAAAACAATAACACGGTTGTTATTTATTGATCTCTTAGATATTGAGTGCTACCACGGGCACAACACAAATGAGTGCAGAGTGCAACTGGGCTCCTTATTTGCCAAGGCAACAGAATGACAAGTTTCAAGCTTTAGTTGGATTTAAAATGTCAAATTTTCCTGAAAGTTGAACAAGTTTGATTATTGAACCAAAAAGTGTGTGTGCACAGGCCTGTATTCTTGCGTATGGTTGGGCGAGTGTGTGTGTGTGTGTATGTGTGTCTGTTGAAAGAAAGGATACAGTGGGGTGCACAACCTGAACTCTAAAAAAAACAAACCTGAACTCTAAATTGTAGAGAGTTAATCACAAGACCATTCTGCAAATGTTAAAATAAGATTGCTATTTATTTTCATTTTTTACTGTTTATAAATTATAAAAAAGGAAAAGCGCCCCCTGTGAAAAAGTTTGGGAGCCATTTTGGATTATTCTTTGTTACTTTTTAAAAATATCTTTTCTGAGGCCCAGACCCAGGCGATTTACTTTAATGAGTCAGGTGAATATAATTCCAGGGCTGAACTTTGTATTCTGAAGTAACTCCATGCCTTCTAAAGTATGCAACTGCAGTGGCTGTTATGTCTGGTGTTAACAGCCACGGCTTACTCTAAACAGTTGTTCAAGGATTTCAGAATGAAGATGTTTAATTTCCACCAGGATGAAGAAGGCTAAAAACACTCACTCAATGTTTGAAACTACTATATCAAGAAATTGTAGATGGAAATGTTCACCAGTCAGTCCAGAAATTTAAGTTGAAGAGAGGTTGGGTATTACAGCAAAATAATGATCCAAAGCAACCTCAAAATCAACCATGAAGTACTTCCAGGAAAGACAGATAAAGGTTTTGGAATGACCACCACAGTCCCCAGACTAGAATATTATTGAAAATCTGTGAAGAGACCTCAAACATACCGTACATGCAAGGGGGCAAAAAAATATTTCTGAGCTAGAGGTGTTCTGTTGTAATTGAGTTTAATTCCAAAAGTGAGAATTTAAAGACTCTTAGCTGGCTACATGAAGTGTTTACAAGCTGTCATCATTGCCTGAGGAGGAGTTACAAAGTACTAACTGACAGGGCTCCAAAATGTTTTCACAGGGCCTTTTTTCCTTTTTTCAGTATTTGAGAAAAAAAAGAAATGGTTTCTTTCTTTAAAATTTGAACAAATGCCTCATGTTTAACATTGTACCATTTAGAGGTTAGTTTTTCTTCTGTTCACTTATATATTAATTGTAATATTAAAGGCTTTTTTTTTAACCAGGGGAGCCCAAAGTTCTGCATACTACATATACTGTACATATACATATACTGAATATATATGTGCTTACTATATTAATTCAAGGAATCTACCAAATTACTTCTTGTATAATAATCTCTTAGTGTCCCTTTATTCACAATAGTGGTCATACAATGCATCATTTATTGAATAAACAAGACGCTAAAACCCACATTGCCGAACACTCCAAAGCCTTAGCTTTGTAGATACTGCATGTGTTACCCAATCCAATCCCGAAGACGAGAATGCTTTTGAAAAACTTCTACACTAATCCTTAGTGCCCAGGCCCCTTCATATATGGTGAATATGTCTCTGAATATGTGAAAACATCACTTCTAGCACAAGCATTCAGCCAAGCATAACGGCAGTGGGGCTTGTACACTTGAGGAAAAAAGTCATTAACAAAAATCCAGCCTTAAAAAAATAAGTGTTCTCCCTTTGTGTTGCAATGTCCCCAGTTTAATTCAAAGATGGTAAAATTACCAGGGAACATAAACTTGCTTTATTGGAACTGTTAACATAATATTAATTTTGATCTCTCTCTCTCACACACACACACACACACACACACACACACATACATACATACACAAACACACTCAATCTCTCTCTCTCTTTTTAAAACCTTTTTTGGGGGGGCAAGCTTAGTGTATGGCAAGATGGAATGCAATTCAAAACACGAGTAAGTTTAGTAAGCATAGTAAGTCATCTTAATTCTCTATACTATATGAAGTATGCATACTATAAACTGAATAACAATATTTGCATGCTTTGTAGAACTTGTTCTTTTAGGTTTCTAGTTTGTGTGGTTGTGAAATCACATTGTCATGATTGGGGGGGTGCTGTGTGTATCGACTATTTATTGGTTGTTTTTTTATTATATATTTATTATGTAATTGTAATTACAATTAAATACAAATGTATTTATTCTGTAATGCCATGCTAGAATACAAATAATATCTTTGTCCTGCACAGAGGCTCAAACCTATGTTGGGGTCAGCGTTCTGATGATGATGTGTTCAGGTGGATGTTATTTCTTATGAAAACTCAAATAACAACCACAGACTTTTTTCTAACTTGGAGAAGACTTCACACAGCATTGAAGAGCATTAAAAGAGCTTGGATCCTGTTTCATTTTATATTCTGTTTTAAAGTCTTGCTTTAACTCACCAAATCCAACATTGGGTTTATTGAACGTCAGTCTATTTTATTTATTTATTTATTTTTTTAAAGGAAGCCTTCTCACATCCATTAAGTGTAACCATAGAAAGACCAGCCATGTCGATTCAGGTGACGAAGGGAAGTGAACAATACCAACCGCTTCAAAGGGCATCAACAACCTTTTCATCAGAGGAGAGATGTGCTTTCAAGTTAAGTCATAAATAGCCATTAACTCTGCTTGCTATTCTCCACCTTGAAGTGCTTATTGATAAAACAGGAGAGGAGCACCTCTTATGGGAAACAGCCACCTGTCAATTTAAATGACCTCCACATCAGGGAAGGCCTGAACACTTGTGAATAGGGGAAGGTACTCCAGCACCTTGTCAAAGCTCAGAGAAGGCTACAAAGTAAAGGAAGACGATAATTTAATTTCTATGTGAGCCATTTTCTTAAGAGAAAACCTAAGCCTGTAAAAAGGCTTCCACTGCCGAAATCTGAATAAAAGGCCAGTCCCAAGATGGCTGTCAATGCGTCTGGTTCTTTCAGCCTAGTTATCTAGAATCAAAGACAACATATGAATACAAAGCATGTGAAAGGCCTTTTCATATAAAATAAGGCAGGGATGATTGTTGATAGATATTAAATGAGCACTAGTCTTGAGTCTGCTCATAATTTTCAAAACATTTGCATAATTTTTGGTTTTGAATTTGAGCATATAGTATTATATAGCAGAAAACTGTACTGAGTGTAATAAAGGTAATCTATGAATGACACAACTGAAATAATAATAAAGATTCGTTTTTTGCTGGAAAAGAGCACCACCATTCAAAAAATAGTATTAAGTTCATCTGAAGTGGTATCTACTGATGTAAGTTATAGGGTTTTCCATTAACCATAGCCAAGGAGATTAAGTCTTTAAAAACCTGCAGAATTGCTATAGCTGCTATAGTGCCCCCTAATGGCTGACTGGTCCCAATATATACATGGAGATATTAAGTCAAGTCATGGACATTTTCACCATGTTTCATGATGAAGGCTGTTTCATGAATGATCATCATAATCATATATTTTATTTTCCTGAGCTCAAAGCACTGCAAATGTAAATGATGGCATTGCAGGGCCACTATGTCACAAATAGGTGTTATTGTGGTAACCTGAGTAGAGGTTGGGGAACATACCTGCCAGGTATTGTAGCTCTATAATTTCCGTTTTTGCTGACCATTCAGTAAAAAAAACAAAACAGGGTTTCAGCACTTTGCCTTGACCCCTAACTATTCACTCTTCTTTGCTAGACAGTTTGTCGTGTTCAGCAATGACTAATTAATCTTTTATTGGAAAATAAAGTCCAGCTAACTGCCCAGCTTCGTCTGAATGTGAAACCCACCACTGAAAGCCTTTTCTACTTGTACTTAGCAATGATAAAAATAAATCTCTTCATACATTCCCATTGAATCCTGCTCAAAACTGTGAGTGAGTATGGTGCACGAATGATGATTTCCAAGCTCACCCCTTTCAAGTCAAAGCCTTTTCTATTCTTTTGTAGCTCTGCCTTTGATGAAGAGCTTTTGTCTGCCTTGCCACATTTCAACATGAGCACTGCCCACATTGATTTGGCTCCATAGATTTGGAGACCAGGATTTTCAAAAATGGTGCGGCACACAACTGAGTATCCTTAAGGATTACACTTGCTCCACATAGATCAAATATACACAATCCCTGGAAAAACCACAAACCTGTCACCAAGGAAATCCTACACCTGTAACCCAGAGAAATCCTATATCTTGGATAAAATATGCCTGTTACCAAGCAAAGAAGGCTTTTAATTTGAAAGACCGCACAGTTGTAACTGGGAAAAGCTACAAAACTTTGACCTGGAGAAGCAAGAGAATACGCACCTGGAGAAAATTTTTTTAACCCTGATATGCCACACAGTTGTCACCTGAAGAAATCACACACCTGTTACCTGGAGAGATGCTTCCTTTGAAAGCATAGTCGATTATTTAATATATTAATATATAATATATTAAGCAATAGATCAGATAAGGCATTGAGGTGTCAATTTCTATTTTGATAGGCAAATACAAGTCAATACAGACAACCAATTTAATTTCAGAAAAAAATATAGTCTCATGAATATTATCTCTTTTCATAGATTCATGAATGAATAAATCTGCCACTATTTACAGAATCCTACTGTCTTTGACTGGAATGGACACTTTACCACTGATTGTACAAGGTGCAATCCACCAATCCATTTCAAGTGAAACCATGCCAAACTACAATGGCACAATTTATAGGAAATACATTATCTAGCTTTAATATAGTTGTAATTGCGATGCAAAATTAAGTGGATTATAGATGTGTTTGTAACAGTGACTATTGATCTGAACATTTCTACCACTTTGAAATAGACACAGTGTTTGAAATTGACTCAGTCCTCTGTAGGCTGTCTGTTTTCTGCATTGCCCATATGACCACAGGCAATTCATCCCCTCTGAAATCACTCCACGAGTCTCTCTAAAATGCAGGCATAGCAAAACACTGACATAACATAACTTTGAAGAGAGGGAGTTAGTCTTTTCAACCCTCTCTGTGAAGAGCCTCCATCCTTCGATAGCCCTGAGGTTTTCATCAACCTCTCCAGAGGAGCTCTGGTACTCATCTCCTAAGTGCCCAACATGGTGGTCCAGTAAATGGTCACAATGGGCCTCTTTTGGATGGTAACTTAATTGGCACTTCAGAATCATTGTATCTCAGACCGTTGAAAAAATGGAAAGGTTTTTAACGACAATGTAGTCTCGTGAAAGGGGCGGATATGGCAATTTATTAACAAACGTGATTGAAGCAGTATTTTTCCCGCTTAGCATTTTTTTTCCTGGAATGCATAATTCATAGTTAAGAAAAGGAGATTTCTTATTCATCATTTGGTCATTACAGTGAATGCCATATATTTTAAAATGTTACAAGAATGGCACTTGATGCAATCAGGATTAATTTCCTCCCTGTCTGTTTAGCAGGATAAACTGGCTTCCTATTAAGGAATTCCAGAGCTAGCTGAAGACCATGCAGTAACTGCAGTTCAAGACTAATAGTGGCTTATTTTGAAGATTCAGTTGGTACTGATTCCTAACGTACTGTTTCCTGGTTCTTGGCATGCTGCATGCAATAACTCTGTCACTTGGTTGGAGGATGGGGGGGGGGGGGTTCTTTATGTCAGGGATTACACAGTACAGCATGTAATCTGCAGCCAGTCTGAGCTGTGGGTGGGACACAAGTCATGCGGAAGGAACTTAATGTGTGTTGCTTCATGAAAAAAATAAATTAGTTGTGTGAACAGAAACATATCAAATCAATATTTGTGTGGGCAGGCCTTAATAAGGATGTCCAATAAGTAAATTGATTATGAAATACCTGAGCACTCATTTTGAAAAAAATAATACTACACAACAAATGCATGCAGAAGAATTGAAATGTTAGATTTAGGGCCATGATTTAGGCCATAATTCTTTGAGTTTTATTTTCCAAATATAATCATCACACAAAGATCCTTTGAAAGCTATAATTCAGTGTTGGGAGGGGGGGCAGAAATGGGAAAATGTTGATTTGTAAAAACCGCAGGATGCCAGATCAATTCAGTGAGACTGATGCCATGTCAGTAAGCCAGGGGTGTGTGTAATGGAGGTGTGAAAATAAAGTCTTTATCCCAGGCTGATTTAGATGTAAAACACCCTTTTACAGCTGCTGGGAAGGTGAATCACAGAAGACATGTTGCGGAAACTCTTTGTTTTTGACGTGACGCTCCCTGCTGTGTTCTAGCAACCATTTCTCACAAACTAATAACGTGTGATAGGTCTGCTGTTCTGACTGCTATCTTTAGGACTGTGGATATATGCCCTGTTGCAGCACACCCCCTTGATTGTGGGGCGTGTTGAGCATGCAGGCAAATCCAGCTGATCTTCCAGCCAACACAACAGGATCTGAGGTGTTTTTCCCTGCAAAGGGGGTATCTGTCTCTGGGTTGTCTGTGTGGTCCTTCTGAAGATGTGGCTAACAAGGCTGTTTCAGATTACATTGCCCCTGTACTGTTTCAGTAACTGGTGTTTAATTGCACACATTCATGAACACAATATTTAAGGATCATGTTGAAATTATGAATGGGCTGTATGTTTATGTTTTGTTTGTTATTGTTTTTTTTTCTTTAAAAGGTGGACACTTTGCACACACAGGGTAGAGTTGAAATATATTTGAGGATCACGTTGAAGTGATGAAAAAAGCGTGTTTTGATGGGCTGTATGTTTATGTTTTATTTGTTGTTGTATTTTTTTCTTTAAAAAGTGAACACTTTGCACACACAGGGTAGAGTTAAAATATATTTGAGGATCATGTTGAAGTGATGAACAAAGCTGTACGTTTATGTTTTGTTTGTTTGGGGGGTTTTTTCTTCTAAAAAGTGGACTCTTTGCACACACAGGGTAGAGTTAAAATTCAACATTCCTGCAGCTCTGCAGCTAATTCCTTCAAGGAGATAAATTGTAATTTCTCAGTGATGCAGGCAGTCACTCAGTCTCGCTACAAGTGTGTAGTGGATCCCTTAATCCGCTTTCCTGGTTCTGCTCTGTGTTCAGGGCTATGCGCACTCTGCCTCATGGCCAGAGCAGACACACCGAAAGTCACTGTCACTTTGTGCAACGTTGGAACTGGAAATCCTTTTACAAAAGCTTTGATCTGTTATTCCAAACTCAAAACTCAATTATTCTATGGGCTGCAGGCCTTTCTACGTAAACAACTCATGTAGAGAAATAGACGAGTGAGAGAGGGAGAGAGAAGAAAATAAAAAGAAAGAAAAAGAAAGAAAGTAAGAGAGTGAAGGATGAGCGGGAACTTTTTCATCTAAAAACAATAACGATACCAATACCATCCCAATATCAGCAGAATAAATGCATTCTCATTACACAGAGCCTCAAACCTCCACACCTGCCACTACGGTGTCATTTCCATGAAACTACACTTAATTCCATGAAACTATAAGCACAAAACCCATACCCAGTGTCTGCAAAACGTTGCTGCCATAGCATACACACACGCCTTCAAATGATGGATGAAAGATAATATTATAATAATCCTCAGGTATCAATACGCTTTCACTCATTCGGAGTTGTAATATACAGCTAGGTTATTACAGAGTATATCTTCTCAAATATGTTTTTTTCCCCCACAGATTGCAGTACTGCATGACATAGGCAGCATAAAACAAAACAAAAAAAAACATAAGAAAAAGGAAGTGAAAAATAATAGACAGATAGGCAGGTAAAAAAAAACACAAGAAATGATTAAGGATCCTGCCACTGCACTTGATCAGGCCAGGGACTTCACAAGCAATGCCCATCTTGCTCTCCCTGATCTAGCGGGATGAGACAGTATTGCACTGCAGATGTACAGAATTGAAGGGATGGAGACTCGGGGTTGGAGAATGCCCTGGTTGCTGATGGCTGTGATATTTCCCCCATGCTGGCCGGGGACACACAATGGCACAGTGGGCAATGCTGTTCCTTCTGTGTCACCTCCGCTTTGTCCAATCCGCAATGGGGCTGGGTATCTAGTTCACACATTCTCTGAGTGAGAAAAAGAAGAGGATGTACTGCCTCCATTGTGCCTGATTTCCTCTCTTTTTCAATTCCCTCTGGAAAACGTTCACTGTGAAGTCGCGTGTGATAACCTGATCCTAAATGGAGATATGAAAAATACAGATGGATTGATTTATTTGACAGCAGAGCAAAGGCTCACTGGTGAGCCTCAACGGACCTTTTGGCCCAAGGGGCAAGGGTCAAACCCTGGCCTTTACCCAAGTGCATTCAGTTCAGTGCCTATGATGCTCTTGTTCTGCAGTCCGCTGAGTTTCAGCTGAGGCAAGAAATGAATGCAATATGAAACACTCAGCTCATGCTCCCGGGGGCCACAGATACCTTATTCTGTGGACAGAAAATAATAGCAAATGAGCACACCAGACACATTTTAAGAAAAGACCGTAAATAATGAGCCCCATAATAATGAGAAATTGTTTGATAGAGTTTGCAAAAATAAAACTGTTTAAGTATTATTGCACATAAAGGGATGGGTTAGATTGTTGAGAAGAGGAGCTACAGCAGAAGTTATTTCCTGTTCTGATATGAACATCTGTCAAATGGGTGTTTGGGGATTTGTCTTTGTTATGGTGAGAATTATTTGGTCATCAACTGGAGAGGTCTTCCTTTGCTAATAATTTGCTATTACTGAGCTCACTGGTGGTGTCTTATTTCTTAATGACATTCCAAACAGTTGATTTGTTTTCGTAAGCCTAAGGTTTGGTCTATATCTCTGTTTTTGACTCCAAAGGCAATCAAAAGCCTAGAATCAAAACTAGATACTCAAAGCTCTCTTATACAGCGAATAAGTAATTGAATACACCTGAATAATCAGAAAAACATGTGAGCCCAAACATACATAACAAGTGCTGTAATTTCTACATGATGAAGCCAAAATGTATAATAACACCTTCAACAGAAGCTGAGTATGTGCAATTTAACCGAATGTGAGTTGTTTGATTAAAATTCTGAAATTGTGGAGAGCCATGTCAATAAAAAATATGTCTTTGTCCCAAGACATATGGAGCTAACTGTGTATACACTCAGTGATACACACTTATTTTTTTGACTTATTGGTCTTCTGCTGCTATAGCCTATCCACATAGAGGTTTAAAGCATGTGTAATGTGTGGTTATTTGCGTTACTGTCACCTTCCGGTCAGCTTTGACCAGTCTGGGCCTTCTCCACTGACCTCACTTATTATTATGTTATGAAAAAAAAATTGCCCACAGAAGTCACTTCATGTTTTTCGTTTTTCACACTAGTGAGTTCAGCAGTTTCTCAGATACTGGAACCACCCTGTCTGGCACCAACAAAGTTCAAAGTCACTTAGATCACATTTGGTCTGAAAAACGGTTGAACTTATTGACCACGTCATGCGTTTATGCATTTAGTGGCTGTCGCATGATTGGATGATTAAATATTTGAAATAACAAGCTGGTGTACAGGTCTACCTAATGAAGTGATCAGTGACTGAGTGTATAATATCTGTGTAGGCCTATGTAAGTCCTGAAAAAGAATTCACAGCAAGAAGGTGACATCGCATTTTGGCAAACATTTGGCCACTGGCTGTGAAACAGAATAAAAAATACTTATCTCGCATGGGAGAAGAGAATTACAATTCCACAGTTGCTATCAGGAACATTATGAGGCGGTTTCACACAAACTGCTGTTCCTGAATGCAGATATGCCTGAGAGCCAGTGTGCTATTCAAACAGCACTCTCTGCTGGCATGCCAGAAAACAAGGGCAGGTCTGGGATATGCCAACATTAGGCAATACTATCGATGTGTCAATTAACACACATCCATTTTTGAAATACTCGAATGAGCAGGGAGCACGCACTCAACAGACCTGTCTGAAACCATAACGGCATTCTCTCCTGCCCATTTAGCAGTGTGTGACATGGCCAGCTCCTGGTTTTGTTTGTATTATTAGTGTAAATTCTCCACTGTGTTACACTGAGTCTTTGGACCCTAGCAGTGCAGTGTGTAACACATTGTCCTAATGACACGATTGTCACAGCAACCTCAAAACAGGCACTGGCCTGGTGGTGTCGGCAGAGTGAAAAGCCATTGTCCTATATTGTTTTATTTCTCTGCACTTTACTGCGATGAGAAAGAGAGAGAAAGAGAAAGAGGATTACTGTCATCTTTAAATAAAAAATGCATTGCCTAATCTCACATTATATCTGGCAATGAAGTAATGCATGGGAATGTGGACAAAAGCTTTGGATACTGTGTATTTATTTCATTTTATTCTGTTTCTCTGATGCACGTAGACTTATGTATTTTATCTTTGTGTATCATTTAAAAAAAAACATTTACGTACCTATATTCCTCCCAGTAGATGTGGTTTTAGATATAGATATAGTAATATTCTCATTGGGAGTTGTATTTATACCAAATCAGACAGACCCTTTCAGTTTCTTGTAGTTGTAGCAGTAGCATTAATGTAGTATTAGTAGCATCAGCAGTAGCAGCAGTAGTGGTAAGCAGCAACATTAGTACAGTGCTAATAGCAACAGTAGACCTAGTATTGTAATAGTACTGACTTTGCTAGTTCCCCTCAGTAATGTATTCTGCATAAATTAAACAAGCTGTATAAATGGGTAACCTGCAAACTGCACTGTATGTAAACCATCTGCTGAGAAAGGCGCAGACATGCTCACTTGTTTAACTACATTATATAAAACGGGAATATTATGTATAAATATTAGCTTAGCCTTGGAAAAAGCTTGCATATTTGGGTAATACCAAAGAGAGCTCATTGACACAAACTTTGACAACACTGACTACAGCAAGCTTACCCTCAAGTCATTATATTAATTGCACACAAAAAATCATTAAAAGGCCGTATCAATCCTTCTTCTGTGTACCATGTCAGCCATGAATCTTGTGCTAAATTATAATCGTGGAGTATGTGTTAAAACTGCTATAAATTCTTAGTTCAGTGCACGTTGTAATCCTGGCCCCGGTGATTCTGTTAATGGCCATCACAGTGACCTCCTTTGACCTCTGATAACTGCCATTAAAGGTAAAAAGAAAGGAAGTGTAAAATAGCTTTGTGTGAGAATGAAAAGGACACAGCAGTTGTGTGGCGTGCAGTGGGAAAGAAAAGCGCAGGCCTGATGCGTGGAATAAACTGTATTGAAAATATGATATTCACTGAATCAAAGATAATCCCCTTTCTGACCTCTTTAATAGGAAGGCTTAGACAGACACACAAAGCTGAACCATCTGCTACCCAGTGGCCTTTCGCAGACTTTAATCCAAAGATAATGCACACATGGAAATTAGGGACATAATCCCCATACAGAGTGTACTGTATATGTTACATATATTCATTTTTGATATGAATGAAAATGACGGGCTTATCAGACACACTTTCTTGCATGATGCTCGGAGCTTGGCCTGGATCACATGACCGTAAGGTCAGTGGTTTCACTTCAGATCAGGAGGTCCAATAATTCAAAAGCTGAAGAAGCTAGACCCATCAAGTTCAGGCATGCATATGGACAACCGGAGAACTTTTCCTATTTGTGTGTGCGTGTGCATGCGTGGAGTGGGGTGTGTGAGAGAGAGTGAGAGAGAGATGTGTGTGTGAAGGCAGAAACATCTGTGATATCAAGGCAGATCTAACATGTTAGCTTCCTATGTGGGATCCCATCTGTAATTGCATCTTCAAAATCTTATTTTCTACCTTCAGAGCAGGTAAACAGCCTCAGGAAACACTCAATGGAACTGCAATGCTTCTCAGCCATGACTGCAAGTGCTTGAAATAGACTACAAAGACCCATTTTTCTCTCTTCAAGGTTTAGACAAGTGATAAGAATGAAGCCTGAACTTTACTGAACAGAAAGCTTATTCATTATGAAGGATAAGAGATTGTCTACCCAAGTAATATTGCACAGAACCGTGTACAGTGTCAGAGACTATCACAATTATGGCAGCCTGAAAACCAACACACGTCTGTAAAGTATAATTTTCTGTATGGAGCCAATGAACTGTGCTAAGCAGAATAGCACACCTGTAAGAAGGAGCCAGTTTGGTTGTATTTATTTTTTTGTTTATTTATTAAAGCATTGATTTGTTTATGGTGTTCAATATCTCATGTATCTCCAGGGATGATGCATCACAAGCTTTCATTCATAGACTACAGAAGAGGACATGCTGGTCACACAGAACATTAATAACTTCTGAATCACTGCCAGCAGACAAACTCCAGTGTCCCAGACCAAAGTGGACACGACCTGGATTTACCCGGCTTACCCCTCTTTACCCTCTCTGTCCTCCGAACCCCTCCAAATCCCCCCACCCAGACATCCCCACAAGAGGAGTCCGTCTGTGCGGCCGCGCTTCTCCCTGCTGCTCCCCTGAGAGAATATTCTGGAAAGGCACGGAGGTGTTGGGACAGCTTGTGCATAATTCAGGCCCCGCTGGGCATTATGGGGGATCCTGCGAAGCTGGCAGGCATGGCTACCGCTGGCATCAGCTGTTTTTTTTCTCCCAAGAAGGCAGACTATGCTGGACCAGTGCTAAGACCTAATTGTTTACATATTTAGTCCATTGTGTTTAGTCCAGTTGTAGCTTTCTGTGTTCCACTATCCACTAATGGGAAAATGTAGAATACAGTGATCTGGGACAGTGTGTACTGGAGAGTACAGATACCACCCCCGCCCCCCTGCGAAAGGGTGGATAGAAGCCTCCAGACTACATGGTCGGAGCTCTGAAGCAAAGCTCAGTGGAGCTACCTGGCTGAATTATTAAAATCATGGGTATATATTGAGTCCCTGCTAGGGCCCTGTACGTACAGTATCTCCCTTTGCCATGCCTTCCTTCCATGCAGTCTCATTGCCTGCCATTTTGTCTCCAACACAAGCCCCTGAGCATCACAACAATATGTCTTGTGTTTCCAGCATGTGTTTGACAACAGGTTTCTTTCACTGTTGAAAAAGACACAGTGTTAGTATTGAGACATATACAGATAAAGAACACTAAGGTGGAGCACTGACACAGAGAACCCACCCTGCTGAGGAACAGAGTTAGAAGATACAGAGAATACAGATTCAGGCTCAAAACTGAACTGCAAAAGAGCGGGAACCCACATAATTAAAGCAGACGCCAAACCCAGATGAGACCACAGATTCTATTTAACAACCAGCTGATCAGATCCTTCATTCTTTCCATCATCAATGTTTCTCCAGGACAGGAGTTTCCAGCTACAGCAGTAAAATGAGTTAGAGGTGTAATATTGAAGTACAGCACATTCATTGGCATTACCATTGTTGCCAGTCTTACGAATGTGCAGTATCTGATGGGCTGACAGAATCTCTGATGAAACCCTGGGATGGAGATGAAACACCACGGTAGGCAAGATGCAAAGGACGAACAGAGAGTCGGACGATAGAAATGCAACACTGAGATAACGGAGGCGGAGATGAGGAGATTCTATCAGTGAGTCATTATTTATTTATCAAAGCTCTGACAAAGACAGATCCACTCAGCACATCTCAATGGCCAGGTAAAGGAAAGGAAACAGTCTGATCCACGTTTGATTGACATGGCGAGGGAGCTGTACAGAGCCATATTACCACTTCACTGTCAAGCCCCCCTCACCCCCAACATTCAAATAGCTTTATTGGCATGGCAAGAAAAAAATTCTGCTGCCAAAGCACAGATACATTTGCAGGTATAGCATACAGTCAACAAAGGGAATACTATTGCTGAATGAACTGACTCAATAAAATAGTAATTAAATAATGCAGCTGAGAGGTATATTAATGATGAATGCAGAGCAGATCTTTAAACTGAGGGCAAATTTTAATACATTTATGGTAATTTCTTTATTATTTTAACACACACTGTCATTGTAAAGTACAGGATTAAAGTGCTCTCCAATAACACAGTAAAACATAATAAAACAGCACACATAATAAAACGATGCCTTTTTAAAAGAGAGCAATAAAACAAAGATACATTAAATTTAATGAGGGAAACTTATGAAATAAGTTTACTTTATTTCGGTTTTCATTAAAGAAAGAGGGAAAATTTACTGTATATGCATTATTGCTCATGAAGGTACAGTATGTGGGGGATTGTTGAGAGGAGAAGCTACGCCATGAGTTATTTTCTGTTCTGACTGCGGAGAACATCTTTCATTAACTTATTTATCAGTGGCGTTTTTGACATAGAAATTCTGGTGGGGCATCAATCAGCTTGGCAAGCCTACCTGTGATTATTGTGAGCCCCAACCTTGCTAGTTTGACACTACCCTTTTTGCACTCTATCACTAGCTGCCCACTTGCAAAATAGGGCTACGAGAACGTAGCCTACCCGGGGAGAGCAGATGGGCCTAGCATTTATAAGAAAAATAGCGTTCAAACGTAAATTCTGGTAGAACATGCAATTAAAAAGCAGTTCACGGTTTTGCTTGATCATTGCCAATTCTATGCAATGAGGAAAAGGTGAAATAAAGGCGGACAATTAAAACTGAATTATCATAGAATGGTCTTATTATATGGAATTATTTCAGCATGCTTTATTATAGTTGAATATTAGTACCACACAGAGTAAGAAAAGTGAATGAATAGGCTATAATCTACCTTAAATTGTGTGTAGGATATGCCAACTATTTTCCTTAATTTTACAATAACACAACAACTACTTAGCTTTAATACAACAAGCTATATCACAGAATTATTCGATAAAAATGAGTCCAGTCCAGCCCAGTTAATTTCTTTGTTTTTTTCTACAAAGTTTCTGAATGAATCTTTCTGTGGTGAGATGTAAAAAGCACCACAAGCTGCTCGTCTTGCTAAAATGCAAAAATGGGTCATTGCAAAGGATTTGACCAAGCCTACCACATCCCCATTGAAATTTCACTCCAGATTGAAATTGTGGTTTTTATACTTTCCTGCTTGGGTGATGAGGTTTTCAACCTTGTTTGTGATTATATTTTCATAAACTGTGATATATATTTGGCTAAGCTAAGTCTGCTAGTTATAACAAGACCACTACTACAGCTATGATGAGAATAGCTAGAGCTGGCCTATTGACACATGTGGGTGTTACCAGATGTGGGTCCCAGACAATCTGTGTCATGATCCTGGATTCTGTCTGTTTGTTTAATTCCTTATTCTTGTAAATGTATCATTTTTCATATTCGTGTCTGGTTTTCTGCTTACATTCATTAGTCATTGCACTCGTCTTCCCCTGAGTCTTTATGTTGTTCTGAGCCCAAGTTACTTCCCTGTCTGCGTGATTCACTACTCGAGTGTTTTCTGAATTTTCCGATTTCCCATGATTCCTTCTCAGTCTCGTTTTTCTTACTCCCTGCTTTCCTCCATTTATGTTTGTAGATTGCACTAATATATTAAACCCGACTAACATAGAATTTGTACAGTACTAATTATATTAACACACTAATATGCTCGTCTAACTAACAAACTAACATTTGCTAGTCTTGGGTATTTATAGTTTAATTATATAGTTGCCTCCCTGTTCTATCTCTAATTGCCTGCCTTAATTCAGTGAAGTATTCATACCTGCTCTCCACTATCTCTACATTCCTTAACTCTGTGCAATTGGCTACTCCCTAGTACATGTGTGTCTACGTGAATCCAGTCCCGCGTTTTCATTCCTCCCTTGTCATTGTATGATTGCCCTTGCATGTGTCTCACTTGATGTCTATTTGTTGGACCGCCCTCACTCCCATGCCCTGTCTAGGTTGTCTCATTCCCCTGTGTATTTATACCTGTCCTTTTCAGTTGCTCTTTGCTAGTTCGTCTTTTCATGATTTCGAGTTCCGAGCCCTTGTATTCCTTCCCCCTTGTTCTTTTCCCCCCTTGTTCCAGCCTCCTTGTTCCCGTACCTTTGCAGCTTAGATTTTTCTGGTTTTTGACTCTGGTTCTTCTCTGGACTGCCGTGTTTGGACTGACCTCCCGATTTTTTAACTTTGTCTGTTTTGATTACGCTCTGTCTGCCCCTTCATCTGCCTTAATTAAACCTGCGATTTTCTCATAACCCCTGGGTCTGCTATTGGTTCCTCGGTCCCCCACCTGTGAAAATCTGGCCCCATAGACCAACATAAAAAATCCGGTATGACATGCGCAGGAAGGGTTCCCTGCCGTACTGCCAGGGCTATGGGTTGTGGGGGCAGCCCCACTGCAGATAATTGCCAGCATCAAGCGCCATACGCTACAGTACCGATTGCATTTTAAAATAGGAACTACAGATAATATCTATCAAAGGTTGAACGATTCAAAACTCATTTTCTTCGTTGAACTGCGGTGCTTCAAAGCAAGGGCGGTTCTAAAAGGGTGGCCGGGGTGGTCGGTGCCACCCCAATGCCACTCCGCACATAACCAGTCTGCTTTTACCAAGATAAGGTTTTTACCAAGACCATCTTTCCTGTTTTGCTGCACATTCGGAAAGGCATCATGTCAGAAGCACCAATCTGATTTGCATGTTACTGGCTGTTTTGTCAGTAAATCTGTTTTTACGAAGACAGCGTTTTTTCCGCTTGCTAGACTGCCAAATGTGCGGCAAAAAAGCTAAAGTTACATATTGGTGGTGGTTGAGGTGAGTTGCTCCCTCAATACTGTAAAGCGCTTTGGGTGTCTAGAAAAGTGCAATATAAATGCAATAGTCTATCTATCATGAAATAATATCAAACTAGTTACCTAGCTGACGTTAGCTAACATTAGCATTAGCTGACTTAATGGAAGACTACTCACTAGCTAGCTAGCGAACGTTAGTCTCAACAATAAATAAATTACTTGAATACTGTGTTGATTTAATATAATATGGCCCCCTTGTGTACTGCTAGCTATCTCAGCTAAATATATATAGCCAAATCACTAACTTATCTAGTTAGTTCGCTAACGTAACATTGTAACAGATGGTTTGAAAGAATGTGTATTTACATAATAATATTGCATTGATGCAACTACTCAAGACAATAATTAATTCATATAGTTTCCAAAAGCTCGTAAAAATATTACATGTAAACATTCTTCTCATGTCACATTGTGACATTGCTGTGTCTGACCCCTCTATTGTTTTAAAATATTTAATTTAAATAAAGATCATGTCGTTGTTCCATTTCTGTTCTCTGTATTAACTCAGAAGAAGACTCACATGAAGTGATTGGATAAGTAATATGTATCCGAGCTGGTGAGAATACGATTTCAGACAAAGCAACAATGTGTATTATGATAATTTTAATTAATTGAATTAATTATTTTAATCATATGAAGTTAATTTGTTAGAGCACAACCCACAAATTAGTTAACAGGCTTAGTTACAGGTCAGAGCATTATTTATTGTAATAAATCTCAGGTACATCATGATGATAATACACATTCTTGCTTTGTCCATGTTGTAAAATGGCAGGGATCGCTCTACACCTTGTAGTTTGTTCTGGCCTTAAATATGGTCAAACAATTTGTTTTTATTCTTGGTCCATAAACATCTAATTGTCTTATTATAACAATATATTATGTAATGCATGTTATACTATGCATGTGAAACAATAAAATAAAATAAATAACCGAAAAAAATGTTTTGTTAGCACGAAGCCAGGAGATATGGTGGCCATCCCCAGACAACCCTTGGACCCCCCTTGGCCACCCCAGTAAATAAATCCTAGAACCGCCTCTGCTTCGAAGATAAGAAAGTCAATGAGATATAAGAACGCAATACCGCCAACTAGTGGTGGGGGCAGCCCCCAGCGGCACCTAATGTAGAGACGCCACTGTTACTCCCTGCCTCTGCCTGTCTCCCTCTTTCTCCCTCTACCTCTCCCTCTCTCTCTCTCTCACCCCCCTCCCCCACTCAAAAGTTTGACAGTTGAACTCAGAGCCTTGGAGCTGCAGAATAAATTCAGCACAGAATCCTCTGTGGGTTCTCAACTTCTTTCTGTTTCACTCAACTCCACCCAACTCACCCAAAGCAACACACATGAAGTGAGCGTCACCCAAAACAACATGGAAGCTGTGTGCGCATGAGTGTGCACAGAAAAGTTACACTGAATTAACAAAATATCTCCATATGGATACACCGGAGACACGCAGCAGGGGAATGAATGAATAATATATCATAATCTGTCCAAACTATTAGAAGATGAAATACTTCAACATTTATTTTAACATTAGTCTCGCACATCAAGACCTGGAGGGGCATCTATGAAGTGACTCCATTCCAGTTCAGCTCTTAAGCGCTTGTAGGAAGCAAGCAACGGATGACGTGTGTGCCAAGTGAGCATCAGTAGGTTTGCCAATCTCGAGCATCACCATACACTATGTGGCGATGGGCTTGAGTGAACTGCTCCCAAACGCTGCCCACACAATACTGGCACCGGTTAAAAGAATGTGCCAACCCCACAGGCAGCTGAGAACAAACATTTATTTATTTGTTTATTTACTTATTCATTCATTCGGTTATTTATTTATTTATCGTAACCTATTCATTGCGCAAGGCCATCTTGAAAAACACACTCAATGCACATCGCCAAAGCAACGGGAGCGATACGCGAGATGAGCTAGAGTAAAGATACCATATGATAAAGAGCTGCTGCCAAGAGCAGCAATCTGAAAAACAGTGCTAAAATATATTTAGCAGTATATATAGACTAAACACATTTTAAATAATGAACGTTATTAAATAATGAAGATCCATGAGATGTGCTTAAATGAGATTCTCCTCTGTTTATTGATATATTCCTCTTTTTTTGTAATCCTATTACTCACAATCATGCAATGAGTGTATGAGTTTGCATACACATGCCATAGAGCACTACAGGGGAGCTAGGACCGATCGCTCCAAGAGACAAAACCTGCTTGCTACAGGAGAGCTAGCACTGATCACTACAGGAAAGCAGGCACTGGTTGTTACAGGAAAGCAAGGACAAATGGTTATAGGAGATCTAACACTGATTGTTTCAGGAGAGCTAGCACTGATCGCACTTGATGAGCATCTCACTGATTTCCAGTGACTGGACGCCACAGCCTGTAGTTACTCCTTCATTTTAGCTAAATCGTTCAATTGTTTTTTTGGCCCCGGAACAATTCACTGAACAAGCAAATTAATGAACTTGACTTTCTGTCGGTGCTCATTCTCATTTCCAGAGGCATTCTTGCTATTTTCCTTTTCCCTTTTCCCCACCTTCAGCAGCGCACGTATATCTGGCAGGTAACTGACAAACGAACAGGTCCAAATCAGCATTTGACCAAAAACTTGCATCAAACCAAATGACCTAAGTGAAAATCCGGCACGCAGTGCAGAAATCACAGCAGTATATGCATTTCTGAAACGCAATATTACAATAATAAACATGAAGCCCCCTCCGGGACAATCTTTGGAGGAATATGGCAGAAAGTGTTCCGAACAATTCCACTGCAGGCTATATCATTCCGTTAAAAAGGAAAGCCCGCATATTTATTTTTCCCAACCCCTGGTAATATTTGCACAGCCTGAATTAAACATGATCTATCTAACGCAATAATTGTGGCACGCAGAGGGAGCAATAACAACAATAGAAAAACACATGAATAAGTAATGCCACTCCACTTTGAACCACGCATCAAAGTGATGTGGAACTCCTCTGCGGGGCTGGTGGTGAACGCTCTGCTTCTCCTAGGGCACTCGCCGGGCAGCAGACTCAATCAATCATTGATTCAGTCAATCAGTGAACCCACTACCTGACGGCGTCTGGTAAACACACCACTTATTCCCCCTCCGCATAAATTTGCTTTATCCACAGGACTTAGGCTACCTAGCATTTTACATTCTATTTCCGTAACGAACTGGCCGCTTGCGGAAGAAGACCAGGCCAGGTACCTTGCAGAAACAACATCAGTATTGATCCCCAACCCGGGGATCAAATCTGCAGCTCAGTTAGCAGAAGGCTCAGATTTCACTCAACACATGACAACTGCATAGTTTTTCAAATTATGCGACATGTCCCACTCTATAATCCCATTCGATATTGTTACACTGCAAAATACTCTTAATTGTCAATAGAGGGCATCAGAATTAGAGCGACGAGTGAATGGGACCCAACAATGTGTGAGACCCGGTTTGTGATTGGCCTAATATCATTATCCGCTGATGTAGGATAATGCTAAATGGATTTATCTTCACTAGCACTAGCACTGTGGTTACCGATTGCTGATTACTTGAGCACAGTCATGATGAATAAATAAATAAATAAATAAATAAATAGCATTTCACTGTTGTGTGTACTTTTCTTAGACTATTGCTTCATTGAACCACAATCATTCTGCATCCCTTCACTCCTGCCATCTAGTGGTAAGAAAATGCACAGAACAGTGACCTGATTGTTTTTCTCATTAAAAACGACTTGCTATGACCTTGCAATGATGGTCCTTAATGACCACATAGATAGGAGAGCTGAACAACGATAAAAGAATTGTGTGGAATTTTACACCCAAATGATTTATATTAGATCAGTGCTATTCTGATTAAAAGGCTGTTTTTTGCTTGGTTCACACTGTGTCAATATTATTTTCCTGAAAACCTATTATTACTCAAAGAAAATCAAATACATAGAACTCAGAAAGAATAGCAGTGTTGAGCTGTGTTAGAGTTTGGACAAATTCCATTGATTTGCCATCCATAAAGAGATGCTACTTCCTCTGCATAACCTAATTCTGAGTTGCAGTCCTGTGGTCAGAATTGCCTGGGGAATTGGACATCTCACTCCACCCATTTCTCTTTTTTATACCACATTTAAAGCCTGTAATCTTGGAGAAGATGAAACTCTGTGTCCCTGGAAATCAAATTTAGTTTTACCTGTAGCAGTGAAAAGGACATTGCTTCTTCCCTCGCTGAGTTAATCATCTGTAATGCAATGGTCATCCACCAACATTATTTGAGAAACTGCCTCTTTCTATGCCAGTCTCAATTTCTGAGAAGCTTTAACATATCACCCGATATATTAAACTAATGAATTGTAGATTGTTATCCAGGCTGCTATCTTCATTCGAATAACAGATACCCTCAACTGAATTGTCTGAAACTGCCCACAAATCTCTTCCTGCAGTGCTTTGTAACCCGTAACTCATTTTCCAACTCATCTTACACTTAGGGGTTTACAGACATCATAATTATATCATAATTCTTATAGATGTAAAAAAGACTGTTGATATCCACAGTGCTGATTACAAATGTTGAAAACTATGCATTGGTTTCAGTCTTTTCTCATATAAAAAGGGCTACAACAGCTGGAGGACTAATTACTTTTATTATGTTGGCCAGAAGATGGAGCCATTCAAGAAAACTTCAGCTCTGCTACTTCTGAAGTCATAAATACTGTAATGCTGCAGTGAGTTCTTTAGAACAATATGTCAATATTTCAACTCATACACCATTATAAAGAACATAATTTATTGGTACCCCCGGGCTATAATTCAGTTAGTTTTCTCTCTGAAGCCAGCATTATTTTTTCTGCCAACTTGGCAGGGAGAGGTAGGCAGTGTGAATAGTTTATTAGCATTGACCGTTCTGTCACTCCACTGCAGACGCACACGTTGTTAGTCATGAAGTGAAATTAATTCTCCATATTTCTCTCACATATTTTCTCTTTTCTCAAGTGATGTGTCAAAACGTGTCAAATGATTTAAGCATATAAATGGGTACAATTATATGTCTCAATGTGCTGCATATGTATGTTTTTTTATTTTTATTAGAATAAAGCTTCAGGTAGGGGGTTTTCGAAATTCCCAGTTAAAACAATTAATAATGGCCTAATTATTTTTCAGCATTGATTGCATTTTTCTGTGTACATGGGACAGACATTCTTTCAGAGAATTCCATTTAATTATTTCCATTTTAGCTGAAATAACTCTTCCCACAAGTATTAACATAATCAA
Source organism: Conger conger (assembly GCF_963514075.1). Classification (NCBI taxonomy): domain Eukaryota; kingdom Metazoa; phylum Chordata; class Actinopteri; order Anguilliformes; family Congridae; genus Conger; species Conger conger. The sequence continues at coordinate 37,133,754 of NC_083768.1, read as the reverse complement.
ATCTTCATTGACCCCCCCCCCCCCCCCCCCACTCCGCCCCTCTGTCTAGCTCTCTGTTTCTTAATTTCTCTCTCTCTGTCTCTTTTTTGTCAATGTCACTTGGCTTTATTTGCATGACAAATAAGTATCTGTGATCGGTGTTGTCAATGCATAGTACATACCTGTAAAGATATATAGAAAAAAATAAATGAGTACATATACAAGAATTTAGGGAATTTATGTCCCAGTGGGTACAGCTGCATTCCTCTCTTGGTCTCCATGACCTGAGGTAGCAACCTCTCTTGATTTCTAATTAATGGTCAATCTGCTCATATGGGTTTTTCTGTAAGATTTTGTTTTTAGTCAGCTATTACACATACTCTACTCTCTCTCTCTCTCTCTCTCTCTCTCCCTCTCTCACTCTCTCGCGCTGGCCTTCCTGCCAGAGTAATTATTTTAATTACAGCCTTCAGAGTCAGAAAGGGATTTAGCCTTGTTCAATAGTGTGGGCCCCTGTCAGTCTATAAAAGTGTTTTGACGCTGTGGGGGGAGGGGGGCAGGCGTAACCAAGGTGTCAGTAAGAAGGAGTGGCATTTATCTGCAGGAGAACATGATTCCCATAGCAACAGGCCTGGTGGTGCATAGATACCACAAGAATGAGATAATATTAATTCACATGGTTTGGCCATCTCCCCATTATTTGCCTGATTGTTTTAAACACTAGCATCCTTACTAAACAAAAATAGAATAAATACACAACTATGATTATTAGACTTTAAAAAGTAAACACAGCACTATGAGTCATGGGACTTCCAGTAATTTTTAATGAAATGTAGCATACTCCTTTACAGCTGTGATTGGTCACTGCCTTAGTTACACTGCTTCTGAGCTTTCTCAGTTCCAATGGCAAAAAATGGTGTAAACAAATGTGATTTTAGTGAAAGAACAAAAAAGACAGCCGTCCGTTTATTCTCACATAGGGGGAGATAGCAAGCCCACAATGCTGACAGGGGAAACAGCAGTGGGACACCACAAGGGGACTGCAATTGGAACATTGGATATTGAAGCAAGGGCAACAGGCCAACAATCTGGCCAATGGTACATTAATTGATTGTCTTCTTCTTCTTCTTCTTCTTCTTCTTCTTCTTCTTCTTCTTCTTCTTCCATTATCCTAACCCGCTTATCCTGAACAGGGTCGCAGGGGGGGCTGGAGCCTATCCCAGCATACATTGAGCGAAAGGCAGGAATACACCCTGGACAGGTCGCCGGTCCATCACAGGGCACACACACCATTCACTCACACACTCATACCCACGGGCAATTTAGACTCTCCAGTCAGCCTAACCTGCATGTCTTTGGACTATGGGAGGAAACCGGAGTACCCGGAGGAAACCCACGCAGACATGGGGAGAACATGCAAACTCCGCACAGAGAGGCCCCGGCCAATGTGGATTCGAACCCAGGACCTCCTTGCTGTGAGCCGGCAGTGCCACCCACTGCACCATCCGTGCCGCCTATTATTATTATTATTGTACCTTCAATTTATTCAGTCATTTTCCTGACTGAACAAAGTGGCACAGGCATGTACTTAGCTTTAATTGCTTGTATGTGCTTGTAAATAATTAACTTAATTTAACATCTATTTTCGTATAGGTGACGTTACTTTCCGTGGAATCATGTAATCATCACTTTTTTGGGGGGGTGGGTTACATCTGTATGAGAAGGTGGGCAAATTATTACCACTAGAGGGGGATGTGGCGTTATGTCTGAAATGTCATTCGGCTCTATCCATAGTTTGTGAAATAACAAGGAAAAACTATATAAATATTTTATTTCAAAAATATTTTACGTTTTAGTTAATAGTAAAAATTGTATTTTTATATTTGTATATTAACTGCACGCACGGGTCGTTTACATAGATCATAAGCGAAGAACCTTCAATCGTAGGACCTTCAATAATAAAATATGTCGGATGCATGTTTCTACCCGGCGACCAAAAACAAGATGGACAGTATTAAACCAATCAGAAGCTACTGAGATCTCGCTCAGCCAATCGGACTGCAGAGTTATTGTGTGTTCAAGTAATTATCCCCATTACCAAAATTCTTTGAAAACAAGACGTGGAAATGCGGAGAATTTACTGATTCAATGGAAAAAATAATGAACAGTCAAACCTCGAAAAGGCTATACACAGAGTTGCCTGTGTGGATTGTTGAAGACCACCACGATGTAAGCTTTGATAAACCAAGAGATGTCTACTGAAGGGCAGTGGAATTAAACAGCCAGAAAGCTAATAGTTAGCCAGATCGGTTTGTTATCTAAAATTATCCTGGCATACATAGCTAACTATCCTTCATGCATTTCCATTTTTATAACTTGAAAATGGCTAAACGTAGCCAGCTCTACTTCCAGCATCATTATTGCAATTATTAGCTTGTCGGTGATCTGCAGTAGTTTTAGAAAATGTCAAATGCCATGCGCACGTGCTTCCTTGAAATTCGTATCACCGGTTGTCGTTTTAAATAGGAGGTATATTACAATAAATAATCGTGTTTTCCCCCAGGTTGTGCGTCACATATACCGTGCAATAGCTTCAAGGCATATCCCAATGAAGAATATTAAAATGGTCCATTTGGATTCTCACCCTGATCTCCTCATACCCGTTAACATGCCCGCGGACACTGTGTATGATAAAGAAGCTCTTTTCAGGTCGAGTATTCCACTGTGTTTATTTAAGAATACTGCAATACGATAAATCGCAACCTCAGTTTAAGTGTAAATACGCCTGTTGTTTCTGCAACATTGTTTTTATTATTTTTATTTATTTAAAATATTTTATGTGCTCTTTTTTTTTACAGTGAGCTGAGCATTGAGAATTGGGTCATGCCCATGGTTTACGCTGGACACGTGTCCCACGTGATGTGGCTTCACCCCTATTGGGCCCAGCAGATTAAAGAGGGGGAACACAGAATGTGTGTGGGCAGAGACTCCTCCACAACCACAATCAGGTCATTCAAGCCCTGGGGTAGCATGCATCTTTTAGATACCTCCGTTACCCACCCAGTTGTTTACACTCAGGAGCACGCAGCAGATCTTTACTAGAGCAGGAGAGGGGAATTATTTGTGGGCTACATATAGTATGTTGTGAGTTGCATGAAAGCGATAGTGGAACTATTTAAAGGCTTCACTGTCTGATTTTCAGGAACAGGGCAAGGAAACTATTTAAGGGCTTTACATTGTTAGATGTAAAGCAAAGTAGAGTCTAGTAGCATAGTAGGTTTTGAGCTATTGTTCAGTTTTTGAGAGTCCTCAAGATAGAGTAACCTCTCTGACTCTCTGTCTTCCTCTCAGGGTTACAAGCACAGATGACTACTTCCTTAGTGATGGTCTCTACGTTCCTCAGGACCAGCTGGAAAACCCCAAACCCCTGCAGCTGTGCGTCGTGCAGGTGAACCCGGTGGAGCGTGAGTGCATGCAGGGAGAAGAGACAGCTGTGCCAGCCGTAAAAAGGCCACGGGCGCAGGGCACAGTGGCTGAGGAAGCTGCAGCCTCTGGGAATGAGGCATCAGCCTGCAGTGACAGACTCCAGCCACCAGGTGGGAGCAGAACCTCAAGCAGCGCTGATAGAAGTTTGGCGACTCCAAGGACCCATAGTCCTCAGTGTGGGAAGGATGAGGCTGGATCAACAGCTAAAGCTGTGGCCAGCCTCCATTCAGCGATAGAGGAAGATGATTCATTCATCCTGGACATCGACCTGGACTTCTTCTCTTGTAAAAATCCATTTAAAGAGATGTATACACAGGTAATCCAGCAGCTAAGGACCTCAGAGTATAGAACTCCGTTAGGAAAGTTTTATTGAGGTTCTGAATGTTTTCATGAAATGCTCAGCAGTGTTTTGAGTTGAGAAACCTGGTTGGTCTGCCTTTATTCTGCAATCAATGAATATGGCTTGTGGCTGAACAGGCATTTTCTCATCAACCACTGACTAGCCCCAGTAGGAAATGGCCTGAGGCTGTGTATGAAGACGATCTTGTTTTAAAAGCACTCACTCAGTGGCATGTCCTTGCAAGGAGGCTGTAAACATGAAGCAGGGACACCCTTCCTGTATTTACAAAACCTTGCATTTCCAAGGCATCAGTGTGTTGGAACACTGTTGTATGGCTGTTTTTGCCATCCATATTACAATCTTGTACTTACATTCTCAACCTAGCTAGCTGGTTATAATTTGTGTCATCTCATTAATTGGATACTTTGACATGTGACCAGACCATGGTGAAATACGTTTCTGTTTTGGATTCAAATACTGTTGTGTGCTTGATTGCTCTTGCCTGGTGCTAGTGAGCCAACCAATAGGATCAGAACTTGCGTTTGGCAAGGAACCAGGAAAAGCTTACCAGGAAAGCTTAATTAAGCATAGAACGGTATTTTCCTTAATTTTTATTTCTTTATTGGATTACCATTAAATTTGCGGTATTTCTTGGAGTTGACTGATGAAAGTAATTTGTGATTTAATGTAGATTTGTAGCTGCATCGCTCCAGGTTCAGTTGGTTGAATGTGCTTGACGCTTCACGCTAAGTGTTCCCATTCCACTGTTTAAGTAGAGCATTACTCCAAGCGACCTGCCGGAAAGGGACTTGGGCTTTTTTCATAGAAACTAGGCTTGGGATAAATTTGCTGAGCGCTGCAGCATTAGCGTAGCCGCAGGCGAGTAGCCCTCTCTGCGGAATGCTCAGGCCGTGGCGGACATTAGTCTGATCAGGTTTCCATTCCATTAAGAGAAGCCAAACCCCGGCTAGTGCCGTTTCCTAGATAATGGTTTCCATTCGTTCAGTGCAACTGTTTATAGCGGCTGCTTTTAAGCGGCTGACTGCAGTACAAGAGCTTGACTTCTCCTTTCAAACATAGGTCTGTCATAGGCTGTGGGTTTATTCTGTAATTCCTCTAATACAATATGTGTGTGTGTGCCTCCATGCGTCTGCCTATCTGTCTGTCTGTCTGCAGAGCAAGTCCATGCATCAGATCAACTCAAAAGGTACAGATGCTTGCTCCACTATCCATGCTTGTGTTCTTTCTCTCTTCCACAGGAAGAGTACACCATTCTGCAGGGCCTGTACAGTTTCCAGAAGCCCAGTGAAAACGCAGATGAGGTAACACATCTCCTGGCTTATACAGTCTCACAAACTAATGTCTTTATGTCGTAGATCAGCTCATTTTGTACATAAGCAGTGTTGTTAATGGCTTTTACTGTACTGCTACCAACATTTTTTGTATTTATTAGCACCTATCTCATGAAAGGGATGTTTTATCCTCAGTCATCTTTAATAACATCCTTTTAACGTGTGTGTCCTAATCCCGTGCCGTGTGCTTTCAGTCACAATGTAAGCGTTTTCTGGGGTTCTCAGGACGAGCTGGTGGACTGTGTGGAGAGGCGTGTTCGACAGCTGGAGGATCTGGAAACCGCTTTTGCCGACTTGGTTGAAGACGACGGTGAAGAAACACTCCGACGATGGGCAGACAACCCAGGGTGAGCTTCAGGAAATGTATTCTGACCGTGTTCGAATTAGAGGAAACGTACACTGACCAAAGTTAAACATGCAGACACATATGCTGAGGTCAGCCGTTTCTGAGATATTTAAACCATCCTGTCTCGCACCAACAATCATTCCACAGTCAAAGTGACTTAGGTCACATGTCTTCCACATTCTGACATTTGGTCTGAAAAACAGCTAAACCTCTTGACCATGTCTGCATGCTTTTATGCATTTAGTTGCTGCCACATGATTGGCTGATTAAATATTTGCCAAGTAGTTCTACCTAATACAGTCCACAGTAAGTGTAAAGAACATTTACACATTTGTGCAAAATTTGAGTGGTCACCCCCCACTCCTCTGGTAGAATTTTCACGGAATGACCCAATAGCAATTTTGGTAGAAGTATGTCAATTTTAGGGTCTAACTGCTATTTTTAACAATTTCTCCTGTGACATAATTAATGTTTTTGCATAATCATCGGATAACGTTGCTAAATGTTAACACAGACAGGGCTGTGCAGGCAGAGTTTGGGTCCTGCTCTTTTGTAACCGTTTTGTGGGGACTTTAGATATGAAAGCCTGGGAGAAAACCTGATGCAGGTGGGCCTGGCTCTGCCGAATGACTAGTTTAATGCTTACAAAAACCCAAACAAAAACGATAATGAGTGCTAATGAAATGGTCATGGCATTGGAACTGGGTCATATACATAATTGTTTTAGATTCAAATGCTTTTCTATGCAAAGGGCAAGTGATCCAGCCAAGAGGACCAGACGGCAGGCATTTCATAGGTTCCAATACACCAGACAAGCTCAGTAGAGCATACAAAAGTATTTCAATCCAAAATGATTACGTATTTGACCCAGGTCTGTATGACATTAGGTCTCCTGGCTGTGAGTACACACAGATAATTTATTTTCCATAGAGAATCAGTGTTAACACACCAGCATCCTGCAGGTGAATCCTGCAGCATATTACTTATATTATTTGTATATTTGCTCTTGGAAGCAAGAGAGTATTGAAGGATATGTGAACAAGCACATACTGTGAAATGCACTTCCCATATCCATCCATGATTTGCCCATTAGATGGTGTGTGTGTGTGTGTGTGTGTGTGTGTGTGTGCGTATACATGCGCGCTTGTGTGTGTATGTTGGTTTTTTCAACTCATTGTAGATAATGCTTTTATTCATTGCAAGTAAAAGCTGAAAGTGTCCCTATTTGTACATGGATACTAATGTTCTTTAGATGTACAGAAGCCCTTGTGCACAGCGCTTGGTTTACATGGGTAACAAAGACACCAATGGCAACCTTGGAGCATGACTGGGTTCTCATGCTTTTGAAGTCCGCTGGTGTAGAAACTATACTGAGCAAAGCCAGTTTAAAAGGGAAGCTATTGTCCTCATGCTCCTTTGACAGCACAAAGACTGCTGCTGAAGCAGAACCCAGCACATGAATGAGTTTTGTACTTTTATGCTTAAAATAATGGAATGTCGTAATCAGTTGGATACCCTTCTGTTTCCCCAGTACCGCGAGTCGCTGTGGGTACGAGTGTGTGCTAAATGAATGTAATGTAATGTAAAATAGGGCACCTCTGTCTCTTTCATGCTCAGTCGTGGTTTTGGGCATGGCGCGGAGCGAGATTCAGGGCTGTTTGTGTTTCTCAGGATGAAGTCCATCGCCAGGCTGGTGCAAAGCCTGCGGAATCGAATGGAGTCACCCGACTATGAAATGGCAAGTCTTGCTTGTCAGTATAATCACCACAATCATCATCAACATCATCATCCTCTTTGTCAATCAGACAGTGTTTACACAGAACAAAAAAATATATATACTTGATTATAAAATTGCAAATTGTGTCCGTCAGTATAACCACCCTCATCATTATCATTCCTGCAGATAATCATATGCTGCTTAAACAGCTGTTTAAGATGCTGTTTTTCTGTCAGCCCCCCCATGGTGAGACGCGTCCACACAGATATGCAATGTGACTTCATAGAGCACAAACCAGCTCTTTAAAGGTGCTTTACTGTGTTCTTTAAGAAGGGAGAGTGTAGCGCAGGGCCTGCAGTGATCAGCGCTCTCTCCTCTGGGTCTCTGATGCAGGTGCACCAGGCAGGCCTCACCTGCGATTACTCCGAACTGCCCCACCATGTCAGCTCTGAGGAGGAGATCCAGAGACTGGTCCAGGCTGTCGGACTCATCCTGAGGGCCCTGCCCAAACCCACGCTGGTCACCATGTCCAGGTAAGAGCTACAGCCCAGACCCACACTGGTTACCATGTCCAGGTAAGAGCTACAGCCCAAACCCACACTGGTCCCAATGTCCAGGTAAGAGCTACAGTGTGCGTGAGTGTGCGCAAGTGTGAGCGTGCGAGCGTGTGAGAGCGCACGAGTGTGCGTGAGTGTGTGTGCGTGAGTGTGTGTGCGTGAGTGTGTGTGCGTGAGTGTGTGTGCGCGAGTGTGTGTGCGCGAGTGTGTGTGCGCGAGTGTGTGTGCGCGAGTGTGTGTGTGCGAGTGTGTGTGTGCGAGTGTGTGTGTGCGAGTGTGTGTGTGTGCGAGTGTGTGTGTGCGAGTGTGTGTGTGCGAGCGTGTGTGTGCGAGCGTGTGCGAGAGTGTGAGCGTGTGAGAGTATGTGTGAGAGTGTGTGAGAGTGTGTGAGAGTGTGTGAGAGTGTGTGAGAGTGTGTGAGAGTGTGTGAGAGTGTGAGAGTGTGTGAGAGTGTGTGAGCGTGTGTGTGAGCGTGTGTGTGAGCGTGTGTGAGCGTGTGTGTGCGTGTGTGAGCGTGTGTGTGAGCGTGTGTGTGAGCGTGTGTGTGAGCGTGTGTGTGAGCGTGTGTGAGCGTGTGTGTGTGCGTGTGTGTGTGCGTGTGTGTGTGCGTGTGTGTGAGCGTATGTGAGCGTGTGTGTGTGTGAGCGTGTGTGAGCGTGTGTGTGTGTGTGTGAGAGCGCGTGAGAGCGTGTGAGAGCGTGTGAGAGCGTGTGAGAGCGTGTGAGAGCGTGTGAGAGCGTGTGAGAGCGTGTGTGTGCGTGTGAGCGTTTGTGAGCGTGTGTGTGAGCGTGTGTGTGAGCGTGTGTGTGAGCGTGTGTGTGAGCGTGTGTGTGAGCGTGTGTGAGAGCGTGTGTGCTGCTCCAAAACACATCTCTGCTGTAATTAGATCATGGTGTGGCCCTGTCACTACATTATCTTTAGTAATTGGCCTTTAAAAGCTGTAGATTCATGACTCTGCATGCAGAGCACGTTGAATGTGCTCCAGATCTCTTTATATCCATTCATCTGGCTCTGACCGTTTTACGGCACTCCGCACCCCAAACAGCGCAAGTCCTCTATTAATCGTCACCCTGAGGGATTTACTGGCTTACAATCAAGCTCAAGTTAATCTTTTCATCATTAAAATATCCCAGCGCTACAGGCTAATGCACAGTTCTGTTTTTCAGAGATGAGTTTTCAGCGAGTGATCCGTCTCTTTGTTGTCATTTTCTTCTTCGCCAGATCCAGTTTGGATGAGTACTGCCCTGCCGATCAAGTGGACTCTATTCAAGAGCGGGTCCTGGGCGTCCTGGAGTCCCTGTACGGCTCGCTAGCCGTTCACAGAGAGTATGCAACCACGGCGGGCTCCCCGGCCACTTCCTGAGGAGAAGCAGTTGGCTTCCAGTGGAAAACGTGGCCCATGTTAAACTATGAGACACACTTTAAATGGAAATATATTAGGCCCGTATTTCAGCCTTTTGGGCACAGAGAGGCGCAGCAAAATTTGGTTGTCAGTAAAATAGTTCTGTGTGAATCTTCCCCAAATGTACAAAATGCAAAAATGAAGGCTTTTACCACGGTCTGTGATGAAATCGAATCCGTGCCAGTGCCAGCCATGGCTGGCAGTCCCACAGGAGTGGTGCTCAATTGGCTACATGTGGACCTGGGGTATGGGAGGGATGTGGTTTGCTGGGATAGCAGTGTCCTTTGCTCGAGTTCGACTCCTGAGTTTGTGATTCGTCTTCACTCTCCCAAGCCAACAGCAGGGGCCTTATGAGCACCCAAAGTCAGGTGGGATTGGAGGTGCCAATTTCTTTTTATATAAAAAAAATTGGTAGACTTGCATTTGGTGTAAATGTCAGAATATGCCGTGCCCAATAAAATACATGTCAATTAAGAGCTTTCACATTTGACATATTTTGTACATTTGCACAATATGTTGTGAAAACCATGATGTAACATGGCCTGAGTAAGCTCTATACAATGTTTGTGAATGTAACTGCGATGAATCCATGTTGACACGTGCTGAAAATATATTCCAGTATAATTTATTTCACGTTTTTCCTTCTCACTATAAACACCGCTTCCTCAAGAGGATGTAGATGGGGAGATGCTGTGATGAAGGCCGGGCTGGTCCTCTACCAGGGTTGGGGAGTAAATCCATTCCTGTCCAGTCAAGTGAAATTCAACTTCATGGCCTTTTTCAGTTGAATTTAAATCAAGATTCTATTCACAGAATTGGAATGAGACTGACCCCTGAACTGTTTCCAGCAGTTTGAGTTGAAGGCTGCTGGTCTAACAGAGCTGAAGTTTCAGCAGAATGCCATGCAGTTGTTAGCAATGTAGAGCTGTCCTTCTAGAACTCACCACAGGAACTGCTAACCGCTGCCATAGAAACGGAACAAAAGAATCCTGACCTACTGTACGGTGGACAGTTGTTCTACTCTTAGTTTTTAGTCACAAGCTATCTGCCGTCACTCATAACTGCTGCTGAAGTGCTCAACCTGGGAAAAACTTTTCCATTTTTAATATAATGAAAGCAAGCCTCTTCAGAATACAAAGAGTAGACAAGACTGTCATGGCAAAATGTGGTCTTCTAGTCTCATTATCTGCAGCTGAGTGCATAATTAGACATTTCATAAAAGAGAAACCAAAAACAGAAAGCTGATTGAATATGTCTTACGTGGATTGAAATGACATGCCCTGTCAGCCGTTTAATTACTCTGTGTCATAGGAAACGTGTGGGTACATTTAGCATGCTGACGGAACAGGGTGGCATTGAAAATAAGTCATTTCACTGATAACGTCAGCGTGGGCAGTGTTCTGTATTTTTAGTTTTATTCATTTATTTCTGAAGTTGCTGCAGCGTTATTACTCCCCACTCTTCAGTTGGTAGCCTATGGTTCTGTTTTTCATGTTTTTTCTTCTTTTTTTCTTCTTCAACTGACAATGAGATGGCATTCACCATGATGGCTGAAGAAGAGCAGGATATCCAGGCTGTTTGTTGTGAAGTTCCTTTTCTTTCCTGGATGTGTGGATTTACATTTGACTTTGTGCTGAAATGACAGTGATTTTTAGAAGCAGTCTGCCCTGTGTGTCTGAGGTCGCAAAAATGAATGATGTTGCAAATATTCACTCTATGCAAATAGCAAATAAGATGGGGGTAAGCTCCACAAAATGAAAGGGTTAAGTAAACTCTTCAGCTTTCCAATCCCTTTGTTTTCAAGTGCAGTGGAGTTGAGTCTTGCTAGGATGATGATTGCTGGATAGACAGGTGGGCTTTTGGGTTGTATTTCTTTTATCATTCTCTGGTTTTTCCAACCACCATGACTCAGAGAGATGTGATGAATACCATATCTTTTTTTGAAGGGTGGTCCAGCAAACTGTCTATGGATTTTATACAGACTTCACACTTGCACACAGTAGGTGGAGGGCTGTTGAGCTAAAGCCCCAGGTTGCGGTTTACACAGATTGATTTCTGTGCAGAAGATCAATCAGAGAAGCTTTCTGGGCTGGCTCCCACCTGAAGGAGCAGGAAAGCGATGTTTTCTACTGGGTTTTCCAGGTACTTGTGTGTTTTTAATTTATAGTTCTCTTTCAGAAAAGTTTGGTTCTGGGCATAAAGTAACAAACCCAAAATCACTCTCTGTTTAAAAAAAAAAAAAAATTTTGTGTGTGTTTCAGCATGTTGCTAAGACACCTGACATGATCATTCAGAAACTGGTTTTGTCTCTTCGGATTCACCGCTTGCTTGTATAAATATCCAAACTTCTGAGCACGTGTTCGGGGAACAAAATGTATAATGTTGTGCGGCATTTTAGGACAGATGTTACATTTTCTTGTTTAGTACAGCGTCCAGTGTTTTTCTCTTAACATTGCAGACACAGATTAAAAATGTTACTTCCCACAGCCCCATTAGATATATAGACAGACAGACAGCCAGGCAGACAGACACTGGTGGAAATTCCAGCTTGGTTCCAGCCTGGTTTTCAGCTGGACCTGCTGGATACTATCTGGAATTTGATGATGGTCAAGCATACACATGCTGGTTGAGATAAGAACCATGCCTGCTGGCAGGACCACATCCAGGTGATGGGTCATCCTGGTACAGATGGCAGACCACAACCAAATTCCACATTCCATCTTAGGCTGGTAGCTGTCATTTCCACCAGGGGATGGATGGATATATTACTATCTCACTTGGACTGATGGGGAGAAAAAAAGAAAAAATTTGATGAAAGCATAATCCATAATCCATCGCGATTTTAATTTAAAACGAATAAGTTAATAACCAACAGTGAAAGTCTTGTGCAGGTCAGCCAATCAGCATGGATACTCCCCTCCTGCTGTTTTTTTAACATTGATAATATCAAAGGGATGTTCCTCAGGAAAGCAAAGCAGGAACCCAATTCAAATGGAGGAGCGGCACCGAATTTCTGTCCTGTAAAGCATTTGTTTCCCTCATATTCGCTGATCAGGTCCGCTCGCAGAACTGACCCTGTGCCATGAGAATTCATTACAATATTCATGGAGCATGGTTTTGCATAAAAGATTTCCATTGATAATAGAGGCACAGATTACTTATGCACATGACCCGAGGCACATCAACAGCAAAAAAAAGTGTAATGATAGCAGAAGGTGGGAGGTGATTGAGTCCTCAAACCGTGGGAGACTGAATTATCCACAAAAAATACCAGCCTGATGGGGCTGAAAAACATTATAAATTATATAAAATGATAATTTATAATGGCAAAGAAAGACTGTTGACGTAAAAGGGGAGGGAGAAGGAGCAAGAGGTTAAATGACTGGTCATTACCATTATTACATGATAAATAGTAGCTGTTATTAGTCCTAATGATTGCTCTGTGGTGTAGACAGGAGCTGTCATGCGGGGTATGGTCTGTACATGTCAAAGGCGAAATATTGGTATCAGGACCGACCATCTCCATCATAGCGCTCAGGTGGGGGCAGACAGGGCCCCGGACGGGTTCAGATGCAGGGACAGAGAGACCAATGCTGGGAGGCTTGAGTGCTGGCCAGGGAGTTGGCCAATGTGGCCATCTGTTGGCCGTGTCGTGGCTCAGGGACCGGAGCTCGGTCTCCTGCACGTCCAGCCTCTGTCCCTGGTGTCGCAGGGCATCTCGGGGTCGGGGTCGGGTTCGCTGGTTCCATACTTGGCCAGATTGTTCTGTCAGGCTTCAGTACAATAGAACCAGTAGCAAACTCAAAGTGTTGACAATAGAAGTCTTTATTGGCAGATGGGCACGTTAAACAGGCAAGGATCAGAAGGTGGCAAACAGAGATGTAGAAGATAACACAGTTCATAGTCAGGCCAGGGTTTGGTAACGATGCAAACGGGTACAACAAAGGAAATCCAATACGTAGTAGAGGTCACAGGCAGAGGGTCCATAACAATAAGGCAGTCCAAACAAAAACAGAATCCAAAATCAAAAACCGAATATCCAAAGAGTCCAAACACAGTGGGTCAAAACAGAACAAGAGGGTAATCCAAGAGATGAAATTCGAAAACAAAACAGGTCAATACACGAACAGCACAGACAGGAAAACCGCTGGAAAGCAAGGCTAAAGCACATGTCAATCTGGCAACAAACTACACAAACGGGTATTTATACACAGGTAATGAGTGGGAAATGACAATCAGGAAGTGGGAGACAGGTGAACTGACAGACAGACTACGGTGTGCACAGAGGGTAAAAATAAACGGAAACACTAAAGACTTTGACAAAACAGATAACAGAAAACACGGAACCTGACAGTTTCTGAGATACTCAAACCACCCAGTCTGCCACCAACAATCATGCTATAGTCAAAGTAACTTAGATCACATTTTTTCCCCATTCTGATGGTTAATGTGAATATTAACTGAAGCTCCTGACCCATATCTACAGTACATCATTGTATGTATTGCACTGTTGCTACACAATTGGCTGATTAGATAATCACATTAATAAATAGGTGCAATAAAGTAAAAATGTTCCTAATAAAGTGCTCTGTGAGTTTATATTCTATTCTATGTCACTCAGCCTTCATCCCACACATTCCCTCTTTATTCTGTGATTGGTCATGATCCCATCTTGCTCCTCTTACTGTGTCTCCTTTTGTTGTGAAATGCTGGGTGCACCATTATTCTCCCCAATGGTTAGTTCCAAGTTCCTTCCTCTCTCTGGAAAACTGACACAGCATGATTGTTATAAGATCATCCAATATCTGTAGAGCTCCTTTTGCAGTTATACTGTCATAGAAATATTACAGAATGAAACGTATAGGAAAAAATGAAAAAAGAGTAAAATGACAAAATACTCCCCGGTTAGAAGAAAACTATTGAAACGCTCAGTGTGAATGAAAAAATACTCCCCAGTGGGAAGAAATCAACTGAAACACTCAGTGTGAATTAAAGAACAATCCCCTGCGGGGGGAAATCTTGAGAGGAACCCAGCTATAGCCTATCCGCCGCTGGACAGCCTGGTGTCATAAGTATAGTTAGGCTAAAAAGTAATTGGGCGGTAATGGAGTTTCATTCGGGAAAATAATCAGTGATTAGGCAGATTATCATCTGCGGTATTGAATTTGCTGGGACAGTTCAAGCAAACAAGTATGCATGAATTGTGCAAGTCCAAAGAGCAAGGTGATGCAACTGGCTATGACTCAGAGAACATTCTAGGAGCAGTGGAGCAGTGTAATATGGGAACTTGTGAGTAGTATTTGGAACCGGAATGGTTGAGGTTCCTGTCCACAATTGGGCAACTCAAAATTATTAATCTCACTAAGTGTAAACGTTGGAGAAAAGCTACACTGCAGCAATCACACCGGATAACATGCTATTGTATTTCAATTGTTTTATGAATGTAACTCGGGGATTTTTTTGATGAACTAATGTAATGTCTGTATTTAAAAACCTTTTTCTCTGGCTTGCTATAGACATAGCATATTAAGGACATATGATTGGTTGGGCTCCATATAGGAGCAAGCCAAAAAAAATAATAATAATTGGAGCAAGCCAAAAAAAAGTGCTAATGATGAACAGAATAGCATTGAATATAATGCAGTTATATTAATGATGCTTTATAAAGTGTTCTTGAATGCAACTTAATATTGACTTCAATATCATGTTTAATAACACCAATACTCAATAAAGGAGCTTCATCAAGTTTTTTTTATTGATGATGTCACTATTATTAATGGGCAAAGCATTTATAATCTAGCCATATTCTTTAAATATATATATTTTTAGAAGCAGAAATAGCAGCATGATTTTTTCCAAAATGATTTTCTTCTCAAAGGCCAAATTATGACAAGCGTGATCATGTGAGCCCAGTTCTTTACAAATGCCATCCGATGTCCCTTATAGGCTGAAATATTACAGTGTTGATGTGGCATTGGCTTTCTTCCCCAGCAAACAGTTGCAATGCTATCCTATGAATAGTATTATGATGTCTTTGGGGATGTTGTTTTTCTATCAGTGCAGATCTTTCACACTCTGCCCTTGAGCTTCAATGGGTTTCTTCTGCCTGTGACAGGCATCCACTCTCCTAGCTGATATTTACTTTGTCATTCAATGGACACTTGCTGTAGCTGCTGCTTGGATGTGTACCTATTAATCCACCGCATTTCAGACCCTGTTATAGCCATGCAGGTCTGATTTGTTATGCTGCAGATTGATCCCCCACATGCACGTACTGAAGACAATGCTGAGTGGAACGTCATTTACTTTGCATTACAGTAATAATATACACATATCTACATATATTTTACATGCATGTATACATTGAACTGTGATTTACCTCCATATGTTTTGAATAATGGTGTGCATTGTACTTTTAAGGGTGTTACTATGCTTTGAAGTATCTGTTAAATATGTAATGATTTCAGGTTATTTCAGATGTCATCTGTGCTCAATAACTCATTAACACATTAAACTGGCAGTGATGTTCATCTCATGTCATGGAGTGGTGGCAGTGTGCCTGTAATTACACTAAGAAGCTTAATTTGTTTAAGCAGCCGTGGGTCGACACACAGTGTTACTGAAATAATTCATATTTGCTGTGCAATTATAAAAATGCTGAACGTGTCAAGTGCTATCATGTGCAGAGTACAACAGATTTTATTCTAGGACGGAATTCTGGCTCCAGAATTAAAAATATGCTAGTTCTGGCTTTCATTTCAGTTTGTTCCATGAGGATTGATTCGTGCTAAGCAGAAGAGGAGGAACATAAACAGATTTTTTGCATTTCACTGCAGCCAACCATTTTAACAGCACAGAGAAACAGGAGTGACAGGTAATCAGAAAGCCACTGGGATCAGGTAGTTTGTGTGTTTATTTTCAGCCATTTCCACTTTAAACACTATCTCAGAATGTACAAATGTACAGTCATATATATATGATACAAATCTGCGACACACAGAGTCTGCATTGTACATTTAAAATGTGCAACATTCAGGGCAACACACACTCAAGCTGTGTAATCAAAGACCAGGCATAAATATCACACTGTACTGAGACACAATTACAAAGGATTGCTGAATTGCTGAAAAAACACAGAAAATGATTAAAACAGTGACAGAACATTAAGGATTCTTTAAGATTCACGAGAGTCATAATCAGGTTCTGAGAAACAACAACAACAACAACAGGACCAGTAAGCAATGAGACAGGTCTCATGGTTGGATAATGCGGTAAAGGGTATCTGTTTTCACAAAGATTAATCCCTCAAAACATGAATAGCGCAATTAAGAAAATTACCTTGTTCAAATTCTGGGACTGCAATTGTGGTTGGAATGAAAACCAGCGTACACAGTCGTTCCTCAGGGCAAAGTTTGAAAACTGCTGTGGTCAGTGCCACTAATTCAGTTTACCATGGTCAGTAGTCCCTGGGTCACTATCTACTGTGTCAATGTCAGTACTCACTGGGTGACTATCTACTGAGTAAAAGTTAGTACTGACTGCTGAGACAGAGCCAGTACTCACTGGGACAGTACTGAGTCAGAGTCAGTACTCACTGGAACAGTAACTACTGAGTCAGAGTCTGTACTCACTGGAACAGTAACTACTGAGTCAGAGTCAGTACTCACTGGGTCAGTAACTACTGAGTCAGAGTCCGTACTCACTGGGACAGTAACTACTGAGTCAGAGTCAGTACTCACTGGGTCAGTGCCTACTAGGTCAAGGTCAGCAATAACTGGGTCAGTGGTCCCATAATCAGAAGCTACACGGTCAAGGTGAGTACCCACTAGGCCACTACCTGCTGTGTAAAGGTCAGTGCCTGCCAGGTCAGTATCTGTTGAGTCAGTACCTGTGCGTCAGTTACTTTTGATTCAATACCTGTGAGTTAATACCCGTGAGTTTGTCGGTTTTGATTCAGTACCTGTGAATCAGTACCTGTGAGTCTTTACCTGTGAGTCATTACCTGCAAGTCAGTACCTGTTGATTCAGGACCTGTGCATCAGTTACTTTTGATTCAATACCTGTGAGTTAGTACCTGTGAGTTTGTCGGTTTTGATTCAGTACCTGTGAGTCATTACCTGTGAGTCAGTACCTGTTGATTCAGGACCTGTGATTCAGTACCTGACGGGCAGCTCACAGGCACAGGAGCTGGGTCCCCCCTCACCAGCAGCAGAGGAAGATTTCCTTGAAGGTCTTCCTCATCTCCTGGCTGCGGAAGGCGTAGATGAGTGGGTCGATGACGGAGTTGCACATGATGAGGATGAGGTAGACGTTGAAGTGGGACATGAAGCAGACGCAGTAGGGGTTGCGGGGGCAGGAGATCATCAGGACCAGGTGGAGGAAGAAGGGCGCCCAGCAGACCACAAAGACGCCCAGCAGGATGGTGAGAGTGATGGCGCCCTTCATGTTGGCCCCCTGCCACACGGGGGCGCCCCCGGGCAAGGCCGCGATGCGCTTCATGTGCAGCCGGGCCAGCATGAACATGTGCACGTAGAGCGAGGCCATGAGAGCCAGCATGGCGAAGAAGGTGGTGATGAGGCACACCAGCACCGAGGTGCTCTCTGAGTACACGATGAAGAGCACGCCGGACACCGTGCAGCTGGCCCAGATGACGGAGACGATGGCTCCCGCTCGCCGTGCGGTCATGATGTTATGGTAGCGCAGCGCGTAGAAGATGGTGATGTAGCGGTCCACAGCGATGGCCAGCAGGCTGCAGATGGAGGCCAGCAGCGAGCTGCAGATCATGGAGTCGAAGACGTTGTCCATGCTCTTGATCAGGCCGCTCCGTGTGGCCAGGTGGCCGCTGGTTATGAGCGCCATGACGACGGTCTCCGTGGCGTTGGAGACGCTCACCAGCATGTCGGCCACCGCCAGGCTGCAGATGAAGAAGTACATTGGCGAGTGCAGGTTCTTGTTCTTCGCGATGGCTCCCACCACCAGGACGTTCTCCAGAAGGCTGACGATGCCCAGGATGAGGAACACCTCGGTGGAGACCAGGAGCTGCTCGTAGCAGCCGGACGAGTCCTTGGCCCCCTCTCTGGAGCTGCAGTTGCCGGGGTGGATCAGCCCGTGGCAGTGTGTGCCGTTCATCTCCCACACTCGCGTGTTCACCGGGCTGTTCAAACCCTCTGATCTGTTGAGCGGTTGCCTTGGGGAGCCGTCTACATCCTGCATCGGATCGTCACTCTACAGCATGGCAGGATGCTGCTGGAGCCGGTGTGCGGTGGCGGTAAGAGGGGGTTTCGCCCCACGGCGAGTGTCCGTCTATCTGCTCCCACTCCCCGGCATGTGCCGTCTCATCATCGGCTAGGATTAACCCTTTCCATTTCTCTGTGGAGGAAGTCAGGGAGCAAGAAAGAGAGAAGAGGGCTACAGTGAGAGAAAAGGTGAAGAAATATAGAGGGTGAGAAGAAAATGAGAAGAAAGGGTCGCAGACAAAAAGATGCTGAACGAAAGAGGCAGAGAAAGAGAGTGGTGTGGGAGTGAGGAGGAGTGAGAGTGGGTGTTTGAAGGTTTGCTGCAGTGGGGATGTGGAGCTGGAGAGAGCATGTGGCCATCTCAGCGATTTATCACAAGCTGTCTCTATCAATCTACCCTCTCTCTCGGCTGGCTCCTCCCATGGCTTTTCCTCTCAGCCAATTGGGTTGTGTATTCCAGCAAGGAGGGGGGCAGAACTCAGAGGAAGCTACAGATTGCTGTTCAGAAAAAGCAAGGGAAGTAAGTACATGCAATAGATTATTTAGAAATCAGCCATTCACAGATTTTCTTGTATTAGCTGCATGGCACTCGGAAAAGAAAACAAATTGCAAGCCAGTCAGTTCAGTCAATGAACAAACAGGTTGCTTTCTGGAGAAGACAGTAAATTCGTCATTATTATAATATGTGATAATAGACCAAATCTCCCACACACAATATATTGCATCTAATAATATTTATTTTGTGAATAGACTCAATGATAGTCTGTATTAAACCTGTTCTATAATTTGAGAATAATAAAACATAAACATAAAAAAAATTTGATTTTCATATCCCAAATGCTCTCTGAGCATATGATATGTAATAGACCAAACAAAAATGAGGATACATAGGGTTGTGTTTAGCCTTTCAGTTAATATTTGCATCTGTTTATACAAATAACTTGATGTATGCATCTGTGACAATGCACAGTTAATGCATATGTGACACTGCACAAAACAATTTCTGCATCTGTGACAATGCAGGATGTATGATGGATTTAAAATCTGTTCTTTCGGTTACCAGTGCATTAGCTGCTTCCAAGAAAATGGTAGGTTTGTTGGAGAGAGAAAGACACTCCCCTTAACCCTCAAGCAACCAAAATATTTTGCACACACAAATGACCAACCCATGTGAGGTCAATATATATTATTGAGGTAACATTGTGATAAATTGCATATATCCTTGTTTTGAATGTGACATGACACTGTTCTCTGATATTTATTTGTGAACTCGTTCAGGGGAGTCAGTCATACTATTCACAAGCTCTGTATTTGCTGCTGCTAAACTATTCTACAGCCACTGAGCCACACTTCTTGCTAGAGCCCACTGTACAATTAAAAAAAAATTCCCCACACTCTATTGTGCCATGTGCTATAATACCAAATGTATAACTTTACATTCAATCTTTATTACTTCATAATAGAAAACTTACCCTCTGGCGTTTTAATTAAGCACATGCAAATTATGTAATAATAATTTTACCTGAAATCAGTGGGTATGAATCATTTGATATCTTGTCTCCATAAAATCTAGATTCTCATAAAGATTCCTTTATCGAGTTGCATTGGTGGAACGTGTTGCTTTTGGCTGGGGTCATATATGACCCCAAAGGATATGTCATCACCTAATCATCACATCACTCCAAATTGAGACAGGAATCACCAGACAAAAATGGTATGTCTTTATTGACAACATGTTGCTTGACAAAGTCAATAAAGTCAATCAATAAAGGATCAAATGTCTTACCATTAAGATATCAATATCAGATATGACCCCAGTTGGTTGCTTAATATCTGTAGTAGCTCTCTCTCCTGTAAGATTCTATGGTCAGTACTGGACATTCACTGCAAAGATTTTTTCACATCAACTTAATATTACACCATGTTTCAGATTTGATAAATGGATACTGAGATAATGTGAAATTCATATGAATTCAGTACTGAATAATAAAAGAATGCATTATTATTTGATGGAATGAGGGAGTGGGATATCTCAACTAAATGACATTTATTTCTTGTTGCCCAGAAGTGTCCTGTTAGATTGTTTGGTTAAACAATAAATTGTTCTGAATGTCTACTCTTGCGTACTGAGCAACAGACATTGAACAGGTCGACCAAGGAAAACAACAGTAGTTGTGAGAGAAACATTGTGAGAGCTGTGAAGAAAAATGCCAAACCATCAGTCAGTGACATCTCAATCTCCACAGGGCAGGGGTGAAGATATCTCAATCACCCATTCGAATAAGACTAAGAATAAGAGCAGCAATATAGAGGCTATATTGAGACTATACCAAACGATGCAAACCACTCATCAGTAGTAGGAATCGGAAGGTGAGATTACAATTTGCAAAGAAGTACAGAGATGAGCCGCAAAATGTTCTTTTACATTACATTATTACATTATTGGCATTTGGCAGATGCTCTTATCCAGAGCGACGTACAACAAAGTGCATACCCATAACCAGGGATAAGTTCTGGAACAAAGTGGACAAATGGACAAGATGAAACTCTACCAAAGTGATGGAAAGGCCAAAGTGTGGAGAAAGAAGCCACTCATGATCCATGCTGTTCCAATCATGTTGGACTGTGTGTCTCAGAAGAGCACAGTCCGAATAATAGACCTGAGAAATTTGGCTTATAAATGCTTTTTATGATTTTTAAACTATTGATATCAAACAAGACTATGTTCTGTGGTTTCATTCTCTAGAAGATAAACATTTCTAATTAACATTTGCCCTCAAATAAATACTTCAAAGTTTTTCCTTTTTTGATGCTGGAAGTTAACTTTGCAGACTGTGTTTGATGAAAGAAGTAATTGTACTATTAAAATTTTAAACTTTGATTTTACAAGCTGATTGAATCCTGGCCCAAATGTCAGACAGAAAGAAACTGAATCAGCCAGCAAGCGCAATTTTGAAAGGTGCTTTGATAAAAAAAAACTGCCTATTTTTTAAAGCAGGACAGCATATTTCCTCCATATATTTGGCTTTGCTCTACTTTGATCATGTTGCTCTATGTTGTAAGCAGTTTAATGGGCATATCAGGGTGGGGTTGGAGCGGAGGACCAAGTGCGACTAAATAATACCCCTCCTAGATCCCAGGGGCAGAGTACAGGGATAAGTGGGACAAAAAATGAGAATAACTCCCGTAACAGGGGGGAGAACAAAAACAAACCCGAAGGCGATTCTTAATAGGGAAAACAGAAAAGGAGCCCAAAATGGCTGAAGAAAATAAAACGACCCTTTGAGAACAGGGCGAGTGTACCGACCAGTAACTGTGCCGAATAACGAGCACAGAGAGTGCCCAATCAGGGACAATGAAATAAAAATACAACCTAGCCAAAAACAGCGTAGGCTAAACAAAAACTATGAGGCGCAGCTCAGGAATAAACACAAACCAAAATACATTTACCGGGGACAACGTCCCTCTACCGCCGGCTCACACGAGCCCAAAATAAAAGAAGAAAATAAACCCTTAGGGAAGGCGTCGGTAGAACCACACCAAACGCCTTCCTACCTTTTAGAATAAGTTTAAGTTTAAATCAGTGAACACACACCTGCACAGTACCTGACTCAAACCTCGAGTCTACCGTGTGCATTTACCGGCTTGGTGTTAGAGCGAACAGTAACACAAAAGCACTGAGGCTCATACAAACTGGCCTTAAATACACAGCTGGGAGGCCATTCCCCTAATGCAAACAGGTGATAACAATGATCCCAGGCCCTCTAGCGGTCACCACGGGAATAACCTCCCACCATGACAGGACCCCCCCACTAAGGAGCGGCCCCAGACGCTCCCTCAGCCCCCTGCCTGTGGAACTCCCGAATCAGTTCCGGGTCCAAAATGTCCCTAGAGGAGACCCAACAGCGCTCCTCCGGCCCGAAACCCTCCCAGTCAATGAGGTACTGCCTGCCTCTGCCTCTGCGGCGCTCTGCCAAAATGCGGCGCACGGTGTAGACTGGGCCCCCATCGATCAGCCGTGGAGGTGGTGGAGGAACCTCCGCCGGGGCCAGCACACTAGTACACACCGGTTTGAGGCGAGAGACATGGAAGGTGGGGTGGATCTTCATGGACCTGGGTAACTGGAGGCGCACCGTGACCGGGTTGATTTTCCGAATGATCTTAAAAGGCCCCACGTAGCGAGGAGCGAGCTTACGTGATTCGACCCGCAATGGCAAATCACGTGTGGACAACCATACCCGCTGCCCTACCCTGTAGGATGGTGCCGCCCGACGACGCCTATCAGCCAGCCTTTTCTGGGTGGCGGTGGCCCGTAAGAGCGCGGCTCGCACCTTACTCCAGGTGGCCCGACACCGTCGTACAAAAGCCTCCGCAGAAGGCACTTCAGCCCCCCGCTCCAGTTCCGGGAACAGCGGTGGAGCATACCCGAATTGTGCCTCGAAAGGCGAGAGACCCGTGGAGGCATTGCATAGAGTGTTATACGCGTATTCGGCCCACGTGAGCTGTCGACTCCAGGATGTGGGGTTGGTCGTGGCCAGAAACCGGAGCATGTTCTCCAGAGTCTGGTTGGTACGTTCTGTCTGCCCGTTGGTCTCCGGGTGAAAACCTGACGAGAGACTCGCCGAGGCGCCTACCAGGGAGCAGAACGCACGCCAGAAATGGGAAGCAAACTGCGGTCCGCGGTCAGACACCACATCCTGGGGAAGGCCGTGTATCCTAAACACGTGGTCGACTACAAGCCGCGCAGTTTCCGCTGCCGACGGTATCTTGGGCAGCGCCACAAAATGCGCTGCCTTAGAGAAGCGATCAACCACCACCAGAATGACCGTCTTGCCTTCGGAGGGTGGTAATCCCGTGATGAAATCCAAAGCGATATGGCTCCATGGTCTTCCCGGGATGGGCAGCGGCCGTAATAGCCCTGAGGGAGCCTGGTGGGAGTTCGTATTGCGAGCGCAAACCGGACAGGCAGCCACAAACTCCCTAACGTCCTTCTCCATACCGGGCCACCAGAACCGTCGGGACAAAAAGTATTTTGTGCGGTGCGCCCCTGGGTGACCCGCCAGCTGTGAGGCATGTCCCCACTGTAGCACCTGAGACCGAACTCTAGCGGGCACAAAGAGACAGTGAGACGGCCCCCCCCCTGGGTCTGGCTCATGGCACAGCGCTTTCTGCACCGCCGACTCAATATCCCAACTGACAGGCGCCACGATCTGTGCTTTGGCAATAATGGGCTCCGGAGTGTGCTCCCTGTCCGATTTATCAAAGGCTCGTGAAAGGGCGTCAGGTTTTACATTCTTGGAACCTGGCCGGTAAGTCACAATGAACGAAAAACGGGCAAAGAACAACGCCCAGCGCGCCTGGCGCGAATTGCGTGTCTTTGCAGTCTGGATGTATTCCAGGTTTTTGTGATCTGTCCACACAGTAAAAGGGTGTTCCGCCCCTTCCAGCCAATGACGCCACTCCTCTAAGGCTAATTTTACAGCCAATAATTCCTTGTCCCCAACGTCATAATTCCTCTCGGCCTGGGACAGCGACCGGGAGAAATACGCGCAGGGATGAACCTTTTGGTCGCTTGGTGACCGCTGTGAGAGAATGGCCCCCACCCCCAGCTCAGAAGCGTCTACTTCAACAATGAAGGGCAGTGACGGGTTAGGTGTTATAAGTATAGGTTCCGAGCAGAACCTCCTTTTCAATTCCACAAACGCTGCCTCTGCCCGCGGAGTCCAAACAAATCGTGCCGTCGCACTCTTCTTAGTGAGCCCGGTAATGGGGGCGACCACAGTACTAAAATTACGAATGAAACGCCGGTAAAAATTTGCAAACCCCAGGAACCTCTGCACCTGCTTAACAGACTCCGGCGTTGGCCAGTTTTTTACGGCGTCGATTTTCTGCGGGTCCATCTCCGTTTTACCGGCCGACACAATGAACCCCAGGAAAGAAACGGAATCTGCGTGAAAAACGCACTTCTCCGCCTTCACAAACAGTCGAGCCTCTAACAAGCGTGTCAAGACCAGTTTTACATGACGAATGTGCTCAGAGAGAGTGGCAGAGAAGATCAGAATATCGTCTAGATAGACGAACACAAACTTCTCTAGCATCTCCCTGAGCACATCGTTGACAAACGCCTGGAATACCGCGGGGGCGTTGGTGAGGCCAAACGGCATCACTAAGTATTCGTAGTGTCCCGAATGAGTATTAAACGCAGTTTTCCACTCATCACCCTCCTTTATACGCACTAAGTTGTACGCATTCCTGAGGTCCAGCTTAGTGAATATCGACGCCGTTTGTAAGCGCTCAAATGCTGAGTTCATAAGTGGCAGGGGATATCTATTTTTTATTGTGATAGCATTAAGCCCTCGATAGTCAATGCAGGGCCTTAAGCTCCCGTCTTTCTTTTTAACAAAAAAAAACCCTGCTCCCGCTGGTGACGAGGATGGTCTTATAAACCCGCTGGCTAAAGCCTCATGAATGTACTCCTTCATGGCTCTACTTTCTGGCACAGACAGAGAATAAAGTGAACCACGAGGTGGTACTGTCCCCGGATACAGGTCGATCGCACAGTCGTACGACCGGTGTGGAGGTAGTGTGGTCGCCCTCTGTTTGCTGAATACCTCAGATAACCTGTTATATTCCCTTGGGACGTTATTGGGCAATGGGAACTCAATAGCCCCTACCATTCGACTCTCACCCTCACTGCCTGTAGTCTGGAAAGGGCTCTGTGTGTCCCAGTCCATTCCCTCACTGCCCTCCCATTCGTCAATAGGACGCTCCCAATCATAGACTGAGTCCCATTCTAGACTAGCCTCCTGCTCCTCCGGGCCACTGGAATTAGGGCCCAGGGGCTCTATGTCAGTCTCTCTGGGAGGAGTCGAGGACGAATGCCTCTGATCAGAATGAGTAGTGCAGTGCGGACCCCACCGAGAGACCGGATTGCTCCGATTACCCCAGTTGATGGATGGCTGATGTTTAACGAGCCATACGTGCCCTAAGACTACCGGATAAGCTGGAGATTCAACCAGATAAAAATAAATCCGCTCCTGGTGGCCCCGAAACGGGATCCGCATAGTAACCCTCTCGGTCTTGTGGCGAACTACCCCGCTCCCCAAGGGGCGACCGTCGAGAGCCGTGACGGACTGGGGCTGTGGCATAGACCGAACCGGCAATCTTTTTTGTTCAGCCCACTGACGGTCCATAAAATTATCCACCGCCCCTGAATCGATAAAAGCCTCAGCCTCCACCACGCCCCCTCTCCACGTCAATTCGACGGGCATAGTAGTGCGAAAGTTAAAACCCTCGGCCGGTCCCACTAGCGACTTCCGCTCCGCTAGTGGGACTGCCCTTTTACTTTTTTGGTCTGGACAGTTTTTAACTAAATGCCCTGTTCTTTTGCAAAAGTAGCACGGACCGAGGCGCCTCTTGGGCCGCGCCAGCATAGTCCCATCCAGCTGCATGGATTCCTCTACCTGGTGTGCCCCCTGTTTCTCCTCTGCCACAATACCTCTGCCCAGGCTAGGTAAAACCGGCCATTTTATCCCGCCTGATCTGCCGGCTCTCTCTCTCTCACGTTCCCGTACCCGGTTATCGATCCGGATAGCGGTAGATATGAGCGAGCCTAAATCCCCTGGTGGCTCTACTATAGCCAGTGCGTCCCTGACGGGGTCTGACAAGGCGCCTGTAAATAGTGTCATGAGAGGCTCATCCGCCCACCCCGTCTCCCCTGCCAGAGCCTGAAACGCCACGGAGAATTCCGCGACACTCTGCGTTCCCTGCCTCATCCAAGTTAGGCAAGCCGCCGCCTCCTTGCCCGTGATATCGTGGTCGAAGACCCTGGTCATTTCTTGAATGAGGACTTGAGAGTTGTCCATTTTTGGGGATTGTGCCCTAATCAGCGGGTCTGCCCAGGCCAGAGCCTTATCGGTTAGAAGTGACAGAATAAACGCTACACGAGCATCTTCAGTGGAAAACCGTGAGGGCTGTGCTTTAAAAAAGATCAGGCACTGGGATAAGAACCCCCTGCATTTACCCGCCTCCCCCCCATACCGTAACGGCAACTGCAATTTGGGCTCCCTGACCACTGGTGTAATGGGTTGGTAAGAGGACACCGTCGGTTGAGGGAGAGTGGGTGGTTGGGAGGAGTCAGGAGATAGTGCTAGTCCCTGTGTAGAGCGGAACTCGCTTGCTAAATGCCGAAAACTATCAGCGAGCTCCAGCAGCACGTCCTGCTGCCTGCCTAATCTGGCCAGGATCTCATCCTGACGTTGGAACACCCGTGTTTGCTGCTCGGTGGTAGCAGCCTGCTGTGCATGCAGCACCTGCAGCGCCTGTTCCTGCCTACCTAAAGCAGCCTGCTGAGCGGCGACCACTGCTTCCAGCGGGGAATCTCCCACATTCATTCCGGTATAAGTCGCTGGTCTCTCCAGGGTGGCTTTTGTGTTCTATCAGGGTGGGGTTGGAGCGGAGGACCAAGTGCGACTAAATAATACCCCTCCTAGATCCCAGGGGCAGAGTACAGGGATAAGTGGGACAAAAAATGAGAATAACTCCCGTAACAGGGGGGAGAACAAAAACAAACCCGAAGGCGATTCTTAATAGGGAAAACAGAAAAGGAGCCCAAAATGGCTGAAGAAAATAAAACGACCCTTTGAGAACAGGGCGAGTGTACCGACCAGTAACTGTGCCGAATAACGAGCACAGAGAGTGCCCAATCAGGGGCAATGAAATAAAAATACAACCTAGCCAAAAACAGCGTAGGCTAAACAAAAACCATGAGGCGCAGCTCAGGAATAAACACAAACCAAAATACATTTACCGGGGACAACGTCCCTCTACCGCCGGCTCACACGAGCCCAAAATAAAAGAAGAAAATAAACCCTTAGGGAAGGCGTCGGTAGAACCACACCAAACGCCTTCCTACCTTTTAGAATAATTTGTTAGGAAGTTTAAATCAGTGAACACACACCTGCACAGTACCTGACTCAAACCTCGAGTCTACTGTGTGCATTTACCGGCTTGGTGGTCCACATTTTTGTTTCCCCCTCGTTATTGTGCTATTACCCTTTCATGTGTCTCACCTGATGTTTATTTGTTAGACTGCCCTCACTCCCATGCCCCGCCTAGTTTATCTCATTCCCCTGTGTATTTATACCTATCCTTTTCAGTTGCACCTAGCTAGTTCGTCTTGTCTTGGACTCTTCTTTTAGATCTGCTTTTTGATCTTTTGCCTGTTCGTGATTACGCTCTGTCTGCCCCTTCATCTGCCAGTAAATCTGCCATTTTCCACACCCCTGTGTCTGCTTCAGGTCCTCTGTCCTCCCCGCCGTGACACCACCCAGCTATTGATTACACTGGTGGAAGAGACTGGGTCTGTGGGGGGTATGCGTCTGCTGGTATAACAGTGAAATTTGATTGGTTAAACTGGAGTAGTGTCTGGCCACTCAGGGAGGTCCTAGTTCCATGAACATCAGAACCATGGACAGCTACCCAATGGCACTGTGGATTATACAGGGAGAAAAAAAGTACTTGAACATACATTGACTGAGCACTTTATCAGGAACACATGTACACCTACTTATTAATGCAATTGTCTTATCAGTCAATCATGTGGCAGCAGTGCAATGCATACCATCATGCAGATACAAGCCAGGAGCTTCAGTTAATCTTCACATCAATCATTAGAATGGGGAGAAAATGTGATCTCTGTGATTTTGACAGCATTAATCCTCCTATTATGTTCATACTGTATGACAGGTTTTACATATGGGGTCAAATTGAGCCCAACAGTCGAAATAAACACAAACATATTTTTATATAATTCTTTGTCACCTTCTTATTGTCTCCCAAATTACTAGCCTTTTATCTGTAAATGTGAAAAATCTGTGAGAAACATCTCATTTTAGAGCCTAAGGTACAGTAAGTTTTGCCCCTGTATGGGAAAGTGCCACCAGAATTATTCACAAAGAAAAAAAAAAAAAAAAAAAAGTGGCTGTACATTTTATACAAATTTGTTCTTAAGAGATGTCAAACTCTGAATGGGGTCAAATTGACCCCAAATATAATAGAGGGTTAATGCACCCTATAAAAGACAAAGGCAAAGTCCTCCAACACTCAATGTTTTTCTTTAGTATATCCAACTGTCTACCAAAATGAATCTGAAATATATGCTCGGGTGGCACAGATGGTGCAGTGGGTAGCAATGCCGCCTCACAGCAAGGAGGTCCTGGGTTTGAATCCCCATCGGCCGGGGCCTCTCTGTGCGGAGTTCTCTGTGCATGTTCTCCCCGTGTTTGCGTGGGTTTCCTCCGGGTACTCCAGTTTCCTCCCACAGTCCAGGTGCAGGTTAGGTTGATTGGAGTCTAAATTGCCCTCCACGTTCCACCAATGCAACTTGATAAAGGAATCTTTATAAGAATCTAGATTTTATGAAGACAAGATATCAAATGATTCATACCCACCGATTTCAGGTAAAATTATTATGACATAATTTACATGTGCTTAATTAATACGTATGAGTGTGTGAGTGAATGGTGTGTGTGCCCTGCGATGGACTGGCGACCGGTCCAGCGTGTATTCCTGCCTTTCGCCCAATGTATGCTGGGATAGGCTCCAGCCCCCCTGCGACCCTGTTCAGGATAAGCGGGTTAAGATAATGGATGGATGGATGGAATATATGCTTGGGGTTTACAGGAATCGACAAACCGAGGAAGAAAAAACGGATCCAAATTATCAGAGAGAGGAATGAAACCGTGTTGAGTATGGAGCTCGTCAAACTGGTCAACCAGCTACCAGGTCTTTCAAAGGGTTATTACCATGAGTTACCATGGCACTGAAAAATAATGCATTTTCAACAAAAATATGATACTGTAGGCTACATTGCATTGAGTTAAGCTAGACTTTGCATTGTGGAAAGATAACCACGTGACATGTTTCAAACATAATGTAACCAAACGTTTTAACTCAGGCAGTAATAATAACATAACTTACAACACACGAGTGAGTGAGGAGAGAATGACCAAACATTTCTCTCCATAAAACTGTGAAAGTGCCGTGAGTGTAGAGGAATATACTTTCACACGGAACACCCCGAGATGCTAAAATACAGTATATTCAGTACACTGATATTCTCTGTAAACTACATACAGTGTGAAGTCCCCAATAATTGAATTTGTCTTTTTTTCAGGACTGGCTGCAAGAACTAGACATGCCAGCTGATTTTGACGGCTGTGCTGTACTCAACAAAATTTTCTATGCTTCAGTTCAAAATGGGAAGGGCTCCGTTCAGTTGCCTGCCACTAAATTCCTGAATAAAGTGTCATATTTCTATAAATTGCTTACTATTATTTTGCAAGCTAACATTTGTTAATAGTCTGATGTTGTATTTCCTTTCGGCGATGGTGAGCTAGTGAACATTTCTTTGGCGATGATGCATACCGGCTTGGTGTCAGAGCGAACAGTAAACACCAAAGCGTCGACCGATTGTCAGTGAGGGCTTTAAATACCTTCAGGAGGTAGGCTCCCTTGGCACTAATGAAGGCCAGGTGAAAATAATGAAGTCCCCTGGTAGCCACGACCGGTACAACCTCCCAACCCTGACAGGACCCCCCTACTAAGGAGCGGCCCCTGATGATCCTTCAGCCCCCCGCCTGCGGAATTTGCGGATGAGCTCTGGGTCCAAAATGTCCCTAGAGGGGACCCAAGAGCTCTGGTCGGGACTATAGCCCTCCCAGTCGACGAGGTACTGTTTTCCCCTGCCCACACGGCTCTCAGCCAAGATGCGGTGCACCGTATAGACCGGGCCCCCGTCAATTAACTGTGGAGGTGGCGGAGGGACCTCCGCCGGGGCCAGTGCACTTGTCAGCACCGGTTAAAGGTGGGAGACGTGGAAGGTGGGATGAATTCTCATGGACCGGGGCAGTTGGAGGCACACTGTAACAGGGTTGAATTTTTAAATAATTTTAAATGGGCCCACGTAGCGAGGGGCGAGCTTACGCAATTCGACCCGCAATGGCAGATCACGAGTGGACACCCTCTGTCCTACCCTGTAGGAGGGCCCGACTGGTGACACCTGTCGGCCAGCCTCTTTTGGGTAGCCGGTAACGGCTTTTGGGATGGGTAGCGGCTGTAATAGCCCTGAGGGAGGCTGGTGCGAGCCCTTGCTGCGGGCACAGACCGAACAAGCGGCCACAAACTCCCAGACGTCTTTTTGCCACCAGAACCGCCTGGACAAAAAATCCCTGGTGCAGTGAACCCCGGGGTGTCCCACCAGCCGTGAGGCATGTCCCCACTGCAGCACCTGGGACCGGACCCCAGCGGCACGAAGAGGCAGTGAGGCGGACCCCCTCCTGGATCCGGCTCTAGGCGCAATGCTCTCCGTACCGCCGCCTCCACCTCCCAGATCACTGCCGCCACGATCTGATCTCTAAGGAGAATGGGTTGAGGAGTGTGCTCCCTGTCAGTTTTATCATAACACCCGGGAGGGGGCGTCAGGTTTCATGTTTTTAGACCCTGGGCGGTATGTCAGAATAAAAGAAAAACGTGCAAAAAACAGCGCCCAGTGGGCCTGACGCGAGTTGCGTGTCTTGGCAGTTTGATGTACTTGGTTTTTGTGGTCCGTCCACACCGTGAATGGATGCTCCGCCCCCTCCAGCCAGTGACGCCACTCCTCCAGGGCTAATTTGACCGCTAGCAGTTCCCTATCCCCCACGTCGTAATTTCTCTCGGCCTGGGACAGCGACCGAGAGAAAAACGCACAGGGATGCACCTTTTGGTCTTGGGGAGACCGTTGTGATAGAATGGCGCCCACCCCAAGCTCGGAGGCATCAACCTCCACAATAAATGGAAGGGACGGGTTCGGAGTTATTAAGATTGGTTCTGAACAGAATCTTCTTTTTAACTCCACGAACAGCGCCTCCACACGGGGATTCCACACAAAGCATGCCGGAGCAGTCTGCCTGGTGAGCGCAGTGATAGGCGCGACCACCGTGCTAAAATTTCTGATGAAACGGCGATAAAAATTGGCGAACCCTAAGAATCTTTGCACCTGCTCGATAGATTCAGGAGTGGGCCAATTTCTAACCGCTGTCACTTTCGCTAGGTCCATCTCGGTTTTACCAGTGGACACAATAAAACCGAGAAACGAAACAGTGTTGGCGTGAAAAACGCATTTTCCGCCTTGACAAAAAGGCAAGCTTCTAAAACACGCGTCAGAACCACAGTTACGTGCCGAATGTGTTCAGGGATATTGGTGGAGAAAATTTAAATGTCGTCCAGATAGAGGAACACGAATTTGTCCAGCATCTCCCTGAGCACATCATGAACCAGCGCCTGAAATACTGCGGGGGCATTGGTGAGACCGAATGGCATGACCAGATATTAATAGTGGCCGGTGTGCGTGTTAAAAGCCGTTTTCCACTCGTCGCCCTCACATATATGTACAAGATTGTATGCATTACGGAGGTCGAGTTTGGTAAAAATGGACGCCGACTGCAGACGCTCGAACGCTGAGTTCATCAGCGGCAGGGGGTTCCTATTTTTAATAGTCATGGCATTTAACCCCCAGTAATCAATGCAGGGTCTCAGACTCCCGTCTTTCTTTTTCACAAAAAAGCATCCCGCCCCCGTTCGCCAATGTATCGCAAATATATTCCTTCATGGCCTCGCTCTCCGGCACAGGCAATGAATAAAGCACCCCCCAGGGCGGGACTGTACCAGGGTATAGCTCAATCGCACAGTCATATGACCGGTGCGGAGGTAACGTAGTGGCCCGTTGTTTGCTGAATACCTCCGCTACCTCACTATATTCCCTGGGTACATTAGGTGGCAGTGGGAACGCAATCGCTGGCCCTCATCCCCACTGACAGAAGCCTGAAAAAGGCTCTCTGAGTCCCAGTCAGAGACTTCACTGCCCTCCCCCTCGTCAATGGGAGGATTCCATTCCAGACTCTCCACCTGCTCCTCCCTGTCCGGAGTCCTAACCTGAGGGCTGGGGAACCCCCTAGCCTCCTCCTCGTCTAACTCAGAGCCTATGTCAGTCTCTACGGGGGGGAGTCGTGGGAGTGTGTATCTGATCTGAGTGGTTAGTGCAATGCGGACCCCACCGGGACACCGGATTGCTCCGGTCTCCCCAGTTTATTTGGGGCTTATGTTTTATTAACCACACATGGCCCAATACTACCGCGTAGGCTGGGGATTCTACCAAAAATAAATAAATACGCTCCCGGTGCCCCAGAAACGGGATCCGCATTACAATACCCTCAGTTGTGTGACGTACAACCCCGGACCCCAACGGGCGGCTGTCAAGTGCCGTGATGGATTGGGGCTGTGGCAAAGACCAGACCGGCAGTTTCTGGTGTTTAGCCCATTGGTGGTCGATAAAGTTATCAACCGCCCCGGAATCAATAAAGGCGTCTGCCCTAACCACACCCCCCTTCCACGTCAATTTGATGGGGAGAACTGTGCGAAAGCTGGTACCTCTAACCAGTCCCACTAGTGACTTTCGCTCCACTAGTGGGACTGCTCTTTTGCTTTCAGGTCGGGGCTGTTCCTAATTTGCTGCCCAGATCGTCTGCAAAAGTAGCGCAGCCCTTCTCTCCAGGGACGCCCCGTAGGGCACTGTCCAGCTGCATCGGCTCCTCCCCTGTGTGTGCCCCTTGTCTCCCCTCGGCACTCACAACCCTTTTGTTTTCCTTTTGTTTTGACATGATTTTGCTAAAGATTTGTAACATTTAGTCTCTCATTTGTTTAATCATTTGTTTCCACACCTTTGTCTAAAGTTAGGTTTCATTTAAATGAGATTTGTTGTCTAGTTTTGAAATTAGTGCCTGTTTTTGTTCAAATCATTATTTTGTGTTATTGAGTGTGTTTTAAAAATAATATATATTTTTTAATGTAAATAAATTATAATAACCAATAAAACCACCTCCCTCTCCCGTTCCCGACCCCGGTTATCAATACGGATCGCTGCAGAACTCCCCGGTGGTTCCATGGTAGCCAGAGCGTCCCTGACAGGGTCTGATAAAGCACTCGTGAACAGGGTCATAAGCGGATTGTTCGCCCACCCCGTCTCCCCTGCCAGAGCCTGAAACTCTACCGAGAACTCAGCAACACTCCGGGTACCCTGTTTTATCCAGGTTAACCGAGACGCTGCCTCTTTGCCGGTGACATACCATACGATACGGTACGATACACTTTATTAAAGCCCCTTAGGGAAATTTGTCTTGGACTCATGGCTACATACAGCTTATCAATGGCTCTACAAAGAAGATAACAGACAACACATTACAAAAAGAACACATACAATCACAAATAACAGTCTTGCATATTCACGTTAATCATATTGCACCATCCCATATATTGCACCATCCCTTATATTGCACCATCCATCCCATATACTGTATTGCACCAACCCTTATATTGCACCATCCCATATATTGCACCATCCCTTATATTGCACCATCCATCCCATATACTGTATGGCACCAACCCTTATATTGCACCATCCCATATATTGCACCATCTCTTGAATACACATGACACTATCTAACAAACACACATGACACTATCTAACAAACTATACAGTATTTAAAATTCTGATGGAAGTAGGCACAAACGAATATCTAAACCGGTTAAGCTTCCATCTAGGTACCTTATACCGCCTACCTGAGGGCAAGAGCTCATATTCACTATGGAGGACATGGGATGGGTCAGACAGTATTCTCTGCGTCTGACTAGAGACAGACTGTTCATAGATGGACTGGAGGGACTGCTGTTCCTTCCTCCCCATGACCTTCATGGCAGTCTACTAGACGCATCAGCTTAGATTTTAATTTTACTGTCAGGTTGCCATACCATGCTGACATCCCATACCTGACCATGCTCTCTAGCACAGCTTGATAAAAAATAAACATAATCCTGTTGTCTACGCCATGTACTCTAAGTCTACGAAGAAAGTAGAGTCTCTGCTGGAGACGTGAGCACAGACTCTCCAAATGTGTATTCCAGCTGAATGTGTTGTCTCAATGAACACCCAGATACTTGTATGAGCAGACCTGAGTAATTGGTTCATCATGAATCACGACAGAATTATGCTCCCCCACTAGCTTGGGGTCTAAGATCATCTCCTGAGTCTTCCTCACATTAAGGATGAGGTGATTAGTGTCACACCAATGCACAAACTTCTCTATCTCATCAAAGTAAGCTGTGGGACGTGTGTCCTTGTGCAGCAGGCTAAGGATAGCAGTATCGTCTGAGAATTTAAAAATAAGATTACTGGGGCAGCTGTTCCTGCAGTCATTTGTGTATAATGTGAAAAGAACCGGTGAACTGACACAGCCCTGAGGGGCACCTGTACTCATCGATCTAGCTCCCGAAAGGGTGTTGTTGACTCTGACTTGCTGAATTCGATTGGTTAAGAAAGAAAAATACCATTTAATTACAAAGGGGTTAACACTCATATGTTTCAGTTTCGTGACCAGTAGATGTGTCTGCATCATGTTAAAGGCGGAGCTGAAGTCAACAAATAGTAAACGTGAATATGACTTGGGGTCTTCTAAGTGTTTAATAACAAAGTGGGTGATGCTGTTAATGGCATCGTCTGTGCCCCGCCCCTGCCGATAGGCAAACTGGAATGGGTCTAGTTGATCTTTCACCTCCTCCTTCAACACAGATACCATATACCTTTCAAAGCATTTCATAACAATACTAGTTAAAGCCACAGGTCATTATTTTCAGTTGGGCAAGGTTTCTTTGGGACTGGAAAAATTATAGATCTCTTCCAGAGTGCAGGGACAATATGTGAGTCCACTGACCTCTGGAAGATGGGACACCATGCTGGAGTGAGTTCTTCTGCACAGTTTTTCAGAAGAAAGGCAGAGATGCCGTCTAGGCCTGAGGTAAGTAAAGTAAAGTAAAGCTATGCTCTATTATTTCCTTGTGCTTCTTCTTTGCCTCCCGTAGTAGTTGGTTGAGTTCCTTCTGTATTGTTTTCACTCCTGCTTTGTCCTTATTCCTAAAAGCTATTTTCTTCCTGTTAATACAGTCTCTTATTTCTTTCATTACATACGGCTTGTTATTGGGGTACACTGTAATTATCTTATTAGTAGTCACGCAGTCCGCACAGAATTGGATATAGTCTGTTATTGTATCAGTGGCTACATCAATTCCCTGATCATGAAAAACGTCCCAAATTGTACATAGGAAGATTCCCCTTAATTTCTCCATACTATCATCCGACCATACAGTTACCGTCTTTGTCTGAGGTTTACTGCTTTTAAACAGCGTCCTGTAGGTTGGGATTAGGAAGAAGGTGTTGTGGTCAGAGTTAGATAAAGGGGGCTTTGATTTGGCAGAGTAGGCACTTTTTATGTTGCCAT
This sequence comes from Conger conger, assembly GCF_963514075.1. Classification (NCBI taxonomy): domain Eukaryota; kingdom Metazoa; phylum Chordata; class Actinopteri; order Anguilliformes; family Congridae; genus Conger; species Conger conger. The sequence goes on along the minus strand of NC_083768.1, from coordinate 37,097,973 downwards.
AACATTTGTCTAAGACTTTGTTGTCGCGTGTGTCACACTTCACATATTGTTCATAGCCAGGGAGGGACAGTTCTAGTTTGCAGTGATTAAAGTCCCCGAGTATGAAAGTGGCAGCTTCGGGAGTCTTCTGCAGTTGCTGATGGACACAGTCTGTTATTCTGGTCGCGGCTCTCGCAGCCTTTCCGCTGGAGGGCACGTATATTGCGCATAATAATATATTCCTGAGTTCCCTTGGGAGATAGCGGGGTCTCAGGGATACACACAATAGTTCAACGTCAGAGTCGCAAACTGTCTCTCTCACAGTGTATTTACAACACCAGTTGTTATTGATAAACAGACAGAGTCCACCCCCCCGACTTTTCCCCGAGGATTCAGTTCTGTCCGCCCGAACGAGAGAGAAGCCCTCCAGCTCGATAAGAGAGTCAGGAATGTCTGGGTGGAGCCAGGTCTCTGTGACCACCAGCACACTCGCCTCCCGGTACTCAAAAGATACCTTGGTGTTGGTGCGAAGTTCATCCATTTTGGTTTTAAGAGAGCGGGCATTGCATAGTATCATACTGGGCAGTGGTGGTCTGTTGCCTCTTCGTCGGAGACGCTGCCTTATCCCCCCTTTTCTGCCTCTTTTCCGCTGTTTAGTCCGCTGTTTAGTCCGCGTCACAGGCATAGTGGTCGAACACTCATGCCATCTCTTGCATGAGGAGCTGAGATTTATTCATAAGGGGAGCCTGTACCCGGATCAGAGGATCCGCCCAGGTCAGAGCCGTCCCGGTCAACAGGGATAAAATAAAAGCAACCTGAGAATCCTCAGTAGAGAAACGTGAGGTTTGGGACTAAAAAAAAATGACACCTGTAACCCCTGTTCCTGCCTAATCAGAGCAGCCTGCTGGGCGGCTACAACCGCCTCCAGCAGAGAATCCCCCACCTCAATCATCGCACTAGTCGCTGGTCTCTCCATGTTGGCTTTGGTGTTCTATAAGGTCGGGGACTGGCGGAGAGCCAAGAACGACTAAGGGTATCCTTTATAAGCGAACACGTGAATGTGTTCGCCACAAAACCCCGGAAGATCGAGGAAGCAGAAAATGCCTAGGAGATAACTCTGGCCCCAAACGGCCAATAAAACGGCCCTTAAAAACCAGGGCGAACAACCCAACAAAAATGAGTGCTGAAAATGAGCACTGTAACCCCAGACCGGGGACAAAATATAGATTGATCTTGATCATGTGTTGATATTAGCTAGTCTAATGCATAAAATATTGGGCGGCATTTAGCTGCCTGGTGTGAAAATGCCCTTGAAGCACAAAAGTGGGTCACAGAAAAGAGAGGATGAAAAGGACCAGGAGGCAAATGACCTTAACTGGACAGCCTTTGTACTCCAAGTACAGCATAATAATAATTCAGTAATAAATTAGGACAAGTTTAAAAAAATCAGTTTCAGGTTCACTTCAGTCTACAGACACTATAATTGCCACTACATATGGCCAAGTGAGAAAGGGGTTTGCAGTACAGGAGCGAGGCTTACCTGGAGGAGGCAGACTAGCTGAGGTCCACAGCCGTTTCTAAAGAAAAAGGGGGGAAATAATGAGCACAGAACCAACCACACAAGGACAAAAATCAAAACCACATCAAAACATACCAGTTGGTAATAATAAAATAATAATAATACATCAAATTTATATAGCGCTTTTCATGGTACCCAAAGACGCTTTACAAAAGAAATAAAAATAACAGCTTTATTAAGAAAAAATATAAATAAAAAGGCTAAAAAGAGGAAAGATTAAGAACAAAAACTAAATGTAAAGGGAGCAAAACAAAACTTTATTATGAGAGAAAACCAAAAGTTAAAAGGCTAAAAAGGGCTGGATTAAAACAACAGCTAAGGCTAGAGGGAGATTTAAAATGTGAGGAAAGCAAGTCTGAATAGGTGGGTTTTGAGGGACGTTTTGAACACGGAAAGGGTGGGGGCTGTCTTAATGTGGGGTGGCAGTGCGTTCCAGAGAGTGGGGGCAGCGACTGAAAAAGCCCTGTCACCCCAGGTGCGTTTGGTTTTCCTGTGGGGGAAATCAAGGAGGTTGGCATCAGCAGATCTGAGGGAGCGGGTGGGGACATGAGGTTGAAGGAGGTCGGAGAGGTATTGGGGAGCCTGGTTATTGAGGGCCTTGTAAGTGGTAGTGAGAATTTTAAAGTCAATTCTGTGTTTGACTGGGAGCCAGTGAAGGTCATGGAGGACTGGGGTGATGTGGTCTCTGGAGTGGGTTCTGGTGAGGAGGCGGGCAGCAGAGTTTTGCACATATTGCAGTTTTTTAAGGATTTTGGAGGTGGTACCGTAGAGGAGGCTATTGCAGTAGTCGAGTCTGGATGAGATAAAGGCATGGATGAGTGTCTCTGCAGCAGAAGAGACGGAGGCGGGCAATGTTGCGGAGGTGGAAGAAGGCTGTTTTAGTGATTTGGTTGACATGGGACTGGAAGGAGAGGGTGGGATCGAAGATGACACCAAGGTTACGAACTTTGGTGGAGGGGGTGACAATAGAGCCGTCGATGTTGATGGAGAAATTGCGAGTGGAGCGGGTGAGGGCATCTGGACCAATGATAAGGATCTCGGATTTATTGCAGTTGAGTTTTAGAAAGTTTGTTTGCATCCAGGTTTTAATATCAGACAGGCAGGTGGTGAGGGTGGAGAGAGTGGTAGCAGTGATGGTTTTGGAGGGGAGGTAGAGCTGTGTGTCGTCTGCGTAACAGTGGAAATTGAGGCCATGGCGGCGAAGGATCTGTCCAAGGGGGAGAATGTAAAGGATGAACAGAAGGGGGCCAAGCACCGAGCCCTGGGGGACACCTTGGTTGACGGGGGTTGTTACGGATTTACAGTTGTTTATGGAGATGAATTGATGTCTGTCGGAAAGGTAGGAGGTGAACCAGGAAAGGGCAGTGCCAGTGATACCAAGGGTGGATTTGAGGCGTGAAAGGAGGATGGGGTGGTTGATGGTGTCAAATGCAGCACTAAGGTCGAGGAGGATGAGGATGTTGAGTGAACCGATGTCGCAGGAGAGCAGGAGGTCGTTGGTGACTCTGATGAGAGCCGTCTCTGTGCTGTGTTTGGAGCGGAAACCGGATTGAAATTGTTCGAAGAGGTTATGGGATTGCAGGTAGGTGGTGATTTGAGTAGCGACAACGCGTTCCACGATTTTTGACAGAAAGGGTAGGTTGGAAATGGGCCGGTAGTTGTTGGGGGAGACAGGGTCTAGACCAGGTTTCTTGAGGATGGGTGTGATGGAGGCAAGCTTTAGAGGAGGGGGAACTGAACCAGAGGAGAGGGAGGCATTAACCGTTTTGGTGATGAGTGGGGAGAGTGAGGAGAGGCAATCCTTAAGGAGGGAGGTGGGGAGGGGGTCCAGGGAGCAGGTTGAGGACTTCATACCAGCAACTACAGAGGAGAGGTCAGATGTGGAGATATTAAGGAATGTGGAAAAGGAGTGAGTAGGGAGTGGGGGGGGGCTCAGGCTGAGGTCCAGGGGGGGGGGGGGGGGGAGATGGTCAGCTGGTTGTGGATAGTGTTGATTTTGTCATCAAAAAATGAGAGGAAGTTATTGCATTTATCAACAGTGAAAGAGCGTGAGATGGTGTCCATGGGATTGAGCAGTTTGTTGATGGTGGAGAAGAGAACTCTGGGGTTGCTGTTTTCAGACTGGATGATGCCGGAATAGTAGGAGGAGCGGGAGGAGTTGAGGGTGGTTTTGTAGAGCTGTAGGTGTTGTTGGTAGATGTCTTTGTGTATGGTTAATCCAGTTTTTTTAGCAAGCCTTTCTAGCTGACGGCCCTTTTTTTTGAGGCAATGCAGTTCGTCAGTGTACCAGGGGGCAGTGTGGGTGAAGAAGACACAACGTGTTTGGGTGGGTGCGAGCTGGTCCAGGCAGGAGGAGAGTGAGTTATTGTAGATGTTAACCAGATCGGTGGGGGAAACGGTCTGGTTGAAGGAGGAGTCAGAAATGGTGCTGGAGGGGGATGTGGACAGAGAAGCTGAATTTATGGACTTGAGGTTCCGGAAGGTTATGGTTCGCTTTTGCTTATCCAAGGGGGAGGGGGTATCCATGTGGAAGGTGATGGCCAGGTGGTCAGACACAGTGGAAGTCAGGTCGATGCAGGATATATGGCTGATGGTGGTGCCAGAGGAGCAGACCAGGTCCAGAGTGTGGCCTTTGTTGTGGGTGGGGAAATCAATGTATTGGGTGATGTTGAAGAATGTGAGAATTTCCAGTAGTTCTATTGCTGTTGTGCATTTGGTGGAGTCCATGTGGATGTTGAAATCACCAAGCAGAAGTGTAGACGGGGATATGGCACAGAGCTGGGTGAGAAACTCAGAGAGGTCGGAAAGAAAGGTGGGGTTGGGTTTGGGAGGACGATAGATGATGGCAATGACCAGGGGTATGGGGCCGGATATTTTTAAGCAGAGGGATGCAAATGAGGTGGGAGCCTGGATGGGAACTCGAGTTGTTTTTATTTCATGGCGGTGGATGACAGCAATTCCACCGCCAGTTTTCCCTTCCAGGCGAGGCTTGTCCATGTACACATAACCAGGGGGGGTTGCTTTATTTAGTGAAAAGTAGTCCAGGGGTTTTTGCCAGGTTTCAGTGAGAAAAATGAAGTCCAGGTTATTATCATTAATAAATTCACTGATGATGAGTTCTTTGAGATTAAGTGAGCGGGTGTTGAAAAGTGCACAGGTGAGATGGGATGATTTTTTGGTGGCATGAGAAACCTTGGCTAAGGTTCTCAGAGGGTCCGGGTTCACGTGCTGTTTGTTTTGTTGACATCGTGACGTCACTGCTGGACGCCGGGTGGACCAGAGCGAGGGGATCGGATTTCCAGAGCGGACAACAAACTTTCGTCGGCAGCTTCGGTGGATATAGCCAGGCCGGCGGAGAAGTCCGTGTTCTTTGATTTTTGAGATATAGTTGTGACCAGGGGTGATGGGGATGTTGAGGTGGTGGAGTTGAGAGGTAGAGTAGCAGATGCGCATGATATCCAGGGCGAGAGGTAGCGAAACGCCAGCTCTGCTAACCGTTAGCCAGACGCTAATTGGTAGCTCCACTATGCTAGTGGGTAGCACAGTGAGGCTAGCCGATTGCCTAGCATCTTCGGCAGGTGGTCGCAGGTGATGCACTCGTGGACAGAGTGCTAGCAAGCAGAGTAGGACAGTCCCAAGCATGCCAGACAGAAAAGGGCTTAATTGCAGTCAAGCCAGACCTCAGCTTGCTATCCAAGGCTAGCAGCGAGTGAAGGCTAGCTATGCTAGCTAGCTCTGGGGCAAAGGCAGCAGCCAAGGGGAAGTAGCAGTCCTAGCACAAAATGCTAGCCACGGAGCTCACTGAGAGGCAACGGTCCCAGCCGACGAAGGACTAACCGTACCAAGACAGCAGGGAGGCTGTCTGGGGGATACCTTGTCAAGTGTTTGTCCGGTGGTACGGCAGCAATGTGGGCAGACAGACCCAGCTGGAGCGGTTTTTTTTCCTCTCTTGACCGATAGAATTCCGAAATTACCGATTGTACCTTTACATTTAGTCAATGTATCCGTCAAACTGTGTTGTAATCACAATGCAATTGTGTTCAAGAAAATAGCAGTACAACATCAGTCACCCGATGAACCACTGTTATTAGTTGTAGTGATATTTCTGCATGGCAAATGGCAACAAAAACCTAAAACAAGCAGAAGAAATCGAGCAACTACTGTTAAAACAGATCGAAGAATAGTCAGAATGGCAAAGATTCAGATCAGTTCCAGAAAGATCAAAGATGATCTACCAGTGGAGGCTCCTCCATAGAGGTGGAGGAGGCCTGGCCTCCCCAATAATTTGAGAGAAGAGAGAGATTTAAAAAAAACAATAAATATATTTATTTTATTTATTTATTTTAACAAAAAACATATTTTTTATTTTTTATATTCATATTATTTTAGTTTTGTTCATAAATCTAAATTTTCCCATGGCTAAAACCCAATATTGCAATTGTAAAGCAACAGGCCAGATTTCCCTATCAGTTTGTATTAAGGGAGGCCAGGCCTCCCCTAGGAAATTAGCTTTTCATAGAAGTCAATGTAATGCATTTTTTTTCATGCCAATATGTGATTGGCCAGATCACTGAAAATGGGTGGGCAACGGAGGCCTGGCCTCACCATGCATTGTGTCCAGGGCTGAAAGATTGACATTTTGTTCGTCCAATCACATGCTACTGGTTCATTTGGAATCAACTATCCTTTCCTTTCCTATTCAACACAGAAGCTATTTTGAGAATTCGCTAGTCACTTCAGTCAAACAAACACTCGCCATAGTGGCTACGAGTGTCCTATCAACTTGTGCTTTTCAGTAAATTTAGAGAACACCCCTGGCTATCATCCCTGGAGCTTATAGCTCATTTGGCCAAACACTTTTGCTTAAAACTACCTCGGAAGTCGGCGAGATTCTAGCGCAATTTGAGCTCTTGGGCTGGAGATATGCAGATTCCAGATACTAGGGAGTGAGAATGACATTCAATAGGTCATGTTAGACACCATTTGGGATTTATTGAACAGTTTTATTTTTAATGTAGTCCATTTCGTTTTATTACAAGTCAATTTAATAATCTTCCATATCAAATTACCGAATTGTTGCTCTGTGAGGAAATTCACTCTAAATACGAATAGAGTGCTGCCCTCTAGTGGATAACGTTAACGTTAGATAAAGCCAACTGGAACCATATTTTTACATATTTTATATTAAATATATTGAATAAAACTACATATGATAAAGAAAGTGTTATCTTATCTTTTTTATATGCTAAACTTGATTAAATTGGTGATTACCTGTTGAAGCTGTAGAAGAATGAAAAATGTAAGCTAAACAAAATTGTTTTTAACTACATAATTAAAATTCCTGCCTTTTACACATGTTCACTTGGCATTTATATTACATCCAAATGTCATTTCTCAGCTTAATTATCAGGCAGGCTCATAGACTTACAGCAATGTCATTTCTTCAGGAAGGCACAAGGCTAAGCTCTGCACAATGAATTTCATCAGCCAGAACTTTCTGACTGTAGCTTACACTCCAAATAGTATGCCTTTGGCCAGCACAAAGACAGATAAGAGAACAGGGAACATTCCATCGCGAGTGAAGTGAGCAAGCGGAAAAAAATGGCCTCCTCAATTCTGGAAGTCACCAGCCTCCACTGTGATCTACATATACCTGTAAGTGCTGTTACAGTCAGAAGGCGTTTGATCGAAGCCAAGCTATCAGCAAGAATGCAACGCAGATGCACAGCAGTTATTAAACACAATGGTTATGCAACTAAATATTAGTTCAGTCATTTAAAGAGAAGTTAAATCTTGAAAAATGTATTCAGTTTATACAGTTTGAGTTTGAAGAGAAGAATGTCGACACTGCCATTTTTTTAAAACAGATTAATATTCCTTTTCTTTGCTTCCTGTAAAAGAATAACGCAGACTTGATAAAATTCGCTACTGCTTTGATTTGGAATTGAATGTAATGTTTTCCACTATCTATCCATCCATCCATTATCTTAACCCGCTTATTATTTATTTTTATTTTTATTTTTTATTTTTTATTATTATTTTTTCTCTATTTCTATTTTGGGTGCCAATAATTCTTGAGCCCACTGTATGTTTGGTTATATTTTATACCCAAGTGAAGGGACAACATTTTTTTAATTCATTTCACCTTTCACTGTTCCCAGAAAAGGCTACTTTCCTATTGTCTATATTGATATTGGGAGGGCTTTTGTCCAGGCTTGCTGAATCGCATGTGAACAACCTTGTTCAAAGACAGTGTGAATGGTCCCTCCCCAGATCTCCTTTGTGCCAAGTTTCTTTGATGAGCATGCATATATATTTAAGAGACATCACTGTGCAGGTAACCAGTCTATGCGTATCCTCGACAGGAGAGAACCCTGTGGGTGAGGTTATCATTACATTACATTACATTATTGGCATTTGGCAGACGCTCTTATCCAGAGCGACGTACAACAAAGTGCATACCCATAACCAGGGATAAGTTCGCTGAAAGACCCTAGAGGTAAGTACAATTTCAACTGCTACCTGTACAACAAAGATAAGGACAAGGGCCATTTTTTCTTTTTTTATCAGCGCAAAGGCGCAAAGGAAACAGAAGACTAACCTGCCATTCCAATTTCTGACTTCAGTCACACGCAGCAGAACATAATGCAAGCTTTCCCTGGTGAGTACACTTGTGTCTATCAACAGATTTAGTTTTTAACAAATTTGTCAATATAAAAAAATAAGTAAATTTGTCCCTACCTGGGCTAACGTAATATGTATGTTAGAATGCAAACACTTAGCCCTCCTTGGCTGTGTTGTAATATAATTGCACATGCATGTTACAGTTTCTTTAACAATGTTAACGATGAGGGAAATCTTTAAACGTTTTGCATTATTTTCCATGTTAATATCGCTCAAGGTTTTTTTGATGAATAGGACAAAATGTGCTTTTGCTTTCCTGGTGTTCTTTGTTTTGCTTCATACTGTATCTCTGTCCATTCTGGTCTGTTCCCAGTGATATTGAAATTGTAGCAAAAAAATTTTGGGGTGATGTTTGTAAATTTGTCCCTATCTGGGCTAACGTAATATGTATGTTAGAATGCAAACACTTAGCCCTCCTTGGCTGTGTTGTAATATAATTGCACATGCATGTTACAGTTTCTTTAACAATGTTAACGATGAGGGAAATCTTTAAACATTTTGCATTATTTTCCATGTTAATATCGCTCAAGGTTTTTTTGATGAATAGGACAAAATGTGCTTTTGCTTTCCTGGTGTTCTTTGTTTTGCTTCATACTGTATCTCTGTCCATTCTGGTCTGTTCCCAGTGATATTGAAATTGTAGCAAACAAATTTTGGGGTGATGTTTGTAAAATTTGAACATACACATCGGTTCTAGTGGGTTCTTTTATCTGGGTGATGTTTGCAAAATTCGCTTTTGATCAACCTGATTTCAGATGAACATTTCAGCATTACTTCTTTCAGTATCAGTTTGTTTGACAAACACTTAAACAAAACAATAGAGTGGCACTGTAAGCCTCACTGTCAGGGTTGGGGGACAGAGGTTGGGAATAACATACATATTAGTGTGTTAATATGATGAGTACTGTGGGTATCTTGGTGGCGCAGCCTGTAGAGCACTGACCGCATGCTCATTGCGAGCCGCGATGTCGGCGGTTCGAATCCGACCGTCCGACATTTGTCGCATGTCTTCCCCTCTCTCCCGCTCCCATTCTTCCTGTCTCTCTATAATATATACTGTCCAACAAAGCTGAAAAAGGCCTAAAAAATATCTAAAAAAATATGATGAGTACTGTACAAATTGTATGTTCGTTGGGATTAGTAGATTAGTGCTATCTACAAACATGAATAGAGAGAAAGCAGGAAGTTAGTAAAGCGAGAAGGAATCGTAGGAATCTGGAAAATTCCAAAACACCCAAATATTAAATCAGGTGTAATGACAGGTGACAGGGTAGTGACTCATAAAGACACGTACATTACAGGGGAAGAAGAGTGCAATAAATAATGACTGGAAACGGAAACCAGGCATGCATATGAAAAATAATAAAGTTACAAAAACACAGAACCTGACACCTCACCAGCTCAGACATGGGTGACTTGTAACAGTAAAACTATTTCCACTGGCAATTTCATGTATGTGTGTGTGTTTGAGTAGGTTTACTTTTACCACTTTTATCTCCAGACAATTCTGAAGTAAGTCTTGCCAAGGGGCAGGATAAACCTGGGCTTGTGTGGATAAAGAATTCAGAAGAAAGCCACCCAGAAAACAGCAAATCCTCAGAGACCCCAGTCCCAAATGGCAGCTGCAAAGCCAAGGATTTCAGCAGCATCTACAGTAAAGGTGGGTCTATTCTGCATATATACAAATACAGTGGGGAGGCCTGTAGCATAGTGGTTAAGGTACATGACTGGGACATGCAAGGCTGGATGGTTGTCTCCCACTAATGAACTGTATTGTCTTGAGCCCGGACCCCATGCCGAGCTCACACCTTACGTTCCCATGAGCAGTACCCCACGAGGAGGTGCCTCGGAGACAAACTCTATTTTCCTTTAAGTACTTTCGAACGTCCTGGAGAACTGGTAAGTTCTACTGAACTTCCAGCCCAGTCTCGAAGTGAAGTGGTGTGACGCAACGCTGTTATATGATCTCCTGTATTCACTGTATTCCTCTAAAAGACCCTTTCTTTATTAATTCACCCTCTCTCAGATATGATTATAGTCAGATATACTTTATCATAATCAAAAGAATAGAGTTATACAGCTCACAGGTTAAATATCATCTTTCAGTTTGCTAATCACATACATTGCTTTATATTCTTTCAACCGTATACCGGTGCCTTTACATGATTCACATAAGGTTCATATAACCCTTTTCCTTTTCTAATTCACCTTTCCACCAGTTAATGTCAAGATACACCCTTCCAATTTCCATCCTCTTTGGCCTTATCCTATGACTCCCCCTTCAGGGAGATAAAAGCTACTCCTAGAATATTGTGGGCACGAACACCCCTAAACTTTTCTACTTTATTCCTACCTTATATAGTATCTTACCGAAAAATAAAAGACATAAAAATGAAAGGAAACTTATGTCTTTAAATCATCTAACAATGCTACCTTCTACCTTATAAGTAATACAAAATATAATTACCACCCATGCCCTAAATAGCCGTCTCGTTTTCCGCGGGATTTGATCCCTTCTCCTTGCTGTTGATGAGCTCTTTGAACAGCTGCATTGGTTTGGGAATCTGGGGCAGGATCAGGACCTGGACTTTCGAAAGACGTGACTTTGCTCCAGTCACTGGCTCCAATGCCGCAGATGTCCTTGGAGACAGCCTTCACCTGCACTTCGTACCGCAAGTGCCTGTTGTATGGGATGTGCATTGGTGTGTCCGGTAAACTATACTTCTCCTGCCAGTCAGAGGACCCGCTGCTTCTGTAGCGGTATGTGTACTTCCAGCAGTCTTCGAACACGTCGGGGGGGGTGCAGTGCAGCCGCAGCATGTGCCTCTCCTCACTGACACTGAGGTTAGTGGGGGGGGGGTTCAGGTTCTTGCGTGGGTCCAGCAGGAAGGTGTTCTGTAGCGTGGAGGGACCCCGCGTCCCGTCTGTTGGCCGCCAGGTGTAGTTCATGGCTCCATGTCGTAAAAGCAATTAAACTCTTTCACCAGCATTTCTGTACGCTGAGGGATGCGCATGAACACCTCTTCGCTATCAGTCCTGTTGCCACAACTCTTGGGCTGAGTCCGCACCGCGTACGTCTCTCCGTTCTCCATATCCAGTCATTCCTGGTAATGCGTAGATTCCTCCGTACGGGACTCCGGGTCGCCAGCCTGCCCAGCTGTTACTGTACTGTGGTATTGAACGCTACACGTACTGCTGTTCAATTTCTCCAGTGGGCTCCAGGTCAAGTTCACGCAGAAGTCGTTGGGGAATTGCAGATACACATCACTAGGCAGAGGGAGCGTGCCACTCCAGCTTGATTATAGTTGTCCTGCATTTCTCTCTCCTCAACAGCCCTAAGAGGCTTTTTTAACGTCTAAAAGCTCACTCCTTATATATCCTGAAACATGTATAGAAGTGTACTTATTTTGGTAAGACATTCATCCAGAAATATCCGCATTATACCGAGTGGGAAAACACTAGCTCTTATGCAACTTATTAACTTAATGAGCCTATTCATCACTGTTATCTGCCTCACTGTCATAGTCTCTCTTAGACTCTCTCCACACTTTGATTTCATACAAGCCACCAGTAAGTGCCTTCCACCATCTCAATACATTCTTCAGGTGCTCTTTCTTGTGTCGCCTTAAGGGATCCACAAAGGACATTCAACTAATAGCCGAGTGTAATTCATCACCCAACTCCACATTGTTTTCCTCATCTCTTTGCTTTAACCAGGCCTTATGCTCCTCCCCTGTAGGAGCAAGCCCACACTTCTCAACCAGGAATGTTATTATATATACCGTTTCTTTGACAGCCAGACCCCCTGGGTCACCAATCACTCGTTCAGCATGTTGAGTCTCCTCCAAGATCATGCTGGAACACATTCTACGCATGGCCTCAGTCAGACCTCTAGCCTTGCTCTCTAGTACTCTAAATCTAAGTCCTCTGACTTCAGACTCCTCAGTGTCCATAAACGGTTGTATATTTGTCTTGAACCACATATTTTTCCTCTTACAGGCGTGCTTACTATCACCCCACTGGCGTGTGCCAGGGGTTAACAATGCATTCCTGCCTAACCCATCTTCTGTCAATCTCTCATAAGGTGGGCCTAGTATGTCGGTCTGGATAAGAGCATCTGCCAAATGCCATTAATGTAATTTTTTTTTTTTTTTTGTTAAAAACTATTAACGACTTACTATGTGGAACATTGTATGCTGTAATGATATATTGTCATGTTCAATGATCATGAAGAAAAACTAAGCACAGTGTTTCTCAGATATTAAATCCATATTAAATCAGGGTTTTTTTTCTGCATGTGGTTGAAAATAGCTTTTTAAAGTTCACCATGAACGTGCATTGGTTGGGCTTAAACCTATCCGAGCTGGATCAATCTTTATCATCTGATTTGGGATCAAATCTGGACATGTAGCTCAAGCAATGTCTGTGTAATTGTCTGCAGACAGTAATCACTGACACATCCAGACAGTAATCACTGACACGTCCATGCCTGCCTGCCGGAGTGTTTGTCTTCAAATGTTATTTCATTTGAGGACGATGCAACCAAATATTGGCCTTTATTACTTTGAATGTGCTTTTATTGCCTATATTTAAGCTCATCTGAATGGAAGACGCTTTGTGACATATTCATAAATAAATCCTTAATTAAATCCATTTTATTTATTTATTTATTTATTTATTTATTTATTTATTTATTTATTTATTTATTTATTTATTTACCATTTTATTTATTTATTTATTTATTTATTTAACGATTTATTTATTTAAGGATTTCATGCTCCAATATGCAAATAAGGGGGTGGGTTTCAGTTGGGCTAGCTGTTCTGATTGGACTGCAGTGGCCCTATGCTGGGATTGGATTGTCTACAAGTTCTACCGGTTAGCTAGGTACCAAAATTGAGTTTTTACCGGAGCTAAGAAATGAAATGTTAAGACTGGCAGATACCATTGATAGTGGTAATGTACCACTCAATAATATTATAGAAACAGTGGAAGACTTTGTAGACAGCGTTGTAGAAATTGCAGCACTGACTGATTCTGATGTGGACGAGGTTGTGTGGAGCAACCTGCAGACGATTCTGAATCGTGCTGCATTAGAAAATCAACAAGGGAGAAGTGTAGGACGACCCTCTTATGAGATTCCTCTTGAGGTGTTGGAAACGTACATCCTGAGTGGCATAGCTGCCAACTCTCACGCTTTCGGCGTGAGACACACGCATTTGCATGTGCATGTGAAAACAGGCAAATGTGTGTGTCTCACTCCGAAAGCGTGAGAGTTGGCAGCTATGGAGTGGCATAAAACCAGTAGATGTTGCTTGCCTCTTTGGTGTGTCTACGCGAGCTCGATTTTAGGATTAATGTAGCTAGCTACATTAGCCTACTAACTGTCTCCTGTTTGCCGTTCAATTCGGTCCGCGATACTCCTTTCCTCCATCTTTTTCTGACATCATTGCAGCAGTGACTGACAGCCTGTGCAGTCCAATCAGAACAGCTCTTATTTGCATGTTGGAGCATGAAATCCTTAAATAAATAAATCCATAAATAAATCCATCAATATATACGGAAATAAATACATTTATTTATTTAATCATTTATTTACCATTTTATTTATTTATTTATTTATTTATTTATTTAACGATTTATTTATGGATTTATTTATTTAACGATTTCATGCTCCAAAATGCAAATAAGAGCTGTTCTGATTGGACTGCACAGGCTGTCAGTCACTGCTCCTTAAATGCGCTGTCTCTATGATGTCAGGAAAAGATGGCGGAAAGGAGTATCGCGGACCTGTTGCGTGAAGCAGCAGATCGAATTGAACGGCAAACAGGAGACGGTTAGTAGGCTAATGTAGCTAGCTACATTAATCCTAAAATCGAGCTTGTGTAGACACACCAAAGAGGCAAGCAACATCTGCTGGTTTAATGTCACTCCATAGCTGCCAACTCTCACGCTATGCCACTCAGGAGGTACGTTTCCAACACCTCAAGAGGAATCTCATAAGAGGGTCGTCCTACACTTCTCCCTTGTTGATTTTCTAATGCAGCACGATGCACAATCGTCTGCAGGTTGTTCCACATAACCTCGTCCACATCAGAATTAGTCAGTGCTGCAATTTCTACAACGCTGTCTACAAAGTCTTCCACTGTTTCTATAATATTATTGAGTGGTACATTACCACTATCAATGGTATCTGCCAGTCTTAACATTTCATTTCTTAGCTCCGATAAAAACTCCATTTTGGTTCCTAGCTAACCGGTAGTATAGTCACACTTGTAAAGAACTTGTAGACAATCCAATCCCAGCATAGGGCCACTGCAGTCCAATCAGAACAGCTAGCCCAACTGAAACCCACCCCCTTATTTGCATGTTGGAGCATGAAATCGTTAAATAAATAAATTGTTAAATAAATAAATTGTTAAATAAATAAATAAATAAATAAATAAATAAATAAATAAATAAATAAATAAATAAATAAATAAATAAAATGGTAAATAAATAAATAAATAAAATTGATTTATTTATTAATATGTCACAAAGCATCCTCCATACATCTGTTACCGCATATTTGCACAGCTGGAAATGGACAGACTCAACACAAAAACAGATGCTTTTGCATTTGCATTTGCATTAAAAAACCAGGACATGAATGTGAGCAGTTCAACTTGTACAACAATAAGCAGCCATTTAGCATTGTACGTTTGCAGACTCTTGAATTGATAGAGTTCACATTATGAGACAATACAAGGAGAAAAGGCATTAAAAACATTCATGACATAGCGATGCATAGTCACAAATGTATGCTAATAGACAGCTTTAAATTCTTAACCCCTCAAATGTACAATATGCTGTGTCTTTTACTGTTTAGATTTGCTTCCCCACCCTGATGGGGAGAAGATGACCAGATGTTTCCTGCAAGAGCTGGTGAGCATCCTCCTTGCTTATATTACCAAGACTTTTGACCGGAGCAGCAAAGTTCTGGACTTCCATCACCCACATCAGCTTAAGGAGGGCCTGGAGGGATTCAGCCTGGAGCTTCCAGATCAGCCTGAAAACCTGGAGCAGCTCCTAGTCGACTGCAGGGACACCTTAAAATATGGAGTCAAGACAGGTAGACACAATCACCATAGGAATCATAACTATAATATGTATTTTTATAGTGCAGTTCAGGAATTATCTCAAGCAAGCCATTGATTATTTCAAGCCACAATATAGATAACTATGAACAGACAAGCTATAGTCATATGACCTACACTCATCTTAAGTGATGTGAAAACTAGTAACAGATTAGTAACTGGCTCCATTTGATTATCAATCTCCAAGTTACCATTTCATTATCGAGCCTCCATAGTTAGTTTGCACTTTAAAACTATACATTTTGGCGAGGTCTCAAAAAAGTGAAATTTGAATGTCTTTTTCCACAGTTCAATACCACTTGAAGCAAATGTTCCATAATCAATATATATATATATATATGCATCAGTTCTCTTGGGTACATGGTCCTGCGGTTTTATAAGAAAATCAGTTCTCCAGTAAATATATTGGAGAACTTGCCACAGTTCTTCTGCAAACTTTGGCTTTTTTGCTTCCTTCTGGCTATCCAGGTATTCTCAGACAGCCTTGATCAAGTTTTATCTAAAAAGTGGTCTACTGCTATTGTCTATACACTAATGCATACAACAACAACAACAAAAAACCATCTGAACCTACATTTTTATTGAAAACAATCTAGTGTGTCTAAGAATCTAAGAATTTTACATATTGCTGTATTTGTATTTCGAAAGACATGGTGTGCATTTTGACAGAGCTGCGTGGCTGAAATTGTGGTCTGTTGGTTCCCAGGGCATCCACGTTTTTTGAACCAGCTCTCCACGGGCCTTGATATTATTGGTCTGGCTGGTGAATGGCTGACATCGACTGCTAACACGAACATGTAAGTTTGTGTGTACACCTGTTCACAACATGATAAAATCTGTGTTGTCCCACCTTACCACCTCATTAAGAATAGCACACATGGCTTTTGACATTATATAACATCCATCCATCCATCCATTATCTGAACCCGCTTATCCTGATCAGGGTCGCAGGGGGGCTGGAGCCTATCCCAGCATACATTGGGCGAAAGGCAGGAATACTCCCTGGACAGGTCGCCAGTCTATCGCAGGGCACACACACCATTCACTCACACAGTCATACCTACAGGCAATTTAGACTCTCCAATCAGCCTAACATGCATGTCTTTGGACTGTGGGAGGAAACCGGAGTACCCGGAGGAAACCCACGCAGACACGGGGAGAACATGCAAACTCCGCACAGAGAGGCCCTGGCCGACGGGGATTCGAACCCAGGACCTCCTTGCTGTGAGGCGGCAGTGCTACCCACTGCACCATCCGTGCCGCCACACATTATATAACAGAATTATATAATTAATGTGTGTGTGTGTGTGTGTGTGTGTGTGTGTGTGTGTGTGTGTGTGTGTGTGTGTGTGTGTGTGTGTGTGTGTGTGTGTGTGTGTGTGTGTGTGTGTGTGTGTGCGGGCGTGCATGTTTGTGTGTGTGTGTGTGTGTGTGTGTGGATGTGTGTTGTGTTCATGCAGGTTTACTTTTGAAATAGCCCCAGTTTTTATCCTCATGGAGGAAACCATCTTGAGGAAAATGCAGGAGAAAGTGGGCTGGGCTGAAGAAGGGGATGGAATGTTCTGTCCAGGTGTGTGTACCATACACCCACGCAGTCACTCATTCACCTCACACACACTCACACCCACACACTCATTCACTCACTCACCCACATACCTGTCCAGAGTTTACATCTCTTCTGCTATGGAAGTGTACCAGCAAATCCCTGGACATTATTTGCCTTTATATTCCCATGAGTGCAGGTGGTTCCATATCCAACCTGTACAGCGTGTTACTGGCCCGATATGACATGTACCCAGAAGTGAAGACAGGAGGAATGAGCGACCTTCCCAGACTGGCATTATTCACCTCCGAACATGTAATTTACACCTTTCTACCAGGCCTTTTTGTGCTTTAACCAGTCTGGTAACTGCTGAACTGGTTTTGTAACATATAAAATAGGCTCTTTATGCAACCATTGACTCTCAAATTGTACCTACCGTATATTTTATTTTGTGATCAATTATATTTATGAGTAAATTTATTTCAATTTGATTGCAACCCTGTTTAACCTTTTCTTTGATTTACAAATTGATTGCAAGAAATCTATATTTTAATCAGACTTCCATGCCATATTTTCTGTATGGGAATGTTTTTCTTCACCGTGCTGTGTGACTTTCTCATTTCCTTGACATTATTAACATTCCAGAGTCATTATTCCGTGAAGAAAGCTGCACACATTCTTGGCATTGGGACAAAGAATGTTTTTGTCGTGAAATGTGATGCAAGGTAACACATTTTTTTTATTATGTCCAATATTGTGGATGTTCTATCGCAAATTAACACCTTTTTTTATTTTTATCAAGGACATGTAGCAGCCGGTAGCGTAGTGGTTAAGGTGCATAGGTGGGACCCACAAGGTTGGTGGTTCGATCCCCGGTCTAGCCACAATAAGATCCGCACAGCTGTTACAAGGCCCTGAACCCTGCATTGCTCCAGGGGAGGATTGTCTCCTGCTTAGTCTAATCAACTGTAAGTCGCTTTTACTGAAAGCGTCATGTAATTTAATGTCCAAGGGGCCTAGCCAGAGCCTCTGTGTGGGGTTTGCATGCTCTTCCTGTGACCCTGTGGGTTTCTTCCCACAGTCCAAAGACATGCAGTTTAGGCTGACTGGAGAGTCAAAATGTCCCATACATGAGTGTGTAAGTGAATGGTGTGTGTGCACTGCGATGGATTAGCGACCCATCCACGGGGCATTCCATGGCTTTTGCCCAGTGAATGCTGGGATAGGCTCCAACAACCTCCAGCCCCCACCCCTTCACTTTCCACATACTTGATCAGGAATGCATATATACAGTAATAGATGGATGAGTGCTGTCTAGAATTTTTTTGTGTCAGGGTTCAGGACAAAGGAACCAAATACAGACTCAGGGATAACGAATTCAGGCAGGCTTTAATGATAAAGGGGCAGATCCATAGTCAAAAACAGGAAATGGTCAAAATCCAAGCAGACAGGTACATGAAGGGCAGACAGAGTGTGGTCGGGAAAACGGGCAGAGTTCAAAAACCAAGAAGACAGACAGGCAAAGGTACCAAAACAAAAACCAAAAAGCCAGGCAGAATTCAGAAGCAGAAAAATCCAAAAGCAGAACAGACAGGAGCAGAATAAAACAGGGATGGGGCACAGGGACAGGGCATCGGGACAGGGACGCTAGAACCACGGTGGAAACAGAATACTGAAAGACGAAGTAGCAACAAGAAACTGAAAAGGACCGGTTTAAATAGACTAGTGATTAACAGACGATGACACACAGGTGAGAGGAATGGCAGACATGGCAGGAAGGAAGTGCATAGGGAAGGAAGGAGTAGGGAGGCAGAGACATGAAATAAGACACAGGTGGAACAAATGAATGAGGGAATGAACCTGAAAACAGACTATGGAGGTCACAGAGGGAAACAAGAGGCGAAAACACTAGGGACTTAGACAGAAATCAGGAAACATAAAACACAGAAGCTGACAGTTTGTTTTTTTATCACTGTGTTTGTGTTTTTGTTTTTTAGAGGAAAGATGATCCCTGTAGAACTGGAATCAAGCATTCTGAGAGCAAAAAATGCTGTAGGTGATTTTGACCTTGATCACTTGACTTGTATATTGATTTGACTTGATTCATAGGATTTATGCATTGAACAAATGTCCATTGCGTATGTACATTGACAAATATCACATATGAAAATGGCAAAAAAATTAAATATATGGATCAGAATCAACACAAAACTGCATAAAGTAAAACCCTTTATAACAGTTGTCTTTACTTCAGTCCATGTTTCACGTTTCAGAGGGGTCCAGATTTTAGTCAGTGCAATTATCTGGCTAACTCAGCAATCCTGCTTTGTGGAACAGACCCCAGGAGAGTTTCAGTTATTATTGTAGTCTTTAGCATACAGCATATTGTGTCTAGCCAACCAATTGCATTCTAAGCACAACAATTTGGTATGTGTTTAACTTTTATTTATGAATATATGCAAGTTTTCTTCCACAATATTCCACTCTAACAATAGCCAACAATGCTACTGTGTTGTTGAGGGGGATAATTCATGTTCATTCAACAAGGATAACGTCCGGGGGGAAACTGCTGCCATGCAATACAGTCAATACAGTCACTGCTCACGAAAATTGTTGAAGTAGCAGTAATTCATGTCCAGAGCTTCAGCTGCACATTAACACAATATGAAGTACCTTACAGTTCATAACAAAGCAGCACACATAATTATATGCAGATAGGCATAAAACAAAGACACAGTACAGATGCACATATTAAATATATTTACTTAAGGTAATATATTACATTAAGGTATTACATTTACATTTAGGCATTTAGCAGATCCAAAGCGACTTACAAGTACATAAGATCCTCAACAAGTGAAAAGCATGAAATTCATAAATAGCAAAACACATTTATTGAGCAGTTATAAGAAAAGGCAATAGTCATCATACATTTTTTTTATATAGGGTATTACTCATAAAGGCTCATAAAGGAAGGCTGGGGGATTGTTGAGGGGAGCAGCTATACATTATTTTCTGTTCTGACTGCAGAGAACATCTTTCATTCACTGGCTTCCTCTTTGTGCCCTCCCTTCTCTCTCTCTCCCTCTCTCTCCCTCTCTCTCTACCTCCCTCTCCCCGCTCTCTCTCCACCCCCCTCTCTATACCTCCCTCTCTCCCTCTCTCTCTACCTCCCTCTCCCCCGTTCTCTCTCCCCCTCTCTCAACCTCCCTCTCCCCGCTCTCTCTCCCCCTCTCCCCCGCTCTCTCTCCCCCCACTCTCTACCTCCCTCTCCCCACTCTCTCTCCCCCCTCTCTCTACCTCCCTCTCCCCCGCTCTCTCTCCTCCCCCTCTCTCTACCTCCGTCTCCCCCGCTCTCTCTCCTCCCCCTCTCTCTACCTCCCTCTCCCCCGCTCTCTCTCCCCCTCTCTCAACCTCCCTCTCCCCGCTCTCTCTCCCCCTCTCCCCCGCTCTCTCTCCCCCCTCTCTCTACCTCCCTCTCCCCACTCTCTCTCCCCCCTCTCTCTACCTCCCTCTCCCCCGCTCTCTCTCCTCCCCCTCTCTCTACCTCCGTCTCCCCCGCTCTCTCTCCTCCCCCTCTCTCTACCTCCCTCTCCCCTGCTCTCTCTCCCCCTCTCTCTACCTCCCTCTCCCCGCTCTCTCTACCTCCCTCTCCCCCGCTCTCTCTCCCTCTCTCAACCTCCCTCTCCCCGCTCTCTCTCCCCCTCTCCCCCGCTCTCTCTCCCCCCTCTCTCTACCTCCCTCTCCCCCGCTCTATCTCTCCCCCTCTCTCAACCTCCCTCTCCCCCGCTCTCTCTCTCCCCGCTCTCTCTCCACCTCCGCTCTCTCTACCTCTACTCCTCTCTCAGGGCTGTGTTCCGTTCTACGTCAATGCCACAGCAGGCACCACCGTGTACGGGGCCTTTGACCCTTTTCTCCACATCGCTGACATCTGCAGTAAGCATGGCCTGTGGATGCATGTTGACGTGGGTATAGCCCCTTCCTTCACACTGTACCTACACCGCCCGCTGCTTAGTTTAAAGCTTAGGGAGCTTGGATTGTAACTCAGAGTTCACACTGTACCTACACCGCCCGCTGCTTAGTTTAAAGCTTAGGGAGCATGGATTGTAACTCAGAGTTCACACTGTACCTACACCGCCCCCTGCTTAGTTTAAAGCTTAGGGAGCTTGGATTGTAACTCAGAGTTCACACTGTACCTACACCGCCCGCTGCTTAGTTTCAAGCTTAGGGAGCTTGGATTGTAACTCAGAGTTTGCAGGTTCAACTCTCATGTGGGGCACAGTCATTGTACCATTTTGCTTCAGTATTTGTCCAGCTGGACAAATAGTTTGTTGGTAAAAAAGTAATCTAAACTGTGTAATTTACTCTGAGTATCTACTAATGTTTGGTCAGGTAACCAAATGTAAGGCTTCCATGCATTGCACAGGCTTATTCAACTAAACATCTGTACTTTTCCACATTAATTACTTTACAGCCAAGCTTAGATCGGGAGAAGTGGCATTAATTCTGTACAACAGTAATGGTTTCTGTGACAATCATTGAAGTGCATCAGGGACATTTTTAGCATGGCTCAATATCAGAGGTTTTAGAGATTACATGTTGAAATGTTCTTTTACATACACTGGAGATAATAAGCTGGCCAGATTTAGATCTAGATAAAAGCAGTGTTAAGAGATGATGACATAAAAAATGAAATATGAAAATATGCCTGTATAAAAAAATATTTTTCTCTGGGTAAGAGCTTCTGATAAAAGATGGATATCTAGTATAATTGTGTTAGATAAGCACATGTAAGCTATAGTACATTTTGAGAGGCTTTCATGCATTTCAAGTGCTTATTGTGTCTGTATAAAAAAGAAGAAACCTTGCAGTGAACCAGCAGAGACAAAGCCCTAGCTTCCAGCTCAGTTAAAAAGCGTTTTTATCCTTTCAGGATATGTAGGACAAATGAATATATAACTGATAGGGCACTGTAGAATCTCTCCAGCTGTTGCTTTGGGTTGTCCAAGTTTAACTTCCTTAACTTTTTATTTATTTTTATTCACTCTCTCAACAGGCACATTTGCCTGATGAACAAGTCAATTTTCCTTTTTTATACAATATTTTACACAACTGCACACCATTCCTTCATCAAAAAAGGCAGGACAATAATATGTTTAGCAGACGCTCATGTGCCTGGGGAAATGTGTAAATACTGTATATGACAAGGCACATGCATATCTGTTAAACAAATTTTAAAGGGATGGTGGAACAGGAGATGAGTACAGGTTCTACACCCCCAAGTGCAGTCTGGGTAACGTAGTCACAGGTTTCAGCCCAATGCTTGTCATTACCTGACTACTTGTCCTTGGTCCATGGTTCCTAACTGTCGGTTACTGCGTGTTTATTTCTTCCTATTGATAGAACAGGTGTCCACACGTTGAGAGTAGTGCTATATAGCTTGCTTGGTGTTAACTCTCATGTAAAATAGTGTAAATTCATGTAAATAGTATGGCTTGTTGTTCATCAGTTCATCAATTATGTGCTCAGCTGTTGTGATTTTGGCATGGCTGCAGGTAGTACAGCCAATGTTATGTTACTGGTTTACTAGCTTCACAGTGATTCTATGGCTGTTCCCCTATGTCAGAGGTATCCAATCTTATTCTAAAAGGGCCGGCGTGGGTGCAGGTTTTTGTTTTAACCCAGCAGTAACACACCTGATTATACTAATGAACTAATCGTGGTCTTTAATCAAGACCTTGATGAGTAGAATCAGCTGTCTTAGTCCTGCGCTTAAAACAACAACCTGCACACACACCGGCCCTTTCTGGATAAGATTGGACACCCCTGCCCTATGTAGTGGTGTGTTTTATAATAGGAATTTAGGCTGCGTGTCATTCTTCTGGGTAGAGCAGCAGCTCTATTCCGTGCTGACCGTCACTCTGTGTTCTGCAGGCTGCCTGGGGGGGTGGACTCCTCTTGTCCGAACGGCATTGTGGGAAACTGCGAGGGATTGAGCGGTACGCTGAGTTTCGCTCCTCGCCCCTAAAATGGAATCCTTTGCCCGGCCTGCTGCTTGGCTGCACACTATCGGCCTGATTTACTCAGACATTTGGCATAAACCCGTTAGCAAAACTAATAACACAACTAATGATTGGTGCAAAACCACTGACATGACCAATCATTGGCCATGTTATTAGTTTTGCATCTGCTAAAGGTCTTAGTAAAATTTGGCCCTGTAATAAAATAAAACGACATTCCTTACTGAAGAAAATACAGAAAACTACAAGGCTATTTCTTTTTTGACTATATCATGATAGAAAAAATGTATTTTCACTCGAGATGCATTACAAGCGTCTGCCAAATGACAAAAATGGAAATGTAAAATGAGATTATGTGCCTTGGAGTTCTGTGTTTAGTTCAATATGGATGTGAATTCCCCCTTGCAATGGGCATGGGGTATTATTATTGATTTTGATACAATTTTGATACTGTTTGAAGCCATGGCCATCCTTTTTACCATTTTTTCATGTTTAAAACTACTTCATATTTTCTAGGTTTCTGATTCATTACTTTTATCAAAGAAAGTTATGTATGCACTGCTTTCATTTCAGAAAAACTTAATGCACATACCTGATGCACGTGATGGTTTTTTTTTTCTGTTAGAGCTTCATCTGTTACCTGGAACCCTCACAAGATCATGGGGGTTCCGCAGCAGTGCTCCGCCCTGCTGGTGAAAAAGAAGGTGAGCAGGGGGGTGTCAGCACGGAGTAGGTGCCACATATTGGACAGGTCCAAACGGGCTGTTCTACACAGCACTTGTGAGTGTATGCAGTGTAAACATAGTCGGGCAACTTGATGTTGGTGAGCTATTAACTAGTGAAACTTAAAATTAAAACTTGGTTCAGTGGTTTTTCAGCAGTGAAAAGCAACACAGCCACAGAGATAATGGTTCCCTGAAGCGCTTTGGAGAGGAGCCCGTTAGAGGCCCACAGGCAGACTGGCACAGATTGTTCACCTCAGGACTCTAAAATGGCAGACAATCTTACACGGTTTGGCAGCCGCAGTCGTCGCTGCTGGGAATGTGCTTTTGCCTGTCATTCCATCTGTTTATATTTTTTTCAACACCTCACATAAAAAGAAACACAATTCCTGCCAGTTCAATTAACTATGTGCATACAATGTGTACCTGCTAGTGTCTGTGTGTGTGCACATGTATATATATAAGAATGCATGTGGAGTGTAGCATGATGTAGCTTTGTATACTTCTGTGTGTGTCTGTGTACGTGTATGTGCATGCGAGGATGTGCAAATGTGTGAGGCCCAGTATGCTGTAGTGGAAATTTATGTATGTATGAACACTTGTGTTCCTGAAGCACATTACATTACATTAATGCCATTTGGCAGATGCTCTTATACAGAGCAACGTACAGTTGATTAGACTAAGCAGGAGACAATTGTCCTGGAGTGATGTAGGGTTAAGGGCCTTGCTCAAGGGCCCAACGGCTGTGCAGATCCTATTGTGGCTACAACGGGGATCAAACCACCGACCTAGCGTGTCCCAGTCATGTACCTTAACCACCACGCTACAGGCCGCCCTTTTCCCATCACATTTCCCATCACAGGGCATCTTGCTGGAGTGTAACCAGCTGGGGGCACAGTACCTCTTCCAGCCAGACAAACCGTACGACGTGTCCTATGACACCGGAGACAAGAGCATCCAGTGTGGCAGGCATGTGGATGTCTTCAAGCTCTGGCTTATGTGGAAAGCCAAGGTATCACAACCATGTTTAATCGGTGCATGTAGGGCAGCAAACGCTAGGTAGCTGCCTTTCGCTACATTCCGCTAAGCAAAGTTAAAGGTAATAATTACGGTTAATCTGGTCTTCCTGTTATTCACGTTTGTTTTTGCTATTCCAGGGCTCTGAGGGGTTTGGATCGCAGATCAACAGGTGTTTGGAAAACGCAGAGCACCTGTTCAATCTCTTGAGCGAACGAGAGGATTTTGAGCTTGTATTTAAAAGCAAGGTGAGGCAGAGAGCAACCTGGCAGCTCAGTGTACTTCACATTCTCATTTTTTACTGGATGTGTTTATGTTTGCTGTGGTCTTGTTTCAATTTCACATTTCCATTTTTTGGCACTGTGCATGTTAACTTTGCTTGAATGAATTGACTATCCAAAGTGGTCCCCAAGGTCCTCTCCGACCGATATTACAAATAGCATTCCTTTGGGTACTGTTATAATCGGATGGCATCAGTTGTGAAGTTGTGCAAGATTATAGCATAAATGTAAACGCTTCAGTTGAATGATTGTTGACATTATTTGCATTTGGGGTTTTTTTTACCTAAAGCCAGAACACAGCAACGTGTGCTTCTGGTACATTCCGCCCAGCCTGAGAGTGATTGCACCAGAAGCAGAGAGAGACAGGAGGCTTCATGAGGTAAATCAGCAGCTATGCTCACTCTTAATGTGTTCATTGGGTAGAGTTACCATGTGTTACTAGTGACTCACAGCTCCCAAATGCTGCTGGTTGGCTGAGTCAGTGTTTGAGAGCACACAAATGTTCCACCCATTCCAGTCTTTCTGGTGCCTGGCTCTCCAAACATGTCATTATCTTTACACAAATTAGAGATTTGTTTATTTCCTATGATGTGCTCTGGAAAAAGTTTCATGAATTAAAACCATGTCAGAAAGTATGGGTGTTCTATGGTGGGAGGATAAAAACTAGCTTAGAAAGCTAGCAGGAAAAGAATGATCAGTCATTTGCATATTGCTTAATCTGAAGGTCGCTCCAAAGATCAAGGCCAAAATGATGGAAACGGGATCCGTAATGATTGGCTACCAGCCCACCACAGAGAAGGTCAATTTCTTCAGATGCGTGTTCTCCAACCCTGCCACCACTAAGGAGGATGTGGACTTCCTTTTGGACGAGATTGTTCGACTAGGATGTGGCCTGTGAACTGTCACCTGATTTCGTCACTTTTGTATATATACTTGTTTGTCCACACCTTTACTTTGCTAGATTGGTATGTGTTATTCGCATTCTCACAAGCAGTTTCCTGACTGTCTATTCTGTGCATCCACCTGTTTCTGGATAAGTAGACTTCTGATTTCTGCACGCAATTCTGTACCCTACGCCTCTTGGATCGCTATTCTCTGTACGAACCCTTCATCTGTGACCACAACCACGCCATTGCCAGTCTCCACTGTGATTGTTTGCCGGTGATTGAACTCTGTCTGTCTCTGAAAATAAAACCTCAGCTCTACTCATTTCCTGGTTTCATCTGGTTTCTCCTTTTGCCAGCCTGATAAAAACCTCCCAGAATCCTGTATGGGTTCATATTTCACTGATTTCACTATCAGTTGTAATATTGTCTATGACATGTAATAGCCTAACATTCATTATATGTAATCTCTGCTAATATGTTAAAGCTAAATAGAATGTAAATAGAGATAATCATAATGTATTAAGGGGGGAAAGGATGTAAGTAGTTAATGGCAATTTATTAAATGGGAATAGAATATACTGTAAATAGTTGGAAGTGCATTCAAGGGAATTATTATTATATAAATAGTGAGTACTAAAGGTGAAAATATTTGTGTATCAAGATCAGCATGGTTTCTCATTAGAATGCATTAGCCAATAAATGTCGACTGTTTTCACAGTACTCATGTGCAGAAGTGGTTGCTGTGAGTTCAACTGCAATTGTTCTCTATCCTTTAATAAACTATTCTTTCATAATTTGATGGATTTCACTGTAGTTTGAGTGTTTCTTGACACTAGACCACGGACGATAACAGAGAGGAGAAGCCTTGCAGGCATTACGAATGCTGGGAGGCCTTTCTTTCTTCTCTCTCTCTCTCTCTCTCTCTCTCTCTTTTTATGAAGCCTCAGTAAAGGTGAAGACTATAACAGAGTGATGTTGCTCAGTCCGAGAACAAAGACCAACCCCGATTACAGCCCCCCCCTTTCAAAAGGGCCACTCCCAGGAAGCGTGGGAAGAGGAAAAAATAAAAAAAATAAAAGGAGAAATGAGAGGATGAGTGAGATGAAGGTAAACAGAAAGACTCCAGTGAATGCCCATGAGCCACGCCCGGAAACCTAACAGAGCAGCTGGCCAGATGGCACAAACACGGTCTGACTTACACTGTGCTAATGGACGTGACAGGACAGATCACCTGTGGTCCTTTATTTGTGTTTGAGAGTGGGGGAGCAAACAAAGGGAGGGTTCTCCTGGTCTGAACACGTGCGCAGGCTTTGTGAACATCTGTGGTCAGGGGTCTGCCATTTGTCTCGCCAGTCTGCCGGCTGGGATATTCAGCCAATGCACTGGAGTGTGGCTTCCCTGAAGCTGCTTCAGCCAGGACTGCAGGTGGCCATTCATTCGGGGAGGACACTGTAGATACTGAAGTAAATGCTGTGCGCTGAACCTTGCTGAATGAAAGTTCCGAATAAGGGGGCGGGTGATTATTCATCACTTTGGTGGACTTGCAGGGGCCTGTTCCACAAAGCAGGATTGCAGAGATGGTTATCTCATGGAGGGCCACAACTCAAATTCTGGCCATGCCAGAACACTGCGTCTTTTAGTGCGCTTTGATATGCGAATCAATATTATGGGGATTATGCGAATCAATATTATGGGGATATTGCTCAACAGACACCCTTACTAATTAAAACCACAACAATGAGCCTTCTGGGTAAAAATCATGTTAATCATTATCACTGAAAATAAAATTACCTGAGAAATATCGCAGAAACTTCTAGAAGGTAACATAACTGATTAACTATCATTAAAAAGACTTGAACTGTCATTAACAAAAATTCCATTACTTGCATTAGTGCAGCAGTGCAGTTATCCAACTAAGTCAGTTATCCTGCTTTGAGAAATACTCCCTTGTCTTTTTCAACAATATAGGAACAACAACTCATGAGGGTCAATTACCCCCCCTGGATGTAATAACTGGTACAACAAGGACATCTGCAGGTGCAAAGATGCAACTGTCTCTGTCTGAAGAATTTATATGTGCAACGCAAATAGCACATCAGACCAGTCAGCAAGTAACACTATTATGATGTTATATTCTGAGAGCATTCTAAAACTGTGTCCTTTTAATCCATAGTAAATTCATATCTGTGTAAATTAGGTTATCATGCACACCAGTAGGTGGTGACATTACAGAATGTAATTACATTACATTACATTATTGGCATTTGGCAGACCCTCTTATCCAGAGCGACGTACAACAAAGTGCATATCCATAACCAGGGATAAGTTCGCTGAAAGACCCTAGAGGGAAGTACAATTTGAACTGCTACCTGTACAACAAAGATAAGGACGAGGGCCAATTTTTTTTTTTTTTTTTTTTTTAAACAAGAAACAAACAAACAGAGCAAAAGTGACCAAAGTTAACTATCAAAACACTGCTTACCTAGCCAACTAAAAAATACCGATACACAAAGCAAGTCACAGAGACAACAATTAATGAGATGCACACAGTGTGTGTATAGTATATGCTTGACAGGATGATGTCACCACCTAGTGGTGTGCTTATATACTGTATCTGTAACATACGCACACACAGTATAACCTCATTTCACAATTATGAAATGGGGTTATACTGAGTACTTTCTCATTTCCTTATCCGGCTATTTAGGATAATTAGCCTTTTTTTAAAGCTTTCAAAGGCATGTTCTATTGCGTTCAGTTGCATACATTTGGATCAAAAAACTGCGTGATGTTGCCAAAAATTTATATATTAAACTAGCAATAATGCGCAAGTCATTTATATGTTTGGCCATGAATGAAAAGCTTACTTTCTTATTCTATAGCTCCACAAATTCATAGATTTTCTTGCCTGAGAAAAAAGTATAATAGAATACATTTCTGTGTTTTGAAAAATGACTGCCTCGAAATAGGTTATGGCCTTAATCTTCACATGCTCTAGTGAAATATTATATTCCCCACCCTGAGTATGGACTATCCTTCTTTTATATGGAAATGAATCACGCCTCACGTGTAAACTGCAATCCGCAAAGCAACTTAGAAGAATGGCAACTTGCGGCAAGAACTCAGTGAAATGTATTCTACTGAAACAAAAGGCTTCACTTTATAACACATGAGCTGAGAAAAGGGATGTCTACCCAAGAATAAAGTGGCATAGTCTCAAATAAACCTCCATTCTAATACGAACACAGCAAAATCAAGTTAGCTGGACAACAGCTAAATCTAAGGAAACGACCACATGCCACAGGAGAAGAATGGGATTCTTGAGCAGTCGTTCTGAATTATGACCAACCATAAATCACGTGTGGTTGACCAAATAACTATGGACATTTCCATGACCAATTCCAGCACTCTAGTGAAAGGATACATGGATATGCTTTTATTTCTGCATGATATCACCACCAAGTGCTAATTGTGATGTTATATTGACACGATATAAGTGCTAATTGATCATTCTAGATGTTTCCTTGTGCACATGAGAACAATTATTCAGTGCAATCTGTCTGTTTTGAGTTCATTAACGGAATTTGTTTTAAATTATCTTATTTTTGTACTTAAGTTATTTGAATTTTGTAAACATTATAAGGGTTCACCTGCTACACTCACTGAGCACACAGATAACTCAGTATTGACTCACTGAGCATTGTATTAGGTATACCTGCACTTGTTAATGCAAATATTTAATCAGCCAATCATGTGGCAGCAAGTAAATGCATAAAATCATGCAAACATGGTCAAGATGCAGACATGCCAGACAGGGTGGTTTGATTATCTCAGAAACTGCTGATCTCCAGGGATTTTCACGCACAACTGTCACTAGACTTTGTAGAGAATGGTACGAGAAACAGAAAATGTCCAGTGAGCAGAAGTTCTGCTGGAAACAATGTGTTGTTAATGAGAGAGGTCAGAGGAGAAAGACCAGACTATTCAAAGCTGACAGGAATGTGACAGTAACGGAAATAACCACACATTACAACAGTTATATGCAGAAGCGCATCACTGAACACACAATGAGTCAACATGGATAGGCTACAGCAGAAAAAATACTTAATCTAAAAAAATTGTTTAATAAATACCTAATGAAGTGCTCACTGAGTGTAGCTCAGAACTCAAAAAGAGGCCTCCACCTCAGGCTGCCTATTGTATTATTGTTTAGGGGCAAGAGCCAGAGGAGTAGAGCACTGAGATTCAGCAGTTACACTGCAGATCGAGTGTCAGTCTATGTGCAGCTCCACGTTTGTTCTGTGAAGCTGTCTCAACAATTACATGTTCTACATCAGGGGTGTCAAACTCCAGTCCTGGAGGGCCGCAGTGTCCGCTGGTATTTGTGGTTTCCTTTCAATCAGCAACCAATTAAGGCCTTGAGAAAAAGGTGTGTGGACTCTTTAGCCAATGAAAGATTTAGAAATGTATCTCTTCTGCTGAAACACACCAAAAACCAGCAGACACTGTGCCCCTCCAGAACTGGAGTTTGATGCCCCTGCTCTACATGCTCCGCCTAAGGAAACACTCAGCCCTGACTAACCCAATTTCTCTGCTTAAATCCGCCCTTAACCGTTTTCTTTATCCCAAAATGACATTGCCGCGTTTCCCGAACGCGTTAAGAACGTTCTTAAGCTAAGACAGTTCTTAAGGACCTTATTAATTGAAGGTCCTTAAGAACTTTCTTAGCTTAAGAACGTTCTTAACGCGTTCGGGAAACGCGGCCATTATCCTTCCCCAGTACTTCCCAAAAGATATTACCCAAATCAGAACAGATCATTAAACTTACTTTCCTCTGGGAGGGCTAAAACTCCAAAAAGTTCATTTTAATTATGTGAGCAGCGTTAATCCTGTTAGGAGTTACAATCTCTAAACCCAACATATCATCCGTGAATGTGATTTGGAGAACTGTATAAAAGATGAATAAACATTCAAGTAAGTAGGTACAGTGCTCATACTACCACACTAAACATTCTAATCAAAGTCAAATTGTAATTTTATGTTATCTGACCTTTACAAAATAATGTTGGCAAATGAAGTCCAGATGTAACATCAATGCAAGTGACATTGATAATAAATCAATAACTACGCAAGTCAATGGTTGTGAACTTTGGGTTATTGTTATCAGTGGTGTTTATTTGTGATAGTGGAATGCTATCATTTGGGGATGTATTTGTTCTGCATTTCATTCTGGTGAGCAATCTTAAAGACCCATATTGTCCTAGATAGATGACATTCCGGTGCGGGTGTCACTGCATGAACACCCACAGCTAGAGTCCCTGCCCAGCTCACGAAACATTCTGCTACAAACTTTCTACATCAATGAGCTGAACAGATAACAGTTTAAACACTGCGGTGCCAGGAAGGGAAATGGGGGTGCTTTCCACAGTGGTGGCAGCCCCGGCCCTTCATGCAGGTATGGCCACAGCTGTGATTCATTGCGATTATTATGGGGCTACTCTGATTTTCAGACCTAGGGGGAGAGAAGGCTTTGGAAAAACTGTCTGGAAGGGTTTATGTTTAGCTCAGTTTATAATTTCCTGTGGGACCCATGGTTTCCCCCCCTTAGAGTTTGTGTTGTGTTATCTCTCATTCTGTGTTTTGAGATTGTGTTTGGTTTTGGACTGCATAAAATGCAGACGGCCATCTTGTGTTTACCTGGTAATGCAAAGGGCCTCCACAACCTGCATCACAATACATTTTAAGTTTCCCCAGCCCTTCCCTTTCTCCTGTTTCTAGGGTTACTAAGGTTTCTGCCTGGGATCGAAAGCAGAAGGACACTGCTTCATTACTGTTTGTGTAGATTCCTATCAGACTGCTTTATACAGTGTTGTTTTGAATGAAACCCTTTCAGTGGTTTGTGGCCTTGAGTATCATGTGTTTTGAATCTTTTCTTGGACAGAAAAGTCAAATTAAATTAAAACAATCATACAACATTACAGAATCCTGAGAGGTAATCTGTTTTTGTACCTTTAACCCCAAAACTACACTGTACTACAAACACTTTTAGGATTGTTTATGTTGTTTTAATGAAGGTAGCTAATCTCAATCCATCTTGTTGAAAGGTCAGAATTGTTGAAAGTGACGAATGGCAGATAATTGATCCTATTCTAAAGCACAAAGCCAGGGTCAAAAAGAAAAAACCCTCAGAAAATATTTATTGATACTTGCAGGAACCAATTGAACTGGCATGTGTGGATCAGAGACAAAACAGATTGAAAAAGAGGGGGGAATTTACCATGTCAAAGTGAAATATACTGAGCCACATAACGGTTAATCCCATGCAGTTGATTCAATTCCTTGTATGCTCCAGACCCAACCTCCTTTATCCAGAGCATGCATTGTCTAGAGCATGAAATACTCGCTGCTTTGATCAGTGTGTAAACCGATCGATGAGTGTAAGTGAAGCAGGAATGGGGTCAAGTGCATTCAAGTGCTTCCCATTAATAAGATGCCTCACGCACAAATAGACTGGGAAGACAGGGCTTGTTTGAGATGTTTGTGTAGGTTACAGGTTACAGCAATGCAACAACAACTATAGCTAAACACTCAGAATCCTAGAACATTTGCTGTTTGCTGGAAAGCTCGTTCCCAACCCTGGAGAGCCATAGCAATTGTAGGACCACCTAACCCTGGTCCTGGAGAGCCATAGAGCTTGCAGGCCCATTCAGTCGTGCTCCTGGAAGACCATGGTGTAAGACGGAAATTATTATATTATTATATATTATTATTATATCTGGCATTATCACTCAGCTTGCTGGCTTCCTCTGGTATTGTGGCAAAATGTGGCTGTAAAGTAATTTAACCCAGGAGCATGCACCATTAACTCCCACTATCTCCGCACCCATATGGGCAGGAGCCTGTGGGGGAAGACTCAGGCCTCCAGCCGTAAAACTCGTTACGACGGGGCAACATCCTTTACCGCACGGGAAGGTTTCAGAGGGCACGGCCTGTTAGGCCCTGACCTTCCCCTGAACCCCCCTTTATTGCTCTCTCCCTCTTTACTCAGTCACTAAATGATGTGTACAGCACTGGATGTTTCATGACAAAGTCAGTTTAGATAATATTCATGTTTGGTATTATTCTGATTGTTTCAGTGCGACTGGTGCAATGGTTTTATTTCTGCAACAGCAAACCCTGGACATCATAACCAACCAGGAACCAGAGGAAAAACTGTGTGGAGCTCTGCCCCAGTGAAAGCCATGTGCCTCAACCCCCCTGCGTTTCCTGGGGAGGCGTGGCTCCAAATTACAGATGGGTGACCCATTTTTAGGGTTAACATCAAAGGCCAGATTTTGGATTTAAGGACAGCAAACTAAGCAATCTGGGAGAATGCAATCAGCCTCCTGTGCACTCCGTGCACGTAATTTCTACGTACAGGGTGTCTGTAGCCAGACTCCCGTATGTAGCTTTTATTACCAGGTATGACTTTTAAGACTCCGTAATTTGGTTTCCGTTGTGATGTTTTTTGATTTGGAACTAGTATGTAATTACGTGTATGTAACCTGCCTGGTAAAATAAATTGTTAAAACTTGATCTGTTTGGTTTTGCTTACTGACACTTAAAGTTATACAGGGAATGCGTGGTTTACCTCCTCGAACTGGTCTAGGGAGGATGATTATTTCCACTTACTGTATCACGGCGTATAGCACCCGTAGACCTATGTTGGTAAATCCCTCGCCTCCGCATGGTAGTTCATTCATGTCGAGCACAGCCGTAGCTATGTTGGTCTGCTTGGGTCCCTAGGCTGTAAACAGATATACCCGAGAGTCGCTATTCCTGCGAGTCAGTTCGTGAGACGTGCACATAACACGCGATGTGACATGCGGTGGTACCAGCAGAGGATTGTTCAGCGAGTTCTTCTCAGTACAGGATTCCTATAGCGATCAAGTCAAAATTATAAATAAGACATCCACTAAATGTGGATAACTAATCTAAATTATTATTCTAAAATGGAGTCAGATAAACGAAGGTGAATCTATTGGCTCTATTGTGGAGATTCTGGGTCAGCCCGGACCAGTAAAGAGCGGAAGACAGAGTGGTACTACTGCCTTTGTATCGTGGTTTGTTTATTGGCTGATCTAGACTGTCTGCATAGGGGCCACTAATTTTTAACCCTATTAGTATTCTTTCAGCAACACCAGAAGGACGAGCACGCTGATACCTTCAACCCTCGCTAAATTCCGTCGTTGGGTTAGCGTGGGGTTTTACAGTGGTAATTGTAGAGCTACCAAACTCTGCTTCTGGAGGACCATGACAACTGCAGAGCTACTAAACTCGGCTCCTGGAGGGCCACAGGTACTGCAGAGGTACCAAATCCTGCTCCTGGATGTCATTTTACTGTCATTTTATTTGGGATGCATTCATTTAAGATTTCAGTCTCCAGGTTCAGAACAATGCACTGCTCAAAGATACTTTTTAAGCCCCTGCTGTTTCACTCTCACAATCCTGCAACACCCACAATACACATCAGCATTCATCGGCAAACACCAGCAGATGAGCTCAGGCAAGCGTCCATAACAACGATAACATCATAAACCTGGAGGTGTAAATCATAAAGGAGGAGCTTGACAACCTTGGATTTAAGGTACTTAAACCTTGTCTCGCAGTCTCGAGACTGGAGGAGGATTAGTCTCCCAGATTAACTGGGAGGAGAATGAAACCAGTCCCTTCCCAGTACTTTGTCTTAGCCGGAGATAAAAAGGCCTGTACCCTGTTAGGGCAGCATAGTCCTGTCATAGTGACTGGCTGGTGATTGTTATCATACTGCACTGATTAGCATTCCCTGGGGGGTGTAGAGCTAAATTAAGGACTCACAGGTGAAGAGAAGACAGGAATGATTGCTTTGTGGGTGGAATGGTTTGTGGGTGAATTATGCTTTCCCCCTCAGGGAAATGTAGACATTAGGTCCTGCTATTGCGGCTACTGAAACATCAATAATGCAGTTATTTATTCAGAGCCCCAAGTCTCTCCGTTGAATGGTGGCTGTGTCGACAGTAATTGGGCCATCTGCGATAGGATTTCTTGGAAATTGAAATAGCTTTTCTGAGGCTCTTTATGGAAATTACGCAGATATGGATGCTAATGAAAAGAACGGTCCGTTGTTTAAAATGTTGTCATATTGTAAATCACAGAGGCATTGACATCTGCATGTGTGCGTGCATGCGTGTGTCTGTGTGTGCTTGCACACGTGTGTCTATGCGTATGTCTGTGTTTGAGAATGTATATATGCATGATAAATGTGTATGTTTGTGTGTATAAGAGTGTGTATGCATGCTGCATTGCGTACATTTGGACTACAATTTGTATGTGCGTACTGTATATGTGTTTCAAAGTAAGAGCATGTGATTGAGTGTGTGTTTTGGGTAAACCACAGAAGCGTCCAGTCATTTCTCCATACCATGGTATCTACTGTGTGCCGAGAAGGAGGCTAACCCTTATGAAACCATGCGCTAGAAACTTTTTTAGCACATTGAGGCTGCCACCTCATAAACAGAGGTGCTGCAAACCACACCAACATTTCCTTTAACTAATAATATAGCTGTTTTCCTGAGAGGTTATGCCTTGACAAGACATGCTGTGGTGTCGTGGTGACAAGGGCAAGGTCGTGCTGTTTCCCTGCTGCTCCATGGCAACAGTCTCCATTGACAACGGAATAATTACAGTGGCTTCCGAGAAACAACTATATCATTGGCCATGTCAAATGGTAGTTTGATAGACAATTACTTGTGCAGCCAATTTCACGTACCAGAACACTTCGCCATCAGGAACTACATTACACTTCTTGTCAAAATGTTCCTCTGCTCAGGCAGTGACCTTCTGACCCAGCCCTGGTTGACAATTTGAACAGAAGAGTCCCTTATTGTGAAGCTAAACAGATTATTATATATGAATAGAAATATTTTCAATCAGTGTCTGAAATTCAGGAATGTCCCAGCCACACATGGCAGTTTCCATATGAACTCAACTGGTTTATCAAAGTTGAAAACAATCATTTCATCTATAAAATAACATACATTTCTCATTCACTAGTATCTTTGGACAACACCACAGCATCTTGTAGGTTGTTTCTCTGGGGATATGAGAATTACTAATAAGAAAAGGATAAAAGCATCAGCTAACTGTAATGTGGAATGCAACACAATACAACCAAGGCACACATCACCTCCCCGACCCTCATATGTGCTGAATCTGCTCCATGCGTGTCACCTGTATCCATCATCATCAAAGCGGTAACAGAGGTTGCCAGGGCAACACCAGGAGGATGTTCTGCCCGTCCTTGGCTTGTCATTTCTTGTTGAACGTCACACAGAATGAGTGTGGTGGTGAACTGCACAGCAAAGAGAGCGTCTGAGATTAATGCTGGTATCTCTCACCCAGCGGAGGCACCGTAAATGCAGAGACAGGGGGAAAAAGCAGCCCTCTTTACTTTGCTGCACTCTTGGATTTACAGATGCAATAATTAGGCCCACCTAATTATCCACAAATTTAATTGCCTCAATAATTTTCTCTCCTCCATGAAATGCCTGCTGTGGTGATACGCCATTTGTAGTTATTGAAGTGAGCGCCCCCCCCCCCCCCCCCCACACACCCCCCCACCCCCTTTCCCTGTGTGGGTATTAATTACTGTTATTCAATACTGTTATTCATTATGTAAGATATTAACGTCTTATATAAGTGTATATGTACAACATCTGTCAAGAGGTTTACCATGCCGAGTATTACATGCATCAGATTTCATTGCATGTCACTGCATTCTCTCAGATATTATTGCTTTACTGGCTTCTTGATCTTTCACTCATCAAGGTAGTGATGTTGAATCCTGTCCATACCAATGCTGACTGTAATTGGCAGCCCGGGTTAGCAAATCATTTCCTGTGAAATTGCCCAGGGAGGGAGGGTTTAATCTCCAAAATTGTATCTGCCTCACTGCAGACCGGAAACAATGGACGGCATTGTAGTTATGAGTTGAACATACTAATACAATCAATAATTAAAAATGAGCAATAAAATTGGTTAATAACAATAATAGAAGTAAACATAAGTACAATCCAACAATAGCATTTATGCCAATCATAGTCTGTATTTTCCTTTTTAAAAGCAATCATACTTCAGAAAGGACAGAAGATTGACTGTGTGTGCAAAATTGCATTTACATTGACTTTTGGCTGTTGCTTTATTGACATTTTCAAGCAAGAGCACAGAAATAATTTCATCAGATTAGGGCAGATTTGATCTAATTAGATTTAGATGCAATTAGACAGAGATATATCCCCATGAGGATAAACCTAAATAGAGTTGATCTGATTAATATAATCTGTGGTGCTATATAGGGAAGACTCTATGGTATTGTTAACTGCAATTAAAAAACAGGAACTGGTTCAGAATTGGGAAATATAATTCTGCCCTCTGCATGCTGCTTGCACCAGTAGATCACAGGAGCATAATTTTTTTTTGCCAAAAGCTGGCCATCCTGGCTATCTGAGCGCTTCAGCTTGCACACTGCCTAGAGAGCATTATTCACTGTGTTGAGCCTGGTTTCACAAGCCCTGAGGGTCTCTGCTTCCCCAACCAATCCCCATGCATTTGCAAATCCCTGTGTGAAAAAAATATTTTCTGTACTCAACTTTTAATTATTTCCACCCTTATTTTTTGACCCAGAATATACGATGTATGTCTTCTTAGCATGAAATGAAAAAATATCCTTCTCAAATATCCAAATACACTGTCTGTGCTAATTCTGGAATATATAAAATGATGTACACTTCAGAATATTTTTTGATTAAGTTTACTTAATGTTTACATACATGTGTAAAAATCCACAAAAAAAGACAGATTTTACAATGTACATAGATTATTAATTGTATATTATCATTAATTCAGTCATGGCATTACATTCAAAATATTTTGACAACATGGTAGTTCAATTTATCATTTTATTTGGGTGCATTTCACTTGTTGATTTCATAGATTAATGATCTAATCAGTTTTCATTTAACACAGTATGATATAGCTCTCTCTCTCTCGCTCTGACTATTAGCATTATAATATTTCTTAATAGGATACAGTGGGTGCAAAAATGTGGGCACACCTGGTTTAAATGTCTGTTCCAATGAGATGGAAAGCAAAGCAGAACTTCTCACATGCCGAGTGATATCACAGTCATAATATCACATTTGAGCTCTTTGAGATGTGCGTTTGCGACATAGCACATTCTCCTCCTGGGGGTATCAATATAATTGAATGGTCATCAACTATCCTTAGGAATGATGTGGCATTCAAATGATGCTCAATTGGTATTAAGGGACCTAATATGCACCAAGAAAACATTCCTCACACCATTTCACTACCAGCAGCAGCCTGTGCCACCGACACAAGGCAAGACTCGTGCTGCTTGTGTAGCATTCTGACCAAACCATCTGAACGACCCAGGAGAAACTGAGATTCTTCAGACGAGCCAGTGTTTTTCTGATCTTCAATTGTCTAGTTTTGGTCATCATATGCCCACTGTAGCCTTGTCTTCCTGTGCTTAGCTGAGAGAAGTTGAACACGGTATTGTCTTCTGCTGCAATAGCCCATCTGCTTCAAGGTTCAACATGTTAAGCTTTCAGAGATGTCCTTCTGAATGGACAGTGGTGTTGTAAAAAAAAAGATATATATATATTTTTTTTTTTACTAAGTACATTATGTGTGTGTGCTTGTGCGCGTGTATACGTAGTGGTTAGGGTACATGACTGGGACCCGCAAGGTCGGTGTTTCTAATCCCGGTGTAGCCACAATAAGATCCGCACAGCCGTTGGGCCCTTGAGCAAGGCCCTTAACCCTGCATTGCTCCAGGGGAGGATTGTCTCCAGCTTAGTCTAATCAACTGTATGTCACTTTGGATAAAAGCTTCAGATAAATGACATGTATAGTGTATAAAATGGCATTTATAAAGACTTCATAATTTTCACACAAGATAAACCCGTCATAAATAAATACATCTATTTTCCCCAGTATAGATTAGACAGCTCTTCAATGCTTTTAAAGAATGTTGGTATTGGCAAACAATGAGCATCTTCATAACTTCATAGTCCTGCAAGCCATGACTTGCCTTAGAACATGCCCTGAGGAGGGTTTGGCTGTGTTTAGCATGGGAAACTGGTTTCAATTCAGCTGCCTGTCTGAGTCTACATATTTTCCAGTATGTTTTATTATCTTTGAAGCAATTTAAAGCATGACAAGAATAACAAGGAAGGGATTAACAAACAATAAGAACCATGAGGAAAAACTAGGTGAGAAGATGAAATAAGGAAGAGAAGGTGTGGAAAAAGAAGACGGAGAAGGGCTTATAAACAGAATATTAAGTCACTCCATGAGAAAAACACAAACCCTTTACCAGCACGATGCCTCCATCGCTTTCTCATCCGCAGTTAAAGAGTCTTGTCGCCGGGAGTGGTAGCCCCTTTGGAAACACACCGGGTTTCTGTCAGTGTCTGATACTACCTCAGGGGCACTTCGGGATAAAAGCCATGCATCATCAGCCTCTCTCACACACTGGAATGTACAAGCGCTCCCTTTCGTCCAGTCATTAGTCTTTTTAATACTGTTTATCCCTCGGTTTGAAAAGAATGGATGGAAAACACATTTAAATGCTAATAATCGGTGGGGGGAAGCTGTGCCAGCAGTTGATGGATTTGCCGTGAATCGACCTCATAGAAAATATCCAGACTCTCCAGTAGGCCATTTGAACGGTGATGGTGAGAAGGGCTATAGACTTGAGCTATAGGATACTCTGCTATAGTGTAATGAAACTGAATCTGGGCCACTTATTCCATATTTAAATATCTGTACATGTTATTGCACCAGCTGTTGCTTGAGATATATATGAACAGATACAGAAACAGAGAGATAAACCTAAAAATGAAAGCTGTGAAATGTCATCAGACAAGATTTCACATGCAAACAGACAGTACATGCCAACACCACATGGCACGGTGCATTAACATTCTTGGCATGGTCTGGCTTACAAACCATTATTTTACATATAACCCATTTATATACACTAAAAACTGCTGGGTTGTTTCTATAAACAAATTGCTGGTTTGACATGTTGGGTTATAATGTTATAACGGTAATCTGAGCTACTCAAGTACTCAAGAATAGCCAATCAGGCTTGTGAAGGGATTTTTTTATTTTTTATTTTACTGCCAGTTTCATTAAAATGTATTTACAAGCAATGTTTCTTGTGTGTTCCTTTTGTATTGTGTGTTTGCGTGTATGCATTTCACATAATAATAATAATAATAATAATAATAATACATTTTGATAAAAGTAGTCGCAATGAGACACGGAAAAACCAAATGTTTGGTTCAATTTTAACCCAGCAATTCAATTATTTTCACTCAATTTATGGGTCAAATGAACAGACGGAGTTAAAACCATCTAAGCCAGCTGCTGTGTCAAATCAACCCAACATGTGTTCTGCCCCATTGTGGCCCAGCAGTGTGGTCAAAATGTAGTTGTCTTTTAACCCAGCATTTTTTTTGAGTGCAGAGATATTGACAAAAAGCAAATTCAGCTTAACGTCATTGCTCAAGGGCACAGTGGTAGCACCCATGCTAGGAATTTAACCTCGAGTGTTGCAGGTTGCATCATGCTACATTGCTGTCCTTTGCATACCTCCATGTATCCATTTCAAAACAGATATAAACATACAAGCACATAATCTCCCTTCTGCCAATGTGCAATTGACATACACAGAACCTCTGGTTTCATTCATCCTGAAATAGTACTTTCACTATACAAACGCATGAGAAAGAGCATAAGAGAAAAAAAGAGAAGCAGGGCAGAAGAAAACCAGGTCAGAGAGAGAGTATGAAAACAGGCAGATATATTTCAGACTGAAGTGAAGAATGGTACGCTATTCTGTCTCCATTAGTTAGTGACACAATAGATGTGTAATGATGGTTATTTATTTATTAAACCAGGCTAGTAGGCAAACTTGAAACACACACCTGCAAAGTCTCACAGGAGAACAGTGACCTTCACCAAAAGGGATGCTCTAACCATTTAAGATATGATTGATCTGACTCATTCCTTCCAGACTATTCCCCCATTGAATCCATCAGAATAAATATCCCCATGGGTCCCTGACTGCAGGCATGACTGCAATAAGCGCTCACCTCAGAAACTCACAGAAGCTGCTAACCTCATAATATGGCTCCAACTTGACCCAGGAGGGAGATATCATAAGCACTGTTCATGAGCACCGTAAAAAATATTTTGTCTTTGGCTGTAGGTGTCATGTGGTGTAGAATTGTGGTTTATCATTATTCATGGTATTGCTATAGCTTCAGGTAGTATGTTCAGCATTTGCTTTTGCAACATACAGTGAGGTCAGTGGTTACAGCTTCTGTACTTTTGGCTCTGTACTCCAACATATTGGATTTTATATGAAACATTTAATATGAGGTTAAAGACTGCCACCATTCATTTGAGGGCATTTACAACCATATTGGGTGATATGTATAGGAACTACATCCCTTTTTATACAGTCCCCCATTTCAGGGGACCAAAAATTGGACAGTCGGCTTCTTGTTGGTTTCTGATGAGACGGGTGTATCCAATTGCTTCCTTAGTGCAGGCACATGAAATCTTTTAGTACTGGTTCTTGATTCTGAGGTTATTGCCATTCGTCAACATGAGGACCGAAGTTCTGTAAAACTCAGTTAGAGAGAGACATAGGCCAAACAATAGGCTTACCAAAATAAAACCATTTGGGTCATCCTTAACAAGAAAGACCACTGAAGAGCTCAGTAATTGCAAAGGGGTTGATACACCAAAGAAGACATTCAAAGAAGAATTCTCACCATAATGAAGAAAAACCATGAAAAATGTAACAGATCAGAAACAGCAGGCAGGTGTGGTTTTGTCAGTTATAACTGTCTGCAAAAAGACTTCACACACACAAATCCAGAGACTACACTGCAAGATGCAAACCAGTAAAAGGCTCCAAAAACAAGTTGGACAGGATACAGCTTGCTAAGAAGTAATTGGCTTGTATCAGAGTGATGGCAAGAGAAACGTTTCCAGGTCAAAAAAAACTGCACAAAAAAAAAAAGAAGAGTGTTCATAATGGCTTCCTTGGCTGTCACTGGCACAACTTTGTTCCTCATGTTGACAACAGGCAATAACAGACTCCAATGGCAATCAAAATTCTAGACTCAGGATGAGACACTGAATACTTTCTTATATCTGCACTAAGGAAGCGATTAAATGAACCTGAATACCCAGAAATAGCTGAGATGCCAACTGTGCAATTACTTTTGGTCAATTGAAAAAACATTAATGCTGAGGGTCTTCCCCTAAAGAACATAGAAACAGTATTACTATTATTAACATTATGCTTTTTTTTCTTTCATATTTATAAACTATGATACTGATAACATGCAGAACATTTAAATGAGCATTTAAAAAAAAGAAACATTCAAGAAAATATTTGACACATTTACCATGCACTAAGAGGTTTTGCTGCCTTTTCACTGGGTCACAATTCCTCAGATAAAGATTGGATTGCCCAGTCATGAATATTGCTTAATCTCAGCATCAGGCAGGAATAAAGGGGCAAGACACCCTTCATATGAATGAAACAAATTAGCAGTACAACTTCAGAAATGTTGACTACAATACAAAAACATACAAATACAATTATAACTGTACATAATGTTTCTGATGAAATATGCAATTTGCTTTAAAATGTCCCTAAATACCACAACATTCGAAAATTATAAAAGCATAAGTAGAAACAACCTTTATAAAAACAAAATTGCTGGTTGCAACTAGCCGACAACAGTGAAAGATTATTTCCATTGAGATCAGCATTAAGCAGAGACATTGGACTCCAAAGTTGGACCCCTTCAGCACAACAAGTCTCTAGATCTGAGCAGTGATCAGCCCTTGGTACCTGGGGGTGGGGGGGGTACTGTCAGTATTAAAGCCTGTTCAGCCCACCCACTGTCACGTTCTCAGCAGTGGGCCATGCTACAACCACCACTCCATCCCAATCCCAGCCGTTCCTGTGTCTGGAAGGTTCCATGGCTCTGCCTAAACCTCAGCCGCAGGAAATGACTGTGAAACGCTTCGAGACACAGGACATGTTGTGAAGGATAATGATGAGGAGGAAAAGAAGGATGAAGGCCACCAGGAGCACAGTGCAGACTCCGGACAGGGAGGCACCGTGCCTCCCTCTCTCCCGCTCCCTCTCCCCCAGGGGCAGCGCGACCACAGCCACGGCCTTCTGACGCTCGCTCCCCCCGTCAGGTCCTCCCTGCTCGTCCCCGCCCATCAGGGGCAGCGTGTAGCAACCGTTACTAGGCAGCCGGATGAAGACTGGCATGTGCTCGGCGCGCCGGACGGCGATGAACGCGATGGCGTCTGGGTCGTCTGGGAGGTGGGACACGGGCTGGCCGGCCGGCAGTCTGGTGACGGCACGGCACCAGGGACACCGCACCTCTGGCTGCCCGGCCCACATCTGGGTCAGGCACATGGAGCAGCAGGTGTGCCGACAGTCCAGCACCTTCGGCCGGTGTCGAGGGCTGTAGCGGTTGAAGCATATCTGGCATTCCAAAGGGGAGTCCTGTGAGATCTCCATAATCCCAGAATCCACTTCGGTCTCTCTCCCAATATCTCACCTTCTTTCTTACACTCCCTCCGCCTTCTTCAATCGCCTTCCACGGTAACCACACACACAGCCATTTCAAACTGTGTGACAACAGTGAGAAGATTCACCAGGAAACCACCAGAAACAGATCCAATATGTGGTAACCATGCATTTCAATGGATGAGGGAGTCAATGGAAATTATAATCTGTGATGCATCTTTATTAACCTGCAAAACAAGGGAGATGAGACCAGAAGTATTACAAAGCAGCACCACACAGCTCCCTAGGATCCAATGAAGAATGGTTTAAAGGTTACAGCCAACCAAAAGGCAAAAGTTAAGGCATCAAGGATAATCACACCAGTGGGGATTAGCACATCAAAGATGAATTCAGGGAACTGTAACAAAGACAGGAAAGAAAGGTTAGGCTAGGAGACAAGGTACCAGACGGTGGAACATTCATTAATTCATTCATTAACCTAACCCGCTTATCCTGAACAGGGTCGCAGGGGGGCTGGAGCCCATGCCAGCATACATTGGGCGAAAGGCAGGAATACACCCAGGACAGGTCGCCAGTCCATCGCAGGGCA
Organism: Conger conger; assembly: GCF_963514075.1. Taxonomy (NCBI): domain Eukaryota; kingdom Metazoa; phylum Chordata; class Actinopteri; order Anguilliformes; family Congridae; genus Conger; species Conger conger. Next base: position 37,053,856 of record NC_083768.1, on the reverse strand, counting down.
CACACATCATTCACTCACACACTCATACCTATGGGCAATTTAGACTCTCCAATCAGCCTAACCTGCATGTCTTTGGACTGTGGGAGGAAATCGGAGTACCCAGAAGAAACCCACGCAGACACGGGGAGAACATGCAAACTCCACACAGAGAGGCCCCGGCTGACGGGGATTTGAATCTAGGACCTCCTTGCTGTGAGGCGGCAGTGCTACCCACTGCACCATCCGTGCTGCCACGGTGGAACATGAAATTCTGAAATGTTTTCATGCTGAAGATTCCACTTCCCAGCAGCACATGTGCAAAGTCTGTGGTACTTCAGTTCATGAATCTCATCTGATCCAAAGCTACTGTGGATGGTTAATTTGAGACTCGGCATGGGATCAAACAATCCCTGTGTAGTAGCAATAATACTAATAATACTACTAATAATAACACTACTACTACTAATAATAATAATAATAATAATAATAATAATAATAATAATAATACATAAATAAATACTTGAAGTTAAATTAATTTAAAGAAATGATCAGCTCCCAGGAGATTTCCACTCCAACCAAATGGATATAACATAATAACATTCATAATTACCCTTCAGTGATGTACAAATAGGCATATGCAGAAGACAAGAGATCACCCATCCCAACTGTACCTAATGGAACCACTAGAAACCTGGATATGCAAATTTATTTTGTGTTCACACTTAACGGCCTTCTGACTGGGAGCAGTCCATTCACTACCCCAAACTGTGAGTGTGGGTATCACCTCCTGCCTGCAAATGAAAGCAGTTTACAAGCAAGAATTACAGGTTTGTTTGTCTTCAAAGATAGCCAATGTCTTATCAAAGTACAAAGACTCTTTCCTGTTCTAAACAAATATAATGTGTGCTTGGTCAATATGCATGATTATGGGTCTTAGAAACATCCCTCAACTCCTTTGGTACAGCCTACCTTTAGCTTACCTTTTCGTAAATACATTTGCCTGGTGTGGGGGCAAAATCTGCTAGATTCCTGACTGCATGTTTATCAAATCCAAAGATTATTCCCAGAGTGGTAAAGCCTAAAGCCTATTATTCCTTTGTATTTCAGTTTCTTTCTTTTTTTTTTCAGGGTTTATGCGAGGTCACTGGTGTCCTGATTCCAGGCGACATAGTAATCCTAGTTGGGAGCCAAGGACCCATAATTAATAATATTAGTTTACATATTTAGTCAATTATAACAGCAATTTACATTGTTTAGAATCTGAGTCACTCGGAGCCCTTCGCCAGAAAGCAAAACAGGATACAAAACGTGTATAACTACTAGAACTTTATAACTAGGCTAAGTGTTCAGGTGCAAATTACCCATAACAATTGCATGTGGTCAAAGTCTGATTCATATCAGGCTACATAGAAATAGACCGCTTGAAACGAAGGTGAACACTAGTGAATGATGCTGTCTGCTTCACATTCAGATATTCCACTTGATCGTGCAAACACAGTAATGCAAGCTTCAGCGTGCTCGAGCTATTGTTCTTGATTTCGAGATTTCGAACGTAAAGTGAGTAGTACCATCGAAATTAAACGTCCCTTGTCCTTACTGATTGTTGATAATAATAACCATTATCTTAAACATGACTATAGCGTAATGGGTTGTATTTAATTATATTTAAAGCATAAGTAACAATATCGGCAGCACTCCCAGACAAAAAGTCCACGCGTGCGTAACGCGAACCAGCTGGCCAATTGGCTTTATGCAACACTTTTCTTCACTGACTAACGACTCCGAAGGTGCACGGAATGATAGAATATGCATTGCTTGCCTCTGGAGGACAAATACATTTATCAACCAATTAACAGCAAATAATGTAATGGATAGAGTATGATTGAAGAAAACTCTGAATTGAACGCATCTGGAATCCATGCTCGAAAAGGAGAGCACAAGTTCGGATAGCTGGGTTTTTGATAAATTAAAATGACTCACCTTTACGCGTTATGGAAGAAACACTGCGTATTCGGATTTGTAGCATCAGTTCATTCGAATAGGATGTCCTGTGGTTCTGGTGTGAAATGTGGTTTCCACATTGGTTCATTGTTTCTGTTTAGTTTCCGTATTTTTTTTAACCTAACCAGTCTAGTCCCTCCCCCTTCCCTCGTCTTGACCAAACACAATTTAGCCTTCATCTCATAGTCCGCCCAGTGGAAAGTGAACACGCCCATAACATTTTGTTTTGATGTAGACTGTAAATTTGAGTAACCCTAATGTGTAACTGTATGTTGATAAGCCTATAATAAGGATGCATGTAGGCAAATGTATGGAGTAAACAGAGGTTTTTTTCTTTCTTTCATTGTATGTGATAATTTAAAGATCCATGTAAAGATAATAAACTGCAAATGTTTAGAGACATTCCAAACATCTTTGCAAACTGTGGTGTCACTACACCAAGTATCAAATGGAAAACAAATGTACTTCAGAAACCTGCTCAACTATTTTTTCACTCAATTCTATTTTATTTTTTAGTACACGCAAATTAACATTTGAGCACACCGCCTTCACCCTCTTTTAGGGTAACCCTAACCTCTGCCAAATCCATTTGCCCTTTGGGTTGTTGAATCATGAAAGGATTTAAATACTCAGACTGAGCAAGAAAACCTTTTCATTATGATTTTATATCCTTACAGAAGTGTCAAGTCAGACAGAGGATATGCTGTATATGCCACTGTTTGTTATTTATCATCCTTGATGCAGGTGTGTCAAAATAATGTTGAGCATTTTACCCAAGGCAATACAAACATTTGCAACACATGGACAAACTGATGAGGCAGCATGCTGCTTTAGTGTAACTCAACTTTAAAATAAAAAAAAATAAAAAAAGATTCTTACTTCCTTAAGAAAATGTAAGAGAACTGATTTCATCTATGAAAAACATACGAACAGCCATGCAGACATATTAATTATATTCTTTTAAGAAGATATTATAAGTCACAGAAACCAGAGAGCCACCCAGAATTGGGACTGTGAAGGCTTCCATAAACCACAGCACACTCATCACATTTATACTTCATTAGCAGCTGATAAAATGTGGTTATTCCTTTCTGCAGTCACTTCTCACACAGGCCAATCCTTTGGCTCCATTGTGTTCACAGCCAAGATAATGTTATCATCTAGACAAAAATATTCAAGAAGCAGAATTACAAATATATTCACCACTAACACTAACCATGAGGCTTAGTGAAAATTGTGCAGGAGATGGGTGACCATGTGCTTTCCATAGGACTGAAGCAGAATATTTGAAATTCAAATGTGACTTAAGCGAAATTTGGAAATGGCATTGATTTAGAAAATCTTGTTTCATTATCATGAAATCCCGAGACTGAGCCCTGAGCCCTATTCCATGAAACAAGTTCACTGGAATACAACTTTGCATGTTTTATTTGCTGGACATGTCATGCTAGAACCACATGCTAATATGAAGTTAAGGCTTCAGCAATCAGCCTACACAGACTCATACACTAGACCAGGGGTCACCAACCTTTTTGAAACTGAGAGCTACTTCATCACCGAGTCATACTAAGGGCTACCAGTTTGTTTTGTCATGCGCACAATACTGACCTTTGAACTAGAGTAGGTCAGAGTTCACCTAAACTTATCTAAACTTCATGTATAATAAACATATTTTTAAGATATTGTCATTTTTAAATCTATATAAATGCAAGTGTGATTAAAAAAAAATAGCAACAGCATAAAATTAAATTTTAGATGCAGCTCACTAGTGAGTTGTGCTATTTTTAGAACAGGCCTGCGGGCGACTCATGTGGTCCTTGGGGGCGACCGGGTGCCCACAGGCACCGTGTTGGTGACCCCTGCACTAGACTTTTCCCCAGGTTCCTGTAGAGCCCCTGAAAGCTATTTTATCAACATCCAAGCCTAAACGCAGACATTATCACAGCAGACTCTAGGATTAGACATTGTTTTGAGAGTCACAAGAAAGTAGATACTGATCTTATCTCAGCCACCCCAACAAACAACTGACTGGTTAGTCCTTATAGAATATCGGTGTTTAAACCTCAAACCTCCATCGCTTATCTAATTGAAACCCACTGATTGTTGATACACATAACAGTATTGTAACCAATTGATCTTTTGTAGGTGTGCTACATATCCCAGGGAGTTGATCTGCATTAAGGGTTCTGCAGAGGGTGGGCATGCCTGAAACTAGTGTCCTCAATACAGTACATACTGCCTACAAAACATCCTGCAGACTGTCGGATATATCCTCCATGCCATTTTACAACAGTACAGTGGAAATATTATTTGAACTCGTCATGTAAAGCCCCCACTTTTTCCCCACAATGACCTATTGAACCCAAAGGTGGCCGTCTTAGTTTGTGGCACTGCCTAAAGTTTACTTCCAGAAATGTCCGATCTCAAAAATACTCAGCAAAACGTCCAGAAATACACATTTAATTGCATTAAATAATTATCTACTTGCCCCTCATCCAGTGGATAGTCTGCATTCAGGAGCACATTGCATAGCATACCGATTCAAGCAGGCAGTGGGTTTATTGGACAGTGCATATTTCGAGGATGAAGTAGTTAAGTGACTAAATGCAACGAGCGGCATGGTGACCATGGAAGCAAGCACACAGCAGTCAAGACATAATGGACATTTAAGAACATTTATATTTGATTCAGCATTCTGGTAGAAATGCATAGTGGATTTCTCTAGGGGGCTGCAGTTGAGCCAATAACCCCATTTAATTACAGGGTCTAATGATGACTAAACTGCATTAAGCAAGTGCAGTACATAAACAAAAATAACTGGGCAACAAATGTGGGCTCATGCATATATACCTGCATTTAATAAGGCTGCGCACAGGTGCACAGGGAGGGGGAAGCCTGCTCCTCCATTAACACTGCATTACGGTGAACTTGCATTTCACCAATAACGGTGCTAAAAATCAAAGGACAAATCTTGGAATAATCCAGAATGTAACCGTAACTATGCTTTTAAGGTGTTTTTGGCAAACAGCGATTGATACATCAGCTTTGTGAAACCAAAGACTAGGCAGTCCAGCCCTCAATACACATCAAGAATTTAAACTCCAGGAAGCTATACTGTTCTAGACAAATGCCACCATCTACTGGACAAACAAATCTGACATTAAAAGGACCTAGTATAGAACAACCACTAGACCAAGCAAGCATACAAAGGAAGTGCAGGGACAACGGATTAATTGCAATGCAAAGATTTTAATGACAACACTGTGCAGGAATGTGCTACTCATCCACGATAAATATTACACTGCGGTGTTTAAAATATCTGCACCATAATAAAAAGGAGACACTCGAGACTCTGGCTGGCCGGCCAGAGTGCCAAACAAAGAGGCCCACCCCGTCCCTCCAGCTGCACTTCCACTGCCCAAGAACACAGCCCCCACCCCGGGCTTCAACGTCCGCAGGCCACGCCCTGACGCCGCTAAGATCCGGGACCCAGGCCGAGGCAGGCCGGGCCAGGTGGGCGTGCGTCAGGGCGAGCCCTGGAGAGAAACGGCACCAGGCGGTAATCGGGTCAGACGTGTCGTCCGACGTGGCTCCATCAAGCAGCGGAAGAGCAGCATCTTTAACAGGGTGTTCTCCACCTTGGCATTTTTATCAATTTTTACACAAACAAAAGGTGTCCATTTATTATAATGTGCTTTGTGTTAATTTCATAGAGAGTGCTTTTTAGATATATTTTTTAATATTAAGGCAGTGCAATTTTTAGCTTAGTATCTTGCGCCTCTTCTTTTAGTGGAGCCTAGTTGAAAGAAAGGCCAAAATTAGATTCAGCACATTATTCACGTATAAAAATCAGCCATGTTAACATGCTGGCCAGTGTGTCAACAACATACCCCTGCCCCTCTGGAAGCGCACAAATTCCCCCTCCTCTTCCTCCTCCTCCTCCTCATTGTAGTCCCTCCTGAACCTCTGAGGCACAAACGTCTTGCAGCCAGCCCGTCTGCGTGCAGGTCTCACTGGATTAGACACGAGATGGCCATCACAAGCAGGAGTTGGTGTTTACATTATAAATTTATTTTTAAAAAAAATATATAAAAAAAATCTATAAATCAGAAGGCCACTGCTCAGTTTACAGTTTCAAACAGCAGAACTGTTACCGGTTTAAAAGTTAAGATTTTGGTTACATTAGACTTCTTCAGTTGGAATAAGATATATTTCAGGCAGTGGCTGAAATGCATCTCACTCCAAATAGAGTCCAACACTGCAACAGGTAGGGCAACCCTGGAGATCCGCAGGGTGTGCTGGTTTTAGTTTGCCTTAAAAAATCAGCAACATTCTCACCCAAGACAGTGAGGCGAGTTAACTATTCAACTGTTTTCATTGAGCAATTAAGTGCCGAGTAACAAGACAGCAGACCCTGTGGCTCACCAGGGTCGAACTGTACTCCAGAGCACTTGCATGCAACATGTAATCAGATCCCAGATTCAGTCACTTTGACTACCAATTAAAATAAATGCCATACCTTTCCCTCTGGAGGGATAGGCTTTCCAAAACTTGGGTCTGGGTTTGCCACAGGTCTCCCAATATTCCTGGCCTGTGGAAACTCGGTCCGCTCCCACCAGCTGTCGGTCTGTTGGTTACATAAAAAATAAAAGGTTACATACACATCTTAAATTTGTAGTTCTGCAAGTAAACATGTTAAGGGCCTTAGGTGGTCCTTTAGTAGATCCTATAGATTTCATTTAAATTGTGCATCCAATTGGAACATCCAATTCACAGGGGGGCCTTGGGGGATTAATGCGACTCAAGATGCTTGTGAGATCAGTGTACCCATTCCACATACAATCCCACCAATGAAACGAAAAGGTACACGGGCAAACACACATGGAATATGCATCATCCAAACAAACACCATAAAGGGAGGGTGGAAAACCTGCAGTTCCCTAAAGGACCACGAGTTGCCAATTCCTGGACTTTAGAATAAAATGGACAGGCAGACAGTATTCATCCACTCCAGACTGAGCAGGTGAAAAAAGGAGTACCTGTGCGGAGCCTGGACTGGGCCCTTACATTGGGCCCTTTGCACTGGTCTGGTTTTGTGGAGGCCCTGTGCCCTTCACAGCACTCAGGCCCTCTGGGGTAATTCCGTTCCTGCTCCTCCAGACCACACGGGCCCAAGGGCTCACTGCTGTAGCCGTTTTTGGGTTTCTGCCAGGGGATGCCAGGGGCCTGCATGTGCCTAGCGGGAGCCTGGAGCTTCCTGACAGGCTCCTCCCAGCTCTCACAAGGGTCTTTCAGTCCATCATCTATATCGTCGTAACCGTCGCAGTCATCTTCGACTTCTTCAGCCACATCTTCGTCATTCCGGGAACAGGCCCAAGGTCCCTTCCCAGTGGATTTGCCCCTCCTGGAGCCCCCTTTCAGGCACGACCCACAAGCAGCGCACAGCCTTGTTTCTCGGGCGGGGCACTCTTCCTCTCCCTCCCACCGCCCGCCCTCGTCTTCCTCGCCGGGGTCCGAAACCTCCCCCGCCACCCGAGCGGGCTTCCCATCGCCCACGTAGGCCCTCCCCGAGACCGACTCCACGTCCTCGAGGTCGGTGGAGAACATGTCGTCCCTGGAGGACAGCTCGTCCAGGGAGGGGCTGAGCACGCTCTGGCGCTCCGGGGCCACGGAGGGGTAGTAGCTGTAGAGGAAGCCGTCCCCGAGCGAGGGCAGGAAGCCGGCCGGGGGAAGGGCGGGGGCTTCTACGGGCCACAGGGGGCCGTCACTCGGCATCACACCGCCTGTCGTCACCTCATCGCAGGGCAGCCGCAGGATCCGGTACGGCAGGGTCTGTGGGTCCAGGACAGGCTCTTCCTGAACGTGAGCCACACCCGCCATCTTAGGACAGGGAGCTTCACCTCTGTGCCCCAAATCTTCTTCGGCTGGGTGGTTTGACTGCCGCCTTCCTGGTGTCGCTTCATTACAGCCCTGTGGGCTCAATGGTCTGTAAACATGGTGGATTCCACCACTGCAGTTCTCCTTGTTTTCCTCACAGCAGACCCTGGGACAGTCAGACTGGACAGGGGCCGGGCGCTGCTTTTCGTGGGCGGGGAATCGCGCCGACTCATCCGACACCTGCTCTCCGTCACTCTCCTCGTGTTGGGAGGAGCTGTCGAGAGGTAGGACCCCGTCGACATCCACAGACCAGGCCTGCTGCCCAACCAGCTCCCCCGTGCGGCCCGGGCTCAAACTCGCGGTACACTCGGGCAGGGGCAAGAGCTCGCCCCGCAGTTTGGCCTCCACAGCCGGAAGCGCCGCCGGGTCCTCCTTCTGCTCCTCGACAGGGCAGGAAAGGGCCTGCCCTGAATGCAGGAACAGCCCGGAGGTCTGGGACACCACCCCAGAATCCAGCTCGTTCTCCTCCGAGGCCTCCTCGGTCACCCGGAGCCTGTCCAGCCTCACCATCAGTTCGCTGACGGCGTCCCTGGCCTCAGTCTGGGTCTCTGAGGAAGCCGTCTCCCGGTGCACGCGCGCCTGCTGGTGGAATCGAGCTTCGCAGGCCATGCCGGGGGAGAGCTGTGGGTTAGACATCCTCCTGTAGTCGATGGGCTGCATCGGAGCGTGTGGCATGATGTAGCCAGGACATGTCATATATGGATAGGGAGCAACGTATGGCCGCCCATAGGGAACACCTATGAGGGGGGAAAAGAGGAACCAAAAAAAATTATCAATTACCTGAAACACACAAAATGTATAAAAATACAAGTCGGTATTATGTCCTGTAGCAATTACATCAGTGAACTACATTTCACATTGCTTAAGGCACTCCAGGTAAGCTCTGGCAAAAAAGTACATTGCGATCATAAGGACATGCGAACGACCCTCAAAGGGCTGACATGTAAATAGCTGCTCCGTTTCGCAAACGTCAGACAGGACTCATTTTCCCACTCCGGCACGAGAGGGCGCTTCTGCGCACAATTCATACAGAGCTGACAGACAGATCTTTAGTGGGTAATCTGCTTATTAGAAGAGTCCTACTGAAAGAGGCACGCAACGCTTGAGAAAGTTAACTGCGTTAACACGCAGACCTACCTGGTCCCGGGTAGGCGCCATAGTGACCATACGGGTTATTAAATTGCCATTGGTAGTAAAACTGCTGAGAAGGTGGATGAACGTAGAAAAATGGCCTTGTGTGATTAACTGGATTTTGGTGAGGTTGCCCATTTCCCGTAGAGTGAGGAGGAATGCTCGTGTCTGAAATGAGAACAAGGTCAGATATTCTTTATCGTAATTATACAACGCAGGCCACTGTCATTTCAGATAAATTAAAACAAAATACAATTGTCTAAAGTTATTGATAAGCCCAAGCCATAGCCCTGTTCCTGGAGATCTAGTCCCCCCCCTACCCGAATTTACCACACCATAGCAATCAGGGAAGTGACAACGAGATCTCCAGCTGTTGAATGAGATCGGTTTTTGTAGAGTTGTAGTGAAAACCTACAGAACGTTCGATCTCCAGGAAAATGGTTGGGCAGCCCCACTCGAAGCATTTATATAATATATCATTTTATATTATATAAAAATGTTACCTTCCATTTCCTGTCGCGTTTAGGGATACAAAGACGTACAGGGCACGAGATACTATACACCGCAAAACACTGTGGGGAAGATAATCAACAACGATCAATTCGGAGTTTGTTTCACTCTTGTAACCCTCTCCATAAATTAATATGACTAAATGTAACTGTCTGAAACCAACACCAACCTGAAATGTGAACGTGATAATATGAATTGTGTCCGCAGAACAGTGCACCCCAATACAAAGAGCAACCGTAAACTCTTTCAGCCGTGAGCCACCCAAGTCAATTTGTATGCCCCCACACCTGTCTTCCAATCACGCTGTAATGAGCCGTCAGTGAAACAGGGCGGAAGCGCAAAGCCTGCACGCCAGCAAGTGTAGTCTCAAAAAATATTTTTTTTTATTTGCGCCTATTGCAACTTATTGTGTGCCTTAATCATGTTTGAACATGCTGATTATTACCGTATGCTGATAAAGATATTTACATTACCATTTCAATAATCGGAGTATTGCCATAAGCAGGGTAAACTCGAAGTTGGCCTATTAGTGTGGATGTATGTTACTAATCTTGATATGACAATGGTTAACACAATCAGGCAGAAATGTCTGTTCCAACACGAATTATTGTCATGAATTATGGGACTGATGCATTTAATGTTAAGGATAAAATGTCAACGCTCTCAAAGAACTCTGTGTGAAATTAAATGTCACCTTTTCTCTTTGCAGTAGATGGCAGCAAAATGCAACTGTTGCTCATGCAATCAAAATAAGTGGATCAGCATTAAGCTCACATCCATTCGGTTATTGAAAGACAACAATCTGTGTGCTGTATGCTAACTGTGCTACCAGGCTGGAGACAGAAGTAACCTGAACTTTGTTAATTTGTATTGGAAATACACCTTCAACATTTCTAAAAACAAATAGAGTTATTTACACTGGCAAGCTTGGCAGCTTTCCTGCCAACAATGGTGTGTAAATAGGTTTGGTCACTTAATATCTGTTGTCGGTTGGCTGCAGTGGGATTGCACGTTTACAGTCAGTGACATGCCCATGTCCACCCCCAACTGATGCTTGAAATTCCATCTCTTCACTTAGCAGAGCTAACATTGCTTCCATCTGCAGCCATTCATAGAGATAGCGCAGTTAGCATGCAGATAGTCTAATATGTCTATGTTTGTGCTATAGATTTTGTCTAATATTTCTACACTGAAATTGGCCTACATCTGACTGCATGCTGTGGTGGGGGTTTGACATAAGCAGTTAAAGCCTTTCAAAGCTCTGGATTTGACTCGGGGGTAGGATGTCAGAGGGTTGGGTTTGACATCAAGACTCACCTTCCTGCAGTCTATAGTCAGATGCCTCTTACTTAAATGTGCCTTTTTTATGAACAAGTCCCAGTGCAAAAGGCGTAAGTGTGAATTTTTGTTCTTAAAACAAACCTGTTAAACCTGACAGGTTTGTGTTAAGAAGCAGGTTGCGTTTCTCACCCACTCAGACATGTGTGAAGTTGCACATCTGGATGACTGGACCCTTCTTTATTAACAACAAATTAAATGATTTAATTCCACTGTATGAGGGGTTCTCTGTCGAATATCTGCTCAGCGTCATTAATACATTCTCCTATTTGCATATCCTTGTTCACATTGTGGGCGGCATGGATGGTGCAGTGGGTAGCACTGCCGCCTCACAGCAAGGAGGTCCTGGGTTTATAATCCCGGTCGGCCAGGGCCCCTCTGCGTGGAGCCTGCATGCTCTCCCCATGAATGGTGTGTGTGCCCTGCAATGGACTGGTGACCTGTCCAGGGTGTTTGCATGTCCTTATGATCGCAAAGGCAGGAATACACCCTGGACAGGTCATGTATGCTGGGATAGGATCCAGCCCCCCTGCAACCCTGTTCAGGATAAGCGGGTTAGGATAATGAATGAATGAATGAATGTTCACGTTGTTAAATATTTATTTTTTTCCAATTTAATTTCATGTCTTATATAATGCACTGTGTAAAATTAACTTTTGAGCCTAATGCATTCAATTAAATATACTCTGCTGATATTTTTAATGATGTGAAGTGACTGGTCTGTTAGCATTATTGCTTGATGGATTTCATGTTTATTCGTAGTTGGCTGGATTTAAACAGAGTGAAAAATAATTAAACACATTAAAATGCCCATTTTTGTTTCTAACAAGACAACATTGCAGCAAGCGTCAGGTTTCATTATGAAATCCATTACCCTGTATTTAATATCTCTAGCAGTTGTGCAATTACCCCCAGTGGCCATCACATTAAATCCTCTTAATTGAGTATTATCCTTGGCCGTCTTTCCACCCAGCTCCCCATAATGGTTCTCATAATATCCTGTTGTGGGGACTGACGTGTAAGGCTTATGTGAGAATTCAACTGTTTTCTGCCACTTTGGGGTTTCTGTGCAGTGACTGTGAAGGCATCTGTAATTCCATGCTGCAAGGTTATTTGCTATATTCTTATTAATTCAGTTTCTGTTTTTTTCACTCTGGGAGGAATCTAGGGCTTCTAAGAGTGACTTTGAGCCTGCTCTGTTTTTAGGTTTATCTTCCAACCACTCTTATTACAGCGATAATTCTTGTATGGTATAGATTACGGGTGTCAGGTTCTAGTCCAAGAGAGCTTCAGTGTCTTTTACTGGTCTTCAGTGTGTTTTTGCAGCATTGATTAATTTTGGTTGGAGTTGTTGATTGTCAAGAGGCCACACACCTGTGCTCAAGGTCTTAATTAACTGCTGATTGAAAGGAAGCCACAGACACTGTGGCTCTCGAGGACTGGCGCTTGATTGGCTGGTGTGATGCTGAGCTCAGATCCTCTAAAATGAAAGCTGTCTTTTGTAGTGAGTTCTCAGCAAGGCAGTGATGGATCTTTGTGACCCTGAGGAGCAGTTCCTGCAGTGTGCCAGGAGTGGAGACATTTCAGGGATTCTGAGGTTACTACTGGCCAAAATAAAGGAGGGAATTGTTCTTAACATCAACTGCAGAGGTAACTGCACCATGGATTTTAGATATGGAGCATAAGTATTAGGTATTATTTTTGTGCTGATTTATTGGAATGAAATGGAAAATCAAGGAAGATGATTCTGTAGTGAAGCTAAACCCTGAACGTGTGTTGATTCACACTCCAAGCAAGGGGTCAATTTTCCAGAGGGGTCAGTAGCAAAAGTACAGTTGACACCAAATTTGCATCCAGTGGATGAGGACTTCAACCCATTTTATTTTTTGTTCTGAGATTTACAGTTTGAAGCCTACTTTCAGTGGCCACCAACTGTGCCTTCCATCGCAAGCAGTAGTGCAGAAGGTATCCCTTCTCTCAGAAGTAAGGTTTAAAATCGAACCCCTCCCCACCCCCAGGTAAAAACAAGGCGAATTTGGGATGGACAGCTCTTCATCTGGCCTCCTACTTTGGACACAGGGAAGTGGTGGAGGAGCTGCTCAAGGTAGAGTGTGGTGTTACCGCGGTTACTGAGGCTCTGGCCCAGACCGTATATGCTGTGTCTGTGATTGATGTGTGTGCAGGCGGGAGCTGATGTGAATCTGGCCAATGAAGAGGGAGACACCGCTCTGCACAAGGCTGCACTCACTGAGAGAAAGGTATGAGGCATCCATCTGGACATTTTTCACACTGTAGTTTTTAATCAGAGCATTTTGTTTGGTGTTCCTCTTCAGTTCAGGAGGAATAGGTATTGTAGCTTACAATTTAGCCTTGTTTCTTAACCACTCAGTTATACAACTCTGTTATCTAACTAGCACAACAAGCGCTGATCCCTTTCAGGATTGTGTGCCAACTTCTACTCTTAATTATTTGGCCTAATTGCCTGAATAGTATTTTTAGCTGACATTTGTATAACCACCAGCTATAGCCGCAGGCTACAAGTGTATCCTAAATATTTTACTGTGCTCAAATATAGCAGTGGACCCATGTCGTTTACTGAACTGTCAGATCTGGAGCCTTGCATCTTACCTTAGTCTTTCTGATTCAAATGTGCTGTTAACTGGATTTTGTTTTTTAAAGGAAATTGTGTTGCTGCTTTTGCGATACGACTCACGGCCGTCTGCCATCAATGGAACAGGCCGAATCCCCAGAGACTGTACACGAGACGACGAGATAATAACAATGTTAGATGGTAAGTATTGTGCGAGGCAATACAGAGAGGAAAATACGAATTTGATTGTTTAATCACATAACCTAAATAACCGTAATCATGTACATTATTTATTTTTTACTTTGAGAGCCTGTGATGCTTTGCTGTTTATTTAATGTTTAATGCTCATCACGATAGTTTTGTTCATGTTTATATAACTTAGTTTAATATTCAATGGGGGGGCTGGCACGTTATCAGTTGTCGGCACTTGCTTGCATTGGATAAGTGCTTCTGCTAAATGAGAAAAGCTAAACGTTTTGACTCATGGTATGGACAAAATATATTTTTTTTTCTTCAATGGAATCACCAATTTTACTGTGGTCTCATCGCCTGTACCTGAGCAAGGAGCCCTCCAGTTCCATTATCTACACACACAGAAGCCATTCTAAACCACCAACTCACAGTGTGTAGTAAGAGTATGGCAAATGGAGAATGACAACTGATAGCTTATACTGTAACTGAATACACTGAAAAAAATGTTCTATGGAAAAGATTGTTTATGCATTTTTGAAAAGGAGTGCCTGGAGTTGGTTGAATGCTTGCACACAGTTCAAATCACTATGTAGATGGTATCTGAGGACAACCATATGAACATGCAATGTATTTCATAGTGGCCGATATTTTATATTTTGAGCATGTTTTGGGGCTCCACAGCCGCGGAGAGGAGAGAGCAGCGGAGAGCCGAGGAGAAGCTCCTGAGCGCAGCCAGAGAGGGGGACGCCCTGGCCGTGGCCCAGCTGGTGAGCTCTGCTCCGTCTGCTTAAAAGGCAGTCATGCGGTAACAACCAAAGCCACCAAGGTCTTTCTTTAGCTTGCCAGAAAGCCGTCCCTAGACATACACTGCAAAGATGTGCTGGGAAACACCCCCTTACACTGCGCTGTCTACAGAGGCCAGGAACGCTGCGTTCTCCAACTGCTCAGGAGCGGAGCGTCTCCCAGCATCAGGAACCGGAACGGTAAAAATGGACAAAACCGCAAACCAGAATAATGAACCTGAAAACCAGTCTTAACCACAAACATTTTCCATTAAACCATGTGGTAGAGCTGTCAAAAGGATAAGGTCCTCACTCCTGGTCTTGGAGAGCCGCAGGGTAGGCTTTTGTTATTCCTCAGCTCTTAATTATCAATTAAAGCAGCTAATTACATGGTTGACTGGTTTCTTGGGTATGAATTGAATGGTTGCTGTTATTAAGGTGAAAACAAAAACCAGCACTCTCCAGGATCAGGAATGAGGACCACTGCTACAGAATGATGTTTTATAGTTGTAAACAATGCATGGGTTGGATAATGGTGTTAGATTGAGTGTGTTTGTTACAGACAAGTCTGTATTTGACTTGGCAAACAGTACTGAGATGAAGAAAATACTGGAAGGAAATCCTGAGAAGGTTTGTATAATTTATTCTCCCTCAAGGTTGTTAGGCTTTAATGTAGTCCTTCAGATGACTCTTATTAAATCTAGATTCTTGATTGTACTTTTGCTAATGGTTGCTTCAGAAGTCAGTGCCTGTCTGCCTTCTGCATTTTTAGTAAATGTCTGTTCCATCAAAGCAACTGTGACCAGAGAAAGGCCCATAGATTGGTCATTTGCCTTCGATAGTGTCTATTACACATGGATTGTTGTATGCTCTGGATGCATTAGCCTATGTCTTTTGAAGTTTATAGCCTGTATGTCTGTAAATGTTGCTTTCGCAGATATAACTCTCCCCACTTTTTTTCCTTTGAAGGGTCTGGGTCAGACTGTTCAGATGTTTGAGGGATCTCTTTGGAAGGTATTATGGAATATTGTTCTGCTGTGCAATTTCACTTGAAGTAATTCAGTGGAAATGTACAGGGGCTTTAGGAACAGTGCACTGCCTTTTTTAAATGACATAACTATAAAATGGTCCTATTCTTGAACTCGTTTGACTACAGGCATAATCCTGGTCTCTTTTGAAAGGTAACCCTTTGTGGTTTGTAAATATTACTAAAACAAAGCTACAGAAGCTGAAACAGTGGAAGTGGCAGATTCTTTTTCTCACTGAAAATACTTTCAGATACATAATAGTAGAGATTATTCTGGCTTTTAGAATTAGAAAGTATTATGCATTTGGTTTGCTGGAGCCTGTTAAAGGACACTGACCTTACTTTGATTTGTGTAGTCTGTGGATTTCCAAAATGCAGAGAAGGTGAGGTCCCCTTACACCTACATGGTACAAAATAAGAAACTGTTCTCACTAAAGAAATGGCATTTAAAATGGGTTATAGCAGTGGTCTCCAACCCACCTGACCTGGTTACCTGGGTGTCAAAAGGGTGCTGATTCGAAGGTGATAACAAAAAGCAGCAGTCCCAGTAGCTCTCCAAGATCAGGGTTGGAGACCCCTGGGTTATAGAGATAGAATGGAACCATGAGAAAGTAAATGGTATATCCTGCTACCATAGTGATTGAGAATTGCACCGTGAAAAAAGGAATGAATGCAAAACTCTCACCAGCACAGTCCTGGGCCAGTGAGACTTGAGGGGTTAATCATGTCATACACGGGGGCCCTTCTTATGTGAACTGTAAACATAGTTGTGGTCCTTCTCCATTCATTTTCTCATTATGCTTAACTTTACTTTCTGAGAGTTGCATTATCTACTTAACAGATTAAAATTGCTGTACTTGTGGTATGTAGATTATTGAGTAGGCTATCTATTAGCTGTCAGAACAATTTGAGCACATGCAGCGTGAGCAGTCACTCTCATTTAGCATGATTTAAATCTCATTAGTCATCTACACAAGTGTAGGATGCAGAATGAGAAATGCCATATCAATAAAAGTGGCTGCTAGTATGATTCATTACTATGGCTATGAGCTACAGTAGGAACAGTACAGTAGAAACTATAGCTCTACTTACTACTTTCTAAAGTTGCTTTACTTAAGGTACTTGCCTGTTTACAAAAATGTTGTAATGACTGAGTACTGTATCTTAGTTAGGAAACTGGTGGCCTTTGGAAAGGCAATTGTCCTTATCCAGTTTATATTTAATATGGATAGAAGGTAGAAAGTAATAAAAGGTTCCCTCTATAATGGCATTTACTAGATGACTAACATAATGGCCAAACATAATTACTTATCGTGCAGAAATAACTCCACCAGTTGTTGGAAGACCTACAGTCTGTCTGTACTGGTACTGTAAGCAGTACATCTGTAAGCATTGTGCATCTATGATTGGCTCTGACATTGCCTACTTATAATTGGTTCATTAGTGTGGCATTCCTGTCAGCTGTATGCTCCATTAGGTTTGGGGGGTGGTGTAGCGAGACTAGGTGACGTTTTCACACTCTTTAAACCGGCACCCTCCTGGCGGGATGCTGCCAACCTGCCTGCTCTGCTGCTGCAGAAAATATCCAGTTCCAGAACCAAGCTCTGGAAAAACTTTCCATTGTCAAAAAAATTAAATGCCATCAACGTTCCACCAAGCTTGGTTTTTTAATGTGCTGGATGTAGATATATTGATGAAAAATATAAAAACTCAAAAAATTGACATCAATGGAAGTACTTTTTTTTTTTTTTTTTTGACTGATAACTGCTCCCTGTCAAAGTGAAGCCATTTACTCCTGTTCCCTGTTGATGGGTCATTTATGGGCCAGTCTCTACAGAAGCTGCTGTGTATATACTGACTCATTACTGCCGTATTACATGCTTGTAGTCCTGTCCCTTCATATGGCCCAATGAGCATGCCCTGTGAGAGCATGTAGTCCGGCCCCTGATAGGCTCCTCCTCCTCTCCTCATCCATTCAGAGGTCCCGGTTTAGAGGCTGGCGGTCACACTGGGTGGTGCTTATGGAAGGATCTCTGTCCTGGTATCCTAAACGGTGGGTCCTGTCCTGTGCCTCTGTCTGAGTCTTCCTGCACTAGTAACACTTGCACTGTCCCTAATCTCTCTGTCTGCCCTCAGGTCAGACTCCGCCGCTGACATCCACAGGCAGGGCTGCAAAAACCTTACAGAGGCTCAATGCATGGTACTCCCCAGACCGACTGCACTGTCACTGTGTGTACAGCTAGAATACTAATACCTTTACCTGATTGTATAACTTTCAGAGAAATGTCCTAACGTATGTATTAGAGAAACAGATATATAGAGAAATAAACAGATAGATGTCATTACAATCCTTGCAGGTGTCTAGAAAACCTCTTGCAATAATACATTTAGGTTCATTGATAAATTATTGTTCTCTGGTATACATTAATTTATATAGATATACAGGGATCAAATTACCTGTTATATGTAGATTTCTAGAATAAGCCTTGTGTTTATAGATTTCTTGGCAGATGAACCTTATAACTGAACCTTGCATCTGACGTGCAGAAACGGGGCCGGCACTGCACATGCGGTCTGGGATTATTTTCCTCCAGTGTGTCTGATCTGCTTTGGAATGAGTTTTTCATTCTTTTTCTATGAAGGTAAAAGCTTGGGACAGCTGCTGCTTTACCCTTGCATGCTTTGATGGCAGTGTCCATCATTTTAAAGTGTCCCCAAGAAATGATCCGGGAACTACAAGAAAGGTTGAGATGGATTTTGCTTTTGTGTGTTTGTGTGGCGTGTGCTTGTGTGTGTGAATGTTCATGGGCACATATGCAGTGCAGACTGCTATATAGCTGGTGTCATCCGAAGAGCCTGAGATGATGTTTAAAGATTAAAGTGCTTAATGTTGACGTGTGTCTGCTGCAGAAATGGCTGGAAGCCCTGGAGGAACACTCCACCTACAGCACACAGTACTGCTCCCAGGACCCTGGCAGAGTGGAGGGAGAGGGGCAGGAACAGGATGTGATGTCATTGAGTCATCTGACAGACAGTTTGCAGGTGAGCGGTATATTTTACAGCTGTTGGCTCAACCTTCAAAGTCTTTCAACATCAGAAGAATACACACACGCATACACGCACACACACACCCAGGTACTTACTGCAGAAATGGTTCAACACTCACGTACAATGAAGTGAAAGTAGCACTGGGGCATCTGGGTGGCTCTTCCTGTTCAGGCACTGTTACATAGATGGATGCGTCCTGCACTTTGGTGTGGAATCTGGTGTACCGTGTGCCAATGCTCCTCTGGTCACATTCCACACAGATTGTCTTCCTGGGATTTTCATGCACAACAGTCTCTAGAGTTTGCAGAGAATGGGAGAAATGAGAGAAATGAGAGAAGCCACCCCTCAACTGTGTGTCTGTGTGTTCATGTTTGATCGACCACACCCTGCCCTATTTTCCAGGATCTTAAACGTTCAGCGCTTCAGTCTCCCGCAGGTGAACCTGAGCAGGTGTTGACGTGTACTGTAAGTGAATGTGCTTTATGGACAGAAGATCTCTGGTCTCTTCCCTCAGATCGCTGAAGCCAGTCAGCAGAAGCTGGAGACCCAGGTGTCCACCCTGCTCTCCATGGCAAAGAACAGCGAGGCAGAGAGTATGGCCGCCTTATTTCTCTTTTCTCTGAATCATGTTGAGATTGCCATCGTCCCCCTGTAACTTTGTGATCTAGATGACAAACCGGACGGGAGCAGAAATGCTGCTCAAACATGGTCCTGCAGAGACTGCTCGATTTCACTGTTACTCAGCAATTAACTAAATCTGACCCCTGCTTTCTTGACTTTATACTGTTTGGTGATTATAAGAGGAAAAAAAACAACATGCATGACCAGGGTTGAACTGTGTGTGTTGCTTTATTATTATTATTATTATTATTAATAAATACTGTATGAAGTGTGCTCTGTGAATAATAAATAATCACCTCATCAGTCTGTCCTCTTTGTCTGCAGGTCTGTCTGCTCCCATTCTCCTCAAAGTGAAGGAGGTGAGGGAGCTCTCTGGTGAGACCTGCGCCTCCCTGCGGTCCTGCCTGGAACTCCTCTCGCAACATGAGGAGGTGCGTCTCCTGCATTCCAAGTGTACACCAACACCGATTCAACATTAGATCACAGTAAAATATTTAATATAGGAATGCAAAAATGACAGAAATGTTGCTGAAATATCAGATGGTGTGAATGTAAAGGCTAATTAAGCCCCCCTCATTGCTCATAACTGCTATAAACCACAGACAAAGATGGTAAAGCAAGAAAGATCAAGCAATCTCAACTATCCGCTCCTATTATGCTTCAGCCTAGCCGTACAAGAGGCCTGGAATGCTATAAGCATGCAAAGTTACGCAAGTCTTCATCTCTGAGATGAGCGTTCAATTTCATGATCGTGAAATGTAAAATAAATGGCTCTTTTTCCCTGCGTTAATGTTATTTTCTTAACGCCATTTCATACCAAACAACCGAGGCTATTGTACGAGCCATGCAAACCCAAAGGACTCACACAGTATGGAGTACAGTTTGAAACTTTACCATAGGGACCCATTGTGAAAACCGTGCTGAGGCATGTGCAGATTTTATCCTCTAGGTTTGACCTCGCTCTATTGTTCCTCTCTGCCACAAACCTCAGCCCTTGTCCTGGAGAGAGGTGTTCATTGTTACTCAGCACTTAAAGCAGTCCATTGCACAGTTTGCTCTCCTCATCACGGTCCCAGCTCTCCAGACCCCAGTAAAAATGAAATTGAACAGTGTAAATTAAGGTATACACAAAGCTAACGGCGCATGTAAATGTGCATTAGCATGCTGAAATCCCAATTTATTTCTGGATCACTGCATTTCTATCACAATACTGACGGGCTCCAGTTGCTTACTTATTCAGCATGTACTCTGCATGCTGAGTTTGACAATTTTAAGTTATTAATGGCTGTGCTGTGACTTGCGTGCATTAAAGTGGTTCTGACGGGGAGTGCGTTTCAGTTTCTGTAATGTTTAGCTTGATACGAGTCCCACCAGAATGGTGCTGCAGACCTAGTTCTGCTGTCTAATAGACAAAAATGTCACATTACTGTCATTACTGAGTGGGGGAAAATGGTGAACCTCAAATCTATTTTGGCCTTTAATCTTCCTGCTCCACAGCAGAGTGCACACGCACAACCAGGGCAAGCTAAATGGTCTAATGGCACCATTTTCAGATATACGTTATATGTCGTGTTTAAATTCTGCCACCTGCCAGAAGAGCTATGTGAAATATTGATGTTTTGGGAGCGTTCTCCTTCCACTGCATTTCAATATTCCTGCTTCTGTGATACTGAGATACACACGTGCGTGTGTGGGGCTGTACTGTGGCTCTGTTCTTAAAGAGGATGACTGGTCCTGCCTGCTTTTCTGCCGACTATCAACTAGGAGGCTGTGCATCGCCCCCTCCTGTGCATACACCTGTCCTCTACCCAGCCCAGCGCCCTTGGGAAGGAGCGAGAGGGAGAAGGGAGGGGGAGGAGAGAGAGGGGGGGGGAGTTAGGTAGGAAAGGAGGGAGGCAGGGAGGGTGGGATAGAGAGACAGGAGTAGAGCTGTAATTACTGGCGTGGCAGCAGAAGGTGATGTAAGAATCTGGCTTTGTGCTGAGGTGTGCAATCGGCCTGGAGATCTCTTGCGCGCACACACACACGCACGCGTACATGCGTGTTCGCACTCACGTGCACACACACACACACTTTCTCACTCATGCTCGAGGGACGTGGTGCTCCACGGAGAAGAGGAACAGCACGGCGCATGCACGCTCGTTCATGCACACACACACACGCTCGCGCACCGCGCATCATCTGAGCGGAGGGAAAGAGAAGAACTGTGAGCGGCGCTCGAGCAGGTACTGGCCCGTCTAAAGCCTTTTCTTCCTGTGCACTCCGTGTTCACGCCGGACGCACCGCTTGCTTGCATTGCCTTCAGCCGGAGCGCAGCTGTAACATTTCCACAGTTTCGCCTGCCGTGTGCTCTCTGGCTTATTGTCATTCTATTTATATCCTGGGTCATCCATATTTAGGTTGTCTAGGTGAGTTCAGCAGCTTCAACTGAATTCACGGTGCCAGATCTGTGCTTTAGTAAATGTCCTTTTAAACCGTAGTTTTAAAATTTCTTTGAAAAAGCAGTTGTGCTGTGAGTCATTGTTTTTCAGCCTTTTGTCTAGCGGACGGTACAGGATGGGCGCTTTGTAACTTCATCTGTAATGTGCGTGCTGTACCTGCGCAGGTTCAGATTAGCGAGCCCTTGGCAGGGAAGGTGTTGTGGTTTCTGCAGGACTCCCTTAGGGATTGTTTGAACAGGTAAAGGAGGGTGTGTTTTACAGGACTCCTCTCTGCGAATAGGCAGCTGTGGAAAGAACTGCCCATATTTACTCTCCACACAGACCAGTGTGCTGTATGTGTAGTCATAAGAGCAGGTGAGCTATTAGCATGGCAGGTCTGTTCAATTCATACCAATAAAATAAAAAAACATAAGGTGAATGAAAGGTGTGGAGCAAAAAGCCTAAATGAAGGTTTGTTTAGATTTAAGTTCTATGCTTTTGTGAAGGCTTTTTCCTGTCTGTTGGTTGCTGGTTTAGGGCTGTCAGAAAAGCACAAGTGTGGAAAACCACAAGTGTGCGTGAGTCTGATAGTGCCAGCTGAATGTGCCTTGCTTCATATGTTTATGTTCACCATAACATGATGTACAGAGCCTGCCTGTCAGGAGATGGGAATGTTCATAGCCACTTTCTTGATTGCTGGACTGTTTAGTGTGGAACATGGCTGATTACCTGTTCAACCATTTAATTTAATTTATGGGCTTCTCATTTTTATTCTACTGTAAACAATTTCCGCTGTAGTTTTTCCCATATTCATCACCTAGTGTGACCGGCACTTTCTCTCATGGTGTTTTGTTTCTGATTTGTTTTGAATATTAATTTTGTGGCCATGAATCTGGGTCCTGAGTATCTGTCCAAGAGGACAAGGGAGTGAGAGTCCAATGAATGGCTGACCGTAGGAATAACTTAATGGGATTACATCCTGAACTGAAACGGACACCCTCTGCGTTAAGCACACAGACAATATCACTTCAACACTACCATATGACCATATGTCCGCCTAGCGATATTTACTTTTGTTACGACACAAATCATTTGTTTGTTAGGTTCATATCACACTTATTGATTATAAATTAGACCTGATTATAAATGCAGGCTAATACGGAGGCCAAACTAATGCGCCACACTTACGCAAATCGACTGTAATGATACCAGTATACAGGAAAGAAATGTCTGCACTGCACTGTATGCTCTGAAAGTTCAGGACAGGAAAGCGCATGCGACACACAGTCGAGATTTGCAGCGCTGAAGTAAGCATATAGAGGTGACCTAGATAAAATGGCTGTCTATTGGCTGAGGAGCACTGAAGAACTGATGAGGGGGAATTAAACTGGGTGAGGGACTACCGGCTGGGTAGGACAATAAGACCAGGACGACTGAACAATCAGTGACTCATTCCCTGGCCCGACTGGCCAATAATCCGCTCCGGCAGACCAAACGGGCTAGAGCAGCATAAGCAAAGTGTGATGGACGACATTATGGTAATCCGCCCACCCGGGATGCCTCGGCTGCAATCTGAGAGGGCAGATTCCTCTTCCTCCTTATTCAAGCGCACGCCACGTGCGACCGTTTCCTTCTCCCGCGCCCGGAACATCAGCCTGATTCATGGTGATTACGGCTGCTCATTTACTGCGTCTGGCAGCCGCTACAGTGAATGTTCAGCCGGCGTGATAATTTGGCACCGATGATTCATTCGTCAATTACAAGGACTTTTTTTTTGGATAAGAGGTGTTGATTGGACAGTGTATTAAGGACATGTCTTTAAGTTGAATTGTATCACAGAATTGGAACAGTATTTCACAGAATTATCCTTTCCCGAATATTAATTGTGACCACCTGGCAGTCCATAACCTCCGTTTCCACACATCTTAATTCTGTGTGACATTTGATTGTGCGTGTACGACTTTACCCTTCATTCCAGTATAATCAATTGTATCATTTTTCTCTGTTGTGTGTGGTAGAAAGTACCCAGCTTTCCCACTCTCCATTCTTATCCAAAATTATTGAACATTTATTTTGTATGTGATCCAGCACTAGTTGCAAAGGGCAAGATTTACCTATGCCCCATGTTTGCAAGCTGATCATTGGATCAGTCATAAGAAGAGTTCAGATCACGATTGAGCCGTGTTTTTGAATTTGGTAGATTTCAGCTTGGCTCAGGGTAGAACTGCAGCAGGAAGTCCCCTTTAGGGAAGGCATCTGATTTTTATGCTGACAACATGGAAACTGAGTGAGCCAAATATAAACACCATTCAGAAAGTGTGGTTACATCTTGCGGTTATGTACAGTTGCACTTTCCTCCAGAGGAGGCAGTCTCATCTATTAACCATTACAACCATTACAACATAGAGTTTAGTTTCAGCCAACAAGGGCATATGAGAGAAAAGTAATCTGAGGCTGTCGGTGCCATGAAAAATGCTGTACATTTTATAATGTCTCTCTCTCTGGTGCATGAAGATCATGGGACTGAGAAACGACCTCCGCGCATTACGCAACAAAGCACACCGGGACAGGCATTCAAGAGCAAAGTGAACGTGCTCGTATCCAAGTTACACCAGACGGTGCAGTCAGAAAAAACGAGAAAACGTTTAAGCCTCTATCATTATCAATAGCACATATCTCTTCAGAACGCCCTTGTGTCCTGCACTGAGCAGGTTCACAGAATAATGAAACGGTGGACAAAGTCTTGGGGACAATGCAGTTTCCGGCACTGTGCAGGATGCTATGCATTGACTCCAGGATTAATGAGACTAATCATGTTGGAGGAATATGGAGTCTTCATACTGTTACTTTGTTAGCTGTCCCAAACGATGGGCTCATTGTTGAAAGTTTTCACCGATGCTCTGATGGACTTCAGTACATGCCACACCTAGCCAATCTGTCAAAGCTGTCAGTCAGCCATCAGCATACTGGTTTAAAATGCTAGCCTACCATTTAATACACTGCACTAATAATTCTTGATATTTTCAAATATGCAGTCACTCAGAAACAAATGTCTGTGTCTTGTGGGGAGTTAGCTACTGGTATGCCTATTGTGCTGTTGATTATGATGACGATGAGGCTAGTGAGAAGCCTGACTGCTTTTTAGATAATTAATTTAGAATTTCCATCCCCTCCCATCACAGCAGAGCTATATTACAAACTTCAACTTGCTGATGTACATGAGGTCAAAGGCCTTCTGCTTATGGCTCCAGTGTGATTTTGCTCACTCTGACCTCTTTTTCCAGTCCGACTGAAATATCGCCGCTGGTGCATTTTCAGAAGATAATGATGATGATGATGAGGGTGCAGTGTCAGGACAGGGAGAATGTCATGTGAAAACGTGCTGCGGCACTTACCCAAGC
This sequence comes from Conger conger, assembly GCF_963514075.1. NCBI lineage: Eukaryota > Metazoa > Chordata > Actinopteri > Anguilliformes > Congridae > Conger > Conger conger. Next base: position 37,028,879 of record NC_083768.1, on the reverse strand, counting down.
AGAAGCCAGCCGCAAATGACTTTGAGAATAATGAGAATAGCTTAGTGTCAGCCGTGTTCTCGCTTGCTATTTCTGTGGTTAATTAACACTCCTATCTGCAGGAGCTGGAGGAAATTGCTGGGGCGCTCGGTGTGTCAGCTGGTCAGGGGGCCAGGGCTGGTGTAAGCGGGGCATAGTCGGTCACGTCCTCCATCTTCTCAGCGGCCTCCCTCTGGTCATCGGGGGTGGGCGCTCTTTTTAAACTCCTCTGGGTATCGCTTGTCTCGCTGTCAGACCTCTGCTGTCAGGGAGTCGTTTTAAAGGGAAGACAAAAGCGCGTGGTAACAAGACCGTGGAGATCAGTCACGCTGGCGGGAAGGACCTGGCAGCTTCTGTCACAAGACTCAGACGACCTTGCCACAAGCTTGAGAAGACACTTATTCATATGCTTGAGAAATGATTGTGTGTGTGATGGTCTTCTGTTATATGCTCGATTCATTGCTTGATCATTTTTCATAGTGTCTCCATGAGTGTTGTTGGAAAGCAGAAAAATGTAGTTGCCTTTTTAAGGCAAGTGCAGCCCCCACTCCCACCCCCTGCCCTCTGAGTTTTGTCTTTCATAAAATGCTACCTGAAAACTCAATATAGTGTATTGATCAGAGTTATTTTAAAGCGCATCAGCAGATATTGTATAAGTTCATTATGCTGGCAAATCAATACACTTGGCTCCATTTCACCCTTGTGACCTTAAAATAATGTGTTCATTAAAGCTGTGGACTGCCCACCATGAACTGCTACGTTTGTCAATTCAGAGATTGTGTGGAGAGGTGTCGAAGAGACTTATACTTGCTGTGTTTGGGGGAAAAAATAAAGAACATCTCACTTTGGGCTGACCTGTTTTATGTTTGCCTGTAGGCCTTATCAGTGGCCTATATGTTTTTGTGTTTTTTCGGCTCAACAGTGCGTAGAAAACATCAGCAAATGCTAGCAAGCTAGCTTTGATGTTCTCTTTGAAAATGACATGTAATGAACAATGAAATGCAACTCAATTTTGAGGAGTGATTCGTCACAGAAGGTTCAGGTGGTTCTGTAAAGCTGTGGAGTGCATTTCTCTGTTGGTTGGGGGTACTCATACCCTTAAAATAGGACAACATCCCTTAAGCACAATGCTCAAAAGGTATGAAAGTGCAGAAATATAGAAGAAATATGTTGGCCACCATCGGTGCCGTTTGGTGGTAATTGCAGTGCATTCGGAATTTATTTCAAATTTACTTTGAAAGCAGGATTAGAATTTTGATTGTGTTTTATTATGATACTTTACGTACAATTTTGGCATTCAAAGTTTAATATGAAATACAGATAAACTGTTATGTACCAAATGCATGCCTCTACATACGTGTGTGTGTGTTTCTCATAAGTCTCATAAATGTTTTGCCAAGCTTTCTGAGGTTTGTCTAAGGAGAGCCCAGGAGGCTGTGGAGGTAGAAGTGTGAGGTGTAGAAGTGTGAGGTGTCCAAGGTGAGGCGTTGTGTTTTCTTTCTCACTCTTGGGGGTGGGGAGCACGGCAGGAAACCCGCAAAGGGGGTGTCCCCTGTTGTCTATCCCCCTAGACAGTTCAGCCAATCACAGCGCAGCTCTGCTTACCCGGTTTTACTCTATTCCCTGCCATTGCTACCGAGCCTCGGAGGTGGGCGTTGTGGAGCTGTGGAGATCTTTAATTACCCCATGCTGCGAGCAGCAGTCCCACAGCCTAAACTTCTGCAGAGACACGACTCCCCTCCATCATTTCATTAAGGCCGTATCCCTTGAAGATTAAGATCCAATTAATTTTCAGTTTCCAGGCTGTTTGTTCTGGCATCCTGCTCTTTCCTGTAGAACCCAGACTGCTTTCTCTCCTTTTTCACTTACTGTTTGTTTTTATTTTAATGTTGTTTTTATCCCTGTTACGGTGCTGTAGTGTAGGAGGTGATGCTGTGGCCAGCTAGGCTTGTTGGTCTGAAGGGTGAAATTTGTCAGGTGTCACCACAAGCAGTTTCGATTCCAAGTCAAATTAACAGATCGATGACTGTGAGCGTTCCAAGGCTAGATATGGGGAGCATTCATCATTTTTCAGACTGTGATTAATGAGAAATTCTGGATACACAGACCTAAGCAAAGAACAGATATAAATGCAATTCATTCATGATTCTCATCTCAATTAATATGGATTTGAAAGGGATTCAAATGAACCTAATCTCAGCTGGCTAACTCATCACAACCTAACCTAACCCTAGGATTGAAGCCTTTCAATCAAATCAATCTGACACTTGGGTCGAAGCCTGTTATCTGTATGAGAGATGTCTTTGCTGAGTGTTACAAATCAGTAAACGTTATATTGGCAGCTAGATTGCTTGTTTGCATATCAATGTGCACTGCAGTGTCAGTGGTGAGTGTGGACACCAGTGTTAGTAGAGTTAGAATGAGCCATTCTGCAGTCCCACCCCTGTCTTCTGAGAAAACCACTGACCCGTTCGGACACACTAAGGGGAGGTGACTGACTCTGAACTACCGCAAGCAAAGACCGGTATATATTCACATAAGAACACAAAAAATTGATGATGCAAACTTGGCTTGTCCCCCTCGGCCTGTCCTAGCCGTGTGCTCGTACGCAGACTCTGAGGAGCGCCCTCAGATATTTCGGATATTTCCCCCGCGCCTTGTGAAATCGCGCCGGCGGCAGACGTCGATCGCTCGCCTGTCGGAAAAGGGATCCATTCCGGCTCCCAAACACTCGCCCCTAGCTCAGGTTTCTCCTCACGGACAACTGATCCGCCACTGCGTATCATGTTCCATGTAGAGGAAACCAGAGCCAGAGGGAGACCAGAGCAAGTACACACTGGCAACCAACCTCCAGCCCATCACCTCAGCAAGTGCCCATCCATCGGCTCACTGGGGACCCTGTGTGGAGCAGCAGCCACTGTGTGAACAGCAGGTTGTGGGGTTTAATCCCCCCTATATTATCTCAGGCATAATGTTGTTGTGTGACTGCATTTATACAATGACATGTTGTAATTGTTGCACATCATATCAAGCATGACAACTTCCAATAGGGTAGAAAGTCCCAAAAAAAAGAACAAAGTTTCACAAGATTTCTGATTTCAAGATTTTGTGGTATAATAAGAAGTGAAATAATTGGTGGGGAAACAGCATTCCCAAAGATAGTGGCTCTGTTTTTAACACTTATCAAATATGAGATTTGTGCTGTGATTTTGCCTAATTAGCATCACTTCCACTGTCTTTGGCAGTTCTGCTGCTTTATTTTATTTAAATCTGAGCATCTGCTGCAGTCTTTGCTTGTGTGAGGTTTCCTATTGTCTTGCTGGATAATTAAGTATTTCCACACTAGTGAATTAAATGGTTCAATGAAGTTCTCAATCCATTCAATTAAAATGGATGAATCGCGGTTCTGGATGCACAGGTTTATAATAAATAAATGCAGCCAGTAGTCGCGTGCATTGATCTTAAAGGGGTATGGTTGCATGTTGTATCCGTTCCAATTTACATTATGCTCCGCTTGCTGATATGCAGTTCTTTCAATATTTACTGAAGTTACAGCTAAGTATTTTATCAGAAAATAGATGTTGCTGTCACTATATGTTTGTTCAGAATTATTAATTGTTAGTCTATTCTTTTGCAGTAAATTAATGTGACATATATTGGTTGTAAAATTAGTAACCACACCTTTTCTCTGTGGTGATAACCTCAGTCCATTCATTCGTTTTATGGCTTTGTGACCCTGCATCAACATTATAAAGTGGTTTAAACCCTGCAGTATCCAGGCAGCCACAGTTGTGTTTGTCATTGGCTTGCCCCTGCAGGTGTGGAGCCTGAAACTAGAACAGGAAGTAGAAAAAAACAAGATCCTGTCCGAGGCCCTGCAGACCCTCGCCACTGAGCACCACAGCCTCAAGCAGTCCCTCTCCAGGACCAGGTCCCTGCCCCAGGGCACGTTCCCTGAATACGAGTTTTACGACGCTTATTCTGGTGAGTGCGTCTGTCCCAGGACCCGACCTCCGAGGTTAGGCCATTGAGTTCATACTGGGGCTCCTGCTTTTGCATTGCACACATATTAAGCCCTTTTGGCATGAGACCTTTTATAATAGGATAGTATAGTAAGACTATCCTGTCCTGTCCTGTGTGGTGTAATGCGTGCGTCTTTAACTTTAATCTCACGGTTTTAATAGCAACTCTTCCCTTGGCTTCCATGGCTGTAGTTACGGTTTTAAAACCTTCGCATTGTCATGCTGCATTTTGTGAAGTATGTATTTCTTAAATCTGTCACAATACATTATGAAAGAAATATCCTCGGGGCCATAGCATATTTATCAGCGTGGTAATATTTTACCTTTACCATTCAAGTGCCGCTACTCTGTGACCCGTTGCAGAATATTTGATAAGGCCATTTCATATACAGCGAGCTCTTATCAGGCTTTGCATGCTGGGAAGAAACACGTGGCAGGATGTTTGATGTTTTCCATCAGGGTGAGAAGAACGGTTCGAGGTGCTTGTCCTCCTGACAGGAGAGAACCGTACATCATCCTGACGTGGCTTCTGAGAGGAGCGATGCACTGTTGTTTATGAGCGTTCTGACCCTTGAACTGGGATGTAAATCGTGTTCTAGTGGCTTTGCCAGTGCAAAGCCGCAGATTATCACTGCAGTGACCTTCCTGTTTGAGAGTGCTGCTATCCTGTAAGAAGTGCGTGAGTGGCCTTTATAAGAACCCTGTCTGTCCCAGCTGGAGAAGCAATCACGTCTGAGAGACTGTGAGGATTATGGGTGATATCTTTGCAAGCCAAGCTTGCATGTGGCCTTGTTTTATTTCACCCACATTCCTTAAGATGGAAGTCTCCCCTGCCTGGCCATGCTCTGCTCCATTGTATTGATCTCGTTGTAAATCAACTGGCCAAAAAGTCCTTAACTCACTGTAACAACTCTGGTTTTCCAAGACTTTATCTAATGTCTTTTTTTGAAGTTTGAGGGAAATACAGCCCTCAAACGCTCACTCAATGGGACTTTGAGAATAGTCTGGTTCAGCAGCGACTCTTATCTGAGCCGTAGCATTAAAACTGGCTTCTGCTGCGAGGAAAGATTCCTGCATTTTTGTGACGGCTAAATGCTCCGTTATCGCTAGCAGTGAGTTTCCGTGGCGAGGGGAAGTTCCGCAGAGAGGAAGCGGGAAAGGGGGGGGAAGAAGCAAAGTAAGGTCTCCTGGAGGAACTCGGACAGCAGACAGAGGCACAGCCTTCCAGTGGAACAATATCCCCAGATGGGGTTTCTGTCTCCAGGGAGGGGAGAGGAGGGAGGGAGGAGGAGGGGGGTGGGGGTGTCGGTTGCTGTTGGGTAGCGCTGACGGCAGGCTCTCTCTCCGCTGACTCTCTTCTCTCCAGACTCAGACTCGGAGCACTCCTTGAGCGGCTTCCTGTCCGTCACCGGCCACTCGCTGGAAGAAGAGAGCGTCTGGCACAACGGAGGCAACCCCGGCGACCCCACCGCCATGTCCGAGGGTAACCACGGCAACGAGAAGTCCCAGTGCAACGGGACGAAGAAGCGCAGGTGAGGTTCCCACAACAAGAGCACTGGGCTTCAGCCTTACAGGTCTGTGTGTTTGTGTCAACTTTATATTTCACATTTACTGCTGTTCACAATGCTCCATAGTGTTGGCAGTAGTATTGAGTTGGGCAGAGTTGTTGTCATTAGCTGTCAGTTGTGTGGGCAAAGGTGGCGTTATTATGTCATTAATGTAGTGCTCAGTGATATCTCCCTGTGTTGGATCTCAGCTGCAGGTTTTTATACGTTTATACCCCCCCCGCATGCGCGCCCCAAGGAAAGGGCATCCAATTCCCGTCCAGAGCCCTTCTGTCAGTTATGTTTGTTTCTATAGATGTCTGGCCAAAAAGCTTTTGGCCTGCCAAATCCCGTTTATTTTGGGAGACCATTTTTGCTTTCTTTAGCATCTTGTGAATAATTGAGGGCAGTGGCGTGTCTTGGGCCGGGATATAGTGGGTGAGGGATTTGGGTGCACCCATGCAGGCAGGGTAAAAGATTGATGAGGATGAGGATTGAAGTGGCCCAACACAGCGGTCTGAAGACCGGCGTCCTGCGCTGATGGATAGCAGGGTTACGTTCCACCGCCTGTAAACACAGGCCTACTAGGTTTCATCCCTACCCAGGGGGGCGGAAAAACCTCCGGGCCTCGATTCTGGACCTTCCTGCAGAACGTCTGCCAGAACCTGGACTAATGTCCGCTTGCACTGGGGAAAGCCAGTGACCCAAATAAGTCATCCAGATAAGGAATGCTTTGGCTTGCTATGCTATGCTAGGAATAGCATCTTCATCTCTCCATTTTCCTGCACATCACCTGGTTATTAAATGGATTTAGGACATTAGGTCTAGTCATAGTTGGAACCAGAAGAAGAATATGAATATGTTTAAAGAGGCACAGAGGTGTATATGGAATTAGAACGTTTGTTCCAAAAATAAAATGATTCATGCAAAGCAGAAATATGCTGACTGACTGAAAAAGCAGTTGCTGTTTTATTTGTGTAAGCAGAAACTACTTTGCTGGCATTTTGAGGATATTCTATGTGCTTTTCTCATTATACAGCCACGCATTTGATTCGCAATTTGTCCTTGGCTGTAAGCCATGCTGCCATTGAATTTGGTTGTCCAAAGGGATTTGGTCCACCAGAGACCCATACGGAGAGGGAAGTGACAGCTCTGTTGTATAGCATGCTGGACCTGTACCAGACTAGGATTACCTGATCTGGAGTAAGCACGGGTAGTGCTGGGTGTTAGTAGCCATGCCTAGCCTAGTCCACGCAGCCAGACCCTCCAGACCAGGGTCTGTTTCTCCTCTCTTACTACTGGGTTTCACCCACAATGTGCTTCTGTCACCCTGCTTTCTGTGTGAATGAATGAAGGGAGGCATTAATTAATTAATTATGTCGTTAATATTTTATCAGTGTGTCCTGCCAGCATACAGCCCCATGCGCTGTGTGATAAACTGTTTACGCATGGCTCTGTGTAAAAATAGAGCTTGGCTGATCACATAGGACCCTGCTCCTCAAATCAAGCTATTTCTGGTCTGAGAACTGCTGGTTTCCACCCTCCTTTTACCTGGGATTCCTGCCAACACAGTCTGGCCAATCGGTGGCACCAATTGTTCAGTTAATTACCTGGGAGTTGTGCCAAGACAGTCTGGCCAATCACTAGTAGCACTAGTTTGGATTTGAGGTCCAGATTTGATGCTCGTTTTACATTATTTGACAGACGTTCTTATCCCGAGTGACGTACAGTTGATTAGACTAAACAGGAGACAATCCTCCCCTGGAGCAATGGGTTAAGGGCCTTGCTCAAAGGCTGTGCGGATCTTATGGTGGCTACACTGGGATTAGAACCACCGACCTTGCGTGTCCCAGTCAATTACTTGAACCACTACGCTACAGGCCGCCCATATCCTTGCCATATGAACACCATATTGTCATCACAAAGTACAGATATTGTAGTTATTTTCAAACAATATATTTATTTATATTTATATTAAAGATCTTAATCTCACACATTAAAATGGCAACCACAAAGTAAAACGGCATAATAATCTATCATATAACTATTGTGTAATGTACACACCATAGTTTATAGTCTGACATTTACACATAATGAACGTCACACACGTGGGAGCAGAGTTTGTTCCAGCATTAAATCTGTACCTGGGTGAGTTTGTCTTTAATCCCCAACCCCCGCATCACTTCAGCGTCCAGCACGTTGTCTCAGTAATTCAGTCGTGCAGACCTGACCAGTGCAGATGAGCTCAGATAGATTGATGGATTAGCTATAGATTTATGGACAGCTATGCTGGGGCCCTCCCCCACTGCCTTTGTGTGGAGGGAGTGTTGGAGCGACACAATGGCTGGTCACAGAGCAAACAGAGCCTGCTGTGTGCACGCTCACCCGTTCTGCAGATGGGTACAAGCTGGCCACAGTGGACAGGATTACGCTGCTCTGCTCCATTCAGAGAAGGGGAACAACCACACGGTGCTGTGTGTCCCATGTCTGACCTGGAGGAAGTCTCTGTTTTTTACCCTATGCTGTTTGCAGCCAAGTAATTTCAGTGCAGCATATTGTATTTCAGTGCTCTATTTGCCTAGACTACTGTGTGAACTCTCCTCTGTGCTTACATGCATTAATGATTTTTGGTGTCGGTCCCCCATGAGAAAGCATGAACTCTACTCTTCAAATACACAGAGCAAAATTATGTCCCAATGTATGTTCCAGTATTGCTACCCCACACACAGACATACGTATGCCGAAAGACATTAATCTGGTATTCCTGTGCTTTCTCACACCGGACATAGTGAAAGTTGGCTTTATTAACCTGTCTCCTTTTCTGTTTTGTGCCTGTCTATACATCAGGACATGCTTACCGGCCCCCATGTTTTCCCGGAATGACTTCAGCATCTGGAGCATTCTGAAGAAGTGCATTGGCATGGTGAGAATCTTCATCTGTGTTGTATCGGCAACTTCTGTAACTGCAATGTAAATCTCATTTGGGTATTGCTGCTCTAACTACACTGTAAATCTCCATCTGGGTCTTACTTCTCTAACTACACTGTAATCTCCATGTGGGTCATACTGCTCTGTAATGGTGTAAATCTCCATGTGGGTCATACTGCTCTGTAATGGTGTAAATCTCCATCTGGGTCTTACTGCTGGGTCTGAACTGTAAATCTCCATCTGGGTCTTAATGCTCTATAACGGTGTAAATCTCCATCTGGGTCTTACTGCTGAGTCTGCACTGTAAATCTCCTTCTGGGTTTTACTGCTCCAATTACACTGTAAATCTCCATTCGGCTCATACTGCTCTGTAACAGTGCAAATCTCTATTTGGGTCTTACTGCTCGGTCTGCACTGTAAATCTCCATTCGGTTCATACTGCTCTATAACAGTATAAATCTCCATCTTGGTCTTACTGCTCGGTCTGCACTGTAAATCTCTATTTTGGTCTTACTGCTCTATAACAGTGTAAATCTCTACCTGGGTCATTCTGCTCTTTCTGCACCTGGGTTTTACTGCTTAACTGTCTTTATTGCACTTTCACCTTCCATCTGCGTCAGTCTCCAATGCACTGGTCTCCTGATTCATCATTTATTTGTATTAATTATTGGCAATAAGCATGCCTTGCAAGTTGATGGCTCAGAATAGACTTTGCATACTTGCAGATGCAACAAAACGCTAAATACGTGTTCTTTATCTGTAGTCAATCATTGTGTGCAATGTGTGGGGTTTTCTTTGTGTGTCTGAGTATATACACGTTTTCTTGTCTCTTGTGCTCTCATTGTAAAATTTAAAATTCTCTCGTTCATTCTATTTGCCTCCTTCAGGAGCTCTCCAAGATCGCCATGCCGGTTGTCTTCAACGAGCCGCTAAGCTTCCTGCAGCGGCTGACTGAGTATATGGAGCACACGTACCTGATCCACCAGGCCAACAGCTCCTCAGACTCCGCGGAGAGGATGAAGGTACCCGTTCGGCCCCTCTCTGGCTCCAGTGCTTCATGCACTATGTACGTGCCATATTGGTGTTGCTGACTGGGGGACGCTAATGGCTAACAGCGGTGTGGTGTTTGGGTGTGTCCGCAGTGTGTGGCAGCCTTCGCCGTCTCTGCCGTGGCCTCGCAGTGGGAACGCACTGGGAAGCCCTTCAACCCGCTACTGGGAGAGACCTATGAGCTGGTCAGGTACGGGTCGACTGTCCTTCTCTGACACCCTGAATGGGACTGTTATGTTGGCACATTAGCATGTTATTAAAGGCTCTATTATATACAGCATAGACTTTGAGAGGGTGAATACTCATCTCATTTTCAGAACCATAAGAACTGTACTAATGGATTGGAATGAGATTGGACCTTTTATTTTGGAGCCCTTAACAGTGAAGGATGGGAAACGATGTGTTGCCACCACCTGGGTGTTTCAACCACAGTGGCCATTTTGTGCTAAAATGCTCACCACTCACCAACTGAATGGGAATTATAGAGCCTGATAAACCCTCTCAATAAATGTTTAGGTGCAGATTCATCATTTCAGGCACTGGTTAATGGATTGCCATACCTAGTCTGTCACTGTCATGTTGTCAGCAAGGCCGCAGGGGATGGTTTTTGCATGGTTGTGCACATTTCTGGAGGTTGGCGTGGTGATGTTGCCTCCCACCCCTTGCAGGGAGGACCTGGGTTTCAGGCTGATGTCGGAACAGGTCAGCCACCACCCGCCTGTCAGCGCCTTCCAAGCGGAGGGCCTGAATAAGGACTTTGTGTTCCACGGGTCCATCTACCCCAAGCTCAAGTTCTGGGGGAAGAGCGTGGAGGCGGAGCCTAAAGGAATCATCACCCTGGAGCTGCCCAAGTGGGTCCGCCTCTCGTCACACACAGTCAGCTGACGCATTGGAACATTTGACTGTTTTTCATGTTGTTTATATTATATATATATATTTATATATATATATATTATGTTAATGGCATTTGGCAGACGCTCTTATCCAGGGCGACATACAGTTGATTAGACTAAGCAGGAGACAATCCTCTCCTGGAGCAATGCAGGGTTAAGGGCTTTGCTCAAGGGCCCACCGGCTTTTGCGGATCTTATTGTGACTACACCGGGGATCGAACCACCAACCTTACGAGTCATGTACCTTAACCACTACGCTAGTGTGTTTTATAAATGCCATTTTCATTTAAAAATAGATTAAAATATGCTTTCATATCCCTAAATTTGAATAAAACTGAAAGCTAAATAAAAACACCATCTCATTTTGTGCGGTTCATGACTAGTGAGCATTCTCACATGCTGAAGGAAAATGCTTTTCATGTGTAGCGGAAGAGATTCCAGACATTGGGTAGATAAGAAGTGTACTTTGAATAAGTTTTCCTGCTGCATCAGTTTAGTTGAGGTTTCTGGTGATTTTAGTGATGAAAGGTTTTGATATTAGCGGTTGATTTTTCTCTGCTGTACAGGCACAATGAAGCCTACACATGGACAAATCCTATCTGCTGCGTGCACAACATCATCGTGGGTCAGCTGTGGATCGAGCAATACGGAAACGTGGAAGTAATCAACCACAAGTAAGACCTGTCTGTTGGACTGTGGAATAAATAAATAAAATAAAATGCCATTGCTTAAAGTTCCACTCTGGTCATAAATGTAACTACTGGAATCTCAAGATCTTCCTTATCCATTACTACTTCCTCAACCTTAACTGCAGCTTGTTGAATAGTGGTGGGAGAAATTAAATCAAATTAAAGTGTGTCCTGCTTGTTCAAATGCTATACAAATTGTCATCTTGTTTTTTTTTAAATAGAACTGGAGAAAGATGTTGCCTGACTTTCAAACCTTGTGGCCTTTTTGGGAAGGAACTGCACAAAGTGGAAGGCTACATACTTGATAAAAGGTAAATTAGTCAGAAGGGAACCATGTATGGTCATTAGCCTTTAAGTCTGGCTTACAGATTCCTGGTAACTGCAAGGCTTATAGCCACTGATTAGATGGAGACTAGCATTGAGAATTTGGAATTGTATCTGTCGTGGCTGAAAGGCAGCCGGCTCACTGCACTGCTTCTCCTGCCTGTTTCCGTTTGGGGTACAGTAAAAAGAAGCTCTGCGCCCTTTATGGGAAGTGGACAGAGTGTCTGTACACCGTGGACCCGGCCAGCTTTGACGCTCACAAGAAGACGGACAGGAAGAACCCAGAGGAGAAGAAGAGTACCAAACCAGTATGTCCAGCGACGTGCTCCAACACATCCACCTACAGCAGGGCTTTGGGTCGCATGATTCAGCTGTGCTGTATGGCTTGTCTACATGTAACTGCCAGGATTTGAAAGGACCAGCAAAATGAACGGCAAAAAAGCTAATTTACTAGTGACTGTATGTATTAGTGACTGGTTGAGCTGGTAAGCCCAAAGTGGAAGGCTACATCTGAACTTGTTCTGCAAACATTTGGCATGTTGCCTTGGTGTACTACAACAGAAATGACTCCTTAAGTTTACAGTGTGCTGTAACCCTCGTTGGTTTGATGGTAGCCGTGGTATTTGCGTGTGTTCCAGGCCGCCCCAGACGAGGAGGCAGAGGACATGCCCCCTCCAGAGGCGGAGACGGTCCAGGTGATCCCGGGCAGTGAGCTCCTCTGGAGGATAGCACCCCGCCCGGAGAACTACGCAGAGGTCAGCAGGAGAGATCATCCCCGTCCACCAGCAGGGGTCACTGGCAAGCGCTGAGATGCAGTCGATCGCATGCAGCTGAAACTGTCCTGTCCCTGGGTGATGCCAATCGTGCGTCACCATGCGGGACTGCCAGCCACAGTTGGCACGGTCTGGGTTGGATACCTGACTGATCCATGCACTATCTCAGCGCCTCAATAGGATGAGTCATCCAGCAGACCCTTCTAGTCTATTCTTCATGCAAATGGATATTCTCCTGACAGCAGGGTTGAACTTATTTCAATGCAGTCAGTTCAGTGAATGGTGGCTAATTGATGGTATTAACCTGAACTCTGCAAGACGGAAGGCAAATTAGGAACTATTGTAGATGGTTGATGGGCCAATTGTCCTCATCAAATATTATTTTGTTCTTGAGTTTGCATGGCTGATTGTGTGAATGTTACTCATAGCCATTTATAATTTCCCATTGGCTAATCTGCTTATCCATCCGTCCGTTGATTTGTAGATGTACGCCTTCTCCACGTTCGCCATGCAGCTGAATGAGCTGGACGAGGAGATGGAAGGAGTTATTCCCAAAACAGACTGCCGGCTAAGGCCGGACATCCGTGCAATGGAGAATGGCGATATAGGTACTGCATCTGCATTCAATTCCTTTTCAAAAAATACAAAATTCAAAACGGTTACGAAGTAGAATGTGCTCGCATTCAAATAAGTCACAATTTTATTTTCATTCTGATGTAAAATAGATTCTAAAAAGATTGTCCAGTGCATCTCTACAGTACATGTGTGTGCATATAAACCTGGGGATTGCACTTTTCCATAATAATCATGAATAGGTATCAATATAATCATAATAAATAATATTCATAATACATATTTGTGCACCACCTTTCATTATACCATGTTGAATGAAATAAAACATCTGTAAATGAACATGTGTGTGACTAGACCTGGCAAGCGAGGAGAAGAAGAGGTTAGAGGAAAAGCAGAGAGCTTCACGGAAGAACCGCTCCAAATCTGATGAGGACTGGAAGACCAGGTGAGCAGAGCACCTCAGACGACGCGCTGTCCTTGCCCATAAGACACACACCAGCCTGCCTGTCCTCTTCTCATTCTGAGTTTGGAAGTTAAACACGGTCTTAAATCATTCGTCCAGGCTGAGGGCAGACTACACTGCAGTTAGAAGGAATTTGGGCTGAAACTGTCCTCACCTGATAGTAATGCATAAGCAGAGAAGAGCTTTCTTATTGACTTTTGTAGGTTGAATTACTTATTACTGTTTATGGTTTTTTTGAGCATGGTCCAAGCAAAAAAAAGAAGGTATGCTCTCAGACAGTGAATGGAAGGCAGCGCCTTTATCAAATTGTTTAATTTCAGTAACTTTCTATTTTTTTGTGACTCCTGGATGTTCAGCTTTGTGCCTTACTGAAACCACCTAGCAAAATGAGGCTCATTACTTGTTGATGTATCACAATAGAACTGAGCAATGCCATATGATCCATAATGTATGGTCTTATACATATTTATTATAGATCAGAGCACATTTAAAATGCTACAAAATGTGTATCCACTATCCACATGGACATGCTATATTATTACACAATATGATATTACCGCCACAAATCAGTTTGATTATTCCCAGTGCTGTGTTATGATTTTATCAATAACCCCCCGTTTCCTGTTTTTTTTTTTTTTTTTTCTCTCCATTGTGTTGTATGTTGCTCTGTTTTAATGAGAAGAAATCCTGCTCCCTGCTGCAGGTTTGAGTTGCTTGCTTACCTCTGGTCTGGTTTGGTTTGGTGTTTCACATCTGAACACTGTGCTGTACTATGTGCTCCCCCTTTTGGCGCACTCCAGTACTGCAACAGATGCACGGGCACTTGAGCCCTTTAACTTCACCAAAGATGGTTCCAGAAAACTTGTTCATTTTGAGAAATCATTTTGAACAATATTCAGATCAGCGAAATCGGAATATTCAGTTTAAAAGCATGACGTTTTGAAATAAATAAATTCTATGAAATGCCATGCATTTTAGGTTCAACGGTAGATTTAGATAATATAATGGCATAACTAATGCTTCTCTTCATCTATATTCACTTAAATTTATAAATTATGAGATTACAGCACATTTAAACAGTTCAGCTGGCCAATATTGTTTTATTGCACAATATAATACTGGGCATTTCATTGACTGATTTATATGGACTCTATTATTAACACTCTGTTTGCAGTTACCTTAATGAACCATGGCTTTGTGATCAAATATGTTGGGTTATTTGCTAAAACTGTCACAATGACAAACAAATAACTCGCAAAGTTTTAGTTGTATAGTATTCCTTCAGAGTGAGTGAATGCTGTGTAATTGTGTTGTTTCCTCTTAGATGGTTTAACCAGGGACCCAACCCTCACAATGGCTCCCAGGACTGGCTCTATACCGGAGGGTACTGGGACCGGAATTACTCCACCCTGCCGGACATCTATTAACGCACAAGGGGACACACCCACACAAGTCCGTGGGCATCCACCTAAACAAATATTTTAAACTCCTTTTTAAAAACCATGGTGTAGCTTTGCTCCCCATTTGGGCTGACCAAATGAGGTATGAGTCCAGGATACAGTTAGCTGTGTTATTAAATTACATGTATGTGTATAGGCTGTTATCCTAGCAGGCAGAATTATCCAGGACGTAGCTCTGTTAGCATTAGCATCCTTATTCTGCTAGTCTCTTTATACTGCTGACTGTTCATATGACCGCATATATTTATATGCAACAGCAAGGTCCCTCTCAGGATTTGACTTGGCAACCTTCCGGTTACAAAGTCACTTTAATTTGGATCATTACGACATGGAACACAGCAGTGACAGTAGCCTATTTTAGAAAGCAACCATTAAAGCAAGCTACACCATGCTAAAGGGCATTGTTCCAACTTATAGCACCAGAAAAATTGTGGACATTTGATTCTTCACTCCTCTGTACTTGATGGAAGAATTCACACCTGGTTAACAGGAAGTTAAGGTTTGAGAGTTGAATGTGACGTTGTGTTTCTTCCACTAAAGTCTTGCTTCAGGAATGAAGAAGCCATTTATATGACCTCTGACAAAACTATTTATGAGAATGTACAGCTGTTTTGTGTAAAAAAAAATAGACTACTTTAGTTTGTTAGTAGTAGTAGTAAACTGAGTCATATAATACAGTGCTGCCCTGTCATAGTGCAGTCCAAAACAACTTCAGGAATTACACAACCTTTATTCCTTAAGGGACAGGTGCAGGATGTTTTCTGTGAGCAGAGTTTCACAAATGACGGGCCTGAAAGGACAAGGCACACTATGTATACTTATCTACTGATACTGGGTGGATTTAACTTATTGCCGTAGTCACCATCACTGGGTGGTGAGCGTGCGCACACTGTCTGTTTATCATCCCTTAGAGAGGCGTAGCAAAAATGCAAGGCCGGATACCTTGCTAATTCCTGCTTCTACTTCTGCAGCTCTTATACCCACAACACGTGTGCTAACGTAGGCAGTTTGCGCTGTGAATGTATAATAATTCTCAGACAGCAGAGCAGTAAGCCAAAAGGTCCAATTTCCTTTAAAAAAAATTTTTTTTTTTTAAAGAGGTGCTTATGGGAAATGAAGTCTCGCGCTTGTGCACAAGAACTCTTACCACATCCATGTGAGGACTTAATGTCCCATAGATACAATGGCATAACCAGACTTGGTATATTCTGTCAGGACCACTGTTTTCAACCATTTTAGCAGATGGCTTCTCTGAAACTTACCCAGACTGGCTTGAAACAGTGAAACTAAAATGCTTTCCACAGCCAAGTTGTCAAGTTGATTGAAACAAGTCAGCTGTTGGCTGATCAATTTACCCCATTTCGCACATCACTAGAGTTCAGGACTACCACGCACATTGTTTTAAATCACATGGTACAGGACATGCATCCTGCATCCTGCTCGTAACAGTGAACATACAAACACTCTGCATCATTGCTTATGGAGGGAATCTGTGAACTGGCATTCTAAAAACACTCAAGTCTGGTGTGTATGGACACAAGGATTCCCATTGGCTGTTTAAAGAACTGTTGTGCTGTGTGGAGGTAGATAGACTAGTGTGCTCTTGGCATTAGTTTTATCCATTCTTGACATGTGTATATTGAGTATCTTCAATGCATAATTTCTATTGCTGATAAATAAAAAAGCTTAATATCATAATGTCGCTGCTTATTTTCTTTTCCTGTTTACTCATCTAGAACACCAAAAAGTCTGGGAAAACATCTTTAAATAAATCTACTTGAAAATATTGGGTAGCAAAAAATCGATAGTTCTCTCTGGATCTTCGTTCAATATGAGTATATGCAGTTCAGAAACCAATGAGAATAAGTAAAATCGATCTTCTCACAGCCTGAGTTCAGTCTGGAATCTCTGAAAATCCTTTCTTTGCCATTTACAAATTTGATACTTGATAAAAAAAAAAAAAAAGTCAAGTTTTTCCCAAACCATTTTTTAACCAGATTGTGTAGCTGTTGGTGGCTGTAGCTGGAATATAACCTTGTGTGTTACTTTACAGAACCACTCTCAAAAAAAGACCAACATTACACAACAGAATTAACACAGATCATTTATTTTCTTTGTACAATTTGTTGAACCCGACAAAGAAAATGCTTCCTGTATGCAGGAAAACCAGTTCCTGCAGTGATTTAATCTCAGGTATTCACCCCCCCCCCCCAGTTATGTACCCTTCACCACTGACTAAGATTGCAATGGTTTGTGTCACCTTGCATACTAAATAATTAAAAGGGAAGATTACTCATACATACAGTACGTGTTCATATATACACATATTGCGCACACGTCTTCCCTCGTAGAAGTTACATCACTGTAATCTTATGTAAAAGGTGTCTCTGCCCTGTTCTGTCAACACACCACCAATGTAATGCTAAAGGGCTCACGCTGTATCGCCAGACCAGACCTGGGGCAAATATGTCATACTTTTGGATTCAAATCCTTTTCTGTGCTTGATTGATCTTGCCTGCTGCAACTGAGCCAAACAAGCAGACCAGAAGGCAGGGATTGCACTTTTTGAGAGTATTGCATTGGTTCCAATACACCAGACAAGCTCAGGAAAGCATAGAACAGTATTTGAATCCAAAACAGTTACGTATTTGACTCTGGTCTGCACACTACGTTTCCTTCTTTGCAGGAAGAGGTGGAAAGGAGATGTGGGGGAAATGCATTAAGATTGCCAACAAAAACAAATGGGATCACGGCACTACTGGGCAGCAGTTAAGACTGAACTTGCGTTATTAAAATAATTTATTTTTTTAAAAGCTAACAAAAACCATCAATGCAATTTTCACGGCAGGACCACGGGTCTGGCACAGAATACTCAAACACATCACTTGCAACTATCGCTCCCTGGTCAAACCTCAGTGCGGCCATTTCAAAACACGCCTTAATTACTGTGCCTGCTGCTGGCCACTACAGTCCGACACTGAAGTCTGATACACGTGCAAAATATGTATAAGAAAAGTGATACCTTGTCCTGAAATTCCCATGATGCACTGCAAGCTGAAGTGGAAGCAGAGCCTTCAGAGAAAGGTAAACATTACAGTTTACCTCTGTTTAAGGTAAATGTGAACAGAGCCATATCCTGAGGTAAGGCCTCTACCCACACAGAGGGGCAGGAATAGGTATTGGGCCACAGCAATACATCACAAACTAAGGAATTTGAGAATTCTTCAAATTGCTTTTCCAAGATATTCCAATAAAGCAGGGGTGTCAGAGGGAGTGATTGCGTCAGAGCTCACCCGTTTGTTACATCAGGTTTTGTGTTATTCAAGAGGGGAAGTTGAACACAAGCTCAGGCAACTCAACACCAAGTAAAACAGGAATGTTTATGGGGTTATAATGCTCATACAGTAAATCATATAAAATATACGAATCTTACACTAAATATTTTTTTGTACCTTACAATATAATTGATTCACAAATATGTTTTTGCATACTCAAATCTCTCCTGAGCAGACTATTTTTTTTTTAAGGTTTACCAATGTATGTGCATTAATTTGACAATGACTCGATCTGTATTTATACATCACCTAACATGCATGAAATTGCTTGTATTCGTTTTTTCCCCGTAAGATTCACAAATATGATTTTCTCCACTGAGTCTACCCCAGCCAAACAGGCTTTAAGCCATCCTTTCACTAACGCCCACATTGCTCAGACCATTGAAAGGACGTATTGTATGTGGTCACTTCAGCCAATCAGCTCACCTAAGTTTCACAAGTGCTGCAGGGTTCTGTGACAAGACAACTGCTCTGTCAGGAAGATGGCTCATCTGATCTTCAAATCTCAAACCATAGTCAAACCACAACATCTTCTATTTCTACTAACCCACGAGTATTTTGGAGGACCTGATGGGGGTAAAAACGCTGTCTGATGGAAATGGCAAAAATGTATTTGTTAGATACAAAAATAGGTGTCAAACTTATTTTGTGTAAGGTTCATATTATTTAATGATTTATGAGACAATAATAACCCCATAAAAAGTTGGCTGCACCTGGATGTGAAAGACTGCAGCATTGAGGAAACACTTATAATTCTGTATAGCACTACTACAGAAAATGCACAAGAGACCCATCATTTTTCATAAACCTCTAAATCAATCAATCTAATCTCCCCCATTCAACCACAACATTAACAGGCATTGCATTCTCTATGCAATATTCATTGTCGGATACTCAATTTTTGACTCACTAGCAAGTACATCATTTGGTTTTGGGTATTTACTGTAGGTGTTTACAGAACAACAGGGTAAACATTTCTCACCATACCAACAAACCGTTGAAACAGCCAGAGTTTTTATCAACCTCAGTGTAGTTACCTCACAATACTACGTGTTAAAGTGCCTCAGGTTTTTATAAGACTGTCAGTGATAGACTAGCCGAAGATTTTTTTTTTTCTTGCCATATATTTGATTGGATCAGTGGTGTGGATGCTGTGATATAGTCAGCAATGCCTGGACTGAACCTGACATAACCACAAAACAAGTTGTTGAAGCGTTGCCTATCTCTAGCTCAAGCAGTGGTTGCTTTATATGATAAATGCACTTTTACAATTCGCTTTGGCTAAAAGCGTCTGTTAAATGACTACATTTTAACAGTAAAGGGTCATTCAGAAAACAGTAAACAAATGTCAAGAAAGAACAATGGTATTTTTGTCTATCTGCTTCTCTCTCTCTCTCTCTCTCTCTCTCACTCTGTCGCTCTCTCTCTGTATGTGAGCTGCCTTTTTGCAGCTCGTCACAGTAATCCGCAGGCTGCATAACAGGGGACCCACACTTTTTAAGTGCAAACACATTTGGCAACACAACATGAAGAGGAAAAGCAACACACACACACACTTTGCGCAAGGGCAGCTGTGCCTCTGATCGATTTTTACCTATGACGAGTCCTGCCTACTACAGCGCTCCCCTTTCTGTCCCAACCGCGGGAATCCAAGACCAGGCTCGGCTACGCAGTGCAGAACACCACACTCCTCCTGCACCCTGCCAGGCCACAGACGGGATAACTGCCCGGCTAGTCCAAACAAAACACATCACTTCATAAACCCCTGCGTCTCCACAACATTTTTTGTTATCGTACAAATATTTTTTTTTCAGTTCATTAAAAATGAAAGCTAAAATCCTGCCTTACTGGTAAACGTGAAAGGTCTTCAGAGTGAGTTATAAAATGAAGCGGGAGGGTGTATGGGTGATGTGAGGGCTGATTGTGCGGTCCAGGGCCGGTATCCATAAAGTGTCTCAAAGGTAGGGCCTGTGTTCAGAGATCATATGAAAGCAGGAGTGCTGATCTAGGGTAATCTCTGCCATTTAGCCAGTAATGTAGGGGTGTCAAACTCCAGTCCTGGAGGGCCGCAGTGTCTGCTGGTTTTTGGTGTGTTTCAGCACGAGAGATACATTTCAAAGTCTTTCATTGGCTAAAGAGTCCACACACCTTAATTAGCTGCTGATTAAAAGGAAACCACAAGAACCAGCAGACACTGCGGCCCTCCAGGACTGGAGTTTGACACCCCTGCCGTAATGGCTATGGTTAGAACAGGGGTGTCCAATCATGCTATGGTGGGCAGAGAGTATGCAGGTTTTAATTGCAGCCTATCACTACCCCAGCTGATTTCACTCACTGGTTCCCTCCATTCTGGTTGAAGGTGTGTTAATTAGGGTAGTCAGCTGGTGTAGTGATTGGTTGTAAGCTGCATACGCTCTGACCTCCGTGGCACCTGATTTGGCACCCCTGGGTTAGAATATGCACCAAGAGAACGTGATCCTGGATCAGCACTCCAGCTGTGAGATTCTTGATGAACACAGGCTCAGACTCTGTAGAATGGCCACAGACGGGTCATGCATAATTACTTTAGTACTCTGATGTCGTGTCCGACACAGTGTTTTGCACACAGTTATAGTGAAAATAAGAGTTCGCGCCAGGAGGACAATATTACGTAGATAGAGTCCCCACCCCCCCACCTAAACTCATTAGCTTAAGCGTAAATCTGGAATCTTCCACGGCCACACTATGGGGGAAGTGGGCGGAGTCACTGAGGCACCACCTCTCTCACGGACGCCAGGGCGGAGTGGATGCGCACGTGCAGCCTGTTCTCGAAGTCGTAGCCGGCAAAGTCCTCCTGTCAATCAAACACGCGTTTACACACACACTGTCAGGGCGAGGTCATTTCCTGTCTAAAACTTAACAAGCACGTTCTCCAAAATGTTAACTCTAGAACTGGGGGAAACATTATTGTAAGGATACGATTGGAATAGAAGGTAAAAATCTACATTTATTTTGTCTATAATTAAATTGTGTATAAATATCTTCAGAGTAATATAACTTCAAAACACATGGGGTCTGTACACAAAGAATACATCACCAGGGACATCTGAGTGGATTAAAACAAATCTAAAGCACCTTGTTAAATTAGAAGATACTATGTATACCTTACAATAACAACATGTAGGGCTGATAATTACACACAGCCTACCTTAGCCTGGAGAAGCAGAGCTCGACCTCTCCCGACAGCCTGGGATAAAGAAACAGCAATGATGCTCATTAAAACTGCTTCCCAGGGTATTTGTACGAATTCAAATTCCTTAGTACATAGTGCACATTTTAATGAAGCAACATTATCAACTAGCATAAAAAATTTCTTAACTTTTCACATGCAGTGCATTTATGCATTCTACTCACATTCACTCTCTCTGATAGCCCAACATACACACTCTCCAGATATTCCTCTATGTTACTCTAAATGTAAAAATATTTTTTCCATATAAGTAAATGCAATACACTGGCAACAAAAACAACAAATTGGCATGTATTGGGAGACAATTATCTGTATTTCCTCCAGATATATTCAAATGTACAGTATTATTTAAAATGCATTATATGTTTCAGTATACCACTATACATACTATACGTACAAGTAATGAACTCAGCTCATGAACACACAAGCGCACACACACACACGCACACACACACGCGCACACACACACGCACACACACATGCGCACACACACACATGCGGTGAACCCCCCTCACCTCTGGCTTGCTCAGCAGCACACAGCCCAGCTCATAGCAGGCGTAGGGCTGGACGTAGGAGTTGTTCAATCGGCCCACCTCATCCCTGGCTGACTGCTGGAAACACTGAAAGGCAGTGGGAGACACCAGTGTGAGCAGGTCTGCCTAAATCCTAACAGATCCTGATCTATCTCTGCTCCATGCACGCTCCCTAACCCCACAGTGATCGAGCAGAATTCACATGATGCTAATGCTACAATGCTAGTCACTGGAAGTGAGTTTCTCTGTACTCTGAAAGCATATGAATAAGGGTGCTAGCACTATGTAAAAAATGTGAGCAGCTTAAACACCTGAATGGCGTCCTTTGTGTTTCCCAGGCATTTGTGAATGGCTCCCAGCAGCAGGTTTTTGAGACCCATGCACGGCACGTCATTAATTCCCTGTAAAACTGCAGGGGGAAAAGAGTTACAACTATTTCAACTGCCAATATTACCATATTATTACCGTATTATCACCCCCCACCATGCTGCAAGAAATAAAGTTTGAAATGTGACCCCCTAAAAATCATAATACTTAGCGTATAGCATATTTGCAGTAGATGGTACAAACAGCGCCATCTGCTGCCCACCTTGGCTCATGAGCTGCAGTTTGGAGGTGGAGCAGTTGGTCAGGGCCTTCCACAGGTACAGGACCTCAATGGATGCCAGGATACACAACTCCTTAGTGGGGTTCATCTTTCTCAGCCTCTCGGCCTACACACACAAGTACACACAAATACACAAAGCATACACACGTTACATTATATTATAGTCATTTAGCAGACACTGTAATCCAGAGCGATGTACAATAAAGTGCAAATCATAAACAGGAACAAGTGCTCTGAAAACCATCAAGGGAAGAACGGTTTGAAGTGCTAGAGTGATCTCATAGATAAAAACTTGAACTCTTGCAGAACAATCAGATAACTGTCCAAGTGGCAATAACACAGTTGGTAGCTAGAACACCCTGAACACACAAGTGCAAACATTACATATAGCATAGATGGTTAATTATTACAGTGGGGAAGGGAGGGAAAAGGTGAGTTTTCTGTCTGAGCTTGAAAGTGGTCAGACTCTGCTGCTCTTGAAAATCTTGTAAGGCTTGGGCTTGTGAGAGGGCACAACAATTAAAAATAGTATGATATCATGCATATAAATACATTTTTGAGCTAGGTACTGCCAAGTTTACGTATATAAGTGGTGAAAAGGACTGGCCCCAGTGTCGACCCATCAGCACCAGCCAGAGCCAGCTGTGGCAGGAAGCCAAGTGTGAGAAGAAGCTGTCTTCACTCTCCCAAGCTGGTCACAGGCATATGAGCACACTTGTAAATAGATTGGGAATTGGACATCCAAATTTGTTCAATTTGTGATTGGAGAGGCAAAATTGATAAAAAAAACAAAACAAAACAAAGATAAGCTCACCCTCTTCAGGGAGAACTGCTCGATCTGATTGTTCTTCCTCTTGAAGAGTTTCTGGACATCCTTGAAAACACTAATGGCTCCCTCCAGGTCCCCGGAAGCTCCCTGACACACTGCAGGGGGAGAGGAGCACACACAGCGCTCAGACGACACACACCCACACACACTCTCACATGAGACAACGCACACCTACACACACTCTCATATGAGACAACACACACCTTCACACACTCTCATATGAGACAACACACACCTCCACACACTCTCATATGAGACAACACACACCTACACACACTCTCATATGAGACAACACACACCTATACACACTCTCATATGAGACAACACACACCTTCACACACTCTCAGGAGACAACACACACCTACACACACTCTCATATGAGATAACCCACACCTACACACACTCTCATATGAGACAACACACACCTACACACACTCTCATATGAGATAACCCACACCTACACACACTCTCATATGAGACAACACACACCTATACACACTCTCATGAGACAACACACACCTTCACACACTCTCAGGAGACAACACACACCTTCACACACTCTCAGGAGACAACACACACCTACACACACTCTCATATGAGACAACACACACCTACACACACTCATATGAGACAACACACACCTTCACACACTCTCAGGAGACAACACACACCTACACACACTCTCAGGAGACAACACACACCTACACACACTCTCATATGAGACAACCCACACCTACACACACTCTCATATGAGACAACACACACCTACACACACTCTCATATGAGACAACACACACCTATACACACTCGCATATGAGACAACACACACCTATACACACTCTCATGAGACAACACACACCTTCACACACTCTCAGGAGACAACACACACCTTCACACACTCTCAGGAGACAACGCACACCTACACACACTCTCATATGAGACAACACACACCTACACACACTCATATGAGACAACACACACCTTCACACACTCTCAGGAGACAACACACACCTACACACACTCTCAGGAGACAACACACACCTACACACACTCTCATATGAGACAACACACACCTACACACACTCTCATGAGACAACACACACCTTCACACACTCTCATATGAGACAACACACACCTATACACACTCGCATATGAGACAACACACACCTATACACACTCTCATGAGACAACACACACCTTCACACACTCATATGAGACAACACACACCTACACACACTCTCACATGAGACAACGCACACCTACACACACTCTCATATGAGACAACACACACCTACACACACTCTCATATGAGACAACACACACCTACACACACTCTCATATGAGACAACACACACCTTCACACACTCTCATGAGACAACACACACCTACACACACTCTCATATGAGACAACACACACCTACACACACTCTCATATGAGGGCTTCAAAGCACACAGCAGCAATTAACTCCATTCCTGCAAGGTTTGTGTTTCAACGGACTGGCCTTAATTTGCATAATTATAATGTATCATTAGTATAATTATCATTAGCCATGCCACAAGTAAATTAGATGGATGGGCTAACAGTAAGATTGATATAAATATATATGATTACATAAACAAATAAAAAAATCGGAATTAAGGCCTTGCAAACAAGGAGTGTGGACTTTTTAGGCAATCAAGAAATCAGCAAACAATATACAAGTAAACCTAGAATACAAACAGAATAACGTGAGGTGCGAGCAGACAATATTTTGTTTCTCATGGCTTTGGCAAGGATTCATATGAAGGTGGTTCCATTCATAGCACATTAAAACATCTAACAGTAACACTGAATCCACAGTAAAGAGCACAGACAGGAGAATGGTGAATCTGACCTCCAGTTAGGTAGGCGTAATAGCACTGGGACCACCTTGACTCGTTCTTCAGCCGCTCAAAGGACTTGTAGGCATCGCTGAAGTTCATCTCGATCATGCTGCACCAGCCTGGGAAAGGGCGGGTAACAGCGCTCAAAACAGCACATCTAGCGCATGCGTCAAACGGCTAAAACTCATCACAATATGTTTCAGCTTCTTAAAGGAGAACGTGTTTTTTTATCTACCACAAGCCAAGGCAGCAAATGTCTAACATTCAATTGTGCTAAGCATCAAGTGCAATATTTAACCATCTCTCTCACTAGACTTATTACTTTAACTGCCATGATTATCGATTGCGCAAAAACATTTAAAGAATTGTGCGATGTGGACGATATGACAAAGGCCCGTACCGATTTCATACAGGCACACGTGCTGTATTTCCCTTTGGTCTGTTGCCAGCTCCAGCGCATCATTGAAGGAAGTCAAGGCACTGTTTATCTGACACTGAGACACCACAGAAACAGATGGCACCATCAGCAGGATTGCACACTGCCCGCAAGCACTAAACCTCCACATAGTATTAATCCATTTCAATAATAAAATAAGGAGAAAGGTTTGAGAGGCAGAATTGTTACTTTGGCATCACAAATTATTCCAATGGAAAGATGCACAGGTATTTTCACATACACACACAAAACCCTCTAAACCATATCCTAATTAAATAATGAGATCTGGTGCAACCTCTCAAACATACTTCCAGGAATTTAATTGTACTGATGACAACCCCCTTCACCTAACAGAAGCTAACAGGTAAGCTTCGATCTGATTGGGCGCCGCTCCGAGTCGGTACAATCTGATTGGACATGCACCTCCAGCCTCTGGACTCTGCCTCTGAAGAACATGAAGAGGGAGGAGTTTGGGTAAACGGCCGCCTTCTTCTGCAGGATCCCCTTGGCCTCCAGCAGACCCATCTGTGTGTCCTGGCCGTCCAGTGCGAAGAAGGGCAAGACTACCGTGTGATACCACAGCAACGCCAACCTGAGGGTCGGGGACGGGGTGGACCACACCAAAAATATGGCAAGAGTGCAGAGATGGAGAGAACCACAGGAAAAATAGATGTTGTCATTGACACAATGAAGGTGCTTCCAAGATCCATCTCAGACAATTAGTGACCAAAGATTAAAACAGCTGGACTCCTGATAGTGTGAACCTAGCATACACCACAAAACATAGTGAAGAAAATTTACTTTTCCTTCTGAGCATATGAGCTGTAATCAAAGTAATGAAATCAAAATAATTTAAAAGCAGCAGATCTCGGTAGAAGTACTTAGAGACAAATACTACAGCAATAAACATTTAGAGTAAATACAAGTGCTTACAGTAATACATAGCAGCAGTGATAGTAACTCAGTGAGCCGTAAACATAGCCAAGCCGAGTGTGTACACAAGCCTTCTAAGGATAATGATGTCATGATGAGTCACTTGCTGGAGAAAAGACAAGAACTCCATTAGCCTTCCTGCTGGAGAGACCTTGCTCTTTGTGCAGTTAGTTAATGGGGTCTTACTGGAGATCTTCATGAGGTTGCCAAGGACATGGATTTTATTACTGTTCAGACCACACCACTTGCATATATCAGGGAAGTGCATGCCCATTTATTGGCTGTTCGGAGCACTTTTACATTCATGTTACATGAAATTTTATTTAACCGACGCATTTATCCAAAGTGACTCGCAGTTGATTTAGGGTTAAGGGCCTTGGTCAAGGGCCCAACAACTGTCCGGACCTTATCGCGGCTACAACCACCGACCTTGTGGGTCCCAGTCATGTTTCTTAATCTCACTATGCTACAGGCTGCCCTATGTATGCATGTATGCCAAATAACAAAGTATTAACACAAAATTTGTTTGTTTTCTGCCAAACCCAACTGCTAAGGAAAACTACAGATTGTTCAGCAATACTGCTTCAATTCCAATGTCTCTCCAGTGCATCAAATCAAAAAAATACTACTACAACTACTACTATGATGACTACTACTACTATCTCTTCAGACAGCCAAACAGGACACACATGGATGAGGGCATGCTGCAGAGCTAATGCACGAATGCCGTTCACATACATAAAAGAAAACAAATGAAAGCTTATCCACACACAGCCACAGTCCACCACAGTAGCACTCCACCATTAAGCCCCTCCCTCCCAGGAAGTGATGCGGGATGACCTACTCACGTAGCAAGAGGGGCCTTCATGTCCTTACTTTCACTGGCGTACGCGAGAGAGGCCAGCCCCTGGTGCCGGTTGCCGGGGAAACCCAGCAGGTTGACGATCTTCAGCAGGTGCGGGGGCACCATGGAGATGCACAGGTGGAACAGGCCATAGCCGAAGCTGACCGAGCCCTTGAGCCGCCCCAAAGCCTCGGCCGTGGCTGCCCCCCGCGGCGGCGCGTTGTCATTGGCCTGGTCCAGGGGCGGGGCTTCCTGTGAGGCCCGCCTCTGACACGCCTCCTGCAGAAGGCTGATGTCGCTGTAGCACTTGTTGTACATCTTCCAGGCCTTGCGGAGGATCCAGCCTCCTTTGATGTACGCTGGAACAGTTAGAGCGGAGGTGGGTGAGATTTCCTCAACGTTCAAAACACTGGGTTGCGGGGGGAGGGGGATGGTAAGCAGGATAAAGGAGTTAGTCATCTTACTTTTGCAAATATTTTGAACAGGATGATATCTGATTGGATGGAAGCTTGAGTTCCATCAAAATATTTACTTAATTTATCTGCTTAATCCTGCAATACCCCCCAGGCGATGTCTTACATGGTGCTGTTGTGTATGATAACGCTTGGACGCTTTCAACTTTTAGTACTGAAATACTTCTTACCTTTTAAACAGACTGGCCAACCACACATTCATTTGTTTAGATGAACTCTAGCTCTGCTCTCTCAAATGAGTTTCTCCCACTCTAGTGATTTAGTGATGTGAGATGGCAGATTACTCATGAAATAAATCGAAGGAGATTCCATTTGGAGCTTTGCTTAGTTTGGCCATTTAAGGACATGAAAGTGCAATTTATTTGCAGTGTTTTCATGAAAACCAACTTATAGCTTATATTGCCTGATCTTACAACCATTTTTTAATGAACCAGGAAGCTCTTCATTAATCACCTGTGTTTAATGAAACATCAAATAGGGCCATTCAAGCCTGCTCAGAAATATCTTTATGATATATGTAGCACCCGATACAAACAATGGAGATATATTCCCAGAAAATACTGGTAAATAATCTGTTTATAAGGGTGTTCCATCAAACCAAAAGACACTGAAGAAGTAAACATCGCAGGTCCATCACAAGGACATCCACACTGAGGAATGCAAGAGCGAAAACGTCTGCAGCATAGACTGTTACTTTAAAAATGAGACAATTAAACCTACAGCAGCATTCAAGCAAGAGAGTGCTTACTGTTCATCTGTAAGTAGCAGTGCACTCCAAATGTGTTTTTGATCAAATCAACACATGAGCACATGAAATCAACTGTTGAGTCAATATACTGAAAAGCAGGATGTTTGGGAGTCAAAAAGGGCAATAGTAAATGAGGGACTCTCCCTGAAGGCTTCTCCAAGGTATAAATAAAGTCTGGAAGTACAAAAGCAGTGCGGCGAATCAGGCCACAAACACACCTGAGAGCTCCTGCTTCACAAAAGAGAGCACAGCGAGGTAGACCTGGCAGTCCGCCACGATGATCTGTCTCTGCAGCCGATCCACCACCACCGCCCCTGACCTCTGAGAGTCCATCTGCAGGGGCACAGACACAGTGCATTCTGGGTACCGGCCAGACTGACAAAATCAAATCAAAACGCAGAGAGTACAGATAGATAGGATCCTGCATTCAAGAGCTTATCGTCCTCCTTTTGCTATGAAATCTGCCTTAGCTTAGCACCCAGTAATTCAATCACTGGAGAGAGCTGGAAACCTGCCATATTACAGTACTCTAGCTATCCCATTCATACAGCCACACACCACGACTGTGGAATAATACAATCATGCATTGCCTCACTTTAACTCACAAGACTGAATTAAAGCAACAAGGCAAACCTTTTATTTTTCTCTACTGAGCTACCATACTTACAGGGTAAAGGATACTCAGGTCTGTTCTGTCTGTTCTAAGCAAAAGTTTAGAGTAATCTCACAGACTTTCCAATGTATATTTCTATTGTCATGGAAAGCATTTAAATGAACATAAGCAAGTAACAAAGTCAAATACATACAGTACAGTAAATGAACTAACTGATCACTGTCAATGCATTTATATCATAAACCAGACTGCCCTTGCCCCCCAATGGCATTAAAATTACTGCACATAATCTTTCGCAACAATTAGGTTCCTCCTCTCTTAACACTGCCTAGGATTACAGTATCTCTATCAATGACCGAACTCCTGATAATGTCAGGTCACTTACACTCCTCTTTATCTTGTTTTTTATGGTTTCGATGACCCCGGCATTGACCCCCACGTTATCGCTCTCACACAGCTTCTCCGTCGCCCGCAGGTCCTCACAGGCCATCTGCATCTTCTCCTCCTCAAAGGTCATCATGGCATTCTGACAAACACACACACAACGTGATTCAGTCATCTTGGTGTTCTGAAAAACACACGCACAACCCGATTCAGTCATCATGGTGTTCTGGACAAACACACGCACAACATGATTCAGTCATCATGGTGTTCTAAAAACACACACACAATGTGATTCAGTCATCGCCACATTCTAAAAACACACACACAACGTGATTCAGTTATTGCCACATTCTAAAAACACACACACAATGCGATTCAGTCATCGCCACATTCTAAAAACACACGCACAACATGATTCAGTCATCATGGTGTTCTAAAAACACACGCACAACGCGATTCAGTCATTGCCACATTCTAAAAACACACACACAATGTGATTCAGTCATCGCACATTCTAAAAACACACGCACAACGCGATTCAGGCACCAGGTATTCTAAAAGCACATGTGTAGCACGTTTTAAGTCATCGCCACATCGTTCTGAAAAGGCACACACAGCACGGTATTGCGGTATTCTGAAAAAAAACCCCACACTCATAACTCATACTTATAGGGCCAGTTTCCCAGACGTGGAAGTCTAGGACTAGGTTTAATCCCTGTCTGAGAATCACTGTGTTTTCAGACAATCTATATCAGTAATCAGTACAGGAAATTTGTCGTCAAATAATAGGAAATATAACAACAGGATTCTGTAGTGTTCACTCCACTTCACTCTTTTCACTTTAATGTCAGGAGAGACACATACAATTTTCTAAATATACATCTTTCTTAGAAAACTATCTAAATGCTCTCTAAAAAAACTCAAATCATAGCTGCTAAAGACAGTCAAACAATTGTGTAAAAATATCTCTCAGAGTAGGCGTTTAACAGATTTCCCCCAGCTGACTGCAAACCTGACAAAGGCCTGTTTTTCAGCAAAATGAATTCCACCTCCCACTGTTTCCAATCTGTACACTTAATCAGCTGATATAATTCTGAATATTCTAGCCAAATCAAATAGTATTAAACCCAATAGCAGTAACAAGAAAGACCAATCGGCCAAATTCAGTTTACTCTTCTCCCAAATGAGCCATCCCATTGGGAAAATGCACATAATTATCACACTAATTAAATTACTTTAGAAAATATCAGCAGTACCTGCCTTATTTTCAGCTTCTCGTTCAGATATTATCAAAGGGTTTTCAAACAATAGTGTGTTAAAACACATATGGAGCTATACTGAATGGGTGGACCAACTATAAACTATCAATCTCTGGCTTGTCTGCATTAATGAAAAGATTTAGCTATCCACAACAAAAAAGTAAATTATGTCACTCTCCTATCATAGAAAACAATGATGTTTTGATTTGCCTGTATCAAGCACGTACTAATGAACCACTCTAAAAATTTTAATTTATCCCCTCAACCATACAACTTCATTAGATTAGTGTTTCTTGGGAATACATGCTCTCACTTTTACCATCTTATCATCAAAATTACAGTTTTAGATTACATTCAAATATTAAGATGCTCCCAGAAGTCAATGTTCAACATGATCATTCTGCACATGAAGCTGTTCAGTTAAACTAATTCATACAGCATTGTGGTTGATCTTATGCATTCACAGTGGGTTAGCAAGTTGGACTGATTTAATGGCCTTTAATTATTCATGATTAATGAATTAATAATTTTACTATGTCATATACAGCACAGCTTGCCATTCCTCCCTTTCTCTTAAGGAGAAACCACCCTCCCTCCCCCCTCCGATGTCAGATTAACCGGAAGAATGGCAGAAGTAGGTTAGCCAGGGCAGGGCACATAAGACACTACAGCCATATTCAATCCAACCGCAACTCATTTCCTCCCAGTCCTCCAAGTATTATGTTCACTGTCTTTAAATGAGTATCCCATTATCAGCATTGTTATTACAAACATTTTCTTACTTGGACAGCAGAAAAGGAACAATTACCTAAATTAGCATTTTGTTTCAGACTCTTAAAATTACAGTTTTGTCACTTCTTTACTGGTTGTGTCTCAAATTTGCTGCCGTAATTTGTTTGCTTACCAGATAAACAGGTTCTTAAAATAAAGTGTGATCATGCTTTTTATTTCTGGTTTTTGCGTTGGCGGCACAGGCTATCAAAGGAGTTTTGCCAAACCTCAGCCCAAATTGAGCCCATGAACACTGACTCATTCAAATAAATCTCCAGATTCTTCTGCAGGAGAGCCAGTGAGAGGCCCTGTCCCAGGTCTTATGGATGACATGAACGGTGGCATTGACCAATTTCTGCCTGTGCGCCAGACTGTGACTTTTCTCTGTATGGATCAGTCACTGAGAGCGGAGCTAGCCATCGCTGTGCAAGCTCTGAACAGTAAAGGCCGATGATCCCGGGGATGATAAATGTGGCAGCTGAGAGGGTGATGATGCTCTGAACGTCACAGAGAACACTGTCTGACACCCTCCACCTTGATGTGATTATGAAGGCGAGCTTCAGCAGTGAACCTGGTGAACCGTTCGTAAGGCCAATTTAAAACACTGTCAGGTGCTCAGTCACAGAGAATAGAGAAAGTTACCTTCAAACTTCGAAAGACTATGTGAAAAGAAGACTGGGATCAGCTGCACTTCTGTGCGATTTAGTTTTTTCTGCATTTTGTCCATTTCTCGGGTTTAAATATTTAAGCAATATCAAATGACAATGCGCGTTGGTGCTGCATCCGGTTCACCGGCTGCCTTAGACAAGAATCTGTCCCAGTGAAAGCAGTCTTCGTCTGCAGCCATGATAAGTCATTTCACTTCGGACTTCGGGTGATCTTGCATAACCAGAATGTGACAAAGCAAAGCAGAAGCTGCACACAAGTCCTCTACTCACCAGGAAACTGACGAAACTGGCTCCAAAACTCATCAGTGGGCTGTGATTCCTGAGAGAGAGGAAGACGGAGATGAGCTCTGCAGACAGCATCATTCAGACCTCTGCATATCAAACATACACATCCCTTTCCCATGCTAGCTCATTATACCCCTTTCCCACTGTAGAGCTGGAGCCAGGCTGGCTCATTATACCCCTTTCACAGTCTAAAACTGGAAACAGCCTGGCTCATTATACCCCTTTCACTGTAGAGCTGGAACCAGAGTGGTTTGTTTAGAACTGGGTGGAAACAAACTGACCCATGGCAATTCGGCCCACTAGCATAAGTTGCTGTATTATTGGATAAGTATGATGATTATGTCAGCTAACAGAAACATAAGTGTGTAAATGAGTAAAGCAAAAAGGAGCTTGCCAACATTGCTTCACAAGAAAGAACTACAGAGGAAAACTTGTCAGACAGTGGTCTGAATTTGGGCTGATGCCAGTCTGTTATAGCTCTGACTGCAGAGAGGGAAGTCAGGAAATGTGGATTTCCTGTCTGCCTGCCACCACAGAGTTTCATTACACTGCACCAACAGACAGGTTTCCTTTTAGTTTGGAACTAACTCCCATTGCAGCAATCCAGCTTGGCTTCAGTATACAGACATCTTTATGCACTAAGACCACACAAAGCTAACTGCGCCATACACCTCAAAACAGCTAAAAGCTATTGGTGTAACATGTTTAAATTTAAGCTTCCAATTTCAGTCTCTAGCCCTGGTCTGGGCCAATTTTTAAGGGTATATAGTAGTTCACAGCCAAGAAACATGAAGGTGAATGAATTAACTGCCTTAACTGATCAATTAAGTACTGAGCTGTGGCTCTCCAGGTCCAAGGTTATAGAGCCTTGATCTAAAAGTTTTCTTTTCAAAATAAAGATTTATACAATTCATATTAATTTATTTAAAAAGAATAACAATTGGTTTGGGGCGGCTAGGATGGTTAGGATGGTGCAGTGGGTAGCACTGCCGCCTCACAGCAAGGAGGTCCTGGGTTCGAATCCCTGTCGGCCAGGGCCTCTCTGTGTGGAGTTTGCATGTTCTCCCCATGTTTGGGTGGGTTTCCTCCGGGTACTCCGGTTTCCTCCCACAGTCCAAAGACATGCAGGTTAGGCTGATTGGAGAGTCAAATTGCCCATAGGTATGAGAGTGTGAGTGAATGGTGTTTGTGCCCTGCGATGGACTGGCGACCTGTCCAGGGTGTATTTCTGCCTCTCGCCCAATGTATGTTGGGATAGGCTCCAGCCCCCCTGTGACCCTGTTCAGGATAAGCGGGTTAGGATAATGAATGAATGAATGAACAATTGGTTCGAAGAGTAAAAGGTCATTATCTCATCAGGGTGACAGTGTTTACCACATGTGGTAATGTGTGTAGGAAAGATTATTATCCATGAGCTGAATCCATCTTAGTAAATGGCAGCCCCTTCTGTTTCCATAAACACGCAGCACGCTTCCCTCTCTTCAGTGCTATCAGTCATATCGTGACATTTACAAGGTACTGGGGAAGCTAAAGTGCCGATTGTGTTTGTCAGCTCTAATAAGGATTGCATTTCCACTTTTTTGCCTATGAAACTGTTCTTCAGTGTTGTACTTGCATGTTTACAAATGTAAATATAGAAATGATCTACATCTTCTCTTGTGCTAGTTACAATCTTGAGATAGCATTATAGTATTAGTGTAGGAAAGTTCACTCCATTGTCCATTGCAATGATATTGCTTTGGTTGTTTAGAATCGATAAAATATCTACCACTAAGCAACGAACATCCCCCAACCTCCACGTTTCTCCAAGACCAACCTGACCCACTTGTGATTTGCTTAATTATAATCAGCCAATGGGCAGCTGATTAAAAAATAAAAAAGGACAAATGGCAAAGGTATGTCTTGGGGATTAATCAATATCAACAACAGTAATCTTCTAGGTTTAGTCTCACATACACCCACACACAGATTCTATTAATTCATTGAAACTTCTTCAAGAATTTAATTGGAAGGGGACAGAATTCACATTCAGTCTTAGCAACAGGAACACACTGTAATGTCATTGGTTTGTCACATGAGCGAGAACAATGGGGCCTGGTCATGCTAAATGTGCATGATGCAACTCAAGAGAAATGAATCCAATCTGTTAGGGACTCTAATGAGGGAATAAGGAGCACAAACTGAAAGCTGTTCTAACGCTCTAATGCTCCAGTAATGGTTTCACGTCTCCTTAATTGCATAACAGCTGCTGGTGCATATCTCCAGTGGTCTTCAGAGCTACTGTTTGTTATCCATACTTGTCAATGTCCAGACTGCCAGTACAAATCCGCTAACTGAAAATTATAAGCTTGACGGAAGTTATGATGTTTAGTTTCATCCCACGTGGTGAAACAAATGCCTTTTTGATACATAGTACACTCATTGAACACTTTATTAGGTAGACCTGTATATCAGCTTGTTAATGCAAATATTTATTCAGCCAATCATGTGGCAGCCTAAATGGTCATGGTCAAGAGGTACAGCTGTTTTTCAGACTAAATGTCAGAATGGGGAACAAATGTGATCAAAATGACTTTGACCAAGGGCAGACTGGTCAAAACTGAAAGGAAGGTGACAGTTCATAACCACAAATTACAACAGTGGTATGCAGGAGAACACTGTTGAACACTAAACACGTCAAAGCACTTTTTTATTATTCTGTGGCTGTAGCCTAATAAATACCTAATAAAGGGCTCACTGAGTGTACATGCTCAGGTAAGCACTGATTTCCAGATGACATATCTTGGGTCTGTAAGGAATATCAGCAATGACTGTGACCCTGGAGAGCCTACTTCTCATTGCAATTTACCATTCCTACCATTATCTCTTCGCCAGCCATCTTGAAATGAAAATACTCACCTCAAAGAGCTAGAATATTCTGTAGCTGTTAAAAAATGAGTAAAAAATCACTCAGTCTGTCAAGTGCTACATTGCAAAGGTAACTGATGCTGAATTTATGTTAGCTGCAGTCAACCGACCACAGGAAAAAAAATCTGTGTAATCAAGGCATTTTTATGTGAAGGGAACTCTGGGTTTACAGCTGATAGAGTGCATTGCTTGTTGTGTAGACTGCATCTCAATATTTCATTTGTCTACTCCTCTGATGTGTATTCAGCGGCAGCAGAGTTTCCAGCACAGGAAATATTTATACTCTTCCTTGATTTATAAAGGGAAATGTATGTTTGCTCGGGGTCATGTATGTACTTTCAGACAGCTCATGAGATTTCAGACAATCATTGCAAAATTGACCTACTTTAACTGAACTGTTTTTTTTTTTTTACGATCTTCTCCGAGAGTACCAAAATCTCCCACACTGGTACTTCCTGGCATCAATTGTCTCCCCTTCCTTATCCGCTTTCCCTCCTGCTTGTCTGTCATCCACAGTAGAGCTTGGCAACCCTGCACAGCTGCAAAGTTTTCTGTAAGCTTCATGTCAAAGATAATATTAAAGGCTCTTACAAATAAGATGTCTTATTTTTTACCCTACGAAAGTAAACATGAGCTTTCTTCCTTGGCATTTCATTCTGCAGATCTCAAGTGTTGCGTGGAGCACAATTCCACTCCCGCCTAATAAGTATATATACAAAGAGCTCTGTGTCCACATGCAATTGTGTGTTCTGTTATTGCAGCAAATTGAACTGACGCGCTATGCTACTTTAATAGTATTTAAAATGTATCAAACCAAATAGCGAGCCTATATTCTCAGAAATTACCATTCCTACATTTTGTAAGTGTACATCTGTTTTGTGGCAGAAAATAGATGTACACTTACAAAATGTAGGAATGATAATTTCTGAGAATAGCTATTTAGCTAGCTATTTAGTATCTACAATTATACACAATAGCCTAATATCCATTAGCTCTAGCTGTTTGCAAAGTGTACTATTATTTTATTGTGCTGTTCCTTCCCTTCACACAATGTGGCACAGTAATTAAAGGAAGCTGAATTATTCAGAGACAGTGGCAAATTTTAAGTCCAAGTGGATCCATGCTGGAGTGTGATGCTTCTTTTGAATTAAATAATTCATTAAATATCCATCTAGCTACATGAATGAAAACGTAATACTTGCAATATAAATGTATTTGGACCAGTCAAGGCTATTCCAATTGAATGTATCTGATATAACACAGTGATTGTTTATCTCTCTGTTTTAAAGTGGACGCTCCCACATCTGCTATTATGCTTTGCAGCAGACAGAAATCCTGGATTACCCAGCATTCATAGCAGGTCTCAGCTTGTTATTTCATTCATCTTCAAAAGGTAGTCACGGTGCCCAATAGCTGCTCTGGAGCCCATCTCATCACACACGCATCGCTATGTGTTAGCCTAAATGACAAATGACAATGATAGCAAATATAAATAGATTTTCACTGAGCTGATAAGCTCCTGCAGGTGATAGAGATTCTGAGATTTCATTTTCTGGGGTGTCAGGAGAAGAGGCAGATAATCTGAGTCACCGATCTGCCCCGAGTAAGAGCTGACAGCACAAAGAGCCTTATGTTGTAGCTCTGGGTGAAAAGCGTGTTGTGATTCTAGTGTTCACACAATGCTGTGAGCTGACCTCTGAAGCTGTGCCCTTCTGCCCATCTCAACAGCGTGACCCACAACCCTATTTGGACACTGGTTAATTCTGATGATATATTTAACAGTCACAAGTGTGTGCATGTGAATCATTTGTTCACAAGTGACAAGTCTGCACAAGTGAATCCTTTGTTCAGAACTCTGGGCTTGTAAATCATTTATTCACAAACCTATGCATGTGAACCATTTCTTCACAACCCTGTACATGTGAACCATTTATTCACAAGTCTGTGCATGTGAATAATTTATTCACAACATTACCTGCACAAACAACATGAGGAGGAGAAGCCTGTGTGGACCTACATTTGTGTGTATAACCGGAAGCAGGTGTGTGTGTGTGTGTGTGTGTGGGCTACAGACTGAAACCATAGCACAAAAAGCAATTCAATGTGAAATAGTAAGGATATCACTGAGATTGTAACTCTACTATATCGAAGGCATTAGCCACAGAACAATTTTTATTTTAAAGAGATGCATTGTTATGTACACACACCAGACCTTCTGAACAAAACAAAAAAATGAGGCAACTGAACATTACCTTTGTTTGTTCTAAATGAACACAGACTTGTTTGTTCAAGTGCTGGCAGAACAGCCTGTCTAACAAGTGCAGCAGTTATGTGTGGATCCATAACTCCACATTTGGGACTTGTAAGAACGGTGGTGTTTTGTTCCATCTACTCAAACATCCCCTGCACAGTGTCTGTACCATTTGCATCCTGAACACTCCACAAATAATTAGTCAATAGTCAAAAATTAAATGCGGGACTTTGACACTTTGACACTTTGGAAATTCCATATAAACATCCCTTAACGTTTATTATGCAGTCATACACTTCATACACTCAGAAGTGCTGGATATAGATGTATATAGCTCGTAGAAGTTTGCTTAAAAAGAAAAGGAACAGACACTGCACTGAAGATAACTACAGTAAATCTGTGTGTAATCACAGAAGCCCTGGACCCAGCTCCTGCAATGAGGGCCAAAGAACAAACGGCATGTAGGAGGACGTGAGTCAGGCTCATCCCTCTGTACACCTCTGACAGGTTCTACACCAACGCGCTTTGACTTAAAACAGCTGCGCGCGCCTAAGCACCGCTGGGATGCACGCTCTCGTTCCAGCTGTGCGTTCTATGACCCGGCCACCTGACAGCAGTGCAACATGACGGTGTCAGACTGTGCTCGGACCACGCTCATTTTTATTCCCTACAATACCAAAACGCGTTTCTAGCTATACACGAATGAGTGAGAGGTTTATGATGACAGCTGTGTACTCGTCACTCACTGTGTTTTTTTTTTGTTTGTTTGTTTTGTTTTGTTTTTTCTTTTACATTTAGAGACAAGCTGCACCACGTCCTCGCTGGAAGTAAACATAAATATCTGTATGTGATCTTTGAAATATATTGTATAGAGCTTGGTTCGTGTGAAGCAGAACATAATTGAAATAGGATAGGGTACAGTCTTAATAAAGGATAACATCTACACTAGGCCTTGCAAGAAAACCCCAAGAAGAAACACAGTAACTGAAGCAATAATGGTATATATTGCAAAATATCGGTTTAAACACAAAGATGGATTTACAACCAATGCATTGAAACACTACAGATAATAACAGCATTCTTACCTGTATGTTTTGAACAACTCGTCGCTCTCTCTGAAGCCATTGTTGAGAAGCATATTAATGCCCTGGAGAGCCAGCTCCGCATCATCTAACTGATCATCTCTTTCATCGACCTGCTGTTGGTTCTGTTCGGGACCCGCCATTGCTGACAAAATCATTCACAGTGTGCTTGCAGATATAGGAATAAATAAATATCACAATCCCGTCTCCGCCGCTCTTGTCTTCAAAATAAACGCGTACAGTAAATCGGGAGGGAGGAAACAATAGTAAATGACTAGGCTACAGAAATTATACGCGCCTCGCCTTTATTTGCGCTTACAATCGCCTATTTCATCGCTAGTCAACATCAAGACTGCTCAGTTAGACTCACTGTCTGACAGTCGCATAGTAAATACCAATCCAAACGCGATGGGATATTTCTGCAGGCCTACCGTCTTTTGAGAATACCCCTTCCGCACGCTTCCCCCATGTTAATATGTCGCTACACACAGCGCTGCAGAGGTTTTTTTTTTTCAATAACAGTATCGTATGCGAATTGCCGTTACCATGCGATTAGCTGAAATTATTTGTAGCAGTTGAAAGCATCACGGACGAGCGCCTGATTTCCTTGGCATTTGACGTGTAACATCCTGTAGGTTGCAATAATAATTCGCCATACGTGTAACCGTATGTTCGGGAAATTCTCAAGGTGAAATACGAAAATGCCACCTTCCGAAGCCTCTGAGCGTTATTCCTAACCCACACTTAACGCTGATTTTCCTTGTTGACGATGTACAGTGGAGGACGGTACAGCTGCGAGAGACTGCGATAAACCCACACCCTCCAAGATGCACCAGCTGGCCAATGAGCGCGCTCTGCGCACCCGACAGGCGCAATATGCAGAAATAGCCGGGTTCAGCTGACCATAAACGATTTGCCGGCATCCCCTTGTCACATATCGCTGTTGTCTCTTGTAGCCTACATTCATTCATGATCGTGTGAATCATATTAGCAACACTAATTGAAAAAAGGGATATAGCTGATTGACTTCAAAGGAAATGAGTCCCGATGAGATTTAAACCTCAACCCACAGATTGTAATGTGCTCTGTTATACTATGCACTAAAACTTGTCTCAATAGGAACCATTTGATTCCATAGAAGAACCTTATTTAAATAAGTTTAAATAACTTTGTGTGGGAAATATGTCACGTATATGAAACGGTTCCATAAATAACTAAAAAGGGTCCCTCTATGGAATCAAGCCAATTAACCATTTCTTAACCCCCATTCCTAAGAATGAACAGTACTCTTACAAAGATTTTGATCAAGCATGCATGCACGCATGCACACACAACAACAACAACAACGTTTGCAAACATAAATGGCTTTGCTATAGTACAAAGCCAAAGCACTTTATCTGAAAAAATGTCAGTTTCTCTTGATACTCTGGCTTAGTGTTGGTTTCTGTGAAAAAGTGTCCTTTGAGGACAAGGTTAATTAAAATTTCCTTATTACATTTATTGTAATATTGTAGTTGTAGTATTGTAGTTGTAGTCTGGGCTCTTTGTGAGGCAGTTTTTCCACCTGGAAATCCAGTGGGCCCTGTCCAATGACGCAAACCATGACCAGAAGTGTTTTCATCAAAGTCAAGACACACACAGACAGATAAAGTGCAAGCACCTGCAAATTTCACCCCATGCTGGTAACATCCTGCCTAAGAGGGCACTGTATACTTTATACATCTCTGCTCGTAGAACTCTAAATCATAAATAAATCAGTGAAGAGTGCCTTTGGCCACCAGGAGGACTCCAGCTGTTCACCACCCCCAAATATCTCACTCAGAAAAGGATTTCATAAATATATAGTATATATACAAAGCTTTTATTACAGTGTGTTGAATGGATGGCATTTAAAGGTAAACCCCCCCCCCCCCCCATGATTGATTGATCACTCTCTTTCCCGCTCTCCCTCTCCCCCACCCTCGGCTATCGGCCAGCTGCCAGACTGTGTTTGTGTATGTTGTTGTTTTTATATGGTTCCAGACCAAACAAACAAACTGCAGACCACGGCAAATTGTTGACTACGATTCTTGCTACTGATGAGTGGTTTGCATCTTATGGTATAGCTTCTGCTGTATATTGCTGCTCTCTATGCCTTCTTTGAATGATTGACCGTGTTCTGTGGAGATTGTTTGTGTTGTCGCTGACTGATATTTTTGGGTTTTTCTTCACAGCTCTCACAACGTTTCTGTGATTAACTGCTGTTGTTTTCCTTGGTCAACCTTTTCATGGTCTGTTGCTCAGTATGGCAGTGGTTTCTTTCTTTTTCACATTACAAGTTGTTGTATCTCCAATGCTTGTGCAATTTCCCCTCTTTTGTAAGCTTAAAACTGGTCTTCATGGTGGTTTATCTTTTCTAACCAAAATTAAGGGCAAGACCCCAGGCTAAAACCAAGAGTAGACATTCAGAACTATTTACTTTTAACTAATCAATCCAACAGGTCACATCTGGACAACCAAAAACACGTCAGTCACATGTTCCAATGCTTTTGCTCACCTAAAAATTTGTCAGAAATTTGGATCTGTCATCTCTTTGACCTCAAACTCAATTGTATAACAATTGATCTTGTTGTTCCAATACTTTTGGACAGGACTGTATATCCAGATATACAGAGGTATTGGACAGAGGTGCAGAATCCCTAATGCAAATGAAACAGGAGGACATGTTAAGAGAAAAGGTTTTATTCATCATTTTGACAGTATTTACATGAGCTGGTATTTAATGGTATTAAACAAAGTGCACAGTTTTCTTGCTCCATAGACCCCAGTGAATCACTAACTAGAGACACATGTCCTCTCATATGAGAGGGGCTTGATCCACACAGTTATGAAGTGCGATAAAACGGGTAAAAATAAAATGGAAATTATAAAAATACATCTCATGTAACAACAGAATATATCCACTGTGAGGACGATTCATTTAAAAATAAATAAAAAAAGAGATGTTGAAATAACATTGTCTGACAGTTCTTTACATTGCGATGTCCATACAAACAGAGATACACGTTGTAATTGGGGTAGCCCTTAACTGAGATCCGTTTGACTGATTGCACATACAATAGTGGCGAGTCTTCCGTCGGCGGAGATGTGATCTCAGCTGGTGGGACACTCTCTGAGGTTCACAGGCCCGAACACTCGAGCGATTTTGTCGAAGGAAACGATGTTCCCGTTGATCTGCACGTTCTGCAGGCAGCCGACGAACGAGGCCTTCGGGAGATGAACAGGCCACGTGGAATCTGCGAGGAGAGGACAGAGATATGAAATGATATGATAAGCGCAGACTGAAGACACACCTTACCTGTTTTTTTGCTTGTGTATTAGGATCATACCTTTGCTAGTTTTGTTTGGCTAGGTAAGTGGTTTATTCATACATTTGCATCTTGCGGTATTACTACAAATAAAAAAAAAATCGATGATCAAATAGGCACTGGTCCTTATCTGTTGTGCAGGTAGCAGTCAAAATTGTACTTCCCTCTAGGGCAGGGGTCTGCAACTGATCGATTAAAGCAGTGGATTACACAGTTAACTCGCCTCACCTGGTTTCTTGGGTATGAATCAGTTGCTGGTATTAAGGCGAAAACAAAAACCAGCACACCCTGCAGCTCTCCAGGACCAGGGTTGCCGACCCCTGCTCTAGGGTCTTTCAGTGCACTTATCCCTGGTTATGGGTATGCACTTTGCACTTTGTTGTACATCGCTCTGGATAAGAGCGTCTGCCAAATACCAATAATGTAATGTAATGCAATGATGACTACCATGCGCATTTTTTCATCCACAATGAGAGAACTAGGCTTCAAACTAGATTTTGCCTGCATTCAATCACTGTAATTGTGACTCTAACAATTAAAAGCAATAATTCTTTTTTTTTTCTTTGTATAGCAAAGTTTGTCAAGTTCAGCAGTCACAAAGAGTAGAAGTGAAAGGCTTGCATTGTCTTGGAAGTCAAAGTTCAATTCTGACTAAAATCAGACTTTCCTAATGGAAGAGCAGTGTCATATTCCTCCAGCTGAATTCTAGAATTTTGCCCATCAACTCAGCTGGCTGTTTTCACTAATTAATTCTACCTCTTGACTGAATAATTATGGTAATGAGAAAATCCAGGCGATTGGAACAAAATACTGATGAGGACTTTCTGAACCCAGTTTTTTCAACTCAGCTCAAAACCCTATTAGCCAGTTGTTCCCAACCCTGTTCCTAGAGCTGTACCACCCTGTAGGTTTTCATTTCAATCCTAATTTGGCACACCTGATTCTACTAATTATCAGCAGAAGGAGATCTTCACCTGTAGAATGCAGTGTGCTTTTTTTTAGGGTTGGAGTGAAAACCTACAGGACGGTAAATCTCCAGGAACGGGGATGCGGACCACTTGTGTTTGTTTTGGGTCAAATTTACCAATTTTGAACTTTGAGTCAATGATGAATGACGTATTTTATAATCAATGACTAAGCCAGTGTAAATTTGGTTCTTGTTTTTGCCTGTATATTTTCTTTGAATAAAACATAAACATGAAAAAAATATTTAGAATAATCTACTGCAAAAAATGTTTAAAATGTTCAT
The DNA here is from genome assembly GCF_963514075.1 of Conger conger. Classification (NCBI taxonomy): domain Eukaryota; kingdom Metazoa; phylum Chordata; class Actinopteri; order Anguilliformes; family Congridae; genus Conger; species Conger conger. The sequence continues at coordinate 36,985,496 of NC_083768.1, read as the reverse complement.
ATTGTGATTTATCCCCTCATGCCTTCACTAAAGTGGATTTATATACACTCAGTAAGCACTTTTTAGGTAGACCTGTACAGTTTGTTGATGCAAATATTTAATCAGCCAATCATGTGGCAGCAACTAAATGCATACAAGCATGCAGGCCTGGTCAAGAGGTTCAACTGTTTTTAAGACCAAATGACTTAAAAAGAAGAAAAGTGATCTAAGTGACCATGGAATGATTGTTGGTGCCAGACAGGGTGGTTTGGCTATCCTTGAAACTGCTGATCTCCTGGGATTTTCATGCACAACAGTCTCTAGTTTCCAGAGAATGGTGTGAAAAACAAAAACATCCAGTGAGCAGCTGTTCTGCGGGCCAAAACACCTTGTGGGAGGTCAGAGGAGAAGGGCCAGACTGGTGAAAGTTGATGGGAAAGTGACAGTAATGCAATAAACTACACATTACAACAGCGGTATGCAGAAGAGCATCTCTGAACACACAATGTGTCAAACCTCTAAGTGGATAGGCTACAGCAGTAGAAGTCTAGAAAATAAGCGTAATAAATACCTAAAAAATTCTGATGCAGGTAAATGCCATCAATGAACCATATACTGCACATTGTTTATACTGTTTCGAATTAAGATAGAGATATTATATAAAATACTTAAATCGTGCATACATTGTATTTCCGTATTGCTTTAAAATCCCAATAATGTCCTGTTACCAGGTGTGAAATGTGTGTCACCTGGAATGCCGCCCACATAAAGTGGGTCTCGGGTCCTGGTGGAGACAGAGGAGGAAGGTCCCACTGTGTACCGGCCGTCTGTGTCCACATCCAGCTGGATTACGTTGTTCCGCTTGATAACTGCGAATAAAGAAGGTTTAAACAACACCATCACTCTATTATGTACAAACTCAGTGACTCTGGACACTTTGGAACTGAGGTATTGCATAAACAGGGAAAAGGAAGTGTCTGTCTTTCATAAACACACCTTAATCTTATCAGTTAATATTTGTTCTTAACGTTTGTCTAGACTATGTGAAATTGTGTACGTTACATTTGTTTTCACAAGCGTAGTTATCCATGCTACGAAATAAATAAATCACATGACTTGTCAAACTGTTTTGTGAAATAAAAGGTAATGCTAATCATTATTAATAAGGGTAGTTAAGGACAACATGCTCATTGAATCTAAGCCATCTTTGCTGCCAACTTTCCCAGAGCAAGTTAAGTATCTGTCAACTCTCAATCATTTGCAGAGCTAGTAGTGAGAGCCTCCATCTGTCTTTCCCCCAAAACAGACCTTCTGTTCGTCCAACTGTGAACTCGCTGAATGCATGTGTGTATCTATGTGCATGCGTGTGTGCGTGGGTGTGTGTTTGCGTATGTGTGTGTGTGGGTGGGTGTATACATGTGTGTGTACATATGAGTGTATGTGTGTGCGTGTGTTTACGTGTGTATGTACACATGTATTTGTGTGTGTGTGTGTGTGTGTGTGTATGTGTGTGTGTGTGTGCGTGTGTTTACATGTGTATGTACACGTGTATTTGTGTGTGTGTGGGTCTGTGTGTGTGTATATGTATGTGTGTGTGTGTGTGTGCATGTGTTTACATGTGTATGTACACGTGTATTTGCGTGTGTGTGTGTGTGTGTGTCTTACCTGCCACTCGGTGGAACATGCCATCACAGAGTGCTTTCTGGGGAGTCACAGACACGTTGAACTCTCCTGCTCCGTTGTCCACCTCCACAACCACCTGAAAGACACAATCCCACACCTACAGTCCAGCTCTGTGTCTTTTGAGATCATATTTAAGGTCAGAAGTTTGAAATCCTCATCTCAGAAGATGGTTCTCAAAGGAGGAGTATTTATGTTCTCACCAGATCATAAAGACTAGACACCTGGAGACATTAAAAACAGGGGATATGGTGTGCAAAATCTGTGAGCTCACCTGCCCTCTCCTCAGGAGCAGACTCAGGTGGTGTCCTCTGTTGCCCCCAACATGGAAAATAACTCCTGTTAGGGTTCTGGGACGAACCTCAAACACCAGCTCAAAGCTGACTCCCACAACAAAGTAGTCCTCTGCAAGCCAAAACAAATCACATATAGTTCAGCAAGCACCAGAGCCTCTCTGATCCTCCCTTATGACTTAGATAGTGGATGTTATGCTTAAAAATATTAAAAACCAATAACACTCTGCTGCACTCAAGTTATGATTCGGCAGATGAGAAGGTTACGTCACCTATGACAGCATAACCATTTCCTGAAAAATAGGCTCCGCCCACAGTGTGCCCGTCAAAGCAGGGTGCCGCCCCATGATTGGCTGCGGGCTCTGTCATTGGCTGGCTGTTCATCTTGAAATTACGAACACATCCAATTATGCTTTCCCCTGGGAGGTCCTTCCACTGAGAAGAAACACAAGAAACATTATCCAGTAATTGCCCTCATAATGCCAAATACAGTCAATTTCCAAATTAAGCATACTCTGAAAAGGCTTGGCTGTAGTGTGTGTAAGTGTCCATTTGTGTTTGTGTGCGGGTTTAAATTGATACCCCTGCTTGTCTGGCTGAAAACTCACCATTGTGCCTCAGAGGGGATGGCAGTAGCCTGTGATTTCAGAGCCGTGTGTGTGTGTGTGTGAGTTGATGCAGGTGCATGGTTACCTGCTGTTCCGTGCGCACCGATGCTGGGACACTGCCCAGGTAGACAGGCGACTGGAGGTCCAGTGAGACTCCCTCTTCAGGGGGCAGCTGGCCATCATGGGCCTGGAGGCCGTCCACCACCAGGCGAAACTTTCGCCTCTCCCAGCTGAACATCACCTGTTGAGGAAAGTATTAGCACTCCACACCTGTAACTAAGCAACACTGTGGAAAGACTCACCTGAACAAAAGTGGCTTTGTCATTTATATACAAACATATCTGTGGATCATTTACAGTCCCCAAATATCTACAGACAACAGTAATTATCTGAAAAACCATGAGGCCTTCCACAAAGCCAAATATAAATGTGAGTCATAATCAAGGCAAGTCATTTCTTCCCATCCAACAACTTTTTCCTTGCCATTCTTGCCAACTAGGCTTATTTTTATGGAGGCTTTAAGCTGGGATATGCTGTGGAAGAAATGAATGTTGCATTGTGTAAAATATGTTGTGAATTTGTATTGTGTAAAATGTTTTGCATTTATTTGTATTGTGTTAAATATTTTGCATTTATTTGTATTGTGTTAAATATTTTGTAAATGTATATTGTGTTAAATGTTATGTAGATGTATATAGTGTTTAATGTTTTCTATATCTGTATTGTGTTAAATGTTTTTAAAAATGCACTTTGATTTCAATTTGAATGGCTGGGCTGTGAAGCGTGTAGCTGCTTGAGCCGTACCGTATGCCACTTGCCATCGCTGTACTTCTCCCTGTTGAAGATGTGCCTCTTCCTCCCGATGGACAGTCGGATCCGGCCTTTGGACATGTACAGGACCAGGTGGGAGCCTTCCCGCCTGCCGGCCATGTAGAGCAGCAGGCCATCGGCCGACTCTGTCCTTACGTCCAGAGAGAAGTGAGGCCTGGAACACAAAAACACACGTGTCCGCGTTTCTGTCGCTTCTCACCTGCCATTTTGGTGCTAGATACAGTATGTGCAGCGTAGCAGAACTGCCAAACTTCATCATGTAACAAGCTAACATTCACACCCTTGGAAACAGCAATTCAGGATAAACACATTTCAAAAGGTTAGCTCAAAAGGTTAACGCAGAAGCTGCCCTAGTGTCTCAGTTTTTACTTGCAGTTTTTTTGGTTGTTTCTAGACTACCTTTCCACACTGCATGTACCAGAGCAACTCTCTCTGGACAGCCACCGTAGGCAAAATTCACCTTGTACACTAGTTCATGAAGAGGCAGGTGGTGTGACATCATCAACATGCGACAGGAGAGTGAGATGCGGGGGGGGGCTCACCTGCTACGCAGAGCCTGTGGAGTGATGTTGTAGGTCAGTGAGCTGAAAGGTCCTCCGAGCCGGTAACTGTGTGTTACCATAGAGGGCAGGCTGCACATAGCGAGGCTGTCATCACGAGCCTCTCCTTCCTGTTCAACACAGAGAAGAACGCATCACACACCGCATTCAGCCCCAAAGGCCATTGTGCCCAGGGTCTTCAGAGAAAAGATAACAGACACTCTAATTACTGAAGATCCCATGGCCCTTTTCAAAAGGTGGTGGAACCTAGCATCCCCACAAAGCTGGCCCTCCATTTCTGGCCACATAACCATCTCTACATCTGATTGGGTGTTTGCTTTCCCTTCCTATTTTGATTCCTCAGGTCATTACAACATACAAACATAAGAAGAACATAAGGCATGATTGTCAAATAGAATTGAGTTCTCAGTTTATCTATATTGTTAAATAAAGATTATGTAAATAGATTATATCTATTTTAGTGGCCTTTATATGTAGGTGACAGCATTGGACAAAGTGAGAATTTTTCCATATGAGTGTATGCCCCTGGGTGCAGGCAAACCTTTTATCAAGACTGGAGATTTGCCTCAGTGATATTCTTTACATATGTGCACTGTCTATGAAGAAGTTGTTCACAAAACCTGTTAGCACTACAACTAACAGAATAGCAGATGGTATTGGTATGCCTCCTCTGTGCAAGTGCAATTTCTGATGTATTTGATCATAATTTGTATTTCTTGTACAGATGCTTTGAAACATAATAAAGATTCTAATTTAGCATGCAAATGGTACAAACTGATACTGTATCTAAACAGATTGCCTCATAATGTTTCAAACCACACCTGGCTAGGTGCAAAGCCCTTTCACTTGTTTACGAAGGGTTTTCATTTAATTGCAGCTCTGTTTGATGGTTCAGTACGCAACGCCTGGTAGAGCAGCAGGCATTGCACTCTGGGGAGCATGACTACAAGGGATTCTGGGAGAATCCATCATCAGAAGAGGGGCAAGTCTGGGCATGTCAGAATGTCCCATAAGTTCACAGTAATATGGTGCAAAGGGGCAGGGCAGTGTTTAGATTTGTTACAACATGCCCACAAATTCAGTTCACATTCAGATAAAAGCCTGTAACAAACATCCTGATACATGACTTGGGTTTTCATACACTTTAACCTGCAACTAAACAACAGTGCTTTTACAGTAAATGAATAATATGTGTTTATCAGTATCTGGCCTGCAAAATGGAAGCACAGAGTTGAAATTTTCTTCAGGGAATTCTGTTGTTTTTTAAATTTGCTATGATAACCTCCATATGTGATTCTAACGCTGATCGTGCTGGAACAGGGTGCTACAGCAGGGTCTATTCTGTGTTTGCCTTTTAACCCGTGAGTAACATATCTGTAATTTTAAGGCTATTCCCCTGAACACATGAATCAAATAGACAATATTATTTCTAATATCAAGCCATTACGGACACAGGCACTACACTAAACATTTTATTTGGGGTGTGTGTCTCCATCAATGTTAGTAGCATTCCCTGGAAGAAGCCATTTAAGCCACATGGTGTCCAACTGGCTATTAATGTACACCCAGGAGACAAGATGAGGTGAATTGTGTAAGTGTTTTGTGTAACTGTGTAATCAACTGCTTTAAATAATCAATTCAGTTTGAGTTAACAATGAGACCAGGTGTAGGGTTGTGGAGCCCTTTCTTACTGCAGGCCGATTCTGAATTACACTGATTACAGCACATGTTTAGTTAATTATGGGATGGAATCTCCATTTCTTTCCATCCTGCGAGGTTAGCAGTATAGGTGTGATCAGTGTGGTTACTCATTTCACACAGGACTGAGAGAATGGTGCAGGTGAAGCATGCATGTTACATTGCAAATGTGCCTTAACTTAGCCACTACTTGCTCGGGCAGCTGACTCAATGTGTGTTGAATCTTGTGCATAATCTTCTGCTTCTTCACACTGGCATAGAAATGCACAAATTCATTTGGGTTTTTGATGCTTGCCAGTACATTGAGCCTTGGCTTTTATTCAGGGGAATGTTTGCGTTTCTCCCAAGATAATCGCAAAGGAACATTCTACAATGTTGCCTCTAGTATTTCAGTAATGTCCTTTTTGGCATTTGTCCTTATGGAGTATGGAGATACAAATTACCATGCACACCAGACACACAAGCAGTCATTGTGAGTATGAAGCTGAACACAATATATTTTTTGGGGAAATGGATGCAGTGTTTCAACTGGATCTACACTGTTCAAAGCAATGTGCTGTAGGCAGATGTGATTATGTGCTCTAGTTAGCTGTCTTCTGCTCTATTTTTATAACTGGAAAACACCCAATGGCAGTGCACTCTTGCTATAAAGAAACATAAATAATGACCAAAATGAAACATGGTGTTAAGAATTAAATGAACCACAAGTGCAAAATGGAGATCTGCATGTTAAATGGGAGGGATCGTGGGGTGTGGTTTGGGAGCTGATCCAAAGGGCATATGTTGCTATGCTCTTGGAGTACATTGGAGTATACAGGTTTGATCATTTCCTTACATGTACCAGACAAAGGGTAGAAATTCATGATATAACGTGGAAAAGTTACGATGATTTTCTATCAGGCCAATGGTTAAATGAAGTACAACAATAATGAACCATTGCCATTGTGTTTGCTGTTTGAATGACAAGATTAATTTGCTTAATTTATGAACAGCAACTATGGAAAATGTTAAATAAACATCAAAGTACTGTATTAGAATGTTTGTCCATTGGCTGTTTGTTCTATTTACAGACAATGGACAAACATTTGTTTGTATGACTATTTATTGAAATAGAGAACACACAGGCCATTTTGAATACGGAATGTTGACTCAGTTGGCTGAATAAGTCCATGGTCTGAAAGATGGAATGGTTATAACAGGGAACCTGTTGTGTTTATTTATGTCAGAAGCTAATGCTCAAAAAGTACAATTCATCCCACAGTTGGATATTTCCTGTTCATATGCCTTTTCAGGCACAACCTGCAATCAGCCGACAGCAGCAACCAACACAAACAACAGCAGCACTTTTACAGGGGACATGCTTATAAATACATAAATAGTAAATCGTATTCGTGTTTTAAAAAAGAAAATAATAAAGCTTTATAAAACTGACGAATGCAAAGGGAAAATGTCCACTTTTCAAGGCACAGAAAATCCTTTTCTCCTCTTCAAACCTGAAAGGAGAGCAGCATAGAACCATCACATTCACATCGCAACTAACTACCGTCAACCCAAAAGCAATGAGCAGCTGAAAAGTCCCAGACTTATCTTAACACAGACCCACTCTGTAACCCACTCTCCAACTGGAAAAGCACCAAGAAGATCAATAATGCCATTTTCTGTCAGAAAAAGGTCTGGCATAACTGAAAAGACATACTAGTGTATCTCACAGAATACTGTACTGTGCAAAAGTCGTAGGCACCCTGGGCTATTTAAAATGGAAATGTGGTAGACATTTTTATATTAATTTAATTGCTGTGTGTCAGTATAAGAAAATGGCAAATTTGAGAGTTCCAAACATTAATTTTCCAAAAAGATGAATGTTAGTGTGAACATTTTGCATTTCATTAAATAAAGCAACAGATTAAATAACAGACTACTTTTCAGATACAAATTTGATCAAGGCTGTCTGGAATTACCTGGATAGCCAGAAGCAAGTGAGATAGCCAATGTCTGCAGAAGAACTGAGGCAATGTCGGGGACAACCTACTTTCTTATAAAACTACATTTGATTTTGTTTTTAAGTATTCACTGCACTTTATAGTAAATATTTCAATATTTAAAACGGCTCATTTTATAATGTTTTGAAAGCATCTTTGATTTAGGGATTAACTTCCATTTCTGTAAAGGTACAGTTCCTTTACAGAAATGGAAGATAATGTGTATATTAGAACACTTCACAGTATATTGGCAAATGCCTAAGCTTTACCACTTTATTTCATTATTAGTATTGCACCATTGTTACACTTCTGTGAAGCACATTATCAGTACATTTATCCATACCTGTATTTTCCAAAATGTCACATATTGACAATATAATATCATGTAATGTATTCAATTTCTATAAATGTAAGCAGAAATACACAAGAATGTTTTTTTTCTATTCAGACTGGTTAATGAGTGCACAAGCCACAATCCTGTAACATGAAATGCCACTCTTTCAACTGACTTTGCAGACTGATTGGTCAGCCTCACTGATTGTGTTGCCGGGCGGAAGTGACACCCACCATCCTGGATTTGCTGCGGTTGCGTTTGTCCATCATCAGTTGAGGGGGTGGGTCTGTGCTGCAGACATCAAGCAGGACTTTCCCACTGGAGGTGAACCCACTCAGGTCCTCTGGCTTATACAAAGCACCGGGCCTGAGACGAAGACAAACAGGAAACAAAGCATGTCAGAACCCTTAGTCCTGCACCATATAATGATCACAACTGTGAAGACAAAACCAAAAGTGATATATATGCTCATAAAAAAACAACCCTGGACAGATGAACATGCAAAGAATCTTCTGGAGGTAGGGAAAACCTGATATTATGCCCTGTGCAGTGGCATTTGGTCCAAACAGGACTTTATAATTAAAAGCGGTTGAGTGTTTAACTACTGGACACAGAGAGGTAGTGGAAATACATTTTCAAAACACAGGAAGGGGATACTGACCTCTTCATGTAAAGGTTGCTGAGGCAGCCCTTGAAGGTGTCTTTCCCCAGGAAGATGTCCTCTCCATTAGCGGCCACAGGGGAGGAAGAACTCTGCAGTTTTCCCTCATCTTCCTCGTCAATCAACAGCACAAACCTGAGATGGGTGATGGTAAGAGGAGAGGTTAGCCTTTAAGAAGTCTTTTTTTTTTCTCCAATGTTCAAAGTTGGTGTTCTTAGAAAATTGCTTTCAAATACAAATAGTGATAGTCACATTCCCAATAGAAAGTTCTAATCACATTTGTGTGCTCTTACACGTTAAAGGGTTAAAAGAGTGCCCATGGGGTAATTTGTTTGGTTTATGGACATGTGAGGAAACTTAACAATGGACAGTGTGTTTCTTTCCACGTTTTATTCATGTTATTATTTTAATTTACACAATAAGTATAATATTACATTTATATTCAAAGCTGACAATAATGAACATATCTCCTTCCTTTTACCTTGACCCTTTTTTGGTAGCCGTCAAATAGTGCCATTCGCCGTCTTTGTATGTTTTATTTGACTTCCACACTTGGCCATTGAATATGAATGAAACAAAGCCATCAACCATGGTCAGCTCCATCCCAGTGGCCTATTGGAGAAGAAAGCATGAGTCAGAGGGTTCCATTCAAAGCAGTTACATTGTGTGCAATTCAAAAGCTTCATTTAAATAGTTGGGTCAAATATTGATCACACGAAAGGCCCTGCTTTCATGATCTAACCATTCAGTAAAGTGTTGCCTTCTGCTGCTCTTCAGAGAGAAAGACACATTTGTCAAAGCCAGGCCTGGACTTCCTGACTTGCTGGAGAATGCTTACCGCTTGGGTGTTTCTGAAGAGGAGGCCATTGCTCTCAGTGCTCTTGAAGCCCAAGGAGACGTACACATCACTGGACAGTGTGAAGCCCTTGGGGGCTCTAGAAAGCGAGCTTCCCAGGCTGAACTCAGCTTTCCGAGAGCCCTGAGATCAAAGTTCGAAGACAAAGAGGATTATTGTAAATTGTAGAATTACAGACTCGGTAATGCTGGAATGCAGGTTTACTGAGAGGAGAGTGATCACCTAATCCCACCCGGTGCACTTATCAATGAGAGCACCTTTAACACTGAAATACCGTTCGACACTGTCTGCATTGCAAGAGGCCTTGAACGACTGAAATTTGCAGAAGGGTCTGGAAGGTTAAGGCTCACCAGGTAGTCCGCTGGACATCCTTTGCCCATGCCAACTCGCTCCTTAACGTCGCCGTGGCTGCCACCTGTTTTGATGTTCCTCACACATCCCTTCAGTGATGGGGTGGTAATGCTGTCTCTGAATAAGCACACAGACATTGCACACAGACAATGAAAATCACCTCTGTCACACCCAGAAGTCAGCTCCATGATAATACCATGTAAAAAGTAGTGGAGGAAGTAAGAAAAATGGGTCCTGATGCACTGCATACACAGTGATTGCATTCAACTTCACAAAACATTACGGTGTTTAGTTGACACACTCATCTGAAGTGCCTTAAAAATATGACATTTAATCTGTCTATACAGCTGGATGTTTTTTTATGAATTAGTTCAGGTTATCTACCTTATTCAAAGACAGTGTCCCAACTGAAAATTAGGCCTGCAACCTTTGAGTAACGAGCCCAATTCCCTAACCATTCCCCTACGCTGCTGTTATTTTTGAAAGACGTCTAGGCAGATAGCATGCCGTCTTCTACACTGTAGCAATGGGTCAACAAGGATGGGTCGAAATGCAACTTAATTTGGCATTTATTTCAGAGAGCCAACCATAGGTGGAATGTCCAGGTGTCAGACAGTCAAAGTCTTGTCATGAGTTTCTCCCACCCATGAAGTCAGCCAGCTGATTTCAATACCTCCTGGCTGAATAATCTTGCTAATTAGCAAATGCAGGTAATTGAAATCAAATACTGAGGACAGATTTTTCCCTTCTGAACCTGGATTCTTTGACAATGAATGTATGCACTATAGCTATTGTTTTGTGCACTAAAATGGCTACTGTACCTTTCTCTCAACGGTAGCGGTAAGCCTCCAATGTAATAGCCCTCGAATGTTCCTGGGGTGATAGGTGCTGAGATGGCAGTCTTGCTTCCCAAACGAACCAGGAAAGTGGTTTTCCTGAGGATCACCTGAATCTCCTGGTGAGTCTTCTGCAGGGGCACACAGGAACAGAGAAAAACACTTTATTCAGTCGTTTCTATTCGACCCATGGCTTTCTGTAGTGATGGCCCTGTTTTTGCTTAGGGATGATGTCATCAAATAGCTCTCTTACCAGAGGAAATAGCTTATTGGCACTCTTCTTCTCTTCCAACATCTTTTCACCCTCTCTCCCCCGAAATACAATGTACCCTCCTTCCACAGTGACAATGTAATAGGAGTCCTGTATAAAAGGCAAAAAAAGCAACTCAGCACAATGTAACAATATCAGCAATATTTGTGATAGAAGGCATCAGCACACACACGTAAATAAAACTTGTGCAAGACGTACCTCATTTCCAATGTACATAAGGATTGCGTTTTCTGATCGGGTATAAAGAACCTGCGAAAGTATGAGCACACCCCACTGTTTCGGAAAAGCCAGCTTGCCGTATCCGGTGCCTTGAAAGTACATGTCTACTTCAGAGGGGATGTACCTAAGGGAAAGAAGAGGCTCACAGTTAACTGACTTCATCAACAAGCAACTCCAAAGGTTCTGCATAACTTCGTATGGGTCTGTTAGCACTGTACCTCTTGCAAGGCACCTCTGGGTTTACGTTGACAGCTTCTTTGAAGTTGTACAGGCTGATGAATTTCTCATTGAAGGTGGACATTTCAATGCATCCTTTATATTTGGTGTACCTCAATGATTGCGGAGGCTGTTTGAAGAAATAACGTAATTATGAACGTCAAACAAATTAGTTTTTTGTTCTATACTATAGGATCTACACGAAAATGAAACATTAAAAGGCTATTAAGAAACATTACTATTATGAAATATTATTTATGCAAAATATGTTGTTCTGCTCACAGAATCAAACATGTGCTTACAGTGAAAGTGTCAGGGTATCCGCCAACATAAAAGACTACATCTTCAGGATCCAGGTTGAGCAGGTTCTGGGTGAAGTCTCCCTGGTTGGTGTAGGTTACGGCCGGTAAGGGATTATTGGATGTGAACAACTGTGTCAGGACGATTTCGGCGTCCTCATAGATTCTGAGAGAACAAGACAAAGGAGAGATGTGGTTAGTGCTGGTTTCGAACTGGAGGCCAACTGCCGCCAGTGTGTGAGGAAGACTGTCGGTGCGGAATACCTTCTGAAGTCCACCTTGTCGAAGTAGGATTGTTCAGACGGGGACATATTGATGCTGCTTGTCTTGACCTTGTATTCCTTGCCGTTGAGCTTGTAGATGCAGAAGAGCTCATTGTTTTCCAGGACCATGCCTATGTAGTCTGAGGATGCCTACGGGCATAGACAAGGCAGCCAGTCAGCTCACTTACATTTTTACCCATTAATGTTACTGGCACTATCTATTCTGATCTATGGGTATCACCATCACCATATTATATATGGCTCAGTAAGGAACAACAGAATCAATGATAAAGACAAATAAGAAGTTAATAAATACATTTATGCACTGAGCATGTGTAAATTATCCATGTGTTCAAACATATGAAACATATTTGTGCTAAGTTCTAGCGCATACCCTCCTGTTATGTGCAATGGCACCACATCAAACAGCCCATTTCCCTGTATCACTGGCCCGTACAGCATGTCCGCTTTGATAAAGGAGTGTTAGCGATGGTACTCACGTCTCTCTTTCCGAGGTAAAGCACGAACAGGTTGTCGGAGGTCTGTCTGCGAGAGCGGGACCCGTCCCCTCTGCTTTCAGTCTCGGGCCGCTGCAGAGACAGGCTGAGGGTGGTGTAGGCCTTCAGGTCATCCAGGTCCTTCGGGGCACGCAACTCCACGTGTCCGTCGCCAGCAAATTTCATAGGGACCACGACCTGGGAACACAGGCCAGGCAGGCAGCCAGTTAGCACCGTCCCCACAGAGACATGGAGCTCCAGAAGACAAGAAATAAGACCCATAGAACCAGTTTGATTGACGAGCAAAGACGCTTCACCTGGACGTTGCCACCCACAACAAACACTTTGTCAAGAGTTTTTTTTTGAACAATAAATCAGTTTACTGACCTTCGATACAACACTTGCAAAGGACTAAATGGTCATGACTGAATACACAGAAGAGTGCTTGACTGATTATTTCAGAGAACAGGCCTGTCAGCCCATTAACTCTTTGATGAGTTTACTTTTTACTCAGTGTTCGAGAACTTGATTGCTTTGTTACATCAGCATTCGATTGTCCATTAAAGAGCATTCTAATCACATATTTGAATGTATATGTATATGAGAATGAGAAACAGGAATGAAAAGAGATAGTTTCGGGGGGAAGGAGGAGGGGTGTGGGGCGCACCCTGTTGGCAGCATCCCGGGCCAGCTCAATCAGCTCCTTGATCCTCTTGATATTTTCGGACACGTTGCCTGTGGGGGTTAACTGGGCGCTCAGATCGTCGATTTTGCGGATCTTATCCAGGAGGTTTGGGATAGTGTTTGTGAGGTTTTTCACTATATAAAACAAAATTACTGAATGTTAGATTTTGCTCTGAGAAGAAGTACTTTAATAGTGAATATTAATAAAAAACGAACATACTCTGTGAAATATATACTGCATATATTACCCAACATGTACATTTCAAGTGTAAAAAAATAAGTCTAATAAATACCTAATAAAGTGCTAAGTGAGTGTATATACACGGAAAACAATGACAGTAATGAAGAGTTTTTATGCACACAATACGATACTGCAATATTATACAGTTAATATATTACACCAACACTAGCATCCAAACATACATTATATTTTGAGTTTCATATTTGACCATAAATTGACAATTTTTCCATTGGTGTAGGCATGTAGGGAAATGCTGTAGTTAACAAGTAAACATAGTGCTGCTGGATTTCCTAATCTGGAACTGGGATACATGGAATGCTACAGGTTTTTGGGTGCTTACCTGATTTATCGACTTCGTTCAGGACATTGTCCAGGTTAGGATCTGTGGGGAGGACATTTATCTTTTTCAGCTCGTCCTTAATGTCGTTGATTCGGTTCATCGCGTCCTCAGCGGTGTCGTTAGCGTTAGCCGCCGTCCTCTTGGCTGCGTCTATGATGGCAGCGACATCATCTGGAAACAAGAAGGGTGAAGGTTGAGGTTCAGATGAAAGAGCAGACCAAGGGGATATTTCACCAAGCAGGATTACTGAGTTAGCTGGATAATTGCGCAGAGTAAAACCATTATTTCAGTCCATGTTTGAGTTTTAGGAGGGTTCTGGGCTTTACTTAGTGCAGTTATCCAGCCGACTCAGTCATCCTTCTTTGTGAGACAGGGCCGGGAAGTATGTAGAAAGGGCTCATCTGAATCACTCATTCTCCCGCTCCCTCAATATCTCACTCCTCTCTTGTCTCTCGCACTCCTTCACTCTCTCATTTGTATTCCCTCTCACTGCCCTCTCTCCATAACCAGCAGTTTGTATAGCGTCCTCATTTCCTTATTCCCTAACCTATTCTGGAGCTACTCCCGAACCTCTTCTCTCTCTCTGTCACTCGTCCACACTCCCTCTGTCTCTCAGAGGCTTTCTCTGTCTCTGTGCTCTGTGTGTCTGAAGCAGCAGCCCTGTTGAGATGGTCAGTGCTAACGACGCACCTCTCTTGATCCTGTCCAGCTCAGCTTGGGCCGTGAGGAGGTCATTCTTCAGGTCGTCCTTCTTCTTCTCTGCCTTTCTCAAACGCTTCAGTTGGTCCTCCAGCACTTCTTTGGCTTCTGTGAAACAGACCACTGGTGAGAGGCCACATTCCCTAATGTCTATGCCACACATTCCAAAGACAACTGAATGTAATGACCAACTTGACCCACCAATACTGGCAGTGATGCTATGACAGCCATTAAAAATTCAGGACCATACGACATATGGTGTTAGCAGTGTACAGTACTGTGTAAAAGTCGTAGGCACCTGTATAACATTCTGTACAGATAAGATTCTTTCAAAAATAATGCAATGAAAGATCTTAAATAAACGTACAATACATTTTACATTACATTTGAGTAATTTGGCAGAATAGTTAAAAACTGACCACCCTTCGGCGTTAAAACTGCATCACTTCTCTGAGATAGCCAACACTGTCCTACAGTTCCATAAGACAATCAGCAGAGAGGTTGTTCCAAGCATGTTGGAGAACTTTCCACAGTTCTTCTGCAGACTTTGCTTGGATCCTTGCTTCTGATCTCAGACAGCCTTGATCAAGTTTTTGTGTAAAAAGTAGGCAATTGTTTACAGTAATATGATAGTAATATTTTTTTCATGAAATACAAAAATGTATCTGTAAAATTAAATATTTTGGAAAATCAATAGTTGGAAATGTCAAATGTATATATACATAAGTCTAGGGTGCCCATAATAAAGTCTAGGGTGCCTAAGACTTCTGCACAGTACAGTTCAACTGTATGTGAAAAAGCCTACTTTCAAGGTCATTCTTTGTATCCTCCGCATCTCTCAGCAATGCATCCCCATTATCCTTCAGGTCCTTGGCTTTCTTTGTCAGATCCTGCTGTTGCACGTCCTAATTAAAAACAATACAAATAAAAGCATGGGAATACAGAATACCACATGTAAAACTGCCAAAATAACAGAAAATTCATAAGCTTTCATATTATTATGCTCCATAATAATGGCCTTTATGGTAACAGGCACTTTTCTAGATGCAGCAGAATTCAATGGAACTGGATACTTGTTTCCATGACAATGAAGAGGCCAGATTAGCACACAGCCATCGTCTCATTAAAACTGAGCCAGGTGAGCTCTTGTGTGTGTCTGCTGGAGACGGAACCCCAGAGCTTCTATTGCGGAAAGGGAACTCCCTGATCAAGGCTATTTCTGAAAGTGGCGGTCGAGGCGGGTTGACGTACTTTCAGGGCTTTGTCCGCCGCCCTCTTGGCCTCTTTGGCGGCCTCCTCGGCTGCTTTGATGGCCTCGGTGATGTTCTTGTAGGCCTCGATCGCGTCCACGGCGCAGCGCACGTCTGAGCTGTCGCTGGCGTTCCTCACAGCACTGCGGATGCACAAAATAACATTAGCGGGATTTTAGCGGGAGTAGCCTATCCCAACTTCTCCAACTTCCCCACTACCCCCTTCTGAGAAGACCATGTGTGAAAAATTTAGTATGCAAGTAAATACGATATTAAAAGGTAGGTGTGCACAATTCCTAGGATGAAAGGCTATAGTGTAACTACATACAATGCAATGATGTAGGTTTGTGTTTCGTTTGGAAAAGAGACAGACCAAGCAAATGGCAATACAGAATCCCAATGCTTCAATAAAACACACGCGATTACAGAGTAGCTGAAGGACAAACAAGCTGGTAAGTGCGATTTATGGAAGGTGTCAAAGCCTTAAGTGCTGCATGTTATCTGAGAATCAGCCAATCTGAATATGCCTACTCTTGCAGCTCCTTAGCCAGCTGGTCGAGGGTCTCGGCGTGCTTCTCTGCTTTCTTCACGATGTCTTCCTTGGCCGCCGCCTTGGCAATGTCATTGACTTTTTTGGTGAGGGGGTTTTTGGCGCCGTCCAGCTCTGCAGCCAATTCCTCGTATTCCTGTTTGAAGAAAAACAAAACACAAAAGACCCTTCTGTTGTCATAGCATGCAGGAGAAACCGCAAGTCTGCTGGTGATGACGTTTCATGGACTGCCCCCACTGATTACCATCTGAGCAAGTTAATACTTGACTCCTTTTCATTTCTGAGAAGCAAAACAACCACAGCTGCAGAATATCCCAGTGAATCACCATTTCCACTGCTCAGCATAGTAATTAAACCAACCCTGCTGGTTACTCTGGATATTTTTTAGTTATTTGTTTGGCAGGTGGCTTTATCCAGTGTGGTTTAAAAGGCTTACATTGGGGATTAACTGGCCACAAGTTCATTTTAATAGCTATTACACCAGACCTCTGCAAACCACCCAGCGAACCATAATGTTTGTTGTCCGTACCTGTACACAAAAAAAAATGTTTTGCTTTTTATAAAGCATTCTCAGAGTAAACCAGTACGATTTTTGTTTTCTTGGAGTGGGGGGCAGCACAGTCCCACATCGTGCTTACCTTTTTGCTGTCGCTCAGCATGTCGAGAAGGTCTTTAACGCCTTTAAGTTGGTCTTTGGCCATTCTGATTTGGTCAAGAACCTTATCTCGTTCTTTCTCCAGCTCCTTTTTCTTTTTCTGGTGATTAGAAAATAATAATTTACCAATAATTTACCATTTCCCTGCAATACTACATCACAAAACAAAACTGAGGCTGGTCACAGAATATATTGCAATACTGTAAATACATTATATTCACAGCAATGGATTTAAAATATGAAAATGACGACAATGTTATCCGCGTATTATGTACTATTACATAGCAATATCTTGATAATATATTTTATTTCAATGAAACTGTCAGGAACACCAGTGAGTAAACATGAAGTTCTACACAAACCAAAAGATGTGACACTTGTTGTTATTTGGCCTTACCAGTAGGTCCTCCAGAGTTTTGGCATTGGCTCCGTTCTGCTGGTTGGCTTTCTTCACAGTGTCATCGGCCTCTTTCAGCGCCTCCTCCAGGTCTTTGAGCTTGGCTTCGTGCTCCGTCAGCAACCCTCCGATACGTCTGGCAGCTTCCTTGTTCAGCTCCTGTTGCTTGGTCACATCATTCTTGACATGGTCCAGCACTAAAACATAAGTGAATATGCGTTATACACTCAGAGAGCACTTTATTAGGTATTTATTCAACTTATTTTGTAGACTTATTGGTCTTCTGCTGCTGTAGCCTATCCACTTTGAGGTTTGATGCGTTGTGTGTTCAGAGATGCTCTTCTGCATACCACTGTTGTAATGCGTGAATATTTGTGTTACTGTCACCTTCCTGTCAGCTTTGACCAGTTTGTCCCTTCTCCTCTGACCTCTCTCATTAACAACGTATTTCTGCCCACAGAACTGCTGCTGACTGGATGTTTTCTCACACCATTCTCTGCAAACTCTGGAGACTGTTGTGCGAGAAAATCCCAGGAGATCAGCAGTTTCTGAGATATTCAAACAACCCTGCCTGGCACCAACAATCATTCCATGGTCAGAGTCCATTCTGACATTTGGTCTGAACAACAGCTGGACCTCTTGACCACGTCAGTATGCTTTTATGCATTTAGTTGCTGCGACATGATTGGCTGATTAAATATTTGCATTAACAAGCTGATGTACAGGTCTACCTATTAAATTGCTCACTGAGTGCATACACAAGGCAGCTTCTCACCCACCGTACACTGAAACAGATTTGGGATTGTTTGCAGGAAAACGTCCTGTGTACATACTCAAGACTATTCAATTTAGAAATCCATTCAGTTAAACTCCAATAGCATGTTAAATGACAGATTTTTCTTTGGTTGAGATTAGCGAATGTTAGCCAGAAGGGAAGTGAGTTTGTGAGAGAAGCAAGGTGTGTGAGGGACAAGCAGAGACTTGCTCCAGGGGGTGGGGGGATGAACCTACGCTTTTTGGCCTCCTCTCTCTCCTTCTCGGCCGCCGTCTTGGGGCTGTTGAAGTCTCTGTCCTTCATTTCCTTCACCATGCGCTCCGCCTCGCTCAGGATCTTGGCCAGGTCGTCTGTGGGCAGGCTGCCGCCACCACTAGTTAAATTTTTCAACTCCTTCAGCAGATCTGTGGACAAATGCGGGGTCAAGGTCAGAGCTGCTCTCCTCAAACAGACGACCGAGGTTAGAGCGGCCATTTTTAAATACATGATTTATAAAGAAAAGGTTTTGGTGAGAGCTACTGCTTATAAAGACGGTCGAAGATTGCGGTTTGTAAAGGTAGTCATGGTCAGAATGTAAGAGACAAGGTTATGGTTGGCTTTGCTTTTTCTTTTTAAGTCAGGAGGTGAGACCACAATGAGAGAGAAAGAGACAGAAAGACAGAAAATCACCGCAATCCATGACGACTCAAGCAAGTGAATGTGTTGTGTAGCTGCAGGAAGAAGTTAACCCACTTAACCCCATGAATCCCACCCGGGCCAATTATCCCCTTGAACAAAGTACTCAATCTCAATAACACAAAACACACTCCAGCTATACAGGTAAGCTACTGAATGCGAAAACTGAATAATGCAAATTGTACAGGAGAGCAGTGTAACATATTATATGTATCTCATGTTTGCATGTGAGATACTGTATGTGAGATACTGTCTGTCCGAGTGTGTGCCTTACCCTTGATTTTGTTGAAAATGCTCTGCGCTCCAGCGGCAAGGTCTGCTGCTCGGTCGTGCGTCTTCTCCGCAGTGTCGACTGCTTTCTGAGCCTTTTCAGAGTTCTCACTAGCCTGGACAAAAAAGGAGAGGATCCGAGGTGAGAGCGGCCATTTTCACAATGATCCAACAAAAGCGAATGGACTGTCCTTAAGAGTAATGAAAGTTTTTAAAGAAATTTGAGTTCAAGGCCAGCTAGCAAAGGTAAGTTGGGGGTGCTCTGGTACCTTCTTCTTGATCAGTCCGATGTCCTCGCTCAGATTTTTGGCATCATCTTCCAGCTGTTTGACCTTTGGTAGCTGGCTTGCGATGTTTGCTCCGTATATGTCAACTAGAGTCTGAAAAGAGAAAGGAACCTGTTTCAAAACTCAATCTCTCACAGATGGGCTACACAGCTGTTTATGTGGTACATACCTGCTTCCTGTGTTACACATCTTACTTCCTGTTACACATCTGTGTTACACATCCGTGTTATACATATAATTCATGTTACATAGCTACTTCCTGTGTAACATCTAATTCCTGTTACACATCTGCTTCCTGTGTTATATACCTTATAGATGGAAACCAGCACATTGTGTAACCCTGCCTAAAACTTTCAGGTGCCTCACACTATCGTGATACTTTTAGAACATGCCTGGTTCAGGTTGAGGAGGAGAGAACAGAGGCCACTCTACCTTGGCAGCAGTGATGGCGTCCTCCAGCTTCTTCAGACGCTCCTGGACGGCCGAGCTGGCGTTGGCGTTGTCCAGCTGGGACTTGAGCTTGCTGAGCATGTCGTCCAAGCTCTCCAAGTCCTTCAGCAGGGTCTCCACACAGCTGTCGCACTCTAAGAGCCAGAGCAATGTCAATACACACTGGACCCTCCAGCAAGGGATTTAACTTAACATTATTCCTGAACATACAGTATCTAGCTGCATAAGTGGGTTGTATGTAAGCATTTGCATAAGTTGCTCTGAAAGTGTGTCTGGTAAATGCCTGTAATTAAATACTTTTTAACTAGCTTTCCATAAAGAGGTGCTATGGATTCTTATTTAACAGTTCACAATTGATTATAGGTGAGTAGTTGTGGGGTTTTAAATGTATCACCTCATCCAGGACTTAACTCACCTTGGCACTGCTCTTCTGTGGTGTCCTTAGGCTCGAGAGTGTTCTTGCACACTGCAATGAGAACACACACACATATTACTCACATGAATACAAACACCATGACATGGCAAGGCTGAGCACAGCTTTTCACAATAACATCCTGCAGTGTTAACAACTTAACAGCAACCGAAACTAGCGAGAGAGTGAACATCGTCGTATCCTGGGATGGGCAAAATATATTGGCGTCGCTAATGCACAATAAATATTTCCACTCGGCATGAAATGTTGTTACTGAGGGTAAATGGTTGTCAGTGAGGGTGACATGTTGCCGCTGTGGGTGAAATGTTGTTAGTGAGTGCAAAATGTTGGTACAAATGTGTGAAATGTTGTCAGTGAGGTAGAAATGTTGTCAGCGAGAGTAAATTTGTGTTTTGTACTCACCCCCTGTCTTAGAGTCGCAGTTTCCGCCGTTACCATTGCAGTTGCAGGGTTTGCAGCTCCCACTGAGAGCCATAGGGTCACCATAGTAACCAGAGGCACACCTGGCAGACACGAGGAAGTGACAGGTTAAGAGTCATCAAAATCAAATAAACAAAAAAAAACGTCCCAAAACATGTAACCATGTTCACCCATGCCGTCCATCTATAATCATCCTTTTAATTTCAAAATTCACCACATTTGTTACCATACACCAACATAAAGGATCAGTAAGCAGTTCAATGATTCCATTTACAAGAGCTCAAATTTGAAGCTTATCGCATATTTGGTTAGTTACCTGAAACCTTTTTGGCTCTTTTTAAAAAACCCAGCACTGTAGAGCAGAACACACCCACCTTTCACATCTGGGTCCTGTATATCCCTGCTTACAGACGCATGTAAATCCTCCAGCAACCTTCTTACAGCTAGTGGCAAAGCTGGGGGGACAAAACAAGCACTTTTTGAACATTTTTGAAGCACTTGAGACACTGTAAATTCAATTCAAGCCAAATTTATGCTGAGCTAAATTGAACAGGATGAACTGGAAGTCCTGCCCCTTGCTGACGCACTGACCTATTGACCTCCACGTTGAAGGGACAGGGGCAGACCTGGCAGGTCTCGTAGGCGGGGTTGCCGTAGTAACCTTCCTTGCACTGCTCACATCGTTCTCCAGCAGTGTTGTTCTGGCAGTTCTATGGGATGAAAACAGAACACAGGACATGATTACAGGCTCTCCAAAAAATATCCCCATATCCTTCTCCCCACCACTGACCAGGTGGGTTACAGCCATTACCAAGGCAGAGAGACACATTGGTGGTGCCTGAGGTACAGTAAGTACCCCCTCCCCATTCACAATGAGACAATTTAAAAGGGCAATCCATAATTTGACCCAAATGTATCAAATGAATCAGTCAGTTGTTGAAAACAGGTCTTTTAAGGGGGTGTGAATAATGTAAAGACAGGGCTACTCAACTCCAAGTCCTGTCTGCAGGTATTTGCACCAATCACACACCACACCACCAGAGTTCACAAATAAGCTTACTTCCTCGACCAATGGAATAAAATAAGAGTGAAATCAGGTGGTGTAGCGCATGATTGGAGCTGAATGTACCCATTCCGTGTGCCCTGTGGATTTCACAGCTCCAGTGGAGTGCAGTGGAGACTAAGGCAGATGAACTGCTATTGATAACAGCAGTGCTGAGGGGTTAAAGCACTCAACAGCTACAACCGCACCAATGGGATACAGTCACGTGTAACCGACCCCCGCCCGACACTCTAGGCAACTCAATATGATATTTATCTTGAAGATCAAATATCCAAATGCAACACTCCCATGATGAACATTCCACTCCATTCACATGCAGTTCCCCACAGAGTGTGCTCTATGGTTGACTAACCCCCCAATCCCGCCGACCCCCCCACACAGAAATAGCTGCTGGAGAGAGGTCTAGACACTGATTCAGGCTATTGGCTCACAGAACAGTGCCAATTCAGTATACATCTCAAACTAGTCCAGTACTACTGTATGTCTATATAAAATGTGTTTTCATTTTTCTTACTAAATTATATATGCATTCATGCTTGGATATTTGCACCGTTATATGTGGGTGTGTGTGTATGAGTGTGTGTATGTGTATGTGTATGTGGTAGCTGTGTATATGAGTATATGAGTGTATGTGTATATGAGTGTGTGTCTGTGTGTGTGTGTATGTATGTGTTTCAGGGTAGGTGTGTACGTGCATGTGTATGGGTGTGTGTGCACACATGCTCAAGTGTGTAAAAAAGAGCAGATATAGAGGAACTGTGCTGAAATGAGAGAGGGAGAGAAGAGAAGAGAAGGAGAGAAGGAGAGAAGGGGAGAGGGGGAGAGGGAGGAAGAGAGCCACACTCACCAGACACCGCCCGGTGGCTTCGTCACACCCACTGGAGAGGTCGTTACAGTTGCAGGGGACACAGCGGTCCTTCCCCAGCCGGCTCCTGTCTCTGTAGTACCCAGCAGCACATTTCTGTCAGGGAGGAGAGGAAAAGTGTCACTGACACCACATAGCGTAAAGCCTGCCACTGTGGCCAGGGGCCGGCCACAAAGTGGACGTTTTTTAAACCGGCTAAGCAAACGATGTCGCACTCTTCAACAAGCCACTTACCTTCAATTGTGTTACAGTCTCTACAAATGCACAATATATGTAAGTCTACGAGGATAATCTGGTATAAAAAATAAGCATAAAAAATACAGTATCCCAATGCAAACACTGTGGCCAGGTTTGGCTGTTTGGCTGCTACAGGTTAGCATTTCATCCACCCCTTGCAAATAACATTAATAATACTACAGCATGACAACAGGTTTGGTGCTGCTGTTTGAGGAAGCCAAACAGTCCCTCACTGCCCTGCCCAGTAAGAGTGATTTAGTGTAAGCTGTATGGTATGCATTTTCAGGCCACGGAGAAGTAGGGCGTTTCCACATGGTCAATGTGTAGAATTTGGCTAATGGTCTGTTACAACCTCAGTCTTGGCTGGTCAGACAATGAGGACTACGGCTAACAATAATTAACTAGTGCAAAACACAGGTGTATTCAGTGAAAGAATTACCCTACCCATAAATCTCTCATTTGGTCTGATAGACACACCTGAAAACCACAGTCTTCATGGGAACATAAACTCATACCACATAAACAAAGGCAATAACGCTGGGATGTTGTCCGCCCACAACATTACAGAAATGAAGCCAGGATAACCATGCTATTTAACCCATTTAACCAATTCCAAAACCATGTGTATGACAATTTCTAGAACTATATTCCTGATGAAAAAAAGCACGTATGGACTCCAGCGATACTCCTCTCTGTTACCTGAATTGCAGAACTGTCGTCTAAAGAAGGGAGACGAATGTTTTGTCCAGAGCATCCGTTCGTCTGAGGGGTCAGGACCCTCTGTCCTTCCCGGCCCTGTAGTGATGGGTATTGAACCCTCTGCGTATCCTGGTCGTTTAGCGATGGGTATTGAACCCTCTGCGTATCCTGGTCATTTAGCGATGGGTATTGAACCCTCTGCGTATCCTGGTCATTTAGCGATGGGTATCGAACCCTCTGCGTATCCTGGTCATTTAGCGATGGGTATTGAACCCTCTGTGTATCCTGGTCATTTAGCGATGGGTATTGAACCCTCTGTGTATCCTGGTCATTTAGCGATGGGTATTGAACCCTCTGCGTATTGCGGTGGTGTAAAAAGGCGTGTTGATAGGGCCTGTGTCCGGCCCAGCAGACACTGAAAGAGCCCCAGATCAGGGCCCACCTCACAACCGTCGTCCAGTAGTTTCCTCTGTACATGACTAACATTCCACACCTTTCTCAAAGTAAAATAAGCCCTGCCAGCCAGCCCCGCTCTCTTAAAGACACCGGGGAGCGGAAGAGGGCAGGCCCCGCCCACACCGCTGTCTGAGTCAGGTCTGTTGCAGGAACGCACTAGCTAAGACGCACACACCCAAAGACACACCCAAACTCACACACACACGCACGCACGCAGGCAGACGCACACACTAACGCCTGCAGTCAGATTCAGACACACCCAAACTTACATACACACACACACACACACACACGCATACACACAAATGAATGCAGACAGACTGACTCACACACACACACACAAACAGATAGACAGATGGCAGATAAACAGATAGATAGCACACTCACACAACTCTTTCTCTCTCTCTCACACACACTCTCAGGCACATACACACAAGAGCACAAACACACAGGTACATGCATACTGTACACACGCACTCATGCACCCCACAGAACCAGCACCAACAGCCTGGGCGGGGCCTTCGCCCCCCTGAAATTAGCCCTGTCTGAATGTGAGCACAGTCACACACTTCCAGACGATAACGCAGCAGCAGTCAGCCTGAATCACAGCGGCCGACCTGCCCGGGGCGCAGGAAAAGCAGGGGAGCGGCTCAGCCCGCGCGAGCAGTCTGACGCTCCGCTGAGCAAGCCCGTCACACGGCGAAATCTGTCAGAGCCCCTCCCAACCTCTCCCCGCCTTAGCGCCCGCGGCAACAGATAGCTCAGGTGTGAGGCGCGACACGCCCTTAACGACCGCGTTACCGTCTGGGTTATGCTCTTCTGTAACACTGCAGAAATCCAGGCCCGCAGTCCATATAAATCAATCGCACTGGCACGTATAAGTACAATGACAGTGCCAGTTCCCAGTGCAGTCCTATACAATTAACTTGTCATGAGCTGTTTGATAGGGGAATTCATGTGCTTTTTCACTGTATTTCAGCCCTGGGTGGAAATATATATTTCTTAAGGGTAATGTAACAATGTCCAGAAAGCATTCAAATCTGGTAACCCTGTCGTCCATTCATCAGTCCATTCAACACCTTCACCACACTGTCAAAATAAAATAAATTTTAAAATATGTATAAGAATGCGATGTATTAAGAGATGTGTTGATCCACTTGGCTGTTTCCATGACGAAGCAGCATTTATCATTGAATGAATTACCCAAGAATGTAAAAACCCTTACCCTTGGGCTACAGATTTTGTGTTTTATGTAATTTACGGGAAGAGAAAAGCCACGCCTCTTGTACTTTCTTCTATTCTTGTACTTTTCCTCAAATGAACTTTGGGATTCCAGGGCGTGTCCGGCGATGGCAGCCTCTACTAACATCCGGTCGCTTGCCAGCGAAAGATTGCGCAAGCCCCACCCCCCCTCTCACCTGACAGGAGTCTCCATGGTGACCGGGGGGACAGGCGCACACCTCCACCACACTGCTGGGCACTCCGGTGCCGGTGGACGTGGCCTCCTCCAGGCCCACGGCTCCCAGGCTGAGGCGCTGGGTCTGGGAGAAGAACAGGCCGCGGATGTGCAGGGCGTCCAGTCCCGCCAGAACCACCAGCAGCTCCTCCCGTAACACGGGCCGGTCCGTCGCCTGGTGCCGGAAGTTACTCTGCCCCAAACAAGACAGGGAGTCACACGCGGAACGCAAACTTAACTCACTTCATACAATATCACTCATTCATTCATTCATTATCCTAACCCGATTATCCTGAACAGGGTCGCAGGGGGGCTGGAGCCTATCCCAGCATACATTGGGCGAAAGGCAGGAATACACCCTGGACGGGTCACCAGTCCATCGCAGGGCACACACACCATTCACTCACACACTCATACCTTTAGAAATTTTGACTCTCCAATCAGCCTAACCTGCATGTCTTTGGACTGTGGGAGGAAACCGGAGTACCCGGAGGAAACCCACGCAGACACGGGGAGAACATGCAAACTCCACACAGAGAGGCCCCGGCCGACGGGGATCCGAACTCAGGACCTCCTTGCTGTGAGGCGGCAGTGCTACCCACTGCACCATCCGTGCCGCCTTCATACAATATCATGTACGTAAAATACAAAGTTTATGATAAAATGTTGTAATATGTGTCAGATTTCAAAAGAACGGTGTCTGGAATGGCATTGATCTCATTGTTTTTTTGTTTTTTCTAAGGGACACATTCATAAGAGAATTAAAAATGTGAGAAAGCTAGTAATATGTTTTTCCTTCCAGGTCTCAGGAGGCTGTAGAGGAAAAGTGGTGTTACACATTCAGAGTAAATCTTCCTCTATGAGGTAACGTAGAGTAATGCTGACTGTCTCCCTGCTGTGGAATCTCCCTCTCTAAGCAGACATAACTCTTGATATGTCCCCAAGCCTGCATATAAACGCCAAAGCAAAAATAAAAGTTAATGTGCTGTTAAGTGGTTTCAACAAGACTGGAGGACCCAAGAGCTATACAACCTTACAACACACTGATTCACAGAACAAAAGCTTGTAAAGTATTCAAAATTTGAAAAACGGTGTTAAAAGACATGCAAGTTTTATTTTCCTGAAAAGCTGATTCTTTTAAAACACTGACTGCAATCTTGGTCAAGGAGATAATGATCAGTGTTAGCCCAGGCCCGATGGAAAATTTCATTATATCATATTAGTTGTCTTCTCATCATCGCAAAGTGCTTTAAAGCATTAAACATGGAGATAGACTTGCTTAATCATAAGCTAGTCTGGTCTTGTCCTCTCTCTCTACAGTGGACCTGCATGTCCTGTTCCTCTCTCTCTACAGTGGACCTGCATGTCCTGTTCCTCTCTCTCTACAGTGGACCTGCATGTCCCACAAAATGGAAGGGAAAGGGTCCATCGGGAATGCCCCATACCTCAATCAGCTGCACTCGTCCCTCATGGAGACGGTCTGGAGAGGGGGCGAGGGGGGCCTTGTGGACCAGTGTCACTTCCTTCCGCTGATAAGAGAGGATAGAAACATCATAAAAACCTTAGATCGACTGTTCCCTCTCTCAACGCCTCATCAAGAGAAGCAAGGGGCAACAAAAACACACAGATTGAAGTAAGTCAAAAATTCCATTTGAGTAAATCAAATCTATTGCTTCATCAAGAAATCTCACTCCCTTACCTGAATCAATCCCAATGTGAGGAAAACGATTTGCTCCTCTTTTTACATACAAAGAAACAACTTAATTAGCTGAGGTTCAGTTTATTCTGCTCTATTCTAAGGCGGGAGCTTTGAGCTATCACGGCCAATCACAGCAGATTTTGGTTTGACTGACAGGAGAAACGTGAAACGTACGCTGAGAATGACGTCCGGCCCCCTGTCCAGCGGGACCATGCCCTCGCTGGGGATCCCAAACGACTTCAGCTGATAGGTCAAGTACCCTCCGTACGAGGACACCTGCAATGAGGAAATAGAGTTACAACATGAACCCAGTCGCTGCTAGCGACAGACTTCAGGGTGACACTATCAGAAGGGCTGCAAAACACTCCTCTGTGTCTCCATAGAGGACCTCTATCTACTGAAAGAGTTCTTTTGGGCAAAATGGTTCAATATTTTTCACACTAAATTTAGAGGTTTCCATAAAGAACCCTTTTTTTCTGAGAGTGTATACCACAGAGCTGCTCTCCCTCAGTTGAATCCAGTGCAACTCAGGAAAGGCTCCTAGTGAGGTCCTCTTTACCTAATTTATGCTATATTACTATGCAAGACCTCACACAATGTAACTAAGCCCAAACTGTCTTCATTGAGCTGTATAATGAAGGGAACACAATCCATTATAACAACACTAAAATATAAGAAAACCACTTTCCTTTAGATATAATTTTAGCAGAATGCAATTGAAATTAACTTAATTGGCACCACACAATGACAGTATTGCTTTGCCCATAACAAGGATTCCCTCTGCGCTCACCCTGTCCCCCAGGTAAGTTTTTGGCGCCACCCAGTGGAGGTCTTTCACAGTTGCAGGCAGCTCCTGCACATCTGCCACCACTGTATTGCTGGCTGTGTTGAAAACGGAGGGCACCACTTCCTGATCCAGTTTCTCCAAACGCCAGCCCTTCATGTCCACAAACTGGCCAGAGAGGAGAGGAGTCAGACCCCAATGCCCCATGACTGCCACCCCACCCTGCTTACACTTTAGACCAGGACTGCCCGACCCTGTTCCTGGAGACCTACCATCCTGCAGTCTTTCATTTCAACCCTATTTGACACACTTGATTCTACTAATTAGCAGTTTAACAAGATCTAGCAGCTAAATGCGGTGTGCTTTGTTAGTGTTGGAGTGGAAACCAACAGGATGGTAGGTTTCCAGGAATAGGATTGGGCAGGCCTGCCTTATAGTGACAGAACACACTGGAAACATGCTACGGTATTAAATACGCCGCAAAAAGCTACGGTCAGAGGAAAGGCTGGCAGTTGTGCAGTAGACTTGGCTTTTAAAATTGAATATGGCAATACGATTCAATGGGAAATCAGCCGCGGCTGTTTCACGCAAAAATCAAACTGAGGGAATGTATTTACTGCTGAGACTGTGCTGTGGGTATGATATGTATATGCAGGGTATGAGCTCACTTCCTGTTATGAAGGGCGCTGACAGAATGACAGACCTTTCCCCGGCGCTTGTCTGAGCTCAGGCACTGGTCCGTGGCTCCGAAACAGAAGCAGGACAGGCAGCCGCTGGGATTCGATTCGTCGAAGTGGAAAGAACCCTCGCGGCAGGAGTCGCACCGCACCCCCACCACGTTTTTCTGGGAAAAAGCCCCCAAAAAAGTGTTCAGGACATGCCCATGTGTTCATCACAAGCACAGTTTTATGACATTATGTAATATTGTGACAAAGAATGCTTCATACAGCAATAAAGTACATATACTGTAGTAGTTTGGGAATGTTGTAGGAGTGTAGTGTTGGAGTAGGGTTAGTGTTGGGCTCTATCAGAGATGCACATCGCAGTGATTGTTCCCTGTGTTTCACATGGGACAGTGTGGCATCAGGATAGCTGCTAAGTGAACAGAGATGGAGTCTACAGTCTGTGATTTAAGCGATGTTCTCCATTAAAGCACGCTGCTCTGGATGAGAGCATCTGCTCAGTGAATGTACACTGATGTAATGTGATGTGATGTGATGTACTGCATTGTGATGTGATGTGATGTAATGTAATCTGATGTGATGTACTGCATTGTGATGTGATGTGTTGTACTGCATTGTGATGTGATGTGATGTGTTGTACTGCATTGTGATGTGATGTGATGTACTGCATTGTGATGTGATGTGATGTACTGCATTGTGATGTGATCTGATGTGATGTACTGCATTGTGATGTGATCTGATGTGATGTACTGCATTGTGATGTGATCTGATGTGATGTACTGCATTGTGATGTGATCTGATGTGATGTAATGCATTGTGATGTAATATAATGTGATGTGATGTACTGCATTGTGATGTGATCTGATGTGATGTACTGCATTGGGATGTGATGTGATCTGATGTGATGTACTGCATTGTGATGTGATCTGATCTGATGTACTGCATTGGGATGTGATGTGATGTGATGTGATGTACTGCATTGGGATGTGATGTGTGGGGCGGCCTGTAGCGTAGTGGTTAAGGTAAATGACTGGGACACACAAGGTTTGTGGTCCTGGTCCTGGTGTAGCCACAATATGATCCGCACAGCCGTTGGGCCCTTGAGCAAAGCCCTTAACCTTGCATTGCTCCAGGGGAGGATTGTCTCCTGCTTAGTGTAATCAACTGTCCGTCGCTCTGGATAAGAGCATCTGCCAAATGCCAATAATGTAATGTCATGCATTGTGATGTGATGTGATGTGATGTGATGTGATGTGATGTGATGCATTGTGATGTGATGTGATGTAATGTAATATGATGTAATGGAGAGTCACCTTGCAGAGACACTTTCCGGTCTGCGGGTGGCACACCTCGGGCACCACGCCCCCAATGTTGCAGTCACATGACCGGCACTCAGGGAAGCCATAATACCCTTCAGTGCACCGGTCACACTGACGCCCGTCAATATGATCCTTACACCTGCACAGAGAGAGATAATGCCCATATTATACATGTACAGATGCATCACCTCTATGCAGTAGGGAGATGCATACAGTATACCTTTGTCCTATACTATTCAATCTATCAAGTTTTATTTGTGAAGCACATTACATTCAGCAATTGCTCAATGTGCTTTACCTAAAATGAGAGAAACTAATGCAACACAGGTACACTGACTGCATCCTCAGGAAGTGTGTGTGTGCGTGTGTTGATTAACAGCAGTGCACAATAAACCTTTCTCTGGTGTAGACAGCAACAAACAATTTATCATTTTATTACGCATTATTGTTGCCAGTGTAAAATTTCCTTTACAAACAGGACTGAACAGGGAAGAGCAGGGTGGAACTGGAAGGGGCAGGGGGAAACAGGAAGTGGTGGGGAGGGAGAGGACGAAGCAAGGGGGGGGGGGGGGGCTTGGGAGTGGTGAGGCGGAACAGGAAGAAGTAGGGCGGAACAGGAAGAAGTGGGGCAGAACAAGAATGGGCAGTGTGGAACATGAAGGGCAGGAAGGAGCAGGCGGGAACAGGAGGGTGCGGGGGAAACCAGGAAGGGGCAGGTTGGAACAGGAGGGCGTAGGGGAAACCAGGAAGAGGCAGGTTGGAACAGGAAGAGATGGAGTGAAACAGGAAGAGATGGATAACATGAAGAAGCAGCAGCGTGAAACAGAAAGGGGCAGGTTGGAACAGGAGGGTGTGGGGGAAACCAGGAAGGGGCAGGTTGGAACAGCAGGGCGCGGGGGAAACCAGGAGGGGGCAGGTTGGAACAGCAGGGCAGGGGCAGGACTGACGTGCACTGGCCGGTGGTCTCGTTGCAGGACTCTGCGGTGCCGTTGATGCCGGTGGGCGAGCACTCACAGCCCTCACAGCCCAGCAGGGGGTGGTAGCTGAAGGTCTCGCTCTCACACACGTCACAGGCGGGCCGGACCGTCTGCGGGGGGCAGATGCACTGCCCCGTCACCTCGTCACACAGACGCCTGCCACACTGGCATGCTGGGGACAGAGACAGGCCCGCACGTCACAAACATGTCTGCTCTGATGTCACAACACAGACTGGCATGTCACCAACCCATCTGATTTGATGTCACAACACAGACTGGCATGTCAGCAACACGTCTTCTCTGATGTCACAACACAGACTGGCATGTCAGCAACACGTCTTCTCCGATGTCACAACACAGACTGGCATGTCACCAACACATGTGATTTGATGTCACTATACGGACTGGCATGTCACCAACAAGTTTTCTCTGATGTCACAACACTGACTGGTATGTCACCAACACGTCTGCTCTGATGTCACAACACAGACTGGCATGTCAGCAACACGTCTGTCCGATGTCACCACATTATTGCAGGCAAAGGGCCACCAGCCTAACAAACAGCTGACCGATAGTAACAGCTGTGACATTAACAGCTGTTAACCAACTATAGTACATGACATTACATTACATTATTGGCATTTGGCAGACGCTCTTATCCAGAGCGACGTACAACAAAGTGCATACCCATAACCAGGGCTAAGTGCGCTGAAAGACCCTAGAGGGAAGTACAATTTCAATTGCTACCCGTACAACAAAGATAAGGACCAGGGCCTAATTTTCTTTTCAACAAATAAACAAACAACAAAGCAAAAGTGACCAAACTTAACTATCCAAATACTGCTTACCTAGCCAACTAAAAATACCAAAACACAAAGTAAATCACAAAGACAACAATTAAGGTTCACAGGGAGGTAGGGAGGGACGGGGAGAGGTGCTGCTTGAAGAGCTTCAGTTTGCGCTTGAAGGTGGGGAGAAATTCTACAGTTCTGACCTCAACGGGGAGTTCGTTCCACCACCGTGGAGCCAGAACAGACAGTAGTCGTGAGCATGAGGTGGAGGTTCGGAGAGGGGGAGGTGCCAAGCGGCCTGTGGAGGCTGAACGAAGAGGTCTAGCAGGGGTGTAGTGTCTGATGATTTTTTGTAGGTAAGCTGGGGAAGACCCCTTAACTGCTTGGAAGGCTAGCACCAATGTTTTGAATTTGATGCGAGCCATGACAGGCAGCCAGTGGAGGGAAGTAAGCAGGGGGGTGACGTGTGAGTATTTGGGAAGGTTGAAGACCAGACGAGCTGCTGCATTCTGGATAAGTTGGAGGGGTCTGATGGCGGACGCTGGGAGGCCAGCCAAGAGGGAATTGCAGTAGTCCAGGCGGGACAGAACCATCGCTTGGACCAGGAGCTGGGTCGAGTAGGGGGTGAGAACAGTAACTAAGAGTGGCAGCAATAAAAACAGTACAGTCTGAGCTGGTGAAATGTCTTCAGATACCAACCCCATCTGGACAGACACAATACTATAACGGTGGACTGATGATCGAAGGCAGAGGAGGAGGCATGCTCATATCTGCAGTAGGGGAAGCGTTAGTGTAGGGGGCGTACTCACGTCTGCAGTAGGGGAAGTGTTAGTGTTGGGGGTATACTCACGTCTGCAGTAGGGGAAGCGTTAGTGTAGGGGGTATACTCACGTCTGCAGTAGGGGAAGCTGTAGTGTAGGGGGCGTACTCACGTCTGCAGTAGGGGAAGCGTTAGTGTAGGGGGCGTACTCACGTCTGCAGTAGGGGAAGCGTTAGTGTAGGGGGCATACTCACGTCTGCAGTAGGGGAAGCTGTAGTGTAGGGGGTGTACTCACGTCTGCAGTAGGGGAAGCTGTAGTGTAGGGGGCGTACTCACGTCTGCAGTAGGGGAAGCGTTAGTGTAGGGGGAATACTCACGTCTGCAGTAGGGGAAGCTGTAGTGTAGGGGGCGTACTCACGTCTGCAGTAGGGGAAGCTGTAGTGTAGGGGGTGTACTCACGTCTGCAGTAGGGGAAGCGTTAGTGTAGGGGGCGTACTCACGTCTGCAGTAGGGGAAGCTGTAGTGTAGGGGGCGTACTCACGTCTGCAGTAGGGGAAGCCGTAGTGTCCCGTGGCACAGCGGCTGCACTGTCGGCCAGTGATGTTGGGCTTGCAGGGGCACTGCCCGCCCACGGGGTCGCAGGTGGTCCCCGAGGCTCCGGTCGGGTCACAGCCACAGGGCAGGGCCCCGTCGTTAAAGAACGCCACCAGGGACCGGGCGGAGTCTCTGCAGAACTGAGAGGAGCTCGGCCTACAGCACGGGAAGACAGAGAAAGAGAGAGAGAGAGAGAGAGAGAGAGATTTTTTTACACTTTCCATTTAACATGCTGTGTGTTTCCAGACCAGACATCGCCATAGGTTTTATTTGCCAACGAACCACGCTAGAAACGCTGCACAAAACCAACCCAAACACACAAAAAAGCATAAACCCATCATACACGGTGAATCCAAAATATATGTATATCTTCCTGCGTGTGGTGTGACTTTAGATTCTGTCTGCACTCAATCTAAAGCTCCGCGAATACATATGTATGTGTAGATACGTTGTTGACCAAAATAGACTACGTGGCAAAACAGGCACAGTGTAATAACACTCTCCGGAATTGTCATGGTGTAGTGAGCGATCCCAGTCTACAGACCTGCTTTTCAGTGACTGCGCCTTGCAACTAGATGGTGCTGTTCGCCAGATTATCACACAAAGGCTTCCATATTTCCTGACATCTTTTTCAAATGCTTGTAAAACATGTTCTGCCCCACAATTTTATTACGGACTCCTAAAACACAATGTAATATTTGCCCAACTTGATGTGACAGTGACATGTGTAAAGTGGTTTGACACTATTTCTGTTTTCTCGTATTAGTATTTGTTGAATTCATTGACTTGCCATAAACTCTCTTTCCCATACATGTAACAGAAAAACAAACTTAAAAACATAATGGTAACTAACAGCTTTCGCATACAGTCCCAGGAATTGCAAGAGGAAATTGAATGTGGTCAATGCAGGTTAAATACACACTCTATTTGGAAACTGTTCCCTCCGCACTGGTTGATGAAATCTGATGATCTCCCCAACGGCTTAACCTTAAGCAGTTCCGGGCTGTAGCGATCATCCGGAATCACCAAGACATAGTCCTGTAGCAAAACAAAACAACATTAACATCTCCACGAAAAGCAAATGCAACACAACTCGATGACTTACCTATCAATAAAACATACAAGGATAGGCACACTGTTACCGATTAAGTTCTGAGCTACTTCATGCATTCCTGTGTGGAAATGATTGGCCTGCAAAGCCTGGCGTGGTATATTATGGGGTTTGGTATTTCTTGGGTATTTCATTTGGACAGCACCGTCATAAAGAAAGGTAATCCAACCCAGTGCACACAGAAATCCCTCTCAATCTCTGACAATATAACTAGAAAGGAGAGATCTCTGTTCACTGTGTGTGCACCTGCAGGAGTGCAAATTTTAAAGGGTTAAAGTTTGTAAAAAAAGATGGATGCCTTTAAAGAAAGTACTAATGGCTGCACATTACATCAATTTCAATGTCATGAACCTTTCATTTGTCATGCATAACGCCTGTATGAATTTGACAAGTATAGGTGCCACAGAAAGCATCTATTCCTCTTCATCACCTTTCCGAACATATTCCTTACGGCTTTAGGTAAATGTAATGCAGTGTGACCAAAAACCAAAATCTGTGGCAAAATCTAAAAGGTAGATTGTTTTACAGTAAAGGGTAGGATGTACACTTCTGATCCCATGGCTGTGAAGATAGAGGAACTGACTAACCAGCATGAGGGTTTTCCCAGGGGGAACTCTGACTGTGACGCTCAGTTCCTGCTGGGGAATGTCTAAGGCGATGCGCTGCTCTGCGATGACCTGGTCCCGGCAGCCGGAGACACGGGGGCAGAAAGAGGCGTTGACAGATCCTGGGGGGTTGTTAGGCAGGGTAGGAGGGTAGGAAAGGGGCAGGACAGGGCGTGGAGAAGAAGAAACATCACTGCGGTGCGACCTGCTTAATCCCCCAGAGGACACGTTTCCTCAGCGCGCGCCCCGGCTTTGATCATCGTACTCCTAAAAGCATTCTCCTGGAGGCTAATCCCCCTGTTAAAGGGGATCACTGCATTACTCAATACACTATAAGTGCCCTTACCCTCAGCATGTCAGGGTAAAATCCACAGGAATGTGGGACTTTTCGTAAGACCTGGCCCCTGAGAACACATGTAGAGCTGGGGTGTTTTTTTTTCAGCACAATGTTTGATTGGCTACAGAGTCCACACACATTGTTCTCAAGGCCTTAATTGGCTGCTTATTGAAAAGAAACCACAAATACCTGTACACAGTCCAGCCCTCCAGGACTGGAGTTAGACGCCCCTGGTCTAGAGCAGAGGTGTCCAATCTTATCCTAAAAGGGCCGGCGTGGGTGCAGGTATTTGTTTTAGCCCAGCAGTAACACACCTGATTATACTAATGAACTAAACGTGGTCTTTAATCAAGACCTTGATGAGTAGAATCAGCTGTCTTAGTCCTGTGCTAAAACAACAACCTGCACACACACCGGCCCTTTCAGGATAAGATAGGACACCCCTGGTCAAGAGGATAACTAAAGGCTGACTAAAATCCATTGCAAGGACAGAGAAAGAGATACTTAAATACAAATATATAAAATGCAATATTGGGAAAACAGGAAAATAGTAAAAGCATATTTCTCACTTCTGAAAATGAGGTCCCTTGAAATATTGTGGGT
Source organism: Conger conger (assembly GCF_963514075.1). Classification (NCBI taxonomy): domain Eukaryota; kingdom Metazoa; phylum Chordata; class Actinopteri; order Anguilliformes; family Congridae; genus Conger; species Conger conger. The sequence continues at coordinate 36,949,900 of NC_083768.1, read as the reverse complement.
GTGACTTCATAGAAATACACTATTCATGTGTATTTTAATGAGTAGCACATATTTGTTCTACACCTAACCCTGAGGATTTCTGAACCAGTTTTCAAAAGGGATTACAACAACTAACTTCCCACCTGGGGGTGCACAGTACAAGGCCATAACCCAAACCCCCTAGGACAATAACCTTGTCCTTCCAATCCCACCAGGATTATACCCCACCACTCACCTCACCATGGATTATCCTAAAATAATCTCACCAGGATCATACCCCACCCCTCACCTCACCAGGGATTATCCTAAAATAATCCCACCAGGATTATACCCCACCTCACACAGGATTATCCTAAAATAATCCTACAAGGATTATACCCCACCTCTCACCTCTCCAGGGTTTATCCTGAAATAATCTCACCAGGATTATACTCCATCTCTCATGTCACCGGGGATTATCCTAAAATAATCCCACCAGGATTATACCCCAACTCTCACCTTTCCAGGGTCGGCCTCCGTCCACCAGCACCTCCACGGGGAAGAAAGGGAGCTCTGGCTGACGGAAGTGCACCACGAATATGTACCTCCCTGGAGCCGGAACCCGAGTGCTGAAACTGATCTCCGTCTGTCAAGACAACCAATTATCAATCAACCAAAGCAACTGACCAACCAACCAATCACCTGGCCTTATCATCTGTCACTCATTGCTTGTGTCTCCAGCTCTGACCATGTCCAGTTTGAAACAGGGGAGGCCAGTAATACTGGGGAGACCATTACAGCAGCCCCAGAAGAGGGGTACGGAGAAGAGACTGAATGTGAATCAAAATGGCGGCAGTGCTTCTGCAGTGTACCTGAGGGGACTTGAGCAGGACCCCATCTCGTGGGGGGGAGATGAGGGGGGCGGGTCCCGCCTGTCGGCTCTGCCTCCCGCCGGATGGAACGGAAAGGCGGCCCTCTCCAGCCGCGTCCAAAACCAGCGCTGAAGGGGGGAGCTCGTACTGGGACGGGACACAGAAGCGACTGCAAAGGTGGAGCAGGGGGGGGTAAAACAGAGTCTGCCCTTTCCGTCGTCAGCACCCAAACACAGCACAGCATGACTCTTTAAAGCTGCAGTCCTCATCTGACACCCCCAGTCCACACTGGGATCCAAATTTAAGTGCTACAGATTAGCAGCAATTTAGCACAGAAAGTGGTAGGATGTGATATGTAATTTGCATTTCAAAGAAGTCTTTTCAATTTGTCAAAAATGCTTTGCTTTTCATTTTTATATACAGGGAAAAAAACTAGAAAAACAAGGACAAATGCTAAGGCACTGACTGAAGCCGTCATTAGTGTCTAACATTACAACATCACTTCATAATTATGCAGAATAAGGGGAGACTTATTATGTCTATAGCACATGACGTGTCAGTAAAAGTCCACCCCAGTAGTTTGTTCTAATCACCTTGGTTTGCTAATTACCACAATTGAGCCAGGAGGTAGAACGAATTAGTGAAAACAGCTGGCTGAGTTCATGGGTGGAAGAAACACATGGCAGGACTTTTACTTTCTGACCCCTAGACTGTCCCCCTCTGTTTAGCACCATGTCAATGTTAGCGCATTACCATCTAATCATCCGTTAATCACCACTCAGAGACCCAACAATTAGGCCACAGCAGGTTCTCTGGTTCAGGGGAACAGATCAGCAAGCAGTGGACTTTCTTTGCTTTCTTAACCAGATGTGCAACCGTGTACTTCCAACAGCCTCAGGTGAGAGACCTGCCAAGACCTGAAGAATGTATGGAATCTCACCTGCTCTCCAGATGTTCACTTCAAGGAGAGCTACTGTCGCCAGCCTGTTTTTTTATGCATTCACGACCTGTTCGCTAAGTAATCCGGTATAAAGGTTGAACTAAGAAAATCTATTTATCACCAGCATAAAACCTTCAATTTCAGGGAGTCAGCCTGATGCAGCAATAAATTAGCTGGATTTGAGATCAGAGATCAGAGGTTTATAAGTTCAAATCCCAGGAAACTGACTGATATTCTCCCCCTGTGCAAGTAGCAAGGGTGTTTTGATAAGTATCCAGTTGCGCTCATGGACAGCGTATAAAATGCAAGGTAAAACATTAAGTATGTACCTAAAATAAATAAACGCTGTTCGATAGAATAGGATATCCACGGTGTAATTACCTGTCTTCAGTAAAGCGACCATGGACAGAGACACACAGCTCTTTGGGATGCACATATTCCATGGAAAAGGCATCTGCAGGGACTGCATACACTTTATACTGGGGAGAGGGAACACACAAACTCCTTTCAACATTAGGAAAGAGCAGTTCTGACAAAAGTCGGTTCTCTTGCATCCTCGATCCTCGAAGTTCCTCGACCTCTCCAACCAAGGTTGAACACCTTTGTGTTTCGTTGGATTTGTTATTTGTTGTATAAATCATGCCTGATACAAAATCAGAAGATACATTCTTTTGAAACATCACTTTTTGCCACTAGCACAGTCAGAGAAGGATTGAAGTCTAAGGATCAAGGCTAATTAACAGTGACCCGGTGACCAGGGTAAGGACTGGTCAGTGTGTCCACACTCAAATACACATACACACACACACACACACACAGACATAGACTGAATTATGGAAGTGGTTTCCTTCTTCATTAAAAAAAATAATAAAACAAACACTGAGATACAGAACCTGGCAGCAGTGTTTATATTTTATGTTCATATAGTGGTTAATTAGAGAGCTGAAATCACAGATTTCACACTTAGCAGCTTAACTGCAGTCCGTAGGTCAGCTGTGAGCTGTTATTTTATCGTGACATTGTTTTTGTAAGCAACTAATTCTGATAAGACCTTCATAAAACACGCTTGACAGGCGAGCTGCTATGTGGGGTCACTGCACTGCCTGTCAGAATGTTTATGTGTTCGCCACACGTCTGCGAGGAGCCACAAGGTGTCCTCTATTGAAAAACTGCGGCATGAAAGCCCACAAGATAAAGCAAAACATGTCACATCTCCGTGGCAGCGAATCAACATGTAGACGATGCAGTGATATATCTCTAATATAAACAAATCCAGGGATGTATGCAATGTGTTTAACTGGATGTCTATGTGTATCAAACAGCTGAAAAGGCAGTCAATCACAGGCTGATTTGAAAATGTTTACGATTGGTGCACACAAGTTTAGCGCTGGATCAGGGGATCTGCCCATATAAAAGACAAGACAAATAGTTGTGTCTATGTTTGTCAGGGACGCAGACAGAGGAACCAATAGCGGACTCGATGATGAAGTAAAATGGCATGCTTTAATGCAGCACAGTAAGACAGGGCAGGCAGGGGTCGAGAGCAGGCAGAACAGGTACAGTGAGGATAGTCATTATAACAGGCAACGTCCAAACACAGGTAGGCAGTCCACACAGGCAGTGGTGCAGAACGTAATCCAAGCGTTGAAATCCAAGCAAATTTCGGTAACAGGAAATCCAAGACAGCAAACCAAAAAGACAGCGGTTTGGATACACAAAGGGAATCGAACCCAGCAGGCAGAATGAGAAACAGACAGACAATAAGTGCAGGGAAACAGACTACAATTACAGACAACAACCATAGAAGCGAGAAAACAAAACAAACAAAGCAAAGACAGACAGAAACAGGCAGGCATTCAAGCAACATTGTTTGGCAGGAACAAAATACGTATATGGTGTGGAGGGCGGAGATACGTAATAGGGAGGAAGGGACAACAAGGAAAAAGCAAGAGCAGAGAAAGCATATAGAAAACAAGGAAAAGGGGGATGGAACATGACAATGTTAAAATCAGACCCCTCTGGGCATGGAAACTTCAACACATCCAAATAGGTTCACTGACCAGTTTCACAATTCTCCCATAAACGAGACACCCGCATGATAAACGTGAACCCTCTCATCATGAAGCGTGATGACATGAGAGGGCGTGCTGGAGCTGAAACACGGCTTATCTCTGGAACAATCCCGCTGCCGGTGCTGGCACTGAAGTCTGCGGAGTGCTTACTCCTGGCAGCATTTATCCTTACAGCAGATCTGTCACGCGACTCACAATCCTGCAGTCAGAGGAAGGGCTGTAGCTCCTGTAAACAAGTCCTCTTTCTCCAGAGAGACCCATTACTGGCCATCATCTTCAACCATACTTTTCACACAAGGTCTCATTTTGTAGCACATGCTGTTAGGTATTAAGGAAGAAGGTAATACTTCTCTTAATTGAGGAAATGGGCATTGTCACAGAGATGTTCCAGGTTGAACAGGTGGTGCACATGGATTCCAGGTGTAAATATGCTCTGAACTAGGTTGTCTTATTATGCATGGGTGTCTCCAGGCTAGACTCAAGAGGACCACAGTGTAGAGGCCTCAATTCACAGTTTATTTAATGGGAACCGCTAAAACCTGCAGATACCATAGCCCACCAGGAATGACAGTTGACCCTTGTTCTAAGCAAATTAAGAACTAAAAAAACAATAATCACATCCTGATTTTGTTTCTTTCATCTCATCATTAGCATTTTGTGTAAAAATTGTTAAACTAATGAACTTACCTTCCCATTAAGGCTGAATATACACAATATATACAGAAAAACACACGCAAGACACAAGTTAAGGACAAAGCCCCATAGTCATTAGACTGAATGCCCCGTTTGAAAGATGAAATCAGAATGGATGTGGGGGGGAATGTATTTTAAGGACACTACAGTTACAGTGGTTGTTGACAATGGCAGTGTGGTTCCCGTGGCCATCAGCACTCACCAGCAGGAAGGAAGCTGTGGAGCTCTGCAGCATGACGTCGGTCTTATGGTCCATCTGGAGCATGGCTACGCGACTGCTACCGTCCACCACCACACCGCGACACAGGAAGCTGCAGGGGCCGTTAGCGCCGTTACCAAAACCATTACCACAGCCATTACAGAGCAAACATGCTCCGACCCCTCTGATGTCACCCGCTTAAGTCAGACTGCTTGGATAAGGCAGTGAATTAGGTCATGTAGCACATGACACCTCCCCTGGCGCTTGCTTGTTGTCCTTTCAACCGTAATTGCGACTTCTGAACTTTAGCAAGCTGCTAATAGTTCTTAAGTAAACATGCATAATGTCTACTGAGTGATGGCTTACTCTGACATCATGTCACAAATAGCTACATATGGTATGAAGTATGAATGTCCTACAGTCAAGTCCCAAGAGGTCCGCCATTTCGGCTCTCAGACAGCTCATGCGTTAATTTTGTGTGATGAGCATCATCAGCACTGTAGGTAGACTGACAATGGAAATAAGCTGAACATGTGACCAAGTGACAGAAACTAAACCTGTGAAACCTTTGAAACTAGAGTCTGCCTAGATACAGTCCCAGATGCCCAGACAGATAGTCAGACCTGTATGAATGCACATCCTGACATACAGACATACAGACGCGCAGATGTACCTGTAGGTGCAGCTGTCGATGTTGACCCTCGCCGGTGCCAGGGTGTTGGGCTGGCTGCTTAACAGCACGTTGACGTTCTGCACCGTGTCCACCTCGCTGGCGTACTCCAGAACCAGCACGTATGGACCCGGAGAGGGCACTCTGACCGTCAGCAACAGCTGGGCCTAGACACACGCAGTCACATTATCACACAAACGTAGCATTGAGCAATAGAGTCAGCGCTAAAAACAATCAGCGCTAGAAACTGACTCGTGTCTGCCAAATAACTGATACGTTTGCATTGAGTGGACCTGACTCTACTTTCAGGTGCTTTGGCATATTTTAATAATATGAAAGAGGAAGATTAGAAGAAGGCCACATCCTGGCTGTAAAATATTAGGACTATCAGAAAAAAACAGTAGGGAATATTTACAGTGGTAAATATCTCCATAAGCCACATGAGGTGCTGGAAAACAAATGACAGTTTTAAACAGTGTGTATGCAAACATGAGTATGTGCCTGTTTCAGACTGCATGCGTATATGCCTGTGTGCATGCAGGCATGCTGAGTCCATGTATCTGTATGTATTCAAGTGGGTATGTGTGTCAGCATGTGTAAGTGTCTGTTTAAGATGCATGTGTGTGTGTGTATGCATGTGTGTATACGTGTGTCTAAATACGTGTGCATGTGTGTGTTATTGTGTGTGTGTATGTGTGTGAGTGTGTGAGTGCGTGAGTGTGCATAAGTGTACGTGAGTGTGCGTGCGTATGTATGTATGTATGTGAGTGTGTGTCCACGCAGTGTGTGTCCTCTAAATGGGCATGCTCATGACTACTGTCTGTTCTGGTGGAATGAACTCCCTGTTGAGGTCAGAACTGTAGAATCTCTCCCCACCTTCAAGTGCAGACTGAAGATGCACCTCTTCAAGCAGCACCTCTCCCCATCCCTCCCTACCTCCCTGTGAACCTTAATTGTTGTCTTTGTGATTTACTTTGTGTTTCGGTATTTTTAGTTGGCTAGGTAAGCAGTATTTGGATTGTTAAGTTTGGTCACTTTTGCTTTGTTGTTTGTTTGTTTATTTGTTTGTTTAAAAAAAAAAAAAAAAAAAAAAGATAGGCCCTGGTCCTTATCTTTGTTGTACGGGTAGCAATTGAAATTGTACTTCCCTCTAGGGTCTTTCAGTGCACTTACCCCTGGTTATGGGTATGCACTTTGTTGTACGTCGTTCTTGATAGGAGCGTCTGCCAAATGCCAATAATGTAATGTAATGCATGCATGCTTGTGACTGTGTGCTCCTAATATGTGTGTATGCATGCCTGTCTGCACGCATGCCACTGAGCGTGTGCAAGCGTGCCGTCTGAGACAGGGGTCAGCAGGTCGCGCCCCACCTGTCGCCCGCTGACGGATGCCATCTCTGGGTGCTCGGGGGTGGGCTGGTGCACGCGAGCCTGCCTCTTCCTTCGCCCGCGGGACGAGTAAACGCCCTGGGACGCCAGCGCGGAGGGGAACCTGTCCATAGGAACGTGTCTGTACAGCAGACAGCTGCAGCCGGGACGGAAATAACAGCCATGTTAATGCGCCACAGCCACAACCTAGCCCTAACACAGAGGCACAGGGAGGCTAATGCGCTAGCAAAGACTAACACAGAGGCACAGGGAGGCTAATGCGCTAGCGCAGGCTAACACAGAGGGATTGGGAGGCTAATCCAATAGCGCAGGCTAACGCAGTGGAACAGGGAGGATAATCTGGTGGCGCAGGCTAACGCAGCGGAACAGGGCAGCTAATCCGCTAGCGCAAGCCAATGCAGGGGCACAGGAGACATACTCACTTCTTGCCCTTGTTATCTGCGGCAATCTCATAGGTGCAGGGATCTGTTGTCTTGGACTGCAAAATAGGAGCTTCGTAGTACAAGCTGGGTAGCAGCACGAGGTAGTCCTGCAGAGAGTAGATGCACATGGCATAAGCACATTTGCATTGGTTTACGTAAGGCTAGGAGATTACATAGGAACCGTTTCAGCAAGTGTTTGTGCCCCCACTGCTTCAATGTCCCACTTTGTCTTGTCCCTTTACGTTATTGAATCTCAGCACTTTTTCATCTGAAATAATCCCCTGGGTTTCTGCCGTTACACATTCCTGGGTGAACTGGAGCGAAGTGAACCTGATCAACCTTAATTCCTCTGTCCTCACCTCTTCCCGTGTTTGATCTTCATTCATCCTCTTTACATTTCCTCCTCAGATTTACAGATTTCAGATCAGTTGTCCCATCCTGAATCCTAAGCCCAACTACTCATGATAACATATTGGTACTGATCCAGGATCAGTAATGTTCAGCCTCTGTTGGCTGGAGAGGGACTCACCAGGAGCACGTCCTCAGCTCGGATGTGAATGATCCATTTCCCAGGAGACAGCTGGAATGGCTCGGGAAACCCGCCCCCAGGGACCGTGACGAAAGCCGGTTTGCTACTGGGGGGGAACACCACCTCTTTACTCTGCTCTGGCCCTGGTAAAATCCCCAAAACACCAAGGTGTAAAACAATGTAACAAAGACAGGTGCGCATGTTAAACCATCTATGCACTGGCAGCTGTGCCAGTTTTTCCATATAAGACACAGGAGCATATACCAGACATTGTTAGTCCTGGGGAAATGAGCATTAATATGAATACATATATCAAGCATTTGGTGAAAAAGCCAAACAACATATACGGTAAGTTATTAATCAGAAGTAAACATCTCAGAGGGTCGTGATCTGCCCCGGTGCTGGCTGGAGGTTAGAGCCTTACCCTCACTGCCCCGGACGTGGGCGGCGATGACTCGACCGGTCACGCTGGAGTTGCCGCGGTTAACGAACCTCAGAATGAACCGGAACGGGGAGGACTCCGCCCCGTCCACATGCACTGTTACTCTCACTTCACCCTGCGGGGGGCGCAAGCGGACACACACACTTACAGCGGGGGGGCGGTGGTTAGGCGTGTTTAGAGGAGGGGGGACCACGCAAGGGGGGGTGTGGGGTACAGGGGTGGGCAGGCGTCGGAGGTGGAAGAGACGGATAGGGCAGGACGTGTCACCATCACTTACAGTCACAGCAAGAGGAAAAGTGAGCCTCATCAATGAGCAAAATCCTGCCTTTGATTGGCCCGTGGGGGCGGGAAGGGGTGGAGTAACGCAAGACAATGCGGTAGGAGCTGGGCGGGGCCACAGTGAGTGACAGGACCACCTCTGGCTGAGAACAGACAGCAATAAGACCGAATAAAGAAGCTGGCACCACCCCCATTACAAAATACTGCACTATACAGTATATCTGAGAACAGACCTTCAATCTCACCTTTCCTGGACCAAAACATTAATTTAGGTATGTTTTAATCTTCGCCAGTTCAATTTTCTAATGATCTGTGATTATTTACTTTTATTGCAATCTCTTTCAATTACCAGTGGTTGAAAATTTCTTGCATACAATTTCATTTATGTATTGTAGAGTATGGATTATGTATCCTTAAATGCATTCAAGGATATTCGTATGTCTTAAATGATGAATTATCCTATTTTTAATTTCATGTTTGGCTCTGCAGATTTTTTCACAATAATAGGGCTAGCATCCCCACCCCCAGTAGACCCACCCAGCAATCCAATATTATAAATATGCTGAATACAGCATGCATTTCCACAATAACTGCTAGTTCATGTTGAACTCTATACTTATACACACTACACTCTGTCCAATAACACTGCCTGAAAGAAGGTCCCATGATGCTCTGCTCGAACTGGATCCAAAGCCAGAAAAGCAGAAAGTAAAGGAAAAACTGAAAAGACCAATGACTGAAGAGTGTGCTTGTGCAAGCATATGTGTGCGTGTGTGCGTGTGCGTGTGCGCTTGTGCGTGCGCGTGCGTGTGAGTGTGTGTGTGTGTGTGTGTGTGTGTGTGTGTGTGTGTGCGTGTGTGGGGGGTGTAATCAAACAGGTATAAAGACGTACCTGACCACGGGACATAGTTGCATACCCCCTCCAGCTGAACTCTGGGAACTGTTGTGGGCTGTATCCAAAGCGTGCAGGCCTGCCGTTCGGAGTAATCCCGTCTTCCACCTCATATTTCATATGATGGAGGTCTGGGAAGTAGAAGTTTTTCTCTGGCCTTGGAGAGAGAGGGAGAGTAAGAAAGTGAATACGATTGCAGATAATGCCGATGGCAAACTGAAGGAAAAGGCAAAAGTCCCCTCATCTGTTCTTACTGGTTGCAAGTGCGCCCCACCACGTGCTTCCTGCATCGGCACTGTCCCGATGGCTCTGCGCAGACCATGCCCACAGCCCCGCCCACGTCACACTGGCAGCCTATCAGCAAGAGTGTAGCGCCATCACTGTGAAGCCCTACACATTCATTCCTATCCCAAAACTGCAGTAACTTTCAAGGAACTAGATGAGATAAATGTATTCAGAAATTGTGAGATTTTCCATTCATGAAGAGAAAGGATTTGCTTAATTGATGTCTTAAAAGAATAACCATTGCTTAAAAGGAAAAAGGGTCATTAACACATTTTGGATAAACTCGCACTCTTTTTCATAAGTACACTAACATAAACCAACGGTACTTACACAATAATTACAAAACAGGCTGCAAAACAGTCACTGGAAAGTGTCTGGTCTCAAGTGTCTGGTCAAGAGTAGACTGGGAACCGCAATACTAATTTCTTCTAAAAGGATTTACCTTGGCAACCAAAATAGTTCTTCTTCTGGTGTAGGAAGAAGCCCTCCTTGCACACATTGCAAGTGTGGCCACAGGTGTTGGGCTTGCAAAAACACTTTCCACTTTTCTGAAAAAAAGACAGCACGGTGTTGCAATGAGAAACCTTCATTGTAGTTTGAAGGCTGCAAGTTAGGATGTGTTTTTCTGGCCTCAAGCTAAATTCTCGAACCTGAACCTTTTGGGTAAACACACAGTGTCGAAAACTACATGACAACGTGAGAATGATGTACTGTAAAACACCTAGGGTAAGGGAAATGGGCAATCAAATATATACGTAATGCCAAATAAAACCTGCAAATATTTAATATTGCTTGGAAAAAGACAAAGGAGCATGAAAGTGACTGCAGAAGTAACAGGGCATACTGTTATTTATTGATGTTGTATTATTTTTTCATATGTGGTGAATGTCAATACACCATGAAGGGTTTTATTTGTGCTGAAAAACCCTTACCTGTTCACACTCCCCAACACCACTCAGCGTACCTTTAACATCACACTGGCACTCTACAGAGGGTGAGAGAGAGGGTGAGAGAGGGTGAGAGAGAGAGAGGGTGAGAGAGGGAGAGAGATATGGATAGATAGAGAGGGAGAGAGAGGGTGAGAGAGGGTAAGAGAGAGCGTGTGAGAGAGGGAGAGAGTGTGAGAGAGGGAGAGAGATAGGGATAGAGAGAGAGGGAGAGAGAGGGATAGAGAGAAAGAGGGACAGGGAGAGAGAGAGAAAGAGAGAGAGAGATGTTTTCATGGGTGAAATCCCGTATGTATCAGCACCGATTTACAGGCATCTAGATCAAAGTCTCAAGTGACTTTGTCAACCTTTCAATCCAGCCAGAAACGCATTCTCACAATATTAAAAACGCCCTTTTTTCTCCCTCCCACCCACATATATTCTCCTGACAGCCACACACTGATAACATTCTTGCAGGAATCCTGTAACCTAAGACAGATATTTACACAAAGGCCTGTGCTGTTAGCGGCCCGGGCACTGAGGGAAGCCAGGTCCGCGTCTGAAGGAAATACGAGGCCCGGGGCTTCGGCCTGGCAAGACGGACAGCCCTGAACTTTGCACCCGGTCACCACATTCCGGGCCTGCGGGCTCCTGCCCCTGCCCTGACGGAGAAGAGCCCAGATCTGCGCTGATTTACCAATCCGGCTCGTAAACAACAAAACCCTTATCAAAACGTTTCTTCGATGTCGCCCGCACACTCAGAGATGCAGGGTGAGCACACACAAGGTGTGTATGTTTGAGGGAAAACCAGCGCTCAGATAAGGAGGGATAGGCACAAACGGCCCAGCGAATGTAGACAGAGGCGGATTAGTGTGAAGTTTGGGGCTGTTTGCACTGCCAGGAGCACCATGGCTTGCCAGGCAATGATTGGATTCTGCTGAAAACTGCAGTTTGTGATTTATGCCAAGCCGGCGCTTTATATTCACGGCTCAAGGTCTCACAATAAAGACGTGTTTGTTTGTCTTTCATAATGAATTCTCCCTTTGTGATGCATTGACGGATAAGTGAGAATAACAAAGTGTTGAAAATCAAACCACATAAGGGTTGTCACAGCTCCCTTTAGCTCCACAGTCGAGAGGAAAGAGCTTATGCATGCAACCACCGGGGTTTTAAAGACCCAAATTTCCGGATCCAATGGCTGGTATACTCCATTTCACCCCAGTGAAAATCACTCCCTACATGGTAGATTCAATCTTAAATCAACGTGAACAGAATACAACCTTCAATTGGCCCTGATCAGCAGTAAGTGCTACAAAGAAACTTAGTCGGCTGCGAACAGCCGTCATCTTTAAAACATGCCAGCTCTTAGATTCCAAGAACTGCGGTTCCGTGGCCCAGATAGGCGGCCTTACCAATGCATCCATTGAGGTTCTCAGGGGCCAGATTCCAGAAGAGAGCCTTACATCTGTCACACAGCAGGCCCTCCACATCCGACAGGCAGGGACACTGACCCTGCGCCAGAACAACAGAGAGCCAGAACCACATTACACCCGCCAGCATGTTCACAGTTAGAGAAAGGCCTACAGCCCTGCCGAAAAGACTGCTCAAGATTGGTTTTAAATAGCTGGTAGCTGGTTGACCAGTTCAGACTAGCTCCATACTCATAGCATGGTTTGGCCAGCTCAAGCTATGTTTTGAACCAGCTGGTAGCTGGCAATTCCAAGCTGGATTTTACACCAGGGAGTACTTCTCTATTTCTTCCATGAAAGGAAAAGCCACCATAAACTACCAAGGTACAATAAAAGCCTTCTCACATTCATAACTCCATTGTGCCATTCGCCGTCTTGTCGTATTGTGTGAACATTGTACATTCTTCTTCTGGACAACTGCAGGCAATAGTGTGGGAACTCTTTCAACTAAATACAGTATCACACACAGCTCAATAACCCGAGGGGGGGAATGGCATAAATCTGCTGAAAAGCAATTCTGAGGTTGAGAATGGGAAGCTGAGGGGTTTTTTTTAGAAAGGAAGGAACTCTCTTTCTCCTTTTGCTAACGCTCCATATCACTTCCAACAGGAAAAACCCCTGCTTCCTTGTGAATGTAAAGGAATATGTGTTGTATCGCACTGTTATCGACACATAACCCTGTTTCCTTGTGTTTGGCGTCCCCTGCACTACAGAACACAGCAAAAGAGCCCGGGCACTGCTTACTGAGTTTGGGACCACTCTGTTCACATCTGTGCCCACTGGATTACACCGTCCAACAGGCTCTGAAAGGGACAAGGAGAACAAATGAAGGGCAATTCTGGAAAGAATGTACACATATGGAATAGTTATGAAAATGTTTAAAGTGGCTAATACAGCCCACATTGTTTTCAAATTAAAAACATTTATCTAGCTGGAAATTTACTGAAGCGATTCAGGTTAAGTTCCTCACTAAAGGGCACAGTTGCAGCACCACACCAGGTAATCACACAAATGACTACAACCTCGGAGGCACAAACCCAGGTCCCTAACTACTATACTACAGAGTTACTGAGTGTCAGTTCCTATGTGTAATTTAATATGAGTTGAATGCGTCCTGCTAAGATGAGGTCTGTCATATGAATGAATTAATGAATGAATGTGCTTGCTGCAGTGTACCTGCGGGCGCGTCACACTGGGGGAACCTGCGTCTATCATCCACACATCGGTCACATCCCAGACCCGTCACTCCGGGACGACAACGGCACTGTCCTGACGACGGGTCACATGACTCCACGTACGACCCGTTCCGCGAACACTGGCAAGCTGGGGACAGAGAGCGGATGCCACCGGTCACGCTAAAATATTCATATTTACCACAATATATGAAAATATATTTAAATAACATTATCAATATATTTGCTTCAATCCACAATTTGGACAAATAAATATAGCTGCTTTCAGATTAGCTAAATATGAAACTGCTGCGAAATATATGCATTACACGCTGTACAAAATACATTGTTTTGAACTAATATTAGTTCTCATCATTGTCTACCAACATATTTTTAAAAGTATATGAATCAATGGTGTAAGTTTAAAATGTGTTCCTTTGATTTTTCAGCATATATCTCTTCTTAGTAAGGGGATTCTAACTCTACGGGAGAGGGAGAGGCTCACCGCTACAGTTGGGGTAGCCATAGTAACCCAGGGCGCACTGTTCACACCGGCGTCCCGCGAAGTTCGGGCGGCAGCTGCACTCTCCCGCGGGGCCACAGGCCCTGTTGGCCACTCCCGCACCATCGCAACCACAGGCTGAGCGTGAGGAGAGACCAGAGCATCATGGGCATGATGCCTTTTCAAAGTGTGGGTTTTAGCTTCTATCCAACAAATGCACAACAGCAATGCCAAGGTTAACATGAACGCATTAAAAACCAGGAAAACCGGGCCCTTCCGGAGAGTTACTCATGAATGGCATTGTGCTTGATAACTGGAAAATGGACTTCCAAGAAGCCAACTTGTCTGCAAAACAAAATAGATTAAAAATTTTAAAAGATCTTGCTCCCTGACCCCTTCAGAAAAATGAGTCAGATATTGGCACATTTGGAAGTCATCCTGGCAGCAAATCTGTAAGTACATCTCCTAATTTAAAAACAAGTCAAATTAAGAGCTGAATGATGGCACAATTATGAACCAAAATTGAGCCAACAATCTGTGTACATGTGGGTAGTCATTACCTCGGGCATCTGCTGCAAACTAAATGTGACGTTGATGGATCTGGACTGATGGCCAGGTTCCCAGCACATTTATGAGTCATTAATTTCGTCATATACTGTAAATTTTCCATGGAATAAGCTTTGAGCAGATTTGGGCTCTGGATCTGATAAATGTGCAACTAACATGAGCAAAGCCAAAACTGGCCTGGCACAAATCCAGTAACTAAGGGTTTAGCATCTGTTTGTTTTTACTTCTTATGTCCTCCATAACCTATGACCTTTAGTGTAATTTAAATGACACAAGGGACAACTCTGAGGTGATCAAACTCATGCAATATTAGCTTTACCCTCACATAGGAATAAACTGAGCAGAACTTTTGAGTAAATAAACAAAATATACCTCAATGTTAAGCTTGTAAATGCACACACTTGAACTGTTTGTACATTGTTACATACCATACATTTATATAAATGGGTAGGTATACATGGGGTGAAATGCTAATCGTTAATGATTTTGTTAGTGGTTCCCTAATGTAGTACTGAGATAATGATTCATGTGATAACTCTGAAGCCTGAACATACCTGGGGCAAAAAGATTTTACTTTCCAATTCTTAAGCCTTATTTTAATAAGCCCTTTGGGCAATCCCAAAAAGGTAAAAACCCAAGTGTTTGATTGGACACAGAATCATACAGACATTGCCTAATTAATTTGCAAGTTTGGTTTTCCAATAAATGTCCTCAGGGGTTTATTTTTAAATGGTATGTTAATATTTAATCTCCAATTATATACAGTGAAGAGATGATTATGTTAAATACATGGAACCCTACATTTAGTGTACATTTCAGACATACCATGCTTGCACAGTTCAGATTTACACAGCTGACAGGAAGTGGGCAGACTGAAGGGGCTCACCGTGGCAGTTTGGGAATGAGTGGTAACCTTGGCGACAGCGTTCACACTGCACCCCTTCCACCTCCGGCCGGCACAGACAGCGTCCGGAAGCATCGCACCTCTCCGGAAGGGTCCCCTCCTGGTTACACACACACCCTGGGCAGGACAGACAGACAGCATTCAGAGACAGAGTCCAGAAACCCAACTCAAATGCAGGAAACATACATGCATGAATACGCGGTACATTCGCATGAACTTCCCCCTACAGTAAAGCCACGACTACTGTATTTTTGGGAGTACGCTTTCTGAGACCAGAACATGCATGCGTTTACACGGTGCAGTGTACCTGTAGGCGCGTCACACTGAGGGAACCTGCGTCTATCGTCCACACAGCGGTCGCAACGCTGACCCGTAATACCGGGACGGCAGCGACACTGCCCTGACGCTTGGTCACATGACGCCTCGTACGAACCGTTCCGCGAACACTGGCAAGCTGGGGACGGAGAGCAGACAGCAGATTGCACACACGTTCCGCGCTGGCACAGTTCAAGTCTATGGCACTAATAAACAGGAAGTGGATGGACTGACCCTGGCAGTTTGGGAATGAGTGGTATCCCTGGCGACAGTGGTTGCACTGCACCCCTTCCACATTCGGCCGGCACAGACACCGCCCGGAAGTATCGCACTTCTCTGGCAGGGTCCCGTCCTGGTTACACACACACCCTGGGCAGGACAGACACTGACAGCATGAGTCTGGAAACCCAGTGCGCAGGCAGAAAACATTTTCACATCAACATGCGGGGCACCCCCATGAACCTGCCCCTATAGTAAAGACACAGTTATTTTTGTCCTGCTAAGATGAGGTCTCATATGAATGTATAAATGTGTTTACTGCACTGTACCTGTGGGCGCGTCACACTGGGGGAACCTGCGTCTATTGTCCACACAGCGGTCACACCGCTGACCCGTCACTCCGGGGCGACAGCGGCACTGTCCTGACGACAGGTCACATGACACCTCGTACGAACCTTCCCGCGAGCAGTGGCATGCTGGGGACAGAGAGCGGACAGCAATCCACACAGTGGAGTGATGACTATGTCTCAACACATGGAACACTGAATTAAGTGAACATTTCAGACACGTTCCATGCTTGAGCAGGTAAAGTCCACACCAGTAGCAAACAGGAAGTGGGCAGACTGAAGGGGCTCACCGTGGCAGTTTGGGAATGAGTGGAATCCTTGGTGACAGCGATCGCACTGCTCCCCATCCACCTCCGGACGGCACAGACACCGCCCGTACATATCGCACCGCTCCGGAAGGGTCCCCTCCTGGTTACACACACACCCTGGGCAGGACAGACACCACAATAAGATATATAGGGGTCCAAAAACCTATCCAAAGCCACTCTTAAATTAATTATTTTTGTCTTTTTGTCTGTTACAAAGCATATACATGTACTCCTTCTGGTGGCTTAAGATGGTACATTGACATCACATTTAAAAAGAATGTAAAGGAATTGTGGCAAACTGTGGTACACATATCCAAATACGTATGCAACCATTCACTTGTGTAAGTTTCCTGTACTTAAAAGTATGTCATCTTTTGTCACAAGTGAATTTCAACACTCATTTCCTTGTGAGTGATATGAAAGCATGCCAACTTGAGGCCGCATGCTTGTTAACACTGGCCAGGGTACGCTAAAGTGGTCCGACACAAACAGCTACAAAGCCCAAAACAAAAACTTGTCTTGCATTTTTACCGAAGGCTAACAGTTATCTATTACAAATATAATTATCACAAACACAACACAATGTAAATAATTGAAATGCATCATCATCGTCATGGTCATACATGGATGTATCCTAGAGTACATGCTTCCTCCTTCAGAATTACTCCCCAATTCCATGTTAGCATGATTATAATTTGCTTTAGCTGTGCGAATGAGTTGGAATTAATTGTAAAAGCTCCCAAAAACCAGAGGAAAAGGTGCCAGCTTATTACTGTGTAAAGTTATGAATGACTGTGCAAAACTGTGCTGAAGAAAATATTCTAGCCGTTACTCAGCCCTCAATCACTGTTGTGATTTTACAATTGTAAATGGCATACGGCATTGGGAAGGTTACACTGTCGACTATAGGGCAAAACAGATACCAGTTAAACCAGAATGAAATGAATATTTTACCATGGTGTAAATAGCAACTGGGGTGCTATATCTAGTTGGTGTAACTGCCTATCCCACGTTCCCTTCTTGCATGTTTATTTCTCAAACAGATTAATGAAGATGATAGAAGATGACCAAATCTTGAAAGGAATGTCTGTACATGTAAAACCAATGGTAAGATTGTATGTTTATTCCATATTTAGTCACAGATACTGATAGTAGAGTGACATTGAATAATTACAGAAGAATTCCTCTTTGCTATTCAACAAGCAGCGTTTTCACCACAGTCCTGGAATACCTTTCAGCTATTTTTGGCTTTGTCTTGATGTTACTGTATGAAGGAATACAAATGTTTGGTCTTGAAAGAATATTTTCACTCCTAGATAGAGCCTATTGCCCAATGTGTCAGGCTAGTTGCAGATAACTGGTGTTTTTTCACTGATTAAACTACTCAACCAATAATTGGTGGTATTTAGAAACTCTGTATTTGACTTAGTTGTTGTGTATCGTCCACTAATAAAGCTAGAGCACAGAGTTTGTTGCATCCACTCATAGTTTGGTTGCAGAAACACTGGATGTCTGAATTAAGCAGTCTCAGGACAGGTGTCATGGCCTCTAGGGCGTGCTCGAGGGGGTTAATATGAGTTTAATGTGTCCAACGAAGGTGAGTTCCGTCAAATGAATGAATGAATTAGCGTGCAGCAGTGTACCTGTGGGCGCTCCACAATCAGGGAACCTGCGTCTATCCTCCACACAGCGGTCGCAACTCTGACCCGTCACTCCAGGACGACAGCGACACTGCCCTGACGACAGGTCACATGACGCCTCGTACGAACCTTCCCGCGAGCAGTGGCATGCTGGGGACAGAGAGCGGACAGCAATCCACACAGTGGAGTGATGACTATGTCTCAACACATGGAACACTGAATTAAGTGAACATTTCAGACACGTTCCATGCTTGAGCAGGTAAAGTCCACACCAGTAGCAAACAGGAAGTGGGCAGACTGAAGGGGCTCACCGTGGCAGTTTGGGAATGAGTGGAATCCTTGGTGACAGCGATCGCACTGCTCCCCATCCACCTCCGGACGGCACAGACACCGCCCGTACATATCGCACCGCTCCGGAAGGGTCCCCTCCTGGTTACACACACACCCTGGGCAGGACAGACAGGATGGCGTGAGTCCGGAAATCCAGCTCACACACAGGAAACGTACGCACATCGATTGCATTCGGATTAACTCCCCCTACAGGAAAGCCACAGCTATTTTTGGGAGCACCCTTGTGAGACCGGACGGGTTCTGTAATCTGTGCGGGTATCTGCTTTTGCTGAAGTGTTATATTTAGCAGACACATTTATCTAAAGTGACAGAGTTCACATTATTTTCAAATGCAATACATTTACAGAGGTGGAAATATACTGATTCAGGTTAAGTTCCTAACTTAAGGGCACAGGTACAGCACTAGGTAATCACACCTACAACCTTGGAGGGGCAAGCTGAGGTTCCTAACCATCATAATACTTGAGTGTCTGTTCCCATCTCTCCTTTAAAATGAGTCTAATGTGGCATGTTAAGATGAGGTCTGTCATGAATGAATGAATGAATTAATTAATTAATTAATACATGTGTTTGCTGCAGTGTACCTGTGGGCGTGTCACACTGGGGGAACCTGCGGCTTTCATCCACACATCGGTCACATCGCTGACCCGTCACTCCAGGACGGCAGCGGCACTGTCCTGACGCCGGGTCACATGACTCCTCGGACGAACCATCCTCCGAGCACTGGCAAACTAAATTCAACACAAAATGACATAAATTCCTCCACAACTATACAATATCACATACTCCATTCATTTTGGGAAACTCGCTTTGAGTTTTTCAAATAAATCCAGGGATTATTTTTCCATACTTCTGGCGAACACCTCCAAAGTTCAGATCCACCACCATGTTTGACTAATGGTTGCAGACATGGTTCCAAGAGTCTTTCATTGCTTCAGCCATTCACTGTATTCACTCACATGTCTTTCTTCTGACTCCAAGGACAGGCACTTGCATGGTAAAATGAGAAGATTCCAGCTACTCAGTGATGATATGGTATTCCACAAGGCTCAGTGCTAGGACCAGTACATTTCTCATTACATATGCTACCCCTTGCCAATATTATTTGGGCGCATGTTATAGGGTTTCACTGCATTTGTGTGCACAAGATACGCAAATATACACTACTGTGCAGAAGTCTTAGGCACCCTAGACTCTATATGCTTATTTTTTTGTGTGTGTTAGTATAAAAAAGAACACTTTTGACATTTTCAAATATTCATTTTCCAAAAGATGTAATTTTATAGAAACAATTTGTATTTAATTTTAAAAAGTAACATATTAATGTAAGAAATTGACTACTTTTTACATAAAAACTTGATCAAGGCTGTCTGACATCAGAAGCAAGGAGCCAACCAAAGTCTGCAGAAGAACTGTGGCAAGTTCTCCAACATGCTTGGAACAACCCTACTGATTGTCTTATAGAACTGCAGGACAGCGTTGGCTATCTCAGTCAAGTGATGCAGTTTTAACGCCGAAGGGTGGTCACAAAAAATATCGATTTGATTCAGTTTTTAACTATTCTGCCAAATTACTAAAATATAATGTCAAATGTATAGTATGTTTATGTAGGACCTTTCATTTAATTATTTTTGAAAAAATCTTATCTGTACAGAATGTTATACAGGTGACTTTTGCACAGTACTGTACATTTCAATGAAACGGGATTACACACACACCCTCGGCAGGACAGACGTGACATCATAAGTCCAGAAACCCAACGTGCACGCAGGAAACGTACACGCATCAAGATGCGGTGCACTTGCGTGACCTCCCCCCCTCCAGGAAAGCCGTGGCTATTTTTGGGAGCAAGCTTTTGAGTCCGGAACGTTTCCGCAAAAACAGAGACCCGGATTCATCAGATGGCAGGAAGCTATGCGGAACACTAATGGCTGCGTCCTCTTCCCTGACTGCGGCATAATGTTTTTATCCACGACGCTGGGACGTGTCGCACCCCTGCGTCTCATCAGGCCCAGCTTCCTGTGACAGCAGCCACGAGCCAAACGGGCACACGCTTGCATGGAGCGGCAGAATGCTCTCATTGTTTGCTTAGCCGTCGGACACAGCCTCAAAGGGCATTTATTACATTCTTCTTCGATCATCTCACATCTGCGCTCAATGCCCCCCCCTGTTCATCCCACATTCCCGGACAAACAATAAAAAAACAAAAAAAAGTGATGTTGTCCGACGTGGGCTGAGAAACCTTCATTTCCTAAGAAATACAAAGGTCAGCTTGGCTGTGTTTTGGGGGATTTTATCATTGTGCATTGAGCAGAAAATTCAGACCAGATTGGAATTTTCAGAGTTGGGGGATGGACACCTAATAATAGAATCCTGTTTTTCACTTCACCAGTGCAACTGAGAGAGCGGTTATTCCATTCCAGTTAGCTGACCAATGACTTCACAGGAACAAAACTGCACAGCCAATAGCAGGGACAGAGCACGTTGTGACCACTCCTCTTTACCTTGACAGTAGGGGAAATTGAATCGTCCTCGTTCGCAGCGGTCACACAACCTGCCCTCGTACCCGGGCCGACACTGGCACCCGCCCGTCTGTCCGTCGCACCTCCGCGTGGCCACACCCGGGCCGTTACAGCTGCAGGCTGGACAGAGGGAGATGCAGACGTACGTTACACAACACACAGCTACCATTTCCAGGGCAACGGCCTTAGGCTGTCGGACAATAGTGGTGAGCAAGCAGGTAGTGATAAGGAAACATATACAGGATATGTGAGTAATGTAGGCAAGTAGCACACTACACATACAGTACAAGGCAGGCAAAAACAAAATGGATGACATGACTGCAGAAACAATTTGTTCATCCAACTTTCGCAATGCGAATGAATTCACAAACTTACATTCAATGCCCTTTCTCTATCCATCCAAGAGAGCATGAAAGTATGTACCAAAAATAAGATCCAAAATGAAACGGTGCCAACTCAGCTGCCCACAAACTGAAAACAGCTCTTTAGAACTGGTCCGTGTTCAATCATCTACTAGTTTAAATCTTTTCACAGGAATTTTCCCATTATCTTGGCAATTGTTTTTACCATATAAATTGGGATTAAAATCCCACTCATCTGGAAGCAATATGGATTAATCACTCCTGGCTTTAAAACAGCTCATTGGTTAATATGTACCAGTAAACATAGCTATCAAGACTTAATCATTTCATCTGGCCAGAGTAGCAGAGAACAAACAACTACAGTATTACGAGGACCCAGTACAAAAAGAACAGAATGGTTAAAATCCTCACAATTAAAACTATATTCCACTAGAGAGCATATGTTCTAATTGACAAGCGTGGACACATTTTGAACAAGCAACCACTGGCACAGACTTACGCTGGCAGTTGGGTGGTCCAAAATACCCTTGAGGGCAGGTAACAGGGTCTACAAGATAGAGACAAGAGCAGTCAGCAAAATCCCCCAGCAATATATGCCTTTATCAGCCCCCTGTAGGAGGAGTAGGACAAAGAAAGGGTGACTCATAATGCCATTGGGGAAGTCCATACATGAGAATCATCAGACATTCATATCGTTCTCAGTTACCACCCCATGCAAAGGCATACATGATGGCTAGCTTTCTTCACAACCTTTTTAGAGGTTACAACAGTTTAATAGGCTCCAGACAATGTTATTTTCAGTTTATCCAAGAATCCCTCCTTAACATGTATATCAAATTGCGATTAAACGGAACCCTTTTGGAAGGAGTTCATAAGTATTTTAAGATGAACCCCAGAGTGTGTGTTTCTTTGGATGTGCTCAAACACGCACTAATCCTGGGATTCATGTGTTGATGCAGAGCAGACACATTCCCTGCTTTATTCCCATCTTACCACCCAGTATTTGGAATAGTCATCGTTTCTGTCTTCCATCTGTCTGGTGAGGTGTTTGACGAACGGATATGGAAAATTAAATGGGCTGTAGTACTCTGCTTGTGCTGCATTTTCTGTGCGTCTGCTGCAGAGCATGGAGGAGAAATGTAGGAAAGTACTTTGGTTTTCACTTACCTACAATATGGCCTGCAGGGGACTTGGTAGTTGCCGGATAGATGGGGTACCCTACCAAGAGGAGCACAAGATCATTCTTAGAACCACGTTGGCCTATGGTTCAGGTCAGAGGTGCAAGGGCAGGGAGACGCATGCAGAATAGCCCACTCATAAGAGAAAGATGACAGAGAGATTAGAGGGAACCCGGGGGATGTCTGGGCACATATTTTGCCAGTATGTTAACAGTGTTTGGTTCTGCGTGTACAGGAAAGACACAGAGCACCCCACTGTGCCAGACCCTTTCAGTTTCCAGCGACAGCCAGCCATGAGAACAGCACTCTGCAGGGGCTACAGGCCAAATAAGGCAGGGAAAATATGACATCACAGCCCCTGTGATATTTTGATCCCGGAGAATAACAGACCGGCCTCATGCTTAGATAAGCGTACAGTAGACAGCGCTTTAAGAAGGATTGTGTGCTTTACAGCTCTGTTACATTACGAAGTGCTATGATGTACAGGTAAGCATGTTTTCATAAACATCTCCTCATCCCTGTAGTTACCGCTTCTCGTCATTGGTCAATGGAAGTATAAAGCCCATACAATCATTTGGATTTGTCAAAGGGATTATTGGAACTGACATCAAACTCTACCCTGGCAGACACATTTTCCTTTCTTTGATAAGAAAATTATGCTAGGTTCCCTAAATTATAAATCACTATACAAGCACAACAGAAGTTAATCCCAGGAAAAAAACGTTTTTTTTGGACATACAAGCACACATTACTGACTTGTTACATAGAATGTCCAACCAAACACTTCCCGGGTATAATTTTCCAATACACTGCCTCTAAATGACCTTTCAGCCTGGGTGGTGACCACTGCAGTCAAGAAAACCGATGATGATTCTCTAGAGCTTCCTTCTCACAACATAAAAACAAAGACAACACTTTCTGAGCATGGAAGAAAAACACAAACACACTGTTCAGGGCAAACCGTTTGTTTAATGTTAGCTTAAGCTGGCCTTTAAGACAGAAGGACTGCGTGGGGATTTTAGAGCACCAGCAGACGAACAGAGATGGGCTGTTTACTGGAGGAACAAACATTCAGGGCAAGGTGAGTGTTAAAGAGTCCCACAGTCTGCTTTACTTTCAGCCAATTCCATTCTCAGCCATTCCCAGCCCTGCATTCTCTGCTGGAACAGGCCTGTCTTTACCTCTGATCAGGGAGCACCATGATGAATCAATGAGATTCCACCAATGGCTTTCACACATACTAGCCAGCTAATCATAGAGGTGCTGATGCCTTTCCTGTGCACTAGCCACCCAATCATAGAGGTGCTGATGCCTTTCCTGTGCACTAGCCACCCAATCATAGATGTGCTGATGTCCACGCTGCACACCAGCTACCCAATCGCAGTGGTATACGTACGGACGCACTGTGGAAACCCATAGTATCCATCCGCGCAGCGCTCGCAGTGGTCCCCACTCAAGTTGGGCCTGCAGCGGCAGCGTCCTGATCCATCCTCACAACCAGCCGTGGTCCTGGGATCACACCTGCAGGCTGTGTACACACACACACACACACGCACATACAAGCACACACACACACACACACACATACATACACACATATACACATTCACGCCCACACACACACACATACAAGCACACACACACATACATACATACAAACACACATTCACGCCCACACACACACACACACACACACACACACACACATACAAGCACACACACACACACACATACATACATACACACATACACACATTCACGCCCACACACACACACACACACATACAAGCACACACACATTCATACATACATACACACATTCACGCCCACACACACACATACACATACAAGCACACACACATACACACCCACAAACAAACACATACACATATACACATGCACACACACATTCACCCAGGCAAGGGCACACACACACACACACACACACACACATACACATAGATGATAGTTAACACAAACAAGCTTCATATAAAACGAACACATATGAATCTCAACTTCAATGTGTTCTATTAAAACAACCAACAGTGATAGTGATAGCAATTGAGACAGACAGACACAGCTGGAGTGTAAGGAAGTTGAAAAGCAAAGCGAGCTTTCTCAGAGATGTGAAGCCTGTTGATGATTCACAAGCAGCGATGCAATAAAAACACACACTGCTCCATGTCCTCGTTTTAACAAGTCAACACCTTTTGCGGCTAATCCAGTTTAATTGTGTTAGCGGCTTCACAGTCCTGTAAACCCAGGCCCCAGCCTTTTTTAATCCCACCACCTTCCAAAGCCTAAACACAGCTGGACCCTACTGATGCACAGGCCAACTCCTACATACTTCACTGGGCATGTCTGCAATGCAAACAATGCTGCGCCCAATTTAGCAGTATATGAAAAAGGACGGGCGTCTGTGGACTATAAGTGACACTACTAATTCTGTCAGCAGAGAAATGAGGAAATGCTTTATTTTTGTGACTGGACTGGGGCTGTGTTTGTTTACGGTTTCGGTGTGTGTGTGTGTGTGTGTGTCTGTGTGTGTGTGAGAGAGTGTGCATGTGTTTGTGCATGCTTGCTTCAATGCAATGCGGGGGAGATAAGAAATTCATTCAAGATGCTAATGCATTTCAAAAGCTGAGATGTTTCAAAGCTGTAACCCAACAGTGAGGCATCTTAAATACATCCGACATTATTAGATCTAGCTGTTGTCAGTGTTGTTTTGTCAGTGTATGATCCAATTGGTTATGCAGCAAATATGCTCCTTACACGACGGAGTTCAAAGTTGATCAGGTTTCTATGGCAGATTCCAATTAATCTATAAATTCTATAAATCCTCTTTAGTCTCTCTCTACCAATGTCAAGAAATCCCAGTAAGCAAACCTGCTTTGCATTCGAATAAGATGATTATTTATGATTACTTGTGAGCTGATAGTCCACAACTAACCTGTCCACATTTTGTAGGCAGTTGATTAATAATTGTAAAATTAGAAGCACAATTATTTTGTTGATAGATGTCCCTTGAAATGCTCTTAATAAGGTCCAGAAAGAGTAATATAAACCCAAGGGAATTTGAGTGGACACTAAGCATCTATTATGACCTTGAGGTAGATCGTCGAAAGATTCTACTGTAAATGTCCATTATTAAACATTTTTACATTTGGGGGGGGGGGGGTTTAGTCTGCATCAAAATATGGGGAGGGATTCTGCTGAGGAACCAGAATGTAAAACAGAACAGCTCGACCACCAGGTGCTCGTAGTGAGGGAACCACAAGGCAACCAGAGCTGGCAGACCGGATTGGTCTTGCTGGGGAGTAGGGAGCAATTAAAGATGATATGTAAAGTGCGGCAGTCCCCTTAGCAGCCTGAAATGCTAACACTAGCACCTTTCACAAGGATGTGTGCGGAAAAAGGAAGCCAGTGGAGGCCAATGAGGAGTAGGGTGACATGAGCCGACCTGGGGTGACTGGTGGTCAGGCGGGCTGCAGCATTCTGGACCAGCTGGAGGGGCTTGATGGCACAAACTGGGAGACCGGCCAGGAGGGAGTAATCCAGACAGGAAATGACGAGCGCCTGGACTAGTAGCTGGGTGGCTTTCTCCGTCAGGAGATGACGGATACGGCGTATATTGTGGATGAAGAACCTGCAGGTTCTGGCAGTGGAGGATACATGTGCAGCAAGGGTGAGGTGGTTATCAAGAGTCACCCCAAGAAGCTCAGTCTTGCTGAGGTTAAGCATCAGGTGATGGGAAGTCATCCACGCAGAGATATCAGCCAGGCAGGCAGAGATCTGTGTGGTGACCTGGGTATTGGGGGGGAAGGGAAGAAAGAGTTGAGTGTGATCGGCATAAGAATAAGAAAAGCCATGGGAAAAGATAATAGAACCAAGAGACATAGTGTATAGAGAGAAGAGGAGAGGACCAAGAACTGAGCCCTGCTGGACTCCAGTTTGTAGGGGGTGTGGGTCAGAGACTGAGCCCCTCAAAGTCACTTGGTAGGAACGACCAGAGAGGTAGGAAGAAAACCATGCGAGTGCAGATCCTGTGACACCCATCCCAATCAGCGATGAAATCAGAATCTCATGGTTGACTGTATCGAAGGCGTGCAAGGAAGATGAGGGCAGAGGAGAGGGATTTGGCTCTAGCAGAGTGGAGTGCCTTGGTGACTGCGAGTAGGGCGGTCTCAGTGGAATGGCCACTCTTGAAGCCAGACTGGTTGGGATCGTGAAGATTGTTCTGGAGAAGATAAGTTGACAGTTGGAAGCAGACCGCGCGTTCCAGAGTTTTAGATAGAAAGGGAAGAAGAGAGACATGCCGGTAGTTGTTCAGAGCAGAAGGGTCAAGAGTAGGTTTTTTGAGCAGGGGAGTGACTAACTGGCCTTCTTAAGGGAAGAGGGCATAGTGGTGGATGAAAGGGAGTTGTTGATTAGAGAGGACAGAAAAGGGAGAATGATAGATGGATTGTAGAAGGGGAGAAGGGATGGGGTCAAAAGGATAGGTGGTTGGGTAGAGGGATGTGAGGAGTTTCAAAGTGTCAGAGTCAGAGAGGGGAGAAAAGGAGGATAGGGAGTTTGGGAAGGTAGGAGGTACAGCGGGGGGAGACGGTGGGGACAAGGAATTGCGGATGTCATCTACCTTCTTTTCAAAGAAGGAGACAACATCATCAGCTGTGAGTGATGAGGGAGGTGGGGGGGAAGGGGGGTGATAAGAAAGGAAAAGGTTGAAAACAGTTTGTGAGGGTTAGAGGCGGCTGTGTTAATTTTAGAGTGAAAGAAGGAAGATTTAGCAAGAGACAGAGGAATAGGCAGATTCTAGGAGGGCATGGAAGGAAGCCATAACACTGGGAAGACAGGACCTTTTCGGGACAGTCGAGAGAAAGACTTCACAGATGGTAGGGACGAGAGGATTGCAGACGAGGGTGGAGGTAGACAGGTGGTGTAGGTTGCGCTGAAAGATGACAGTGGATGGTGGGAGGGATGGATTAGTGTTAGAGGATAGTGGAAGAGAAAAAGAGATGAAGGAGTGGTCAGATATATGGAGTGGTGTTACAGAGAGGTTGGTTGTTGTGCAGCTCCTTGTGAAGACCAAGTCAAGAAGGTTGCCTGCTTTTTGGGTGGGAGGGGAATGTGAGGGTAAGGTCAAAAGAGGAAAGGAGGGAGAGAACGGTGGACTGGGTGAACTCTAAGTTCAGGTTGAATTCACCCATGAGGATCAGGGGAGTGCCATTGTCTGGTGAGGAGCTAAGGAGGATGTCCATTCCATGAGGATGAGATTAGGAGACCTGTGCCTCCTCCTCCTAGTGGGTCAGGGTGTGTGAGAAAAAGAATAGGCAGAGGAAAGGGCAGCTCGTGAGAGCCATGTTTTCGGTTAAAGCAAGAAAGTCAAGGTTGAGGTGGGAGAACACTAATGCACAGTGAAGTCCGCTGTGCCAGTAATTAAACCCTGGACAGGGTGCAAACTATCTAGATGGTGATTTGATGGCAAATTATCTCTAATCATACACCTGTCTAGGAAATAAATATGTACTGCATAATATAATTATAACAACGGTACAGTAGAGTCAACATGTATGTTTATCACTAATAGAGTTGAATACTTCTAATCTATAACCATTATAGATTAGAAGTATTCAACTCAACAGTTCTTCAGACCAGGATTGAGAAAAATGTGGATATATAACCCAGGCTACCTCATCTCAGTAAGGCCTCAGTAAGTACCTCAGTAAGGTACTACCCCAAACAATGTTGAGAAGAGTCAATCAGAGGCCCAGAAGAGGGAGCGGGGAGGGGCTTACGTGCACACGCGTGGGGCGAGTCGGGCTGCACTCCGTAAGGCCTGTAGAAGCCCTCTGCACACCGCTCACAGTTCACCCCGGCCGTGTTGTGCTGAGAAAAAGGCCAGAGGGCTCAAACTTTCACTCCGCCAACCAGGGCCTAGCCACCTGCTCTTCTCTTTCCCCCCCCCCCTCAGAGACGGCCTTTTGTGTCTGAACATGTGCAGATGTTTCTCTGGCATCGTCAGTCACTGGCGAGTCATTTCAAACGATGCTCCCAGCACAGGCTTGTTTCGACTTGCGCGAATGAATGGAGAAATGGGTAAACTGAGAAAATACATTCTACATGTCACAGGTGTGGATTTGGTTTCTTGCTGCACTAAATATTATTAGCCACTTATTAGATGAGAGGGATTATTTGCACCTTTTCTTATTATAGGAAATCACAATTACTGTATGTTTAATTGCTGACTTCCTATGACGAGAAACTCTAAAATTCTAAAATCCATTTTATTCAGCCTTATGATCCATAAGGCTGGATCCAAAGAACTGTCACAGACGTAAAGCCAGTTTTTTGTCTCCACATGTCTCTAACATGCCATCCACTTACAACAGTGTTTACAAAACAACAAAAATGATTATAGAAAATCCTTATGAGCTAAAAGACAGGAAAAACTTTACAGCAGTGCAGTAGGCATCCAAGGAGGACTAATCCTGGCATGCAAAATTTAAATCGTGCTTAATTGTGTTGTGTCTTGACAAACAAAGAAAGGTGAGATTACAGTGCAAATCTCTGGGGAAATCCAATCACTGTGTAAACCTTGAAGCAGAGAACTTGGTCCCGACTGGAAGTACAACCACATACCTGGCAGTTAATGCAAACTCCTCCTCCGTCGTATTGGCCATAAACGTTGAGACTTTCCCTCCTGCGATCCACCTCAGGGTCGTACCTGCAGTCGGTGGCGTGCGAATGACACTGACAGGCTGAGGGATGATTCCGGAAACCAAAACACAAACACACAATAATCACGATAAACAAAGATTAATCCCCCTACCCACTATACATATCTGCCATGAGGCAATTTAAGACAATGCACCGCAACTAATGACGCCATTTTAGTTTTATTTCAGAATTATTAAAAAATAATACACCAGAAAACCAAATGCAAATTGTAATCGACTAATCATTGTAAATACAGAGAATATCTGGCTACACTTATCCAAGGGGTGGCATTGGGAGACAATGCAGTATGATAAACTATGTTCATATTTTCATTGTATTTTAGTTTAATCTATCTATATATTATGAAAACAAAAAACAAAAGTTTCCTGAGAACATTATTTTTGGCAAGTACAAAAACAGAAGACTAGAAAAACATGTAGTATCTGAGACAAATTTATTTATAGTGTTCTCCGTCTTTTGGTTGAGAAAAGCACCTAAAATTAAATTAGCCTTTGCTTATGTTAACAACCTTCTAAAAACATATCTTAAAAGGACTGTCTTGTGACTTGATTTTATGTAGGAGAACATTGTGCACTTTAATACTGAGTATAAGACCATATGAGCCTTGCAGTAATGTCCACTATGACTGTCAAGATAACTCAACAGGCTCATATGTAATGAGACCATGCTAGTACCAACCCTGGACAACAGTCCTCCAAACTGGCACGTGATTAGCCATAGTGTCACGCAATGAATGGTGTCCATGTCTTATACTGGCCGGCCAACTCCTCTGATAAACCAGGCACCTGCAGTCACAGCTCAGCTGGTGGACTGAGTGCAAAATGGTGGCTGGCACCATGTACTTCAGAGGAGAAACACTTGTCTGCAATCTCCCAAGCTCATGATATGACAGTGATGGGGAGGACTTTGAAATACAGTCAGACAAGCTTGGGAATTAAACATGCTAAAACAAGTCTGGACTCTAAAGTGAGAATGGGATTTTCTGCTAGATAGGCAAAATGCAAAGTACAAGAAAAAGATTTCTGACTGCCTTTGAATAATGGTGGACGTCAAGCTTTACAACTACAAACCTATACAGATTCAACAGGATACAGGACCTCGCACTAAACATGTAAAAATGAAAAATGTCTCTTATCAAGAATGACTTACCTATTTACACCATGCGTAATAAACCTGGAATGTGCATTGTGAATGATATCAGCAGGACTGACCTATAAAAGTACTCCGCATCTAAAAATCTATTTTTGACCCACGCTGGTCTTTGTCAGGACAGGTCTATTGCAATGTAAGACATGAATATGGCACAAAAATACTAGCGGCTGCAGATGGGGCGCTCTGGGGGTATCTGTGACTACGGCACTTACGCTGGCATTCGTTGGCACTGTCGGCTGTCGCCGCTCGCCAAGGCTTCTGGTTGAACCCTGGGCAACAGCGGTCACATGACACCCCACAGGTATTGTGCAGACACTCACACTGAAGCCTGCAAATGGATTTAAAATAAACACTCTTAATCCATGAAGTGACTAAAAAACACAAAGTAAGTCTGTAAATCTGTTGATATAGCAGATATATCCGGTGTAGTCTCATAAATACATTTCTAACCAATGAATGCAATATTCCTAGAACCTTTCTGCTCTATCTGAACCCAGTGATCCCTGGTGTCTTTTTCTCCTGCTCTGTGACATGACTGTATACATAAATGCCATGAAAAACAAGGGCTACACAGTCAAAGATGACACAGCTCTTGTGTCTTGCTACTTTTCCCGCATTGTCTATTACAAACATAACGAATTAGGCTTTCTAAAACAACGCTGTGGCCATGACAAAGGAAACTTCCTGAAAAGAAAACATATGTTGTCATTTCCTCTTCATAACACACAGCTATCTTAAGCATCTCAATTTCAGATGGTATCATTTGGCTTTCTTTGGCATTTTCATTTTTAGCTGCCAAGTTTTCACGTAATCCATGACATATCCAGAAAGATGCATTCAATCATGAAAGGAAAGTACAAATGAGAACAACAGATATCACATGATTAGATAGCTAGCTGGCCTGTCAATTGCTTTTTAGGATTTTTAAGAAAGAATATAAAGCAGAGCTGAATTCACACAAAACTGACTTTTCTGCAGAAATGTTCTTGCTTATGAAGCTGAAGTTCAACATCTCTCTGAATTCATCTATGGTTTGCACCAATTACCACAATCAATCACATCTATTGGACAGGGGAAACTGGGTAGTAAATTAAATGTAAAAGAAAACATGAGATAACGTGTCAGGATATAGATCATAGCAAAATTATATATAGCTTTTTTAGAATCTTGAATTTAGTTTCAGTTATCACTTTAATCTTTTAGCCTGAGGAGGTTGAACTGTTGTCTGAAAGACTGCAGTTTTTAATCGTGAGACAATGATCGTGAGTCGTGAAAAACAATTATTCCAAAATACGGCCATATATGTAAGCATTTTAAAGAGGAAAATATAAGCAATCTAAGTTTCACAAGCTACTAAATAAGAGTAATCTTATGAGAGCATTCGGCAGACTGAACAGTACACACCTGGTGGCGTCATTGGGAAAGCGTGCTCCACACACCTGAGCATGGCCGTGACACACACATCGGCCCCCGACACTGATGTCCTTGATACTGTAGTAATACTATCAGAGAGAGAGGAAGGGCTTCATTACTATATTATGTACAGTAACCACTCAGACCTACTGAGGACGCAGTGTGCACTCAAATTGACAATCTGAGAAATTAGAGGAAGAGGGAAGAGGGTAGGAAATGCAAGGATGACTTGCTGACCAAATCTAAAAGACAGTGTAGGATTTGTCTTTGTACTTCGCTGCTTCCACACCACCTCTTTCAACAAGCACCATACAGTCTTTATGGGAGTCTTGGTTTACCTTCTTATCCAAATGGCAGCATGTATTCCCCCTGAATCACTTTTAAGACTTGAAATACTCGTGTAAAATATACAATGTATATTGTTATATGTTATATATCACATGTTGACATACAGTATGTCAATTCTGGGCAGTGGGTAGGGATGACAGTTTGTCACCAACTCTGCGTGGCATTATCTGGGCTCCTTCTGCATTCCCTGAGCCCATTACGTGACTGACCTTCCTGGCATTCTTGGCAGGATAGTTACCTTGGCACCCAGCCTGACACCGAGGAATTTACAGGGAAGAAGCCCAGGAGAGAGGAGTGTGGTGTCAGCAAACAGTGGGATAACACACACGCACAATAACCCATTTAGTTCGCTCCCATTTAGAATTGCAGATTAAGGCTTGTTAACTCCCACCAATTAAAATGGCCCAGTGGCTTCTGAATGCAGAACGTGAACATCACCAAAATGGCAGGTCTTCGTATCCCTAAAACTATGGAGGCTAGGTAATACTCCGTTTTTTCTCTATGAACACAACTGGGTAATCATCTTCTTTCTCCCTGTGGCCACCACTAGGTAATGCTCCCCTTTTTCTCTATGACCAGCACTGAGTAAGCCTCCTCTTTTTCTCTATAACCACCACTGTCCAATAATGGCTTGGGAAAACCATTCAAATGTCATCAGCAGCCAAAGAGCAAGCTGGTAAAGACCTTAGCTAATGGCCCTTTCTCCATGAGTCTCTGGAAGCGGTGAATCTCAGTGCTCCCCTGGGATCCTGCACAGTGCTTTTTCTGTGAAGTCACAAGCTCCAGGAGATCTGCACTGACAGACTGATCGCTGGACTTCCAACAAGATCGTCAAAAGAAATTACACAGCAAGGGTGTCAACTTACTGGGGAATGAGTCATACAAGGAGCAAAGAATATAGGGACACGAGCCTTTACCAGGAGCGTGTCAGGGAAATGGAGAAAGCTTCGCGTTTTTTCACACACACGTCACACACAATTAAATAAAGTGCGATTTGATTACAAAGTGTCAAGAATGGGAAAGAAAATCTAATTTTCTCCTTGAGAAAATGTATACTCCGAAAAGCTGGCAAATGCTATGCAAGACCAGGTACTTTCCCTTATCGCAGGACAAGCTGTATGCCAAATTGAAGCTTTAATCAAACAATCTAAATAGCACTTGGCAGGGTTCTTTGAAAAACATTTAGACAGCAATGATCATTTCCCACGTTAACCTTTATTGAGGCTTTAAATGAATTTTCAGGAAAATGTTAAGAAGCATGAACCCCAGAGAGGATGATTAGATGAACATACCAGAGACATCTAGTAAACCTTCATTACAGGGCACATACGCATCATCCTGTATAAATACATTGTCTGTCTAAATGTAAGCAGCTGCTAAACAATATCATTCACCAAAAAGGATGATCTAATCTAGCCCCTTTATCTCCACAGCAAATTCCTTATATGGTCAAACTAATGAATAGATGGACATTTTATGATTGCCCTACCCACTGCGGGGACCATAGGATTCCACCTTCCCGTCCACACTTGTATAGTGACTCATAATGCAGAAATCCTCCAGGCAGTGTAAATTAGAGATATGCGTCTCCAGTTAAGACTCACTCTGCGGGTAACGGTAGGGTCACGCAGGGCCTTGAAGATGAGGTGTCCCAGTAGGGTGCTGGTACGAAGGAAGCGCAGGCGGATGTTCGTTGCCTTGGTGAAGTCCCTCAAGACAGGTGAATAGGTGAAGTTCTTCGCTCCGGGACGGCCATTCACGAGTGACACTACAATCTGGAGAAACAGCATAGCGCAAGCTTACTCCCCACTGCCCACAAAGCCCAATGCAACCTTCACATCACAACATTACATTACATTAATGGCATCTGGCAGACGCTCTTATCCAGAGCGACGTACAACAAAGTGCTTACCCATAACCAGGGATAAGTTCGCTGAAAAACCCTAGAGGGAAGTACAATTTTTTTTTGAACAAAGAAACAAACAAACAACAGAGCAAAAGTGACCAAAGTTAATTATCCAAACACTGCTTACCTAGCCAACTAAAAATACCGATACACAACGCAAGTCACAGAGACAACAATTGAGGTTCACAGGGAGGTAGGGAGGGATCGGGAGAGGTGCTGCTTGAAGAGGTGTGTCTTCAGCTTGCGCTTGAAGGTGGGGAGAGATTCTACAGTTCAACATAAAACAACAAGCCAGTCTCACCTCACCGTTCTCCAGGGGTACTATCCGAGAGTACTCAGTCGTGCAGATCTGGTCATCATCACGGGAAATGCGCGCATTGGGCTGCTTACCGAAGAACTCGAGGCAGTCTCTTTTCAAATCTGATAATACCAAACCGAGAATGCAGAAATGTCATTTGACATTTGTTTTCAATTCCCTAGCATATACAATAAACCAGTCAGTAATGTCATACAAAGGCTTCAGTTTCACATCAGGACACAGAAGTACAGATGCTCAGAACACAGTCACAAATCCCACTGTAGATACAATGTTACTGCTCTTAAACTTGAAGTTACAAAAAAAAAGAACCTGAACATTTGACAAGTTTTGTAACAAATACTGTTTAATTATTGCTAGTAGCCCTACTGCCTGGCCATGCCATACCTGCTGCAGCCAGAAACCATTGATTGATAGAGCTGTATTAAAGTCACCCAGGGAGAGAGACTTTAATTTGTCAGGGCTGTTCCTGTCCCATTGCACATGAACAACTCTTCTGCTTGATCGGTGCCCTGTAGTCTACATGTGCCAACCATGTATTGAGTGTACTCTGCCAACACAGTGACTGTGCAGCTCAGCTACTGGTCAGCAGTGAAGCTGGCAGCAGGCAGAAAAAAAACTTTGTTTTCCCTGCATATCTTAGGGGAAACTTGTATGGACAATT
This sequence comes from Conger conger, assembly GCF_963514075.1. Taxonomy (NCBI): domain Eukaryota; kingdom Metazoa; phylum Chordata; class Actinopteri; order Anguilliformes; family Congridae; genus Conger; species Conger conger. The sequence goes on along the minus strand of NC_083768.1, from coordinate 36,914,940 downwards.
CAAAACAGTACACTTGATATAAATCACCAACTAACCTCCTGCCCTTTGACTTGAGCAAATATTTTCCATTAGGTATTCTCTGATCTGAGTTATGACCATCCATTCTATAGACACAGATGTTCAGTCGATGAAGTGAAAAATATTTTACTGGACATTAAGGTTGAGGCAGTTTTCACTTGATGTAAACAAGCATTCAGTCTATTATGTAAGACAAAAATTACAATTTAAACTCTTCCAACTACAAGCAATTATGACATAGCATTATATAGTTGTAAAATGTTTTTACCATGTTTTCATGGTTATCATGGATTTTGTTAAAGCACAAGGGAAGCAAATGGCATGTTTACTGCATTTGTGAGTTATTTGGTTACCCTGTCATACATCTGTGCTGCCAAACCCAAGTCAGGATTTTTTTCTGTCAGTTTATTTTTTCAGTCACGGGCATAACTGAAGAGGTAAAGGATGTGCGTGAGCAGGAAACGGCTTGTATTTAAGGTGGAGCCAAAGTGATCTGAAAAAGGGTGGAACTGGAGTCCGTCAATGTCAGACATGTTCCAAAGAATCACTCAGTGTGTCACAGGTGGGCCTGTGAAGCCCTGCCTCTGGCTCCTGCATGTTGAAGGCTAACATAATACACCCAATTCCGCTGTTCATAGATAAGACATTTTAAATGCTCGATAAGAGACTATCCCCCCACCAGATGTTGGGATAATGCCAAGCATTTACAAAAAAAAAGATTGCATGACGACATGCATATTGAACGAACCCCACAAGCTGTTAAACGACAAGGCAGAGCTTCAAGCACATTCATAATTACCGGTACTTAAGGCAGTCAAATGAATTCATGAACATTTTATTCGTACTTGAATTGTATTTCTGTCTTTAATTTAACCACAATGTTTCCACCAGTTTTCTCAGATTTTCTCTGTGTATGGCCAAAGTACATGGTCTTTGTTTCCTTCCCTCCTTCTGACTTCTCAAGCAATTTATTTCCAAAACAAATTATGTGACTAAAGAAATTATATCGCCACCAGAAATACATTACATTATATTATACTTGTACCCTGGCCTAGAATATTGAAACTGGTGGTGGCCACTGGGGTGATATCACTTCCTGTATTGGGCTGTCTTCCAACAGTGAACGATGAGCACCCTTCCCATGTACCCTGATCTTTCCATGAATTAACCATTCAGATACTATTTTCTCTGCTATTAGCTTGGTCAGAGAGTCCCTCAAGCAGAACCAAGATGACAGGATCCACCCATTTCTATTTCAACATCATCTGACAGTACTGATCAAGCAGTCGCATAAATCACTCATTAAGAGGATTGGCTAAACATACCCCCCCACCATAGATATTATGAGACATTGGTTACTTTCTTAGAAGGAAATACCAAGTAAGGCAGGTACTGCAATTTGAAAATCGAAAAATAACATCACAATTCTGATTATGTGGAGATTCTTGGGACAAGAAGATAACTGCAGATATAAAAAAGGAGAATGAGGGACAGGAATGGAGAAATACAGAGCAGCCAGAACAGAATGTGCCCAGACGCGGCTGAGTCTCCTGGCTCCAGCACCACAGGGGTTCAGCCAAACCCACCTCCCTTCACCTGAAGTGACTCAAAACCGCCACCCATCATGGAACTGTGAAACAGCATGTTGGGCATCATTCAAACTCAAGCTTTCAAATTTCACTGTGTGTACAAACACACCTGCACCCAGATAAATATATGTTCCCTTATCAATAAATCAGATGCTTGTTACCATAGTAAGACAACAATTCTTGACAATTTATCTGCCTGTTCCTAATGAGGCAAATCGGTTAATTAATTAATTCAACAACAGCAAACCCACGTCACATTTAGAGACATGGCATCAAACATGGCATCAAAGCAAACCTTGGCTTTATAATATTTGGTGGCTTACACCTGAAAGTAGTAATCTACACAACATTTGGTAAAGCAAAGCTAACTTCAGCATATACTACTACACAATCCAGAAAATATATACCTGGGCAGCACACAAGACCCCAGCCTTACATCCCTGCAAAAAGATCATCTTTAAAAAGAACTGCTAGATGAACCTGTTCATATTTAACAGCAGCATACCGTCATCTTACTCCTTCCAACAGTACAAATCAAAATGCTCATAGAAACAATCTCATCATGATATACTACACTTTCTCAGTTTGCATCATCTGGGCTTTTGACTGAGCATTAAGCCTTAAAGTTAGGTTTGCAAATATGAATAACCATTAATTAAGTCCAATATCACTGCAATTTAGGAATAGCTCATATAATCCCGCCTGCCCAATTCATGGGAATTTGATAGAAAATAAAGTACACTCAGTGAGCACTTTATTAGTTATACCTATACACCAGCTTGTTAATGCAAATATCTAAATCAGCCAATCATGTGGCAGCAACAAAATACATAAATGCAGACATGATCAAGAGGTTCAGCTGTTTTTCAGACCAAACATCACAATGTGATCTAAGTTAATTTGACTGTGGAATGGTTGCTGGTCCCAGACAGGGTGGTTCAAGTGTCACAGAAACTGCTGATCTACTGGGATTTTCAGTAACACAAATAACCACACATTACAACAGTGGCATGCAGAAGAGCATCTTTGAACACACAACACATCAAACCTCTAAGTGGATAGGCTACAGCAACAGAAGACTAAAACATAAGTATATAAATATCTAATAAAATACTCACTGAGTGTAATTACTCAAAATCTCTCACTACACACCTGGATGTCAAGTACCTCAATGCAAGAGAAACTTATTATACAACAATGTGGGGCATGTTGTTAAATGCTTCAAGCTCATTCAAAGTGTACATGAGAGCCACTTAACTGCAACTAATTTTATTGCAAAGGCTTCCTTAAACATCAAGAGTAAAGCCATTTATGTAACCACATTGATTAGGAAGAATTAAGATATTTGTACTTACGTGCAAAGTACTGCCAGGGGACATAGGTTTTACCGAAGTCGATGGATCGCTCCAGAACCCAGAGGTCAGGGCGGGGGGAGTTGGCAAACTTAATGAGGACGTAGGCCACATGAAAAAGCTACAGAAGACAGAGGAGAGCAGTCTTTTTAGCCTTTAGCTACAATATCAGCGACAGTGTACATTTTTTCTCACACTTTCATACTAAAATTATATGAGTATCAAGATTGGATATTCTAATATAGAAACTGCACTCCATACACATTAGATATACACAGTAGATTGGACTACATAAATATTTATCAGTTATTCTCCATATGAATGGTGCTACATGAGCTCTACCTAAAAATTCTAACATTTGCAAAACTACTATGGCTATTCTATTTGGGAATCTGTGTCATAATAATAGCTTGTCTTATGTTATAATAATAGCCTTTATTAGATGTGGGGATTCATTATTTGTGATAGTTATTTTAGTTTGCAGAAATTACATTATGCTTTTGTATGTATTAGTTATTATGTACAGGGTGTCCCTTATATAAAGTGTAACCTGTTCAGTATATGCAGTGTACTTAAGGTACATCAATATTGATAAAAAACTGGATAAGTACTGTTCTTTAAACAATTAGTTAAATACTGATGCAAGGTGCTATTTGTTGGCATACAGTGCAAAAAATCACAGTGGTATATTCAGATATCTCAATATGTCAGACTCTTAGCATTGTATAACTGATGGAATTTTATGGAAGCCGATCAACCAAATATTATATGTGGTACATCCAGGTGATTGAATATATCACAGTAGGGGTGTCCGTTTACTAGTAGTTGAAAATGTTCAATAAGTAGTAAGATATGCGCTAAATGCTTCTTAACAGTACAAAATAGCCTGTAAAATAAGGTGACCAAACAAATCCAAACAAACAAAATGAAGTTAGTACATACTGTAACATTCACATATTGATAATTATTATTTGGGTCTGAAAGGTCAATTGAGAGAAAGCACTGCAGTGCTGAGTGGGTGGATTATGTCCTGTAAACAGCGGAGTGTGATGTTAAACTGGCAGGGCCCTGTAAGCTCTGTCAGTAGGCCTCTCTGAAAAAGCTCTCCACTGAGAACGGCGTGGGCGGAGCAAACGCCGTGCCTTCCCGAAGACACAGAAGCGGTCATTCGAGCCACCCCCGGCCCACCGTGCGCCCCTCCAGCAGGCTTTTGTGTGCACCCTGAAAAGAAATCACTGGCACAAACAAATGCATTTATAATGGATTCTGCTTTTTTTTCCTTCCCCCCGCCCCATTCACCCCAAGGATGGCAGCTTCCTGTAGTACAGCACCATAATCAGATACCACAATACAAGGCCCTGATCTTGGCCGTCACTCTTAACAATGCTTCTCTTCCTTACTAAGAAAACAGGAGCCAGGCTAAATAGACGGGAAAAAAAAACCTTGCTGCTTCAGTCCAAAGGGAGTTCCTCTGTTGAAAATCAATGCTGCTTACTGGGGTTGAATGTAGCACAGCTAACCATGCATCTCCATGTATTCCACGAGACCCATGTCCTTTTTTACCATAGAGTGAGATACAACCGGCCTTAAAAGCACAGTGGCCATTTCAGTTTGATCTCCCGACGAGGTGATGATGTTATCTTACAGGTCAGCTCTCCAAACGCAATGAGCTCCTAACACAAACACTATCTCAGGCCATCAGGAAACGCTGTGTCGGGTGCCAAAACATGCCAGCGCATTCCGCCTCATTCTTTTACTTTCCTAGGGCATCTGGGCCCAACTCCAAAAAATCTGTTTCTTTTTCTGCTTCAACGACTAAATGTAATCAAGGGACAAGAGCAGCATTTTATATTTTGATCAAACAGAACAGAAAACTCAGGCTACAACTGCAGAGTTTTTTTCCATGGTTTGTGAAGATTAATATCACAGATAATGGTGCCATGTTTTACTCCTGTAGGCTAATGCTCATGCTATATTACCACAGGATTTGGAGAGTCACTATTTGATATTAACTATAAGTTGGCAATGAAATGGCATGCATAAAGAAATTTGGCTACTTCCAGTACTAATGATATAATGTTTAACAATTCCAAGCTGACTGAACTGAGCTAAATATATCTTGTTTATTTATATTGCACTTTGGCCACTTGTTTATATCTTGTGTTCAGCAGCATAAATCACTGGCAAAATCTGGGTTTGGTCAAAGGCAGCACTCCTCTTTCCTTAGCAGTGAAGAATATAAAGGCGGGTTTTTACAAGTCAGGGATCTTAGGGAATTTCTGACTTGCCCGTGAGTGTTTGTGCATAAGGCTATTCATCTCCAGGAGAAGCAGACCTTCACCGCACTGGCACCAGAATGCCGAGGTGCTCTCTGGATGTCAGCAAAAATTCCTCCCCTCACCTTTAAGGGTCTAAAGTGAAGGCTCCAAAACTTTCTGACTCCACAGCTGGCTAATGAGCAAATGTACTTTCAGCCAGAGCCTCCCCTGATTAAAATATAACCAGATATCTAGCATGTTTAGATTCGGAATTTCATAAGAGATAAAAATTCCAAAACAACGATATGTTCACTATATCTAGTTCAGAGCATGCAAAGGGTACGCTAGGCGCAGGGTTTAATTGAATTGATGTTAATGTGCATGAAAGGCATACTTTTTCATGTTTCATCTCATGACTGACCTCAATGCCTGGAACAACCGGCCAGTGTGTCCCAATGCAGTTTGGGAAGCACAGCTATAATGACTATGCACTCAATGAGCTCGGTAGTGGCTTGTTCCTGAGTGCAGAAAAAAAATCTGTGGCCTGGGGTGTCACCAGTGATTTTGGGCTCCATGAAAAGATCTCACATTGGCCTCCACTGCAGCTGAATGAAGCTATACTGAACATGATACTACTGTAATTATTGGGCTCCTAGAATTATTATGTCAGTTACTGTACAACAATGCTGGCCATGGCCCTGGACCCCAGGGATCTGCAGAATTACTCAGAGTCCTTTCCTAACATTTTAGCTGATGTATGGGATAATGAGGAGGAAAAATGCCAGCACAAGAAGGAGACTTTACAGGGAATTTCCAGGAACACCGCCTTCACATCTACCTGTTACACTACTGTGGGAGTTCCCAGAAGCTAATCAGGGTGGCTTCCACCAGTAGGCTGCCGGACACACAAAAAAAAAAAAAAAAAATCTCTCTGCGTAAACACAATGTCTGCCAACATCCCTAAAAATGGGCCCAAGGTCTCTGCCCAAGACGCTACGTGCGCTATCAATAGCCTCAGTCACGGGAGGGCCATAACTGACGAGGAAGAGGAGGAGGCGGTAGAGGCTTCCTGTATTAGCAAGGATTTGGATAGCCTTGTGTGGGAAAAGGACATGCACAAGACAAGACAGGAGCTGGCTGTGACACAGTGAGAGCCATCCCAAATTTAACCACCCTGTTCCTCCATCCCTAAGGCCAAAACACAGCCTTAAACCCAAACACACCAGTCCAGAGTCCAATTTCACCAGAACTACAGGATTAGCAAGAAGAGACTTTCACTTTCCTTAATTACAGCATTCTGAGACAAATCATTGCTTCTGTCAGCGTTCCTGCCTTCAAACAAACTGATTGTGACATGACCTCTGATTTATCTGGAGACTGTAGGGTGCCTTAAAAGGCTCCCATGGAGATATACATGCTGTGTACAGCACGATGTCAATGATGCAAAGATAAGGGCGTGGGTAAAGAATAACAAGAAGCAAATCAGCGATAAAGCCCTCTAGCCTTTAAAAGACAGAGCCCAGATAAGCACGCTGACAATCTGATAGAACTTTCACACTCGAGACGCGGATGTGTGATTGCACACTAAGTGAGTTCTCTTCGGCCGGGGTCAGAGCAGGGCCTTCGCCAGCAGCTCTTTGACTGACACAGCGGTGGGGCGGTTTCAGCCTGCTAGGTAGGGCTGGGGTTGTTTCGGCCTGCTGGATAGCTGTGGGGCTGTTTCAGCCTGATGGGTAGAGCTGGGGCTGTTTCAGCCTGCTGGGCAGCTCTGGGGCTGTTTCAGCCTGCTGGGTAGCTGTGGGGCTGTTTCAGCCTGCTGGTGATGTCAGGGCAGGCATGGGGAGTTGGCAGACGTACATTTCAGTCATGGTGCCCTGCCCCCTCTGGCCAGAAATGCTTACAAATCCAGCAACTGCCAGGCGCGACCCAGAGAAGCAGCAAGGCCTCCTTAGCAGCACGTGTCTTTGCATTAACTGAGCCTAATTAAGACTGGATGAGAATAATTTACAATGATTGTTGAACAGTAACCAAAGTTAAGGACAATTGTCGATTCAATACTTGCCAATGGTGGAATCCCAGTCATTGGTTTGGTGTATGAGAAACTAAATGTGCAAAATTCCAGCTTTCAAATGTTAGGCAAATGTTAGGACAAATCTTGCTTGAATCCCAGCCAGTGTCCATTCATATGGATGGATATTTTACTCAAATACAACTACAAGTACAAGGGCACAACAGAAATAAAATGATTTTGGCATGTGAACATGCAACCTAATGGTTACAAACGGCACTATTTGATGCCAACCATTATTCACAGGGAAGACTGCTGGGTCCAAATGTGGCCTGGCAGATTACTGTACTCCCTGTACAGCCCAAACACTGATAATCTTTCTGAACCGGTTCAGTCAAGCTAATGTCCAATTCCAGCCTGGCTGGAATGAAAGTCTGTACTCTGAGAGTAAGCTTGGCTTTCCTATTGTAACACATTCCTCTAATGGAAGGAGCAGTTCTCTGCTTACACTACACTGAACAGGAGACTAGATAGGCTTAGTAGCTGCTTTAAGTGTTTTAAGTCCCATGATGCACCGGAAGAACTTTAACCCACAACCTACCTTAAAGGTCTGAACTATATCAACATATCACCCACACAACACATACACATTGTCTATCTAAACCGTTCACAAGCTGGCATATCTGTAGATACCCACACTTGTTTTGCTCTGTCTGAAAGAAGTAATGAGCAGTATCCTTGATATACAGTAATCTCCTGTGGATAGTTTTTCAGACAAACTCAAGAGTCAGAGAGAAGCAGTGAAACAGTAATCAGGGAGGACGGGGCACGCCCAGGGAAAGAGTTTCAACAGGAACGACCACCACTTCCACAGTGAAAATAGCAGCACTGCTCTCAAGTTGTTTCAACTTGTTCAACATGCCACTGTTCTTGTCTGACTTGTGAAAGGGGTTTCTCCAGGATTATAGAATGCTTGTTTAGGAAATACTAAACTTAATTTTATCCTGGTTGCCAATTTTGGTTTATACCTCAATGAAATGAAGAAAAGGCTGATGAGAAAACCACATGAAACCACAGCTGTCGTTCTTTTTAGTCACATACTGACATTTATACAATTTCTTTATGAGCCCCAGTGACAGCGAAACATAATGGATTTCAGGATTCCAGGATTTCATCTTCACCACAGTGCAGATACAGTATATCATTGTTATAGCATTTAATTTGCTGAATCACTGCACATGATATTGTGCTTGATGTTTACCATCATGGAACAAATGTTGGAGACATTCCACTGCCCCATTCTTCTGGAAACTTCATTGAACTTGTACCAGTCTGTCTTAGGTATAGCATGAAATAATTCACAGAAGGGCTGATGGGAGATGAAGTCCAAAGCCTGCGGTGGTGGACTGAACTGAACGAGGCAAGGACTTCATCTCCTATCTGCCCCAGGGTGAACAATTTGGTACTCTAGTCTACTGACCAGAGACAGATAGTGTTGTCAAAAGTGAAGGTTTCTAGAAGAATGGAGCAGTGGAATGTATGCAAAATTGGTTCCATGCCAGCAAGCATCAGGCACAGTAATACAAATCTCAATTAATGACATGTTACCTGTATCAGCACAACAATTAAAGCATTCCAGAGAATGAGCAATATGAAGAATCACAGTTCACCAATCATAGCCTTGAGCACCAGCCACTGTGCCTACACAGATGTTCTTATCCCCAATCATTCACAGTGCACCGCCCGATGAGTGTACCAGTCGAGCCCTGTGAAAATGAAGACATCCGCCTTCCTGCTCAGAAATACAGAGCCCACCAACAGAGCGGGTGATTGATGCACACCTTCGACCGGGAATGGCTGCTTAAACTTGGTTCAGAATTCCTCTGCGAACTTCACGCACCCTGGTGCCTCCTGCAGTGGGCACTGGTGTTATTTACCCCCCGAAAAAGCCATAATCTCCTGACCAGGCCTCTGCTAGGCAGCTTCAGAACTGTGTCAGAACAAATCCCCCCTGCCCCCCCCAAAACCACCCCTCTTCCCTGCTGGCTTTCAGTGAACAATGCTGACTGACTCAATGAGATGGGGCACACATAATTATTCTGATACAGCCACTGAAAGGGGTCTACCCTACCTACACTTGAGCTGATTTGAATGAAGACATTCCGGAATGGACATTTCCTCCGGTTTCACAGGGAAGCCCCCTGACCTTTCAGACCAATGAGGCTTTATGGTTATGCAACACCACAGTCTGAGTACCACTTCAATGAAGAGGTCCAGAGCCCTGCTATTTTCTGCAGTAATGGCACACATCCAATGTAATGGTGATACATTTCAGGCTGTGTGACTGACATCAAGCTTCCCCCAGCCCCAGTGCTGAAATGATGCAGCAAAATATTATTTTCAGATAAGAGCTGTGCATATATTTGATATATTCTGGGCACTGTTAAAGAGTTTCATTACCCCAAAACACGTGTGTGTGTGGTCTTGAAAACTTGAAGCCCCCCATAGTTTCTGCCTCCACTGCAACCTGGCAAATGGCTTCACACAGTGACCACTCTCTCTGTGAAAAAACACTTCCTAATGTCTGTGCAGAACATTTTTTGCCAACTTAAATATATGTCCCTCTCTCTGCTAGCACTCAACCAGAAGAATGTAGTTCACCTTTTATCCCTGAAAGCCTCAATCAAATCACACCTAAGTCTCCTTTTACTAAGCTTGAAGTGATTCTTAATCAGACCTAGTAAATAAACTGAACAGCGCCAGGCCACACAACCAAGATCTTCTGTAGAGATGATTATCTAACTGGAGGGGAATGCGCAGCACATGAAGAACTCCTCTGCTATGGAATCAACAGAGCACCCAACACGTGAAAAACAGAGCAACAGAAAGCCCGTTTTAAACAACGCCGGCTCCCGCAGTCTGTCCGAGGGAACAGGTGGGATCTTTGAAAGGAATTCTCTCTCGGCCTGTGCCGCTGTCATCCGCCAAGGCCCCCTTTTTGCCTGAGTTTTGCACCCAGCTGGCGCCCGCCACAACTGTCGCCCAGCGTGATCCACTAATCTGAAGGCAAACCGTTTTACTGCGAAACGAGGCGGGGATCTATAGGCCGCTATGGTTACGGCGCACCTGTGGCCGTAAATGGCTGCTTCACCATGGCAACAGTTTACAACACACTCCTGACCATGCCGAGAATAAGTGTCAGGATATGAGCGTATACAACAATAAACCACGTACCTACCACAATACTCTGGAAGACATTTTGGAAAAAAACATTTAAAGACCATTGAAAGATCACAGACATACCGAGAGTCATGTGCCGTGTATATATTTAGGTATGTTGCCTCATATCTCACATATTATTAGCTGTGAAACAAATCGAGACAGTCCAGGTTCTGAAACTGACATCACTGGAAGAGGAATGACACACAAAGCCCCTTCATTTCCTGAGTGGACTTCACCGATGACGAATGGAGCCTGGAGCCTGGAGCCTGGCAGAGACCTCCCAGGCCTGTGAGGAGAAGGAGGTCATCCACCCCCTGCCCTCCATACCTCCATCTGCTGTTCAGACAGCTGCTTCTCTCCCACCCTCCCTCCGGCTGCACCCATGCTACAGTGATCCTCAACAGCAGAGGGGTCCAGTCTGATCCTAAGAGCCGGTGTGGGTGCAGGTTTCTGTTTTATCCCAGCACTAGCGAACACACTTCATTCTACTTCTCAAGGTCTCGATTGAACACCGATATAAGTTTAGTAGATGAATCGTAGTGTTGGGTTAAAACAAAAACCTGCACAAACAAGGATAAGATTTGACACCCCTGCTCAGCACTGATCTTCTACAGCGATCCTCTTTCGTGATTACATTACATTACAGTCATTTGGCACACACGCTTACCCAGAGTGACATACAATAAAGTGCAAGTCATGAGCAGGGACAAGTGCCTTGAAAAACAGGGATAACCTACAGAGATCGTTTACAGAGATCCATGTTAGTGAACCACAACAGAGATCCAGAACAGTGACTCGCGATCCACAAGAGTGATCCACATCGGTGATCTTCTATAGTAATTTATAACAGTAGACCTTCACAGAAATCACAAACTGAACAATGATCCACAATAGCAATCAATAAATGGTCCACTACAGTGATCCTCTACTGCTCAGGCAGTAAGAGCAGTCGTCTGGCAGTCGGAGGGTTGCCGGTTCGATCCCCCGCCCAGGCTGTGTCGAAGTGTCCCTGAGCAAGACACCTAACCCCCAAATGCTCCTGATGAGCTGGTCGGTGCCTTGCATGGCAGCCAATTGCCGTTGGTGTGTGAGTGTGTGTATGAACGGGTGAATGAGAAGCATCAATTGTACAGCGCTTTGGATAAAGGCGCTATATGAATGCCAACCATTTACCATTTACAATTTGATTCACAACAGCACAGAAATCTATTCCACAGTGATTCTATTCTAAATGGGTATCCTCTGCAGTGATCCTCCACAATGATCTACTTCATAAGTTGTCAGTAGTCATCCTGTGTTTTCAATTGAACAATTCTCTACTACGATCCTTTACAGCAATCAAAAATATATTGTTTTCAACCATCCATGATGGAAATCCTCTATAGATTCTATTCTATGGTCCCATTCAGTGATCTCCAACAGTGATCATTTGGGATCAGCAGATCAACAAAAGGGAAAAAGGAATGCTGAATCTGGGTATGGACAGATGGTCAGTGGTAAAAAAAAAAAAAAAACTGTACTGGTTTATTGAGAAAGAGCATTTTGCTGCCTTTACAAAAACTGACTTAATATAACTGTTAAAGTTGTGTTAAAGGTATAACTAAAGGAAGTCTAAAGTTTTTTATTGGTCTGTAGAATTGTGCATCACAGTACTGTGCTGCCAAATGAGAGAAAGGTAAAGAATGCACTGTGCTATCAAGTCTGGAATTACCTGCATGAAAAAGAACAGACAACTCCACCCAGCGTCTTTCCCTGATTGGAGGAGGAGAGAGGAATGAGGGAGGGAGAGTGAGATGCAGGTCACAGCAGAGCTCAGTGCGCTCATTAGAACACGTGTTCTCATCTCAGGTAACCTCTCTGCTGGCCCTCTCAGAGATACGGATACACTTTCACTCACACTCACAAACACACAGGCACGCACGCACACAAATACACACACAGTCACCCAAACTCACATGCACACACAGACATACACACAGAGTGCAAGCAAATGTATAACACAAAAGCATGCATACATACACAGGTGCAGATACACCAATGCACTTGACCAGACATGCACATTAGTACGTGTGTTCCTTAGCACAGACGTGCTTCTACACTTCCATGTTTTTTGGTCCACAGTGAATTATACCACATAAATTCTTTCCACACTGTTCATTTAAACAGCTGAGCGTTTTACTGAGGCAATTCAAGCTAAGCATCTCACTCAAAACCTCAACTGCAGTGACACATCTGGGAATCAAACAAGCTGAGTGACAAGCCAATATCACCAAACCATTTATGCTCCACTGCCACTCCACGTGCCGTTCTTCTGACCACCCCATATCCTGACCGATCTGTCAGCATCCATCAAACCCCTGCATCAGAAGGCTCTCCCTCTGTCCTGCCCCCTGCCTACACAGCCTGGCTTAATTCAAGCTAACCCCCCCAAAACAAACATGATCTCTTTAAAAAGGCATGAAAGAACCCACCCTTTGTTCACGTTGCCCGCTACAGAAAGATTTGAAAACACGAGGCCTACATCACGACTCTAAGAAAAGGGAGGCCAAACCTCACATTAAATATTCCAACAAACTAAAGTGGGAAACAGAAGAAGGAGAGCCAAGAGGGGGATTGAGTTGCAGGGAATTCTTAGGCTGAAAGAAGGACACTCCGGAATCTCTGCAGTCTTTTCTTTACAGCCCAGGCTCCTGCTATAGAGCGTGGCTTACACAACTAATTCTCAGTGAGAGCCATTGGCAGTTCAGACCAGAACAGCAGCCAATTCACAATCTTGGGACCGGGTCGTTAGACTGGCTTTTTAAATACCCAACAACTTCTGCTTGGCATTTCTGCTACACAGCTGTAGCCTGGTATGAAGAAGTCACTTAGCCGTTTCAACAGCAATCAGGCTCCTGTCTACCCATGATGTGTGAGAGGCAGCGATGCACTACAACACGCGGGTGTCAGAGTGCGCTGATCTCACCCAGCGTGCCGTTGACATGGAGTCCCAAAATACACGTCTACACAACCCGGGGGCCGGGGACCCTTGCTGTGTCCTAAGCGCCAGGGAAGGTTGTCGCCAGATCACCATCCAAATTATTTTTAAACAAAGTATGAGTGTGGTGTGTGTGTGGCCATTCCGGTAAGTTCAAACCTTCTTTTAATTCTAAGTACTGTATTGGACAAGGTCCTTTTTTTAGCAACAAAATAAAACTGTTGTCATTCATCAGTACTTACATGTACATTACATGTTTTATTAATTTCACCTTTTATTAATTACACCTCGACTGCGACAGAATCTATTTAAATTATGATTATTGTGTATTTATTAAGATTAGGATAAAGTACACTGTGGTCAAATTGAATAAACCCAAACCTCACTCATAAGCCAAGCACTTTAGAAAAAAAGGAAAACAAATACGGTTTTATTCGTTTATTCAGTGAATATAAACCCATATAGCAGTCCTAATGTATGAAGTATGAGTTTTCCCTTTGCTTTGAAGTCGAAGAAACACATTCATTCGGGACAGACTGCAGTTTCTGTTTGAGAACATTTGTACTCCTGCACTTATACTTGCCTTTAAATACAGAAGTTAAGTCACTGATGTACAAGATAACGCTTCTCTGTTCAACAGTCATCTCAAAGCAGCACAACAAAATTACTGCTTAAATACACTCTAAAAGACAATATGTCCTCTGTTAGTCAATATTTGCTGTATCCATGTGTTTAGAGATGAACTGTGTTACTATGTTGTCATTAATCCCAGGGCTTTGTAACATTGGAGTAAGGACTAGAAGTCAAGCACAGAGCTTCAAGGGGCGTTAGCTTTCATAATGGCGTAGCATAATAAAAAGCTGTTCAACTTTTGATGTTCTAGTTTACATAAACATAAACCGCACCGTTATGAAATATATCCAACATCAAGGGTTCAGATAACAGAGGCGGGGGATCCAACACCTGTGTCCTTTCACAAATGTATAAAGCCCATTCTTTCTGATTTAGTCTCTGGTGGCATTAAAGACAGCCCTTTTCTTCTCTATCGCATGACCAATTACAAAGAAAGAAAGAGCAAGCCCATCAAAGCTAATAAACAAAATAAATCTGGAGCTTATCAATACAAGGAAACCTGCAGTTCTGTCTTGAGACACAACAAGGGAAAACACTACTGACTGTCTGATTGATATTTCGTTTAGAATGACCATGTCATTTACAGGATTTTCATTTCATTTTCATTGTTGATATCAACTCATGACAATGGATCAAATAAAATTATACTGGGCCATTGCCAGGTGATTGCTCTAACAGTACAGCAGATTGTGTTTGATAATCATACTGAATCACAGTGAAATTACACATGGACATATCTTTACATTTAATCTTGCCAAAACATGTTTATAGACCAATGGTCTCCTATCCAGACATGCATGGTTGTAGCATCTTCATCAGTAACACAAAATCCTTTCAATAAAAGTAAATCAGTTTCCCCACACATCAGCATCCACACACCGCAACTGAGCGGACCACAATGAACCAATAGGACAAGGAGTACCTCCATCAAGACAGCAGAAGATGGTTCAGTAACAGTCACCTGGACAGGCAATTAAATTAGCAACAGCTTGTCAGAATCCATACATTCATTCATTCATTCATTATCCTAACCTACTTATCCTGAACAGGGTTGCAGGGGGGCTGGAGCCTATCCCAGCATACATGGGGCGAAAGGCAGGAATACACCCTGGACAGGTCACCAGTCCATCACAGGGCACACACACCATTCACTCACACACTCATACCCACGGGCAATTTAGACTCTCCAGTCAGCCTAACCTGCATGTCTTTGGACTGTGGGAGGAAACCCGGAGGAAACCCACGCAAACACGGGGAGAACAAGCAAACTCCTTGCAGTGAGGCGAAATACATACAATATCTTTTAATTATGTTATACATGTGGTGTAAACGTTGTGTTCATTTGGTTGCATGCCATCTACAGTAAACTCACTCACACTTCAAAAACTTCATTTTCAGTCACCAATACAGTGAAATATGATACAATGCAATTATAATCACACACAACAATGTACACAAGTTCACATTTCATGGGAAAACCAAAATCCTGCTATTTTGGTTATTTCCATTTAAGACAGCACCCTTATGGAGGAATGACAGCAGCCGATCTTCCCTTCCCTCCCCAACATGGCAGTTGTCATTCACTTCACTTCAAAAATCCCTCACTAACCATAGTCTATAAAACAAGCTTATATTCTATATAAGTCACACTATGCAAGCAAAACAATGTGCAATACTACATAATGAAGTGCCAATACAGTATCTCCACTAATCCCCCACAGGAATGCAGGCGGTGCATTGCGATGAGATTTGGCCGCGCTAAAACGAGTGCATGACCGCAGCGAGAGGCGCAGGTACCCCTGTCTGGGGGGCTCAGACGGCAGCGGAGGGACTTAGGCAAGGCTCGGTGCTCGCCAAAACCCCGCCCATTATAGCACACCATAATGCCCTAATGCCGCTTTCGCAAGCCCGAATAAACTGGGTATTACCACATCTGAAACCCGGCCTCTCCCCCAGCCCAGCACGTGCGGATATTTTCGGAGGAGTCCCTCTGCCGGTTCATGCACAGCACTCGTGCCAAGCACATAGCGCCGGATTGCCCTTCTGGGAAGTTAATGCCGGGGGCTCTGTTCATGGGGTGCAGGTGTATTGATAAATAGGTTCAGCCCCTCTAGCCCACACCTCTCCCTTTGCCTCCTGAATGGAAACCCATATGCGTATGCCCCTCCTCTGATCCTTAATTCCTGTCTGGATTCCTTTTCCCAGTGGATAATTGAGCGTGAGGTGCAACTCCGCGAACCGTGTGCCCATTCCTCAGCTGGATAGGGGGCCGTAATGGCTGCTTGTTCCTGGCCACATGGGGCATGACTGTTAATTCCTGGCCCCCTGCCAGCTGAAAGATATAGCTCACATGATCACTGTCTCTGACACTGACTTCCACTTGCCTTGTTAGCTGATTGATACTCTTGTTTGAATTAGAATTGACAAGCATTATATTAACTGTACACATTATATAATTATACATTATACTCTGCTCAGGCACAATTTTCACCAGCGGGTCAAATAAGAAATACATTGTTAATCTCCTCCTGGGCTTCGGTTTATTGCTGATCACGTGACCTACTTTAGTCACTGATTACATTCTGGAGAAACCACAATGCCTCAGTGTTTTCTGCACACGACGTCATAATGCTAGATAAAAGCTTAGATTTCTTCCTGTTTTAATAGCGACCTGCCACTCAAGCTGAGTGACCAATAGCTTTGGATGGTAAACTCACCTGCCCCAACTCCAATGTGACGTTGACCTCGTTGTACCTCAGACTCCGCGAAAGAGGCGGGCTTTGCCACCAGCGTTCGGTACCGTCTACGGCGTTGCTGGCAGGGTGCGCTGTGTTTGGGTCGTTGGAGTTACAGTATTCGCAGAACTGGCCCTGAAAACAAGAGAGAGCGTTTGCTAAGAACTGCAATATGGCTGCAACACAAAAGACGAAAGTCAGCATACGTGACTGCTAATCAACAGTCTGTCATTTCCGAATTGAAGATTGAAGATTCTCGATTAGTTAATAATTAACACTAAGCGCCGCAGTGAGTTCAGAGTTCATTCATTTAGATTCGGTTCGAAACTCAGTAGATTAGCTATAGTATGTAAGTGGATGATAAAAAAGAACTAGCTGGGCACACAGTTACACATAATATTACAGACAATCGAAACAGCCCCAAGTGCATGTATAGCCTAAAATATATGCACCAAGGTAACTGCAAAATAACGCCCTGCGGCATCAAAAACAGGTATAGACAATCCAATTTTGTAACTACGCTAGAGTTTCTTGGCATGTGAACGATTTATTTAGGGATTACTGCATTGTTTGTGTTTCATACAATGGTAAAAAGTGACTCATTTTAGTGCACGAATGCCAAGGGTTGGGAGGGGGGCTTGGTAAAATGTACTGGTGTTTGATAAGATCTTGAAACATGAGGTTTACAAACATACTTGCAGGGCACTATTTAAACACATGTACACTCTAGGCTACATCAGTTTGTATATCGTACGTTTACTTCATACAGACCTTAATGACGAAATACAGGTCTACTTGTTATTGAGTACCTGCATATCCATAGATGCAGTATATTACAGCTTGGTCGGCTACTTGCAGCCTGGTCTTTACGCACGCACACCACTATGGTTAGCCAACTGGCACGATACTGCCTGAATATCCCAAGGGAAAGGCTGTCCAAGCGACAAACACGGAAAGGGCAAAGTACAACCTCAACACAAGCGATAGGTTCCTTGAAAGAACTAAACAGGTATGGGCATGCAGTCTATGTGAATTTGGGTTACCTGTATAGTCTGACTTGGAAGCTCAGTAGTTGGTCCCCCAACAAGTTTGCAGTACAGGTCCGATCTAGGTATCCCAGTGTCATCTTCTCCGCACGTTGCTGTAGCAGAAATCTGAGCCCCTTCAGCCAGGTTGAAATACGGTGGGCTAAGACTAAATCCAGTAATTTCATTGACGGGGAGCTGGGCACTCACAGTGTCAAGTAAAACGAGCGCTACCGACAACAGAAGGGCAAGTGCTTCCTTCGTGTTTCTCGCCATGTTCGACATGAATAATCCTTATCAGTGCTGAAACCAACCCGCGGTACATACTAGAACTCCATAAGTAATGCACCACATACACCCCTCAAAAGACAAAATTCCACCGGCAGCGTAAAGCTCAAGTCCGTTGGTATAGAGATTTCAGCAAGCTATCAGTTATCGCATCTGACTTCGGTTGCGATCGCATGGTTTTCAGCCGCAAATTAAGTTTGCTCTCGTATGTCTTCCACCTTACTGCTGTCACTACTGGGAGGATCCGGTATCAAAAGACAATCCACGAATGAACGCAGAGGCTGGACCTAGAGTTGCTCTCACTATGCAACACTGAGCAGACGCTTCAAACGTTCGAAAGGATGCGAGATTCAGTAGGCTATTCGCTGACTAGCACCTAACGAATGTGCATATTTAATCGCTTCACAGGTTTTTAGAGTTTAACACTGAGATTGCGTCAAAGAAAATTTACAGTCGTAACGCCAGTTTTACTCGATGTACCTCAAGTAAAGGCAGATTCAGACATAAATGGTCAGGTTCTCCACAGCAGATCGGTTCAAAGTCATTGAGATTGCATGTTACCAGCACCCATCCTGGGGTTCACAAGACTTCAGTCTAACTCAAATTTATTTTTTATTTTTTATTTTTTATTTTCTTGAAAGAATAGCAGTTCCACCAAGACACCCCAATCAGTAAACACAATATAAACTAAACACATGTGTATCCAATACTTAACAAAGATGGGGAGAACATTTTAGAGAAAGTTAATGAAAACTGTTTAATAAATGATGATATATGCGCTGGTGCTGACACACGGAAAACAGACCTGGAATGTGCGTGTCAGATGTTCAAAGGCAAACCCAACCCTGAAATATATTCCCCGTCTTGCCACACCTTGCAGTTGTTTGTTGAATCTTGTACTCTTACACTTGGGTCTGACTGCCAGAGGCAGTGCAAGACCTCTACTTCCGTCTTCATTACTGATACAGAGAAGTGCACACTTACCACACTGAGCATTATACAGGCTCCCATCACTCATACAACAAACACTTCACTGTCCTTCCAGCCTGTACATTATTAATAAAACCAACTATGCTCCCTGCCTGACTGTAACACACTGCTCATCTGCAGCACTTTGTTAATAGTGAAGTTAAATGGCTACTTGTTACCCATACATTAAACCCTCAATTTCTGTGCAGTTTATGAACATACTCCCCCCTGTCCCAGGACCTCTCTGTAAAAATGAAATCTGTTCTGTCCTCTATTATCAGAGTTGCTGAATATTGTGCCCTCTGCTGGTCTGATAGCTAACTGTACAACAGCAGAGTTCTTCCTCAACCTGTTGCACGTGAGTCTTTGATCTGCTTGTGTTAGCATTCACAACATAACAAGATGGAGTTTTAGCGTCTAGCATGCCACTGGTTTGTGTATTGGGATTGCTAGATAAAAGATTTTGGTATTTATCAGGGAAAAAAATCCAGCAGACATTGTGCAACACCCACGGTATAGCACTCTCCTCATTGCAATCGCTAACAGCTGGGGTCTGAAGTACAATGTTACTGGGAGTAATCCATAAACATACCATGTAATACAATATTTTGTAATCTACATGGTATTTAATGTGGTCAGTGTGGCACACAGGTATTTTATAGTACAGATACAATACCTGTGTGCCGCACTGAGCACATTAAATGCCGTGTAGATTACAATGCAACAGCGTTACTCAACTCCACATCCTGCGGGCCGCAGTGTCTGCAGATGTTTGCGCCAACCGTGCGCTACACCATGTGATTTCACTAATTGGCTTATTATCTGAACCAAGCAGGTATAATAATTTGTGAAATCAGGTGTTATAGCGCACGTTAGGAGCAAATACCTGCAGACAATGCGGCCCACAGGGCGCAGAGTTGAGTAGCGCTGCAATACAATGCTTGTTTCCCACCACAAAGAGTTCTGGCCACATTTAATGCCTGAACTTGACTAGGTACGACCAGAGAAATAAAAAATAACAAAGAAGTAACAAATCTGCCAAATGTACCCTGAATGTACAACAATGTTCAATCTGGGTATTAATAACTACCTTTTACAAGCAAAAAAAAGGTACAAATGAATTTTGTATAGCTGGCTCAGGGTACAATTTATGTACCTATAGGGTACCACCCCAATGACAACCGTTTGCACATTTTCATACCTCTATCATACATCCAGCAGACCCTGTTATCCAGAGGGATTCACACAGCTTAACTTTACATATAACCCTTTTATACAGCTGGATATTTAGGGAGGCAATTCAAGGACCTCACTGAAAGGTATAGCAGCAGTGCCCCACCAGATAATCAATCCTAAGTTAACTTCCCTAAGCATTATACTACGATATTTACAAAGCACACTCCTCTTGATCTCACTGGTATCCGGGCTGCAGAAATGCAACTGTACTCTGCAAAACACATTCTACATAGCCGGTGATTTTTTTAGAACCATGTGACCAAAGCCTTTTGCCATTGTAATTGTGAGGGACAGTGGTATATTCAGTGTGGAGGTGGCTGAGGCATAAGCCTCTCGATAGAAAT
The DNA here is from genome assembly GCF_963514075.1 of Conger conger. Classification (NCBI taxonomy): domain Eukaryota; kingdom Metazoa; phylum Chordata; class Actinopteri; order Anguilliformes; family Congridae; genus Conger; species Conger conger. Next base: position 36,894,286 of record NC_083768.1, on the reverse strand, counting down.
CAGATCTCGCACTTGGCCTTCCGCTGGTCCATGAAGCAACGTGGGATCCACGCCCCCGCACTGTGACAGCTAACGCTGCCTTCTCAGGGCATCACTCACCGGGTAATTCCAGCTTTTAAAGCCGAGGCTGGCCTTTGTGCTTTCAGAAACCATGTAATATGCCTCAGGAACTGAGAACCCATTTACATTGTTTTCACTGCGCACTGTTTTTTTTTCACCACAAAACGGTTAAAGATTGTTTTAAGGATAAGCCTCTAAAGAAAAAGAAGGAAACAGAGTTGTGGCTTCTGGGTGTAATCCAAGGTAGTTTGTTATTTTCTTCATATTTTGTCTGATTTAGGAATAAAACATTTAGGAAACAAGTAAACATGGCAAATAAATTCATGCTAACCTCTATTTATGTCTGTTCATTGGATATCCCGATGCCATTGCATGGAGCTGTGCCTTATCTTAATAGGTTCATTTGTGAATCCTATTTTATACATATCTGCTGCAACACACCAGTCATGCATGAATTAAACAGATTACCGCTGCACAGTGTGAGATACTGTTTTGCATGGCCTCTCTCTCTGTGCTGATATAGTGTTGTTTTTAAAGGACAGAGGTGGAACTAGGTCTGGCACCTGTCATGGGAGTGGCACTGGGGGAGGGTGGCCAATGAGAGGAAAATGTGGATGAAATTTTGGGCCAGCTGCGTGTGAGAGCTCAATGCCCTGTCTCCCCTACCATGCCACTGGTCACTGGTATGTGTCACTATTCTGTCGGGCGTGTCACCATTGTGTGGGGGATGTATCAATTGTGGCCTGAATATTTGCCTGGACTACTGCAGCTACCATCTAGAGGCATTTCTGGCAAATCCATCTGACCACTCCCACTCCTTCAGAGCTCTGTGTCCTGATTGGTCCATTATGTCCCCTTCTACCTCATTGGCTACTCCTTTCCTCATCTTCTTCCACTGGTTTCTATTCTCGCCAAGTTCAGATAGACTAGTGTATCAGGGCCACAAACACACACCATCTGAACAGGCACACTGCCATTCCCTACAGCCTTTCAGACCCTGTGGTTAATGCTCCCAAGTGGAAGAAGGGAAGGGGAAAATGAGCAGAGAGAAAAGAGGAGGGGAGTGGTGAAGTGTAGAGAGGAGGAATGTTACATTACTTTTAAGGTGAACTTTATAAACCTGCATGCAAGTAGGATTTATAGTGTACAAGCTTGTAGGGCAGGGGTGTCAAACTCCAGTTCTGGAGGGCCACAGTGTCTGCTTGCTTTTTGTATGCTTCAGCATGAGAGATACATTTCAAAGTCTTTCATTGGCACATACCTTGTTCTCAAGGCCTTAATTGACTGCTGATTGAGAGGAAACCACAAACACCTGTAGACACTGCTGCCCTCCAGGAGTGGAGTTTGACACCCCTGTTGTAGGGTGTTGATTCTAGTATTGGGTGGGACATATTTGACAATTACTTGTGCACATACACACACACACACTCACACGCTAACTTGGTACCATATATGAAGGATCCCATCAAAGTGGTTAATCCCTGTGCTGTCTAATATGACCAGGACATTATTACAAAATGCAAGACTGATATTTTGAAAATTGTCCAGGATACACATTGCATTCATTCAAAATTTTCTTGGCAGCTCCAGCCATGAAAAAATGACATTTCCACCCCTGGTTATAACTATGAAAACTGTACTTTTTAATCTACCTAGTTCTTCAAATGGCATGTATGGAGAGAAAACCCATGAAGTACATTACACAAAATGGGGATGGGAAAATCAGTAGCCATAGTAGGAGGTAGATACCTTGGATCGACAGTAAACTTGTTAAGCCTGCTAGAAAATGACATAATAGTGAGATCTAAAACTTAAAACAAAATAACAAGTAATTGTATTGTTCTATCTAAAACATGTAAATCATAATTAGACATCTTGAGAAAAGATGTATTTAAATCCTGTTCTGTTTGAACTAATTTAGCGGTATTGTCGGAGAAAAACTTCTGGAAATTAAGTAAATATTCTGCTGCTGTGAAATATTCAAAGACTTCATTTTTTCCGATTGAACACTAGAGGGCAGTGTATGACTAAACTAATCTCGCCGGTACTCATTTTGAGTCAGGCTGAAGAACGGGATCTCCCCTACATTTCGCCAGCTTTTCCAATAAATCACTCAAGTGGAAAATTACTCTGTATAATTGGAAATTGGATGATGCGTGAATGCTACACAATTTTCTTTAGGTGACTATTCAGGGAATAACCAAATTGAGACATAATATACCCTTTCACCTTTCCTTTCACTTGGGTATACAACCACGGAACAATCTGGATCATTATTTACACTACAGGTAACACAAAGAACGTGTTGATTAACTTGTAGTATTCATCACATATTATCTGTGTTTTTTGCTAAATAGGTGACATGTAAGTAACATGTTATACAGTAGTTGCCATGTCATTATGTTGAAGTTCTGCTAATCATATGCTATGTAGAGTAGTAGGAAGTGGCAGTTGCTCAGAAAAAAGCCTGTCTCTGCATTTTAGTGGATGAACTGACACACCCTTAATGGAGCGTGTCACTGTTGTTCACATAAGACCTGTTCAGAGCTGTTTTGATTATAAATTGAGCCCTGCCACATTCAGGCAGAAGCGTGGGTAGTTAAGGCAAGCCCAGGCCTTTATATCTAAAGTGATATCCGCCACCCCCCTCCAAGCCTCTGTACACTCTATTCCAAGTGGTCTACAATGAGCAAATGGTGTGGATTGCAAAGAAAAATGACTCGTGAAAATAGTCATTAATCTAAAACCTGCGAATTAGAAAAGCAGGAATAGCCCCAGGGAGTTCTACTGTGTGTGTGTGTGTGTGTGTGTGTGTGTGCGCGCATGTGTCTGCAAGCGTAAGACAGAATGCTGGAAAAGTTGAGGAATTGAACACTGCCAGTTTGTCAAGCCAGTAACTGACTCTTGACGACTGGGGCTCATGAAACCTCACTCGTTCCGGGGTTACCATGGGAACCGGTGGGTAAGGCATTTTTCAACTTCATATGGGCCATTCCCTCTAAAACAGTCCACCGCTGATGCGCTTTAAATGTAATGTAATAGTTGAAATCAGGCCTGGGTGGCTCATGGCCACCCAGGTTGCAGGACAAATGTGTTTGTTCCAGTTGTCTTCAGTCAGAGTGTTGCATATACTGAGTAGAAACAGTACCCACACACTGCTGTCACTGCCAGATGTCACGGTTTATTGTGCAGGAACAAAGCGATAATGTTTCGACCACACCAGCCTTCCACAACTGGCCTTGGTTCTGTGTTCACTGCATAATGCATAGCCTACCTGTGGAAGAGACACATTCCCATGATGCCAGCCAAAACGGAGAAAGCAAGATTGTTCACAGATTACCCAGGATGGTCTCGACACCATATTGCAATTGTGAGGTTGAATAATGTATCTGCCTAGAATAAAGCAACAGTTACAATGCCATTGTGTGCAGTAATACCGTGTAAATAAGAACAAGGATCATGATGGTAAAACTTTATTCGGACAACACATAGTTTCATGCCACAGTCTGTTTTTTTTGTTTTTGCTTTTTTTACTACAAGTTGCTAGACAAAGTGAAATGTATTGTCACGAAGTCACCTTTCAGACTGATGGAAAATACAACCTCTAGGGTCTGTGTGTATATGTGTGTGTGTATGTGTGCTTCCCTGTGTGTGTGTATATGTGTGTGTACATATATATGTGAGTATGCATACACAGCACTGTGGCATTATTTTAAACAAAGAACAAAATGCAAGAACAGAAAACTGTAACTTTCAAAATGTTTTATGTACAAGTAACACTGAAATAGTAATATTAATATGACCAAATTGATGTGAAAGAACACTGATACAACGGTATATGGAGAAAGATAGTTCACTCACGACAGGAAAATGAAATGTAGCTCTGCTAAGGAACATTCAAGCTGTCAAATATACAATGCTTAGGCTGAACTACTGAAAAATGCTAATTTGCCAACATGCCAAATTAGATACAAAAATATTCAAAGGAAAACCCCATCACAAAACATGTAAGGAAATCCAGAAACTCCAAACTCCAAAATGGAAAAAGACTGACCATACTTTTTCAGAAGTATGTCTTAATAATATACAAGCACAGGTTTATGATACATATTTGGAAATGTGATAACTCATATTTTCACAATGGCACTGCAGACCAGCTCATGGCCTGGCCATGGTGTAATATTAACATGATGCGGAAAAGCAATATTCCATGACTGTGGTTAGCTTTAAGTGTTCTGTGATCATTACTTTATCTGGAAAAACAAAAAACATGTTCTGATTTTGTCTTCCTGTCTTGTCTTGTCATTGAAAATAAGCCTTGTGTTTCAAGGAGAGTCCATGCTAGGACAGTTCTCAGAAAGGACCGTTTACTCCAAAAGTAAGGCACAGTGACTAATAATTTTTGAGACTTGTATTTCAGTAAGTATGCAAGGACAGCGTACTCGACATATACAGTATGATAGAAGACTCACAAACCATTATAATAATCTGTCTACATGGTCCCAATTCAAAACAAACAATTTTATTTTTTACACCCTTACTCTGAAGAATCACATGGGCCCATTTTAAGCAGATGTCAATTCAAAGCTATTGTAATATGTTACACAGATTCCAAGATTAGGATAATGTCAAACACTGAAAAAACCAACAGTAGACATTCCCAGTAACCAATAATATTCTATGTGCTGCTTTACTCGAGAACAAAGGACACAAATACAATTCCAGGGGAAAAAGAGGATGCCGCTTCTTGAAAAGACGCTTCCCGCGACACAAGGCGACCTCTGTAACTCCAGCCCACGGTACACTGACAATCACTCCAGCCCAGATAACTCGGCAGAGAGTCAGGGCATCGGTAAGAAATGTTTGTGCTATGAAACCTTTAATTTCGATGACTCGACTGCGAAGCTAACGGAGATGAGAGGAAGGGAGCAATGGGGGGGGGGAGCCAGCACAGCGTCCTTCGGGGTCCCCTGTACACTCGGTTTAGTCAAACAAACGAGATGGCATCTGTACGTCCTTGCCGTTTGGACCGAATTACACGACGCGCCTACGTCGTGGCGGATGGGCTTCCGGTGAGCGGATTAGAGGTGAGGAAGAGGAGGAGAGAGCACTGCTCACGCAGCCCGGGGACGTGCTGAAGGTGGGGGGGGGGGGGGAAGAAAGCCGTCAGTTGCATATGGTGTCCCAAACCCGCGGCTCACGCCGGGCGGAGGGGCGTGCTAGCCCTCGCTGTCGTCTTCTGGTTCCCTCTCCTCTGTCACCCGCTCGGGCAGTCTGAAGCACTCCTCGAAAAAGTTCACCAGCGACTGGCTCAGGTGCTGCCTCGTGGGGGCGCGGTGGAGGAAGTGTCCCTCGTCGGGGTATATCTGAGGAGAAAACGGGCTTCACTGTACCCAACTTTACTGTGCTCAACGTGAAACTGTCTTTTCAAAAGAATATGCAAGCAGTATAGTAGCATATGCAGATGCCATCTAAATTTTTTGCCACAAATTTGAGTAATGGATCACCCGTGACTGACAGTTGTACATTGGACTGACTGTATGAAGTCTACTTTGCTCTGGGACAGGTGCGTTTGGTGAAGGTAAATGCCGGGATTGATGGAAATTAAGAAAGGCAAACAGGGACTTAAAGACCCTACAGCCTTCTTGCCATTAGTATATTTGGGACTGCACGAGGTCAGGGCCCTGTCACTAGTCATTCAGGGAGCTCATAGTGATAAATTAAGACAAAAAAAGATTTTAATGTCAGTGTATTCATAAACACTGGTAAAACATGATGATATTTTGAAATATTTTGTCAACAATCTGTTGATGGAAAGTTCTGACTTACAGTATCAGATAATTTTGGACACAATGGTTCCAATTTCCATTTATAAAATCACACAATACATTACTGTTGCGACCATGCTTGGCATGCATCATGCCAACACAAGAAAAAGACTGTGCTCCTCTCCGTCAGTGAGTCACTCCATGCTGCACGAGCAGCCTCCCTCTCCTCTGTCCTCATTCTTCTAGATCTCTCTGCTGCCTTCGACACTGTGGATCACTCCATCCTCCTGTCTGCCCTGTCAGCAACGGGCATCTGTGGCACAGCCCTGGACTGGATTGAGTCCTACCTCTCTGGTCGCTCCTTCCTGGGCTGGTTCGGTATTGACACCTCGGCCCCTTGCCACAGGAGTTCCCCAGGGCTCAGTCCTAGGCCCGCTTCTTTTTTCTCTTTACACTCGCTCCCTTGGCCCTGTGCTCACTGCACATGGGCTATCCTACCACTGCTACGCGGACGATACCCAACTCATGGTCTCGTTCCCGCCGTCTGATACGCAGGTTTCAGCCCGTATCTCTGCTTGCCTGAGGGACATCCAGAGCTGGATGGACAACCACCATCTAAAGCTCAACCCAGGCAAGACTGAAATGATACTCATCCCTGCTAATACCTCTCCTCATCTGGATCTCTCCATTTCCCTCGGGGATACCACACTCACGCCATCACCCAGTGCAAGAAACCTCGGCGTGGTGATGGACAGCAGACTGTCCCTTTCCGATAACATTGCGGCGGTGACCCGGTCTTGCAGGTTCTTCCTATACAACATACGGAGAATCCGCCCCTTTCTCACCCCCTACTCAACCCAGCTCCTGGTCCAATCTGCAAAGAGGAGTGGACCAAAATCCCTCCCAAGATCTGTGCAAACCTGGTGAAAAACTACAACAAACGTCTGACCTCTGTGCTTGCCAACAAAGGTTTCTCCACCAAGTATGAAGTCCTATTGTTCTATGGATCAAATACTTATTTCATGTGAAAATATGATATTACATTTATAAAATTTATATGATGTTATTGTGGATTACAATTTTGTCCCTGATGTCATTAGACAGCTACTTTGTCTTGGCCATGGTGGAAACGTTGGAATCTGATTGATTGTGTGGACAGGTGTCTTTTATACAGCTACATAACGATGTAACAAGTTGACACAGGTGTTTTGGGTAATGAGTTGAGATTAGGAGTGCTTCCTAATGGAAAACGAACTGGTCTGTGGGAGCCAGAATCATTGCTGATTGGTAAGGGATCAAATACTTATTTCATGCAAAAATACGATAATAAATTGATTAAATTCATATGATGTTGTTATTGTGGATTATTTTGTGATATTCTGTCTTTCAATGTTAAAATGTACCTATGATTAAAATTCTACACAGTTCCATTCTTTGTAAGTGTGCAAACCTACAAAATCAGCAAGGGATCAAATAATTATTGCTCCCACTGTATATGTGCAATGACCACACACACGAAAACCATTTACGTATTTCAACAGAAAGATCATGCTTACCTGGAGAGAATAATTTGCTTTTTCATTGATTAACTGGTTAATAAACCTTGCCGTGTGCTGAAAATGAACTTTCTCTGTGAGGGAATAGCAGGAACAATAGGAACTGGTAAGAACACTAGCAGTAAAATGATTAGAAAAATAATTTCAATAAAACAGTTTGCAGAGGATTTGCATACTTATTTGATTACCATAGAGACAACCAACTTTAGAAGAATTAATCTATTTTTCACAGTAAACATGGTCCTATTTCATCTTACAGGCACTGAATAAGTTTGAAGTTGAAATGAAATAACATTACCATCAGCTGTTGGATGAATGATCAGGTACTTTTTATCCTCCAGTAGAGAAGCATAATGTGTTAAATTCGCCAGCTGTTGCAACAAAGATAGCCCTGAATAAATCTGACCGGAATTGCATTCACAAGCATAATCAACTTAAATTCAGGCAATAGTTTACAAAACGTACCCGGTAAGCATTCAAGTTTGTCTTTGGTGATCCTAAGTACCTTTCGGAAAATGCTGAAGCTGAGAGAGAGAAGATACAGAGATAATATTCAGGCAAATATAACATTCAAAAGAGGTGCAAATATGATGGTTATAACCGCATGTGATATTCTAATCAAAACCTGTTGCACTTTGTAAAATGAATTATGTCTCATTTAATTAATCACACTTGTAAATGCAACTATGTGTTTTGACACAGGAATAAGGAGTATTAACAATAATTAACGACTGTCAAAGTCTAAACAAGAAATGTGAAGTATAATTATTGCGTTCAAACAGTTTTTATCAGTTTCATCGCCACTGTTTAATTATTTATCACTATTTAATTACACTATATTTAGAAATGATTTTTAAAACTGTGAATTTCAGTAGCAGCCTAGCAAAGACTTTGACATAACTGATTATGAAATTTCATACACATGTTGCCTGAGGTTTTTAATGGGATTATAATGAACTAATTTCAGCTTTAACACGATCCGATACAAGGTTTTGCTCTCAGTCAGGCAATCCCGTTACAAGGATTATTATCATGGTCCTGAATCAGAAGTCTCCACCCACCGTATAATTCAAAGTCTGTGATTGGTGAAAGAGCTGCTCCACATTTTAATAAAGAACCCTCAACATTTAGGAGACGGCTGGCCAAATATCCCCCATAGACCTGCATGGGAACATAAGTTGTTAAGAGAAGAGAAGTTAATTAACCGTACCTAACCCTGCATATTTGTTCGCTAAATAATAAAAGTATTGAAAAAGACTCCTTTGATCATTTCTCCAAACTGACGGCCCACAGAAGCATATTCAGTGGAGGCCGTCTCGTTTAAAGCTGCTGGGTAAACTCCGGTGTTGGAGTAGGGAAACGGCGCTGTGATAAGGGCACTTGAAATAAGCCTCAGTGGCTGACTGAGTAAAACTAAAAATGGGGCTCAGACTCTCATCGCTGCACTCTCCTCTCTTTATGGCTGCTTTACAGCCCGCTGGTTTGGACTCGGTGAATAATTCATGTGTTCCGGTCCTTTCTCCGGCATTACAGCTGGACCACAGCTTCTTCTGGCTTTCCATTCCTAATACGAGTCTGGGCAACGGCATCACTGCCCCCATTTCTGTTCTTCCAGAAATCCACCAGCTGTCCTTAAAACCTGGAATGGCAACTGTATGTGCTTGTAATTCTGTGCTGTAATTATACCGTTAAAACCGCGGATAAAGAGAGTTTGACCCTCTCCTGGCCCTCATCTGCATGGATTAGTAATTTTCTGTTGTGTTATCAGAAATAAGCGCAGTGTCCCTTGTTCGGCTGGTGCGAGGCCATTTCTCTTGTGGGGATGCGTTAGTGTTACATGGAGAGGCCTGAGTATGGGTAATAAAGCTACCCATTGCCCATTAAACAAGAGCAGCTTGCAGAGGAAAATAAACAAAGACTCAGCCTTAGACAAATGACAGCCAAAACGGTGCAGTGCAGTGCTGCAGCCAAAATAGCCTAGCCCAGAACACAGCGCTTATTTATTTTTATTTATTTTCTCCTTACTGGAAGAATTGTGAGCTAAAAGACCTGCACATCACAGGAGAAGCCATCTATTCAGACAATAGACATAATGAAATGACATTACCTTTCCATAAGCTCCAATGCGCATTTTGTCAATATAAGGTTCCTTTGAGATGACACTGAAATTGAGAATCACGTAGTTAAGTCTCAGTCCACAGATATATTAGTGGTCTAGCTCTTTAAAACCATCCTGGGCCAACTGTTTTGAACATGTTAAGGTGTGTCTTGTTGATCACCTGCCAACTTTGGACAGTAAAATGGCAGGCTAGCAGGACTCAGATGCATGCGGTGCCTTCTGTTCAGACTTCTGCTCTCGGAAACACACACAAGTGCTACAGCGAGAGAGTTATCACTTACAGTGAAAGTGTCATCTTAACATGCATACCACCAGTTGGCAGTTACAGTATAAATTTTAAGCATTGCTAATTAATAACATTTGTAACACTGCAGTGTTACAGTGTTAATGTTACTAACCTCAGTAACACTGGGCTGCTTATGAACTATAAATAAACAATTACATAGTATTTTAACAATTGGTAAACTGTTTGTAAGACAGTAACTACAATAGGCAATGCATTTGTTAACATTAACCGGTTATAATGGTTTATTTATGGTCAATAAGCAGACCCTAAAGTGTGACCCTAATCTCTCAGGATAGCGTGAGTGCTCAGTGCCGTACTTCAGCGCCTCCATCTGGTCTCTCTCCTCGAACACGCCCAGTCTGCGCTTCACTTGGTGCAGGAAGTTGGTTCCCTGGAAGCCGCTCCCCCGACCGTCCAACCGCACGGTGATCACGCCAAAGCTGCTGACCAGAACTGTGGCCCAGTCCAACTCGAACCTCTCGCTGACCATCTGACCGCCCGGCGTCCCGTCCCTGAAAGCGGACCGCCGTCAGTCACTCAGAGCCAACAAGACGGACGACATCCTCCTCTCCCCTACGGCTGTCCTTTTAAAGCCAAGCGTACGGTAGAGCAGCATTTTTCTATCCACTTCCTGGAAAACTATTTTAATTTAGATTTTACCTCTTGCCATACCAGTGGGTGTGTATGTCGATCAAATGTCAATTTTCAGTTTCCCTCGAATCAATATACTTTTCAAGCTGCTGTGCGCATCCTCATTTGATGTCCCCGTTCTGATAGGACGTCAGACAAATGGACTACTCGCCCTTCAAAAACTCCCCTGGAAGATCAGTGTCACACGTGTATCTACGTCATTTCGCTTTTTGTAACCACAGCCTCTAAACCACTCCCCTATGAGGGCTTAGCTTTCAGGCTGTTTGATACGATACATTTAACTTCAAACCATTTTCTTTTTTCAAAACAGCTCCTCCAAAATGGGTAAATTAACACTTATTTCAGATGGAAAGCACACTGGATGCTTCAAAGTTAACACATCATTCAGCCATGTTGATCTAGGCTGGCCTGGACTCAATACACTGTCTCTTTAATGAAGCAGGTGTGATGGGAGATTAGGACTGGGTTAATTCAGCAGGAGCTGGAGACATTTTAATTTGCAGCATAATTACTTTGGCTGAATTATTAACAGCCTGCTGGCAAACCAAGAACAAGGTGTCAGTGACTTGATGAATAACTTGACAGTGACTGTGGCTGAGTGTAATTAACGCAGTTGTTGTAATGAACTGTCTTCAGTATATTTTCAGAAATGGGAAGTGCGTAAAAAAAGCACCATATCTACATGCCCATAAATTTAAAAATAGATTAAAGAGAGTAAAATAATGTGCGTCCATGTATGTGCGTGCATGCTTGTGCACTGTATATTTATTGTGTGTTTATGTGTGTGGATACTGTGTATATGTATTTTTGTGTGTGTGTGTGTGTGTGTGTGTGTGTGTGTGTGCTTGGGTATGTGCATGTGTGTGCATGTGTTGTGTGTGTGTGTATGTGTGTGCATGTGTATGTGAGCCTGTGTGTGAGTGTGTGTACTGTGTATATGTATTGTTGTGAATGTGTGTGGATACTGTATATATGTACTGTATTTTTGTGAGTGTGTGTGTATGCATGTGTGTGCATGTGTGTGTGTACTTTGTATATGTATTGTTGTGAGTGTGTGTGTGCGCGCGTGTGAGTCGGTGTGTGTGGGTGTGTACTGTGTATATGTACTGTGTGTTTCTGTGGGTGTGTACTGTGTATATGTATTGTTGTGAGTGTGTGCGTGTGTGTGTGTGTGTGTGAGTGTGCATGTGTGTGAGTGTGTGTGTGTGTGTGTCTGTGTGTCTGTGTGTGAGACACTCACACTAGCAGCAGTAAGGGGTAATGTGCTGTGTCCTGGAATCCAGCAGGTTTCATAATCTGCATCGTCAGAGCTGCAAAAAAACACAACATCAGACCACAACCTCCTTCAACTTTTTCTTTTTTAGCAACTTCTATCTGCTCTTTTCTATTAGTCACATATTCTGAATCTGAATCCTAATCTAAATAACCTTTCTTTTCACTGCAACATCCTCTGTTAATCCAAACAGTTTACAATGTAGTCAGATGCAACCAAAGCAACACACAAAAGAGCAAGATGAAATAAAGGCAGCCTTTGGTGACTCTGCAGTCCATCAGCTGTGTCAGGTGCCATTGACCAGAGGAGTTTCACTGTCAACTGAAGCCTGTTTGCACTCAAAAGGCCTTTGAATCATTTGCAGACACAGTTTGGTGAGTTCAGTAATCAGCAAAATTAATTTGCAGATGAATTGAACCATTGCATTTAATCATAATTCAAGGAGAAATGGCCAGATCTGAATCCACAGAGAAATTAAAAGGCATAACAAAAGAAGTGTCTGTGAATGGAATCATGCGCATGGATACTCACTGTAATCCTCTATGTATATCTGTTTATATTCCACTTTTGGCATCTGCACGGAGGCGAGTGTGCTGTTTACATCCTCGTTGGTCTCCAGATCCACAAGCTCTGTAATTACAGGGGCATATGTACATGAAATACTGAAGCACATCTCATGTATAATGAATAAAACTGATAAAACAAAAAGTCAAAAAGTATATGAATAAACAAGAGCTCTGCAGTTAAGTGTCCCTCCTTTTAGGATCTGACCTGACTGCCCATGTGTGTGCATGTGTGTTTGTGAGTGTATTGGTGTGCGTGTGTATGTGTGTGTGTGTGTTCGTGTGTGTATGTGTGCGTGTGTGTTCGTGTGTGTATGTGTGTGTGTTTGTCAGTGTATTGGTGTGCGTGTATGTATTGGTGTGCGTGTATGTGTGGGTGTATTTGTGTGTGTGTGTGTGTGTATGTGTTTGTCAGTGTATTGGTGTGCATGTGTATGTGTGTGTGTGTGTGTGTGTGTGCATGGTTTAAGCATTAGTGTCATTGATGAGAGAGTGCATGTTCAATTCTATGTTGTACAGCATAATGGTTGTGTGAAACAGAATAGGCCTTGCACTGTTGGAGTGTGAGCTCCCAGAGTACACTGAGGTGTAATAACGTGGAATGGCTGTTAGCTCTGAGAAAATGAGCTTGGTTAATGGGTACATGCACGTATAATAGCACACTTTGATTTTTGTGTGAAGCAGACCTTAATTAACAAGGGCAGACTTCCTGTACAAATATGAATTATGATTCATTATGACAGCCGTGTTGGGCCATTAGTTTTTGCATCCGTACATTAACTCATCCTTCACCAGGGTAATTATGTACAGTATGTAAACACTAAGTATTATATAAGTACCTCTGAAACCCCTCTAAACCTGACATACAGTAATCTCACAAGTATATCATGCATTTAGTGTTCATGTTCTCTGTCAGTCAATCTTTGCCATAGTTCAGAAAGACACACATTCCTGGAGCCAATCAATGCAAATCCATACAAATCCATGAAATGAATCCCACAATGCATTGCCCCTTTTCAAAATCAAAGACAAAACCTATACACAATCAAACTTTGATTTCATGTACATACTACATCCATACGTCTCTCTCAGACCGGGTTTATGAATAATCCGCAGTGCTGAGAGCAGTTTGGCTCAATATTATTTTAATTCTTCTTTGTCCTCTCATTCTTTACTCTTTATGCGTATGTACTTTATACTGGACATGGTCTTAGGAAGGATGGGGGGATAGCTGCAGGCAGTATAAACACATCCCCGAGATCTTAGCAGCCGCATCAAATCACCTCAAGGTGAAGAGAATAGACCAGTGTGATAAATACAGCTGCAAGCTGGCCCCGATGTGAACAAAGAAAAAGCAAAGAAATAGACCAATGGAATGTTGCTCTGCTGTCAGTGAAAGACTATTGCTGTGGCATTGTGGGTAAAGCTCATGTATATGTGGCAGGGTTTTGGCCACAGCGCGCGGGGAATGTGTGAAAACGGTATTAACCGAGCTGTCTCACAGACGGATGGCTGCGCTTTCCCCGCTGCTGCTCAATTATTCATGGATTCCGCACGGTTCTCTGTACGCGAAGCGGACCACGGCCGCCTCTCCCTCAGCCAATAACGCCCCGCTCTCGGGCCACGGCAGACGAGCCCTTCTGGGTCCACACGCGCTCTTACAGTACATCGCCCCATCAATCTACCCATCATGCAATCGGAAATCTGGCCACAGTCAGATAGCAAAACTTCATTCCAAAGGAAATAATTCTAACACTCCCAGAAAAATAACAGTAGGTCCATCAGAAATAGGTGTGCGCTTTCACCCTTTTCAATGGTAGAATATCCTGTACATTTTCTGGACAGTCTCTTCAGGTAATTGAATTTGGCACAGCAATGGTAGAGACATTTATAAATGCATTTTCAATTTTCAATGATTCGGCTGTAGTGGTCTATCTGCAGGCCCTGTCCTTGATTTAGTTATAAGAACTTGTGTCACAAGTGCAGATACATTTTCTTATTTCTCTTTCTCTATTTATATAGAGATGCACATGCATGTGCAAGAACATATTGTGAACTTTCATACACTTAGTTTTTCAAAACCATGTAATCTCGGTCATCACTAATTAAACGTTGACTTGATTAATCCACCAGTTCAATCCGTTACCCCCACAACCATGCTTAATGAAGGAAAAAAATACATTTATGAATCTCTCATCTCTGAAAATCTGACTGCTCACTGTGCATCTTTTGCAAGATAACTGATAATTAAGTCGTTGCTGCGCATGAAATGTATTTATATGTATATTACTCCTGCACACTGTATCTCAGTTTGATTAATCATCTGTGACTTTTCCAAAATCAAACTAACGACTGGCTGCATCGTTCAGTTTTTAATTTAGGGAATTTGTGTGCGTGTGTGTGTGTGTGTGAGAGAGAGAGAGAGAGAGAGAGAGAGAGAGAGAGAGCAAGAGATAGAATGCCTGCATGTGCGCATGTCTGTGTGCATGTGTCTTTAAATGCCTGTGTCGTTCAATTGAGAATGATAATTGTTCTGCATTACACTGAAACATCACAGTCAGAACTTATTAACTGGGTTATATTACCCAGCAGAATGTGACGTTATCCTGTCATTACAGGGACACTTTGAAACTTTCAAAACATGCTCACCATTACTGGACAGAAAGGTACATGAACTACTCAAGCAAATGCAACTGAGATCAATTCTGTGTGCTGAGATGACATCCAGTCTAGTGTATTTGGTCAGGTAGTAAAAGAACCTTACATGTCCTATGAATAAAGACACCAGACATGCCTGCTCTCTGTGAGGTGTACTCACTCTGTTTGTCTCTCGTACTGTACACGGACACAGTCGGCACTCCAGGGCCTTGGCGGGGAAAAGAGGAAACAGAAATGAATGAATCCCAGAAGGCATTTAAAGGTGGTTTCATTTATGGTAGTTGTGTTAGATTACATTGCAGTTACAGCTTTTATCCAAAGTGACTTACAGTTGATTAGACAAAGCAGGAGACAATCCTCCCTGGAGCAATGTGAGGTCAAGTGCCTTGCTCAAGGGCCCAACAGCTTTGCGGATCTTATCGTGGCTACACCGGGGATCTAACCACTGATCTTGCGGTTCCCAGTCATGTACCTTAGCCACATTATGATTGAGTCATCTTTCCCATGCCATTCCCAACACATACTGCCACTATGCTGTATTTACATGCAACTTCCATACAAAATCATTTATTTCCAAGGGGAAGGGTGAAAGTAGGACAACAGGCAAACAGACTCTCCAGAGACTGCTAAGTGGGTCAAGTTACCTGAAAAGCCTCTGTGAAACTGACCTGCCTCTACTGCAACTACAGAAGCCAGAGTAACACCTTACTCTGCAACACCAGAAGAAATCTCAACACCCTATCATGCTATTAAACTGTGATTTGAGTTGTGGTTTTGATTAGCAAAAAGGCACAAAGGTATAAAGCATATAATTAGAAAATAACGCACAGTAGCTTGTCATGCGCAGTGCCACACTACAGTAAACACACAGTGTACCCGTTTTGCCTTACACAGGATATATGCCTCTTATTACGGTCTACTCTTTTACATTTTAACATTTCTACAACATTCTCCTTTACAATGCAAGATGAAAAGACAACACTTGTTGCATTTACATTTTAGGCACTAGGAGACACTCCAGAGAGACTGCATAAGACAGCTTATATTATTTTACATACCATATATTTAAACAGCTGGCTATACTGTATACTGAACCAATTCTATACATGTATACTGAATCTTGATCCAAGGGCACAACAGCAGTCAAACCCACAATCTATGGGTTAGAAACACAAACCCCTAACCAATGTGCTACCCTTTTGCTCCTTTGAACTGGAGAGGAAATGATGTCACTCACCTTTACAGTTGAGGAGGAAGTACTGCATGTCATGGCTGAAGGAGCCACTCACGTAACCACAGCTGAAATCGCAGGAGATGCAGCGCCTGTTGAAGGGTCCTACGGTGTCCGCACTGAGGCAGTTAAACACAGAAATAAAAATGAAAACAATCATATTTCAACCTGTTGAAAAAATAACAAAGCATTCTGAAAGCCACACAGGCCTGCCATTTCATAATAGCACAAAGTTAATTTGTTATTGAACACAGTGCCTTGCCTGAGACTACAACCTAAAACCTTAAAACCTTTCCCTAACCGTTATATTACACCGCCACATATGTATACAGTATCTTTCCATCCAGTTGTAAATATAGAAGTGATACCTGTAGAGATGTCTTCGTTTTGGGTCATCTTCTGTGCTCAAGAAGTATCTATAAAACAACACATTTACATCATTACCTCAGAGCTAAAAACATGACAGTGTATGTGGCCAGTAATAAGCACTGCATGTGTGCTGCAATACATGAATGCATGTACACATATCAACCCCAATGCTAACATCTGAAAAGAATGCTTTTTGAAGCCAAAAGCAAATCTACTTGGGTCAATATGCGCTGAGAATGATGTCAGTGCAGAACTGGATGCCGGACCTTCCTTAATTCACCATTCGTAATGAGGCTTGGGTCGGGCTATCCGGCTAATGGAATTATGAATTAAATATAACGCATGTGATATGAAGTCATGGTTTTGTTCAGAAATAGATGGTGGCTCAGCGAGGCTGGCTGCAGACACACCGCGGGGCTGACTCACATCAGCTGGCTGCGCTCGTCGTAGGCCAGGACCTCAGTGACGTCCCAGTCACCAGAGGTGAGGGACTGGAGGCTGTCGCTGCTTGCGTTGGGCTTGATGGAGAAGAACAGACACAGACGATCAGCGATCAGTCCCTATTCCAGTACTCACATTTTTCTCTGATAGACGACTTTTGGACTAATGTAAACGCCATTAGAATGGCATTTGAATGCGTAATGAAGACATTCTGCAAGTTTATAAGAGGTACAATTTCACAAAATAGCTCTTTTGTTACTGTTATTGTATGTTATTACACAGCAATAACACCATGTATGTGTTTTGATCACGTAAACAATGGACATCAAGTAGAACATTTCTGGCCTGCAGCTGTCTATGAACATCTTCCCGACGATGCAATTGTTTATCCTGTCATATCAAAGCTGTGATTGGTAGCTGATTGGAGTGCCTGTATCTTTTTTATAAAACACATTGTTTAATTTCTACATCCTTCATAATTTGAGACACTGGTATGGCAGAGAGGGAGTGAGAGAAAGAGAGAGATAATGAGTGTGTGAGAGAGAGAGATAATGAGTGAGAGAGAAAGAGAGTGAGAGAAAGAGAGAGAGAGAACATGAGATCATACCGGTGAGGACAGCATAGAGATATGGAAGAACTTCCCTCTCCCGCCCTGTGGGATGGCTCTGGTGAAGAAGAACTTGTGCCCATCTTTGGAGAATAATGGTGCTTCGTTCTGTGCGACCAAATACATGTGAATGTCATTTCACTGTACAATCATCCACATCATCGTACAATTTGGAAATGTTATAGCCTTGGTTCCTCCACCATGAAACTTCCACAGTCAAAATTAAGATTGCCTGGTATTGAAATGATCATTCTCAAAACGTTGTCACATGCTTATCGTTGACCAAATGGAATGAACACTGCCTACATCTAAAGGAAATGATTACTAGCTCGGCTAATAAGATAGCATGGGCAGCTAGCAAAGCTAGTCAGTGACATCAACTCATTCAATAGTATTCAAACATAACCATTTCTGTTTTCATGTCTTAAAGTTTGTTGTTGCAAAGTCAATTAACAGAATATGAATGTGCCTGAACTGGACAGTTTGATTGACAGGTTGGTCACAGGTAGACCAGCAATGATGGGCAGTTCTTGGCCTTTACCCAGACCTTGGGAAGGCGCTCTTTCTTTAGGAAAACCCGTACCTGTCTGTGCAGCCAGCCTTCACTCTCATCTTCATGTTTCTGAAAAGAGAGAAGATAATTCATCAAAGCCTGCCAAATCATTCCACATACAGTATGCTAAAATGCTGTATTTCCACGGGGGGGAAAAGCTACATAATAAAGGCTCACACATTTTTCCTAAATAGACATGTCATTGAATTTACAGTAAAAGAATAATCTTTTAATCTTCAGCTGCTGCCAATTACTCAGCCGTCCCATTGAATTACAGCCCAAATCAGTCAGCACATTATAGCCATTAACTGAGCTCCAATCGGTCTCACTGACTGCAGTTATGTTAATGTAATCCTTACAGCTTCTTGGTTACCATTTAAAAAGCTTTTTTTTTCAAAACAGATTCTCAACACTATAATGATTGAACTCCTTAGAAACTTTTATAGCAAGTGGAACAAGTTCCGTATGGGAATCAGGCACTGTCCCAGATAAATGGTCGCAGGCGGTTTCTTATAGTGGTTCAACAATCTAAATTTCACCGCTTGGAATGAGACGTATTGTACCTTAGTGCAGACTCCAGTGGTGGCCTCACAGAGGGTTAGTAGAGAGATGTTCTGCGCCCTGTTTAGCCAGTTTACAGCCAGCTTCGTATTTGTGGCCCATTTTACCATCGTTATGTAGTACTCTCTGGTGAGGAAGAAACAGATCCATGTACATCAGAGAAATTCAACCCTGGCCCCGATGAGCCACTGTGTTTTTAATTCCAGCCTGTCACCAAACCATCTGGCTCAACCATATGCCATCTTTGCTAAAGCATAAAAGAGAAAGAAAAACCCTTGAGTAAGGTACTTAATCTAAACTGCTTCAGTTAATATCCAGCTGTAAACGGGCTGCATGTAAAGAATGTAATGTGCATAATAAAAGGGTTTACTATGTGACTAAATGTAATGTCGTTGTGGGAAGTGTTGGAGCAGGGCGAGACACACCCTATCCGCTGGTTCTCTGGCCGCCGCATCTCCATGGTGTGAAGGGGCCCGTTCAGGTTCACCACAAACAGCTGGATCATGGGGTTCTCCTCCCCTGCCTACAGGGGGCAGTGTGGGGAGAGAGAGAGAGAGAGAGAGACAGAGAGAGAGAGAGAGAGAGAGACTAATTTCACTCCATTCCTGCTAGTGTGCACTAGCCAAACAGAAGTAGGCTTTTTTGGCACTTACTTTTGGGTAGTGGTACTCTAGCCCGATTGGATAAGGTGAGCCAGTAAAGATTGGGATTTCCATTTTGGGGACCAGGGTGTCATCAATGGTAGTGTATGCCAACCTGGCACCATCTGGAGACCACCAGTGGGCAATGTGGGTTTGGAAAATCTCCTCTGCAAAATAAGGCCATAGACACAGTGTGAACCTGAAGCAAATGAGAAATAAGTAAGGGATAATACCATATGAAGGAGTTAGTTATGACAAAACAATTGTCCAACAGGGTGGTGCTACAACCCGACAGTGCTGTTTCCCACCCTGAAGGGCAGTTATTTCCTCAGGACTGACTGGTTCATAGGCTATTATCCTGCTTACACGATGGCTAACTTGCCAAAGTAATGTAGCTATGGTCAATTTATTTTTAGTTCAGAAATAAATTGATTCATTGAAATGCAAGGGGAACGGGAGAAAAAATAGTCCCTGTTGCTGAGAAATAAATACTTCATGCAGCCTAAAATTGCCTGCTGCAACTAAAAGCCAACTGCATCATCATCTAATAAAAGTTTGCTAGCTCACCATCGCCAAAAGAAAATGGGCTATTAATTAATGTTAGCTTACAAAATAATAGTAAGCAATGTTACAGGCGATTAACTAATATTAGCTCACAAGATAATAGTAAGCAATTTATAGACATTTGATGCTGTATTCCAGACCGAATGCAACTGAACAGAGCCCTTCCCATTTTGAGTATATAAAGACCTCAATATTTTGCTGTGTTTTACAGCACAGCTGTCAAAGTCAGCTGGCATGTCTCATTCTTACAGCCAGTCCTGCAGAACAACATATTCAATTATGAATTATACTTCACGCTATATGTAGTGTACAGAGAATATCAGTGTACTGAATATAGTTTAGCATCTCAGGGCGTTCCGTGTCTAAGTATATTACTCTATGATTGCGCCACTGTCTGGTGTTTTACGAAGTTAAAACGCTCGGTCACATCATGCTTGAAACATCTCCCATGGTTATCTTTCAGATAATGTAGAGTGTAACTCAATGCAATGTAGCCTATGTCATATTGTCATATGTCATATTTTTGCTAACAATCTGTTCTCGTGAGCAAGGTTATGCAGAATGAATGCACACCCACGTGACACGTCTTGGCCAATCAGAATGCCGTATTTGCCCTAGGTGGTTGGTTATTTTTCAATGCCGTGGTATAAACTTTTATATATACAGGCTTGTATATCATTTACTAGAATTTCACATTCACATACTGAATATGTTCAGAACAAAATGTAGAATTATTGAATACGATGTGAAATCATTATTGTACAATGATAGCCTTGAGGACGCCTTTGAAAATAACATATTAAACCAACACTTTGTGGAGCAGAACACATTATACAATACCTCTAATCAGGCAGTTATGAACCGGATAAACACTGCTGAAGGCTAAGATCTCTCAAGGGAAGTAACAGCAATATACAGAGATAAGTATAGGTTATTGCATTCATCGACAGCACAATAATGTACAAGTTGATAAAAAAATACATCCAAACATTTAAGACGAGTGAACCTTCTAATACTTAAAAAAGACCAGTTATACTGTACAGGTAAAAAACCATGATAATGCAATATATACTCCTGGTATGATGCATGTGCAGCATAGCTATCTCTACGGTATACATTTCATTATGTATAAATCAGTTATTAATAGCTTATTAATCCTTCATAACCGTGAATATGTATGCACACTCAGTGAGCACTTTACTCTCATTCTGCCCACTGAACAGCTGCTCAACTGGATGTTTTTTCTTTTTTGCACCATTCTCTGCAAAGTGCAGTGTGTGAAAATCCCAGGAGAACAGCAGTTTCTGAGATACTCAAACCACCCTGTCTGGCACCAACAATCATTCCTCAGTCAAAGTAACTTAAATCACATTTCTTCCCCATTCTGACATTTGGTGTGAAATACAGTTGAACTCTTGACCATGTCTGCATGCTTTTATTTATTTAGTTGCTGCCACATGATTGGCTGATTAAATATTTGCATTAACAAACTGGTGTACAGATCTACCTAATAAAGTGCTCACTGAGTGTCCGTATGTGTACTGTGTGTATTTGCAAGATCTGAACAAATTAACAGCGCAATTACTACTTCCCGTGATACAATATCAGACCAAATGAAAGACCATAACAGTCAGTAACATTTACAAGGATGCTTCATCAATATTATGACTAGAGTAAATGAGTTATGCAGAGATATGGTATATATGAGGCAACAGAGTCTAGATAGTCCAAAGTGGACACATTATACAGTCTCACTGAAGGCAGTGAAGAATACAGCCATGCTCTAATAAGAATGGCCCTGAAATGTTCCCAAAAAGCCGTCTGTCTGCATCTCCTCAGCGTGGCGTCGAGGATAAAAGCACTCCACGCATCCGCCCCCCTCCCCCGTGTAATTTCAACAGTCTTGAAGCGCCGCTGATTACCATCTCATAACTGTCAAACCCCGCTGCGACCGCTCAGTTCTCGGTCCTACTCCACCGCCGTTTCAGCGCCGGCCTCCGCCCCTGTGCTAAAATAAAACCTGCGCCGCGGGCCGGAGATCGGAGCAGCAGGTGCGTCCCTGTTTCAGCGCTGCGGTCCGGAGACGCTTCAGAAAAAAAAACGCCTCCAAGCTCTGGGACTAATGCGCGGCCTTGAATAATTAAATGGGAGGGAGCGATTCGTTAAGGAGCGCGTGA
This sequence comes from Conger conger, assembly GCF_963514075.1. Taxonomy (NCBI): domain Eukaryota; kingdom Metazoa; phylum Chordata; class Actinopteri; order Anguilliformes; family Congridae; genus Conger; species Conger conger. Next base: position 36,872,208 of record NC_083768.1, on the reverse strand, counting down.
CCCCGGGCTGAACTGAACGGCTGATTACAGCGCCGGTGAGAGGAGTCGGCCCTAATTACCTCCCGAAGGCCGGCAGTGTCTCTGCTGGGCCTTTAGCCTGCGTAATGTGATTATTCCCTGCACATCTTTAATCACACGCTGAGGCCAAATGAGACCGGGGGCCTGCGATTACACCTTCCAGCAGGAGAGAGGTTTCATCCGCAGATAAATGAGATATAACATGGCAGCTGTGATGTAAGCTTGAGTCATTCCAGAACAAAACTGTAGCCGGACGGAAGTTCTGCGAACGAGGAAAGGGGGGGGAGCTTTTGATGTGTTTTAGAGCAAGGTGGTCACAGTATGATTATGAGGGATGTACAGTGAATATACGTTCATTTGATGCAAAGCCATCCAGCAGTTTGCAACGTTGAACATCTGAATGACTCGCTAAACCCTGCTCGCTAAACCCTTACTCATTAAGAATGTTTCATTCCTACGTGCTCTGACATGGGCTCTCCTAAAAAATGGACACACAAAATGGCAGCGTTGATGTTCTTCTCAGTCTGTCAGACACAGTTTATATTTGCATTCATTGAGGGTTTCATCGACTCAAATCCACAGCCCTCCTCCACTTACATAAATAATCACAGAATTAAATTTTATTGCATCCCTGTCGTTCTCTTATTGCCTGTGAAATGGCTCCAGATATTAAAATGATTGCCCGGTGGCAATTATTACGACCTCTGCCAGTAGGTGATACACTTCACTATGAAGACCCCTCCACATTTCACAATGATGTATCCCACTGACCTCCCTCAGTGCCATCTCTATATTACTGCCGGGACTCCCGCCTCGCTGTATTTGCACAATTAAAGAGACAGTTTTAAGGTTTCATGTCGTTTCATGAGTGCTTTCTGTCAGTGGAGCGCATTGCACAGCATGTTGTCTCTCTCTCTTATCAAAATTCTGGTGTATCTATTACCCTGTGATAATGTGGAGTAATGTACAATGACCAACCAGGGGTACAAATGGACAGCCCTGAGAAATGTTCACTCCGTCTGCCACACTATATAAAGTGTGTCCGCAAAATGATCAAAAATAAATAACACCTAGGTGACTTGTCAGACAGCAACTGCTAATTTCGCTTACTCACCATTAATAGTGTGACAAGGAGAAATAATGACGGGTTATAAATTATACACTTTAAGGCTTGTTCCTGCTCATTGCTCATTAGAAACAACACTTTGGTGATTCATGCACAGTGGAGTCTGAGGCTTGCCAAATCCACAGCCAGATGCCTAAAGGTGGGTAAAGTATCTGTATTTCAGACAGAGAACTTCAAAGGTAGCCTACTAATAATATACAGTTGAAATCATGACAGTTTTCCCTCAACTATGGAGTGTAATTTAATGTGCTCAAAAATGAAGAAGCGACTCAAATGAACTCATGTTTGAACTAGCTTAAACTCAGACAAACACCAGAGTTCTTTAAACAGCCACAGGGTGGCACCAGAAGCCCTCAGTGATACCTCAGTCTGCATGTAAACACGGGTGCTCTGAAATGAGATGGCATGTCGTGAATTAACCTTGACAGCCTGCCAGTTCGCACTTCCCTGCAGCCCTGGGAACAGCGATGAGAAACACTCATCCCCGCAAGAGAAGGGAAAAAAACAGCGCAGAAGAGAGCACAGCTGATGTCCAGAGGGATTGTGGGTGTGGGTGTCTGCTGCTCATTTTGGGCTGAGCCTGGGCTGAATTCTCCAATGACGCGTCACCGCATCGAAGTGTTTAACCCCTCCCACACCCCTGACCCGATAGGCTGCCATCAATCTGGTGCTCAAAATAAGACCTGAAGCACAGTGCAGTGCGCTGTTTCGAATTGAATTTGAATCCCAGAAAACTTGGGAACAATGCCCAATTGTTTGTGAAAATCACATAAAATTCAAGGCATGGTGCATACAAGTCACTGTTATTGTCAATAACATTTTAAGATTATTCCAAATGCAAGGACTGACATTACAAACTTGTTGACTATAATGTATTTCCAAATAGACTGAATGTGCAATGAGCGATCCTCCACAATTAAAATAATTTAACTTGTAAAACTGAGAGACAGCCCCCCCCCCCATTGCCTTCTGCCTCCCCATGTCCCCAGTCCCCAGTGTGTTTGATCTCAGAAGCAGTCCTGACCAGCCCTGGTCTATCGCAGAGAGCAGAAGCCACCCACAGCAGCTTTAACTGTGGACCACTTTCATTCACACTGGCACCACAGGCAGCTAAGACAGCTGCAGCTGCAACTGGGGAACCAGAGAACTGGACTCCTGGCTCTGTCCTCTCTGCTGATTGGCTAACGGTGATGTAATTATGTACAGACTCATCATCTCTGCACACACCCCTGATTCAGGAACGCTTCTTCTACCTCAGATGTAATGCAGATGAAATCTGCTCCAACCCCAAAAACCACCAACAAATCAATTGCAGAATTGATCTCAATGTGGGTCTCAATGTGCACTCCAAGGCTCATTTAACCAATTTGATCATTTAAAAGCATGCAGAGCTGCACTTACTGTGGCAAAGAATGCCCACTACAGGTGTGTCATTGAGCTTGGCCAGGGTAAGCCAAAGGTTATTTTCTCAGTGGTCAACAAACTCCTGCATCCCTCCAACATTTTGTTCTTAAGTTGAGCAATCTCATGAATTCCTCATTTCTTTTTCCAGAAACTCAACATTAAGGACAACTTTCTATCTGTGCCTTTGTGCCTTTACTTCCTCCACCAGCAGTTCTTTTCCTAGCTTTTATGCTACTTCTCCTCAGGCCATTAGTAAGCTGATTGCCAAAATGAGATTACTACTTGCCAGCTAGACCCCATCCCAACTGCACTGATTAAACTGCCTTCCTGCTGAGTCTTTTGCTAATTGTACTATTTTCAACAAGTCCCTTGATCTGGCATTTTACCTGTAGCTTTAAAATCTGCTTCTGTTATACCCACATTAAAAGCTTCTCAGCTATCTTGTAACCAGTGACTTGCTAGAACCATTTTAGTCCGGTTTCCAAGCACAGCATAGATGTAAAACTACCCTGGTCAGAGTTACTAATGATTTATTTATGCATACTGCTCCTGTTGGACCTTAGTGCCACTTTGAGATGGTTAATCACAGCCTCCTCTTGAGCAGGATGGAGAGCATTTGTGGGATCACTGGTGTAGCCCTGCAGTGGTTTGACTTGAGTTAGCATGGCCCCCTGTCAGTCAAGCCCTGCACCAGTCAATCAGGGTGTGCCTCAAGGATCTGTGCTAGGTCCACTGCTGTTCTGCACATTATCATATGGCCACATTATTCACACATATAGGCTTGGTTACCACTTTTACGCTGGTGACATACAGATACTGTATATCATAGACCTAAAAATTGAATCTGATTTTAATTATCAACAAAGCTGCCTCCACCTCCATAACATTGCTTGTATCCACCCATTTCTGTCCCTCTTCGATGCAGAGAAGCTAGTCTGCTGATATGTGCCCCGTCCAACTTACTCTCACATCATCAAATGGTTTAGAACCTCCATTGGCTTCCAGTCTCATCAAGGATAGGGATAAAAAACTGAAGATGACTCCTCCAAAATGTACTGCACAGATAATCACCAAAAGGAGTGTATGCACTCACCAAAACAGAATCAAGGTATTCTTTTAACAATTTATGAGCGCACATTTTTATTTATTTAATGGATTAAATTCAAGCTTTTGAATTATTACTCCATTCCTGCTACTAGCACATTGACACAAACATGCGTTTTCCATTTATACCCATGTACTTGACTGCAATCGTCTATTTCCAAACAGCACCAAACATTATCAGCCTTTGCCAGAAGAACCTGCTTTCATAACTAGTGCTGCTTGTGGTTTTGAAGATATTACCTGCCATCACATCAACCCAACTCCTGGCCAAATGGGCCTATTCCACAAAGCAGGATTACAGAGTTAGCCAGATAACTACCATGCTTACATTTTGAACATGGACTGAAGTAAAGATAGATAGATAGATAATTGTTCCGGGTTTTACTAAATGCAGTTATCCGGCTCAGAAATCTTTCTTTGTGGAACAGGGCCCAGGTTGTGTCTATCATATGAAATTTAACACCAGAACCATAACAATTTCACTCTAAAACCCTCAACACCAGGATTTTAACACTAGAACCATAACACTTTTAGTCTAACACCCTCAACACCAGGATTTGAACACCAAAACCATAACACTTTCACTCTAAAATCCTCAACACCAGGATTTTAACACCAGAACCATAACACTTTCACTCTAAAACCCTCAACACCAGGATTTTAACACCAGAACCATAACAGCTTTACTCTGAAACCCTCAAAGCCAGGATTTTAACACCAGAACCATAACTTGTCACTCTAAAACCCTCAACATCAGGATTTTAACACCAGAACCATAACACTTTCACTCTAAAACCCTCAACACCAGGATTGTAACACCAGAACCATAACACCTTTACTCTGAAACCCTCAAAGCCAGGATTTTAACACCAGAACCATAACTTTTCACTCTAAAACCCTCAACATCAGGATTTGAACACCAGAACCATAACACTTTCACTCTAAAACCCTCAATATCAGGATTTTAACACCAGAAGCATAACACTTTCACTCTAAAACCCTCAACACCAGGATTTTAACACCAGAACCATAACACGTTCACTCTAAAACCCTCAACATCAGGATTTTAACACCATAACCATAACACTTTCACTCTAAAACCCTCAACATCAGGATTTTAACACCAGCAAATGCACAGTGTGATCCCTCAAGACGCCAGCGCAAGCCTCTTTGATTCTGAGAGACTTCCTCTGAATCCAGCACAGCGCCGGGCTCTTCACGACTCCAGCACGCTAGTCTGGAGCCTGAGTCTGGATGAGTGACAGGTCGGCATCATCACAGAATCCTGGCGATCGTTATCCCGCCGCGGCGTTTGAAGAGAAATCAGGACGGCGGCGTTCCGACGCCAGCTCGGTGGCCAGCCCGGCTCGCGCCGCCAGAAGCTGTGCTGATTATGATGACTTCATTTTAATATCATAACAACATTTCCCTCCTCGCAGGAGCCGTGGTGTGATTGCCAAACACCGTCAGCCATTTCAAAGGCCATCGCTCTCTCTGCCTGTAATGAAACGGGGTAGAGGATACCGGGAAGCCACTTTGTTCCTCGGTTTTGAGAATTTATGACTTTGATTTTGTCATTGGATCACTTATGAAATGTAGACACTTTGACAATGCCTTGTGCGCAGTATGTGGCACGGTGATCAAAAAGCCGAACATGTAACCAGGCAACTGTGGGTTCAAATCCCAGGGGCAGGACTACTGCTGTTGCACTGAGCTGTGTACATACTGAATTACTTCAGTAGCTGCAACATTTCCAGCTGTATTAAAAAGAAGATGCTGAGATAGAACAGGGATGGCTGTCTGTGCCCTTGATGCAGGTTTCTGCTGTGAAAAAGCAGACAGCTGTCATTTCCTCGAGGGAATTATTTGAAATTGAGTTAACAGATTTTAGGTGTTGGGGTACGGGTATTAGAAGATAAACAGGATTATCTGGGAGTTATCCTTAAATGAATTGCACTCTGCAAGCTATTTCATTCACAGGGACACAAATCATCAAGCACAAGATATCCGACAGCTCTAAATCCATTTCTATAGTAAGAGCTCTTTTCCTGCTGCGTCACATAACTTCACATTATTCCTGATAGTGACTGAAAGTGTGGCAGCCCATCTCTGTGTAACATAGGAACTCAGGGGATCTGCAGTACACTGCTGTAAGACTGCTATTCAGCTCTGTCTTGTGGATTATGAAATCCTCTGGAAAGCAATCAGTGGTTTTGAACCAGACTGCATTGTGGCAAAATTAAAGGTGTTTTTTTCTTAATCATTAACAATAAACAGTGATGCGTATGGAATCGATTAGAGTCATCTTGAAATGAAATAGATCAAGAAGGAGCAAGAATTTATCTCAGTATCCATTACCTTCCTTTAACACATTTATGAGTTTCAATAAATAATGACAGGAGGTTGGAGAGGGATGTGTCAGGACTGTGCAATATCCCCCGTGATTAAAGTTCAATACTGTAGCTAGCCTGGAAATGTCCCTCCACACCAAATCCTACGATAGATTTACTGGCAGAATAAATGGGAATATGCACACACACGCGCACACACGCATGGACGCATACACACACGCACGCGTGCACACACACACACACAAACACACACATACATCCACACACACACACACACACACACACACACACATGTGCATGCACGCACACATGCATACACACTCGCACCCATGCACACACACACACACACACACACACACACACACACACATGCATCCACACATGCACATGCACACACGTGCACACACACACACGTATGCACGCACGCGCAGACACACACATGCACGCACAAGCATGCACACACACACACACATGCATCCACACACAAAAGCATGCACACACAGACATGTGCATACACACGCACATGCACACACAAGCATTCACACACACACACACGTGCGCACGCACAAGCGCATGCACACCTACACACACAGTCTTATTCCTCCCATCTGCAGTGGAATCGTATTATTAGTCAACATACACACAGAATGATTACAGTCAAGTAGGAGATTGCATCATTTAACTAAGAGAAGCAATTTTCAATTTTGGGGAAGTGAACACACAAAAAACAGACAGGTGTGCTCCAGGCATCTCTATAGTAAAACTGTTTTTTGTGTTTATAAATTAATTTTACAGGAAAAACTTGGAACACTTTAGAGCTACATAGCCAGGAGAGGACATGAACATATTTGCTTCAACCCGTAACTATTTACTGTTATTTGTAAATCTTACAATCCTTACAAATTGGTCAATCACAGTGAATATGTGTCTTCCAAAGTTATTGGAAAATACAACATTTGAAACACTGCTAAAAATCCCCAGATTCTTGCTGTAATTGTAACTGTGAATTGCTGCTCTACATGGGTGATCATGGAGCTCACCCTCATACAGCCAGTCACTCAGGCCATTAAAGATGACACGTTCCTTTCCTGATGACACCAGGCGTATGGACCGGCTTTCCACAGTGGCTCGGTAGTAGATGTTATTCTCAAATATGAAGATCTGAGGACACAAAGAAACATGAAAAATGAATATTTCTGTTCATCGCAGTTTGTGAAGTGCGGCAGCCAGGATCCTGCTGGTGGCAGGTTAAGATCCTGAATCGAGCTTAAAAGTCTGACGCAAGCTTCAGTGTAGCTGCCTGCAATAATCAAGCTCTTCTCTGGGGGGAATCTTTTGTGAGTCACTCACAGGACAGTTAATTCAGCTGAAATGAAAACCAGATAGATTTTAACACCCTAGCCCCTCACCAAGTGAATATTCCACACATTGCTACATAGTTTCACATAGAAATACCGTCCTGTATGCTCCATGTATTCAACCCTTTTCATTCAAAGCCCTCATAGCCTCACTTCCGCAAGGACGCGCCAAGCTGGCAACAGCCAATACAGCATTCATGCACAGCAATCGGATGAATATTACATATTTAATTTAAAAAGGTGCATTGAAGTTCAGGGTCTGAGAAAGTACTGTACCTCTGACAACAGCTCACGGTAATGTAATACCAGTTTTGTGTGCCCTTGCAGCTAACAATAATGTTCTTACAATGTTATGAAATATTCTGTCAATGTTATTACACTGCAACGACGTGGCAGCAACGTTGTGAGAACGTTTTGTGTTAGCTGGGCAGGCACTGTCCAGCAGTATGGACTCTGTTTATCCTCTGCTGGGAGCATTGGCTCCCCAAAGGGTGGCAAACTCCCTTTCTGCATCCAGCCCACTGTGACGCTCAAACCCCAGGCCAACTCCACATTTCTCTGCCTGGTTTCTTGGGCAGAAATGCTTTACTGAGTGTCAAATCTCCCATCAGTAAAAGTGTATTTAAAATGCATGGAATGGAGGAGGATCCATTTCAGATACAGCATATGTGGAGTTTTATCTGCAGGCTTCCTAGGTCCAGAGGTAGGCTATTGAAGAAAACATCTGATTCATTTAACAGCATCTGAAAAACACTGAAACTGAAACTGAAAAACACACAAAGCCACATTGAAGGATAAGTGTCAGAGTTTGGTTGTGGGGAACGTGCATGTACACTAGAGCTGAGTCAGTACTGCCGGGCCTAAAGGGACAAAAGCAGGTTGGTTATGGGTGTCTGTGAAATCAGAAAAGCTCTGGTGGCACGGCGGAGCTGAGGAGGATGTATTTCCCTGGCAGCGGCTGGGTCTGGCAGGGCAGTGCCCGCTGGCGGACGCTCCTGGGGGAGAGAGGGGAGGCCCGCAGGCCTGGGAGGCAGAAGATGAAAGGACCGGGGCATCAAAGCGAGGTGTGACACCATTGGCTCAGGCGAGCTGTGTGCCTGGGAACGGGCGTCGAAGGTGACGGCGACTGTGACCTCCCTCCTCTCATCCCCTCGGCTAGCTGCTCCCACCTCCCTCCCTTTTCCTGTTCTCTATTCTCTGTGACCCTCTCTTTTTTCTGTGTGTGTGTGCGTGAGTGCGTGTGAGTGCGTGTGTGTGCACCTGTGTGTATTTGCACATGTTGGTATATTTTTATGTGTGTGTGTGTGTGTGAGTACATGTGTCTGTGTGAGTGCATATTAGTGTGTATGTACATATTTGTGGGTGTGTGTGTGTGTGTGCATGTTTGTATATTAGTGTGTGTGGGTATATTTTGTGTGTGTGTGTGTATTCATGTGTGCATGTGTGTGCATGCTTGTTGAAATTTCATGTCAAATAACTAGCTAAATTGCACATGCAGGTGGGCTCACACAAACACACCAAAACACAGAATACTTTCTTTGGTCAAACACATTTCTGATGAAAAATAGAACATAGCTATGTGTTTGAAAAAAATGTGCTTCTCTGATAACTGAATATGAGTATTTTAGTATTCTAAAATAGTCTAATCGCCGCTCATGTCAAATATAAATCATTATTCATGTAGTCGATGGCAGAATGAGGACTCTAAGCTGAAGAATTTGAAGGCACAGTGAACTGTTATAGTAAAATATTTGAACGATTAAATAAAATGTATCTTCTATTCAAAGTACTAGGATGTATTATTTTGAAAGATCTAGCTATCAAGCAGACTGTGAACATTAACAGTCAATAATCACAGACAGCTTTGAGTTTTTAAATCCACCTTGCGAATGCAACACCTGTTAAAAATGAATAACTCTTTTGTCTCATTTGTAATTTCCTCAAAAAGACAAATGTATAATTAGCCTGTGAGAACACAAACTGATTTTCAATAAGATGCACAAAATGTGGGGAAATGCACATGTATCTGAGCTAATGAATAACGATGAAGCAGGAGAGTTCATTAAAAATAATTGCTCTGTATTGTAATGAGCACAAGGCAAGGTTTAGAAATGGTTTATTGAAACTAACACTGCAATACTGAAATTATTACTGATGAAGTATTACTATGTCATATTAGGGAACTGATTACTAACGTAAATTAAAAACCACTATGCAATCAGCGTTATCCTGTGATCATGACAGTAAAATATTTAATACGGCACTGCTAGGTTTATTTTCTGTTCATTTGGGATGCATATGGGTATATAATCATTCGTAATCTATCTGTCTGTCTATCCATCTGTCTATCCTCAAAGGCCTCCTTCATGCGGCACAGAATGGAATGAATGACAATGGCATCACTTTCAGATTCAAGCCCAGGCTCTGCACTGAACCTGCAGCCAGCAGGAGAGTGTCTAGTGAGGACCATAGTTTAAACCTCGCGGTGTCATTATGAGATTATGTGCAGCTTGCGGTGGTGTATCAGCGCTGTATACTGTGCAGGGGTGATGAGGGCAGACAGCATGCAGATATCTGTCCTTAGTTCCACTCTCACTCAAACTCACAGCCTCCAGCAGCTTCTGGAGCCACTCCAGGCCCGCCAGGTCTGGACCAGAACTGTGTCTTCCTGACTACTGTGCCCCACACAGCCTGACACTGACACACCAGCTGCTAGTGCGTGTGTGTGTATGCTGGGCATGTTTGTGTGTGTGTGTGTGTGTGTGTTCATGCATACAGAATGTGTGCATGTTTGTATGTGTGTGTGTGTGTGTATGCATACAGAATGTGTGCATGTTTGTGTGTGTGTGTATGTGTATGTGTATGTGTAGGTGTGCATGTGCATGTGTGTGTGTGTATGGGTGCGTGTGTGTGTGTGTGTATGTGTGCGTGTGTGTGTGTATGTGTGCGTGTGTGGGTGTGTGTGTGTATGTGTGCGTGTGTGCGTGTGTGTGTGTGTGTGTGAGTGTATGTGTGCGTGTGTGTGTGTGTGTGTGTGTGTTTCCATTTCCATTAAATTTCTGGTAAACATTTTACAGGATGTAATTATTCACATCTGGTTAAACAGCAAATTAATAAAATATTTCATCACATGCATTATGCATTACACAATGTCACAAAATTACATTATTACACTCTATTATTACAGTAGAACGTGAGTAAAGACACAATACTCATCCAGCCTGGGAGGAACTGTTACCAGCCATCACCTATGGCAAAGCCTCAGCTTCCTGAACGACAGTCAGTCACAGTGACACATAGATCTGACAGTATTTACTGTGCATGGGACGTGTCTGAGGGAGGAAGCGGGCGTAAGGCCTGTCTCTCTGAGCTCGCAGCCCTAGCCATGTAGCAGCAGGCCGCTGCATGGCACCTGTGCGTGAGTCTTAATCCGCTCCCTACAGGAGGGCCGCTAGCCGCAGCCAACAAGCAGCACGGCGGCACAGTGTGTGAGCAACGCCCAGCACAGCCTGGAACTACTCACTCTCATTATAAACACCGGCGTGAGAATATCAACAGCCACACGGAGGTGAGAAAAAGTGCCTTGGATTGAATGAAAACCACCAAATTATTTCAGGGACAGTGCCATGACAGCAAAAATCTGTATTTAAGATAATTTTATTGTATTACAGTGGCATTTTTACTTGTAATTATTATTCATTTGATTTGTTTTGTATAGCATTTTCCCTTTTGATGCTACTGTAGGTCTAGAGTTTAGTTTGTCAAAAAACTAAAAAATAAACTCACTTCAAATCAATAAAAGAAACAAGGCAAACATCATATAGTGTGACCCTTACACAGAGTTACTCTATATGACCTGATGTGGTTCAGCACCATGCTCCTCTGGCATATTTACATGTGAGAAAGCTTGTATTACATTACATGTCATTTGGCAGACACCTCCCGTGGAGCAATGCAGGGTTAAGGGCCTTGTTCAAGGGCCCAACGGCTGTGTGGATCTTATTGTGGCTACACCAGGGATCGAACCACCAACCTTGCTTACTGCATAGAAAGGTGTGTGCTCAGCTGCTGGGTGTATAAGAACACATGGACATAAAGAAACATACAGCATGTAGCGGGAAAAGGTCATTCAGCCCATGGAGAATAGACAGTATCCAGCACAGCGCTAAGCCCGGACCCAACGCCCCGAGGGTCTCTGACTGTGTCTCTGCGAGGACCCGGGAGAGTGAGCTCACCAGCTGCTGCTCGTGCGGCCCCCAGCCGGCATACTGCAGGGGCACGTTCCGCACCTCCGGAGGGCTCAGGTTCCAGGTCTCCCTGCGGAGGAGAAACAGCAGGCTTCATTCAGACAGATCGACCAGGCAGACGTCACGTCTGATCAAAGTGCAGTCTACAGTGCACTGTTAGCGCCAGAAATACCCTGGGCCGAATACTGTCATCTGCTTGTACTATGGGTAGCTAAACCATTGGCACTTTGCCTGCTGAGAACCACTTAAGGTTGCATGCTAATGGGGCATTTAATGTATGTAAGTACATTTCCCTCTTTTTCAGCAGTGGAAAGAAGCACATGGTGTACTTAGTGGTTTTCACAAAAGCACCAGGATCAGTGTGAGAGAGATGGTGATGATGTGAATGGGCTCAGTGCACAGTACTCTGAGAACTCCACTCTGATCCAGGATCAGTGTGAGAGAGATGGTGATGATATGAGTGGGCTCAGTGTACAGTACTCTGAGAACTCCATTCTGATCCAGGATCAGTGTGAGAGAGATGGTGATGATGTGAGTGGGCTCAGTGTACAGTACTCTGACAACTCTACTCTGCTCCAGGGGATAGGCAGTGAGAAGAGTATAATGGCAGAGATATTAAAGTGTACAGAGATGTAGTCTTCATGAGATAATGAGAAAACACGAAATGTCAAACAGCGTCAGTCTCCAGAGTGGTCTGGACTTGGGTAACATCCTGCTCTAATTCACATCACCTCCAAAACATTTTTATCATGTCATTGAACTGCAATATTGTGTGTCCACTAGGTGGCAGCATAGACGGATAGCTGTTATAGAGTGCAGTGACGTAAGTTTTTTTGGACAGTGACGCAAGTTATTATTGTTTTCGCTCTGGCATCATGTTCAGAGACAACAGCAACAGACTTCAGAATGCAAATCCAGACCGAGAATCAAATCTAAACTCTAGACCTTTTGTTGGCCAAGAGACACCTGAGCAACTGTCCAATTACTTTTGCTTCTCTACAATGTGTAAGTATAAAAAAGGCTGTAATTCCTAAATGGATCACTGGATAAGAGTATATAATACCCTTAAATTCAATCTGACAGTCTGCACTTTAACTTAATTTCCCTTGCTTTATTTCAAACCAAATGTGCTGGAACACAGAGCCAAAACAATTAAAATGGTCTTACTGTCCAAATATTTACGCACTGCACAGTGTATACTGTATATCGGCATGTAACTTCAATAATAATGAATGGACTTCTTTTGACCAGGTTAATGTGCTCTGTCCCATGCAGTAATACAGTAACAGTAATATGGCAGAGGATGTGTACTTACGGAGTATCCAGGCTGCAGATGATGTAGTGGGCATTGTAGGAGTGCTGGTACACCTGCGTAAATAAGCAGAATTATACGGTCATGACGGGGCGTCATCATCACACCAGGTACACCAGGGCAGATCAGCATGCTAGTGCTAAATCTGCAGTTTGCAGCCTAACACCTCTGATTGACTGGTGCCAGATTGGCTGAACCCATTTCATTTTCAGGATGGAAGCCGACTAAGAAATCTTGAAGTGATGAGGAAATGATAACAAAACTAAAAATGAAGTTTTTAATTGAGTTGATTCTAATTTTTGAATCAGTTATGATAAAACATTGTTGAAAGAAGAAAGAAAGAAATGTCTTAATCGAGAGGCTTGCTCATGGAGTGCGCCGTTAATGAGACAGAAATGAGGATGATGAGAGGTCTGTAATGTGGGTGTGGAAATGGCTGTTAATAGAATTACTCAGCAAACACACAGACCCTGGGTTAGGAGGACTGCGGTGCGTTGTGCAAACTCAAAGGAGCGCCTCGATGTGTTGAGAGAATCAACAGGTCACCTGGATCAGCATGGCACATCTGCACCACCTCAGCAATCTGGCCTGAAGTCCATGGCCCTACATCTGGCTGCATTAATACTCACTGCATCTGGCTGCATTAATACTCACTGCATCTGGCTGCATTAACACTCTCTGCTTCTGGCTGCATTAACACTCCCTGCATCTGGTCGCATTAACACTCCCTGCATCTGGCTGCATAAACACTCCCTGCATCTGGCTGCATTAACACTCCCTGCATCTGGTCGCATTAACACTCCCTGCATCTGGCTGCATTAATACTCCCTGCATCTGGCTGCATTAACACTCCCTGCATCTGGCTGCATTAACACTCCCTGCATCTGGTCGCATTAACACTCCCTGCATCTGGCTGCATTAACACTCTCTGCATCTGGCTGCATTAACACTCCCTGCATCTGGCCGCATTAACACTCCCTGCATCTGGCTGCATTAACACTCCCTGCATCTGGCTGCATTAACACTCTCTGCATCTGGCTGCATTAACACTCCCTGCATCTGGCCGCATTAACACTCCCTGCATCTGGCCACATTAACACTCCCTGCATCTGGCCACATTAACACTCCCTGCATCTGGCTGCATTATCACTTTCACATGTAACTCTGTCCTTCGGGGGGTCATTTTTAGATCCCTGCATTTAATTGCTGAGCATGTGAACACCTGCGCTACAGAACGTGATGTCTCTCCCGCCCCACCCCCAATCAATTAATGTGCAATTCGCTCTCTTGGCTACTGACCTTAGAGACCTTGGTCTTTAACTCAGTATGCTAATCATATATTGGTAATCATTCCAATAAGCAATGCTGTTTCAAATATTAGAGGCTGTTCAATATAATTTTTCTGGGAATCTGCTACTGTGGATGAAAATGTATGTATCTGCATGCTGGGAGCTATTTCGCTGTTTTACATCAGGCATGTTAATTGGCTGTTCTTGGCCGTGGCAGCAGTTCCGACTTCAAATCAGGTTGTCATTTTATGTAGGACATAAGGACAAATGAACACATAATGGGGGCGACATGCCTCAGGCAGTAAGAGAATTCGTCTGGCAGTTGGAGGGTTGCAGGTTCGATGCCCCGCCCGGGCTGTGTCGAAGTGTCCATGAGCAAGACACCTAACACCTAAATGCTCCTGACGAGCTGGTCGGTGCCTTGCATGGCAGCCAATCGCCGTCGGTGTGTGAGTGTGTGTATGAATGGGTGAATGAGAAGCATCAATTGTACAGCGCTTTGGATAAAGGCGCTATATAAATGCCAACCATTTACCATTTACCATAATGAAGAGAAAATCCAGTCCTCCTGCAAGCTGATATACAGTAGGGGCATCCACCCCCAGTAAGAATGTAATGCATACAATGCCACTCAAGCAGGCAATTTTCCTCATTGAGAAATCCAGCTAAAGCACTGCCTACACTAAAACATTACCAGTGCAGGATTTAATAGTAATATTACACAGTAAAATACTGTAATCAGCATTTTCCTGTGAAATAAATTACCAGGATTTTACAAACATGAATATTGGACCATAAAAACTGCAATCAGAATTTTACTGTGAAATCAATGGTTACCTGAATTTTACAAGACTTACCTGTAATATTTCACAATGTAATCAGAATATTACAGTGCAATCAATGCAGGCTAGCCAATATTGAAGGAAAATACTGTGAAATTAGAATTGAACTGGACCGCACAGCAACATGGGATATGGTGTTTGTGGTTGAAAGTGAAGCAGGCCAGCAGCACCAACGGAGTTGAGTATCAGACAAATATAGTACGTATTAAGCAGTATTAAGTATTTTAGCATTCAGATACTGTATGTTTACTAACAGTGGAATGTATAATAGCATAAAGCTATATCTCAGTAATCCATAGTACATAGTATATACTGAGAGACAGTATATAGCTGTCATTTCATTGCAATTCGCTGTGAATGTTATAGTAGATTACTGTGAATAGATTAACAATAAATTACTGTGAAGCTTAGTGTAAAAGTATGGCACTTATTAGCCAATAATTTACTTGTCTTTTACAGTGACGTAAATATGCACCAATACAAAAATATTTGTGGAAGGTTACTTGCTCATGACATGCTAAGAGGGAACACATTAACTGCATCTGAAAGATTCAGCACATAATGACATCACATCAACCTGAGGCCCTGGGTCAGAAGAGCCCTGCTGCATTCTGGGAGCTCGCAGGACAGACTGGCAACATGCAAGAAGAGGTAAGCACATCAGAGGTTTTAGCATGCAACAAATAACGGCAGCTCATGTGACAGAGTGTGTATTGGATAAGTATGAAATTAATCAAGAGCCCAAATTAATGTTTCATCAGGAGGGCCGACACCATGTTATAAGATTTGTGGCTGTTCGTCCACGCAGGATGGATCCAAGGCCTGCTTCCATTGTCCAACTTAAGCTGCATTTTCCCTGTTATCCATGTCATGACCCAAATGGGGAGCGACTACTCGAATGACTTACTGGGGCAACGTTGTAGGCCAGCAGCACATGTCTCATGTCAGGGGACACTTCATACTTGCTGGCCTGGTACATTTCCTACAAGGGAAGAGCGGGGAAGACCATTAGCCACACGCACTTTTCATTACTGTGACTTACCCGGCCTGACAGGACTCCCCACACAGGACATGGACACCACATCACCCCAGTTCCAGACTTAACATCGTTGTTTACAAAGCACTCACAGGACTACACGGAAAGATGCTGATATCATCTTTCCCAGAAATATGCTGAATCATCTGAGAACTGCCAACCACACCTTGTCTGGGCTTTCGGGTTCAACGGCTGAAGAATCAAAAGTGATTTTCTCTGTACCTTAGAGTGAATAACCTTCAAATGGGAACAGACTGATGGATAAAAAGAATACTTCGTTAAATTTCCTTTTTGTGTCCCAGTACTCACAAACTTTTTTCTTTCAACCAAAACGGCCTTCTCTTGGGTCTTGACATTGAAGCGCACCACATCCCCCTCACGTGTCTGGAGGAGCAGCTCCTTGCCTGCACAAAAAAAGAGAGAAAGATCAATCCCAAAATCATCCCAAACATCTCATACAGCTCAGGACACCTCCAGAGTCCAGGTGTGTACGTGTGTGCGTGTGTGTGTGTGTCCACGTGTGTCTATGGGTGTATGTGTGGGCATGCTTGTTGAAAATTAATGTAAAAAATGTGTTTGTCTAATGAAAAACCGATATACATGCATTCAGTATACATATCATAGGACGCTGAGAGTGCAAAAAAACAGAATTTCAAACTATATTTCACAGAGACCCTTTCTCCAAAGGTTAGCTGCAACAGAGAGGCTAAGTGAGCTTTGACCTTTATAAAACAGCACTCCCATTGAATCTCTCCCCAGCACACCTGTAAATATCTGATTCCTGCTGACTGCTTGCATTTCTTTAAATAGTGCATTTTAATTGAGTGTAAAGACCCGCTGTGTACTTGGACAAATGCTAATGGCCAACTGATATCCAGGTGATGGCTTTGCCATGCGGAATGGCAAGCTTAAAGTAGGGCCTCCGTGTTTAAGCCTTTTAACACATCCAGCCATATAACAAGCTATTCTGAAGCCTTGCAGCGCCAATAACACTCATTTTTTAAAGAGCAAATTAAAATGTCAGCTCTTGCAAGGCTGTTACTCTCACTCTAGTTGTTAAGTCAGCTTTTTACAACATATTAATGGCAAGCTACAGAATCTCAAGCGACAGAGCCTCGTTTTATTATTTTCTCTGAAAGGACGCTTCCGGAATTTTCTGTTCCTCCGTTCCTCATACCGCACTCTCCCTCATCCACTGTACATCATTCTCTTTCTTCTCCTTTCCTCTTTTCACCAATGTACAGTCCTTGATAACAGATTAGACCTGGCATTTACTAATTTCCCAGCATCCTTTTCTTCTCCTCTGTGGACAGTCCCCTCTGCTTGAGACCCATAATTGAAGTCCCCTGTACCTTGTTGGCTCACTATATTCTCACCACAGTTCACTGGTAGCTTTGCATTCATTTCATTGATTGTTATGCCATGTCACACAATGGTAGGACCTACCAGGAATGTTGTAACAACTTTAGAAACTTTACATTTGTATGTTACAGCATTGTTACATAATTGTTACACATAGGGTAACAAACAGAATAATGGTTTTGTAGTTTGGGTTTCTGAACACCAAAAGTGTAACTGCATAGGAAAATGTCAGCATCATGATCTACCTGTTCCTCTCTCAACTCTGTAATTCAGTCTCTTATCTATGTAAATCTCTATTCTGTTGCTTTGTAATTCCAGCCTTTGTGTGTGTGTGTGTGTGTGTGTGTGTGTGCATGTGCTTGTGCATGTGTAAGCACACAGATCTCTGTGCCTTGTCCCATCTCCCCTGCTGCCCAAACAGTAGCACAGTGTTAAACATTGCATTCCTGGTTACTACTGACTAGAAGGCTAAATGAAACAGATAAACACCAATTTTAAAATGCAGTTCCAAGGGAATTATTGCTCTCGTAATCAAGAACATGAAATGGCCTGCAGCTACCTCTCTTTTCAGTAGCTACCCTGTCCTAAAACACAGGTGAGCTGTAAAGAAAAATTAGGCCAGTAAAAATTAATTGAGATTTTAATGAATCCTTCTGCACAATCAAGATTTATTACATCATTTCACATCATACATATTAAATGAATCATAATAAAGTGGTTTAAGTGAAATGTTGCAGTTGCCAAAAGAAAGGAAATTAAATTGATCTGCCCTACTGCTAACATCAGTCTGCTCTCCATCAAGGTATCAGCACAGATCTGCTTCAGCCATGTACAGTGGTGTGAAAAAGTGTTTGCCCCCTTCCTGAATTTTTTGTTGCATGTTTGTCACACTTAAATGTTTCAGATCATCAAACAAATTGAAATATTAGTCAAAGACAACACAAGTAAACACAAAATGCAGTTTTTAAATGAAGGTTTTTATTATTAAGGGAGAAAAAAAATCCAAACCTACATGGCCCGGTGTGAAAAAGTGATTGCCCCCCCCTGTTAAAACATCACTTAACTGTGGTTTATCAAACCTGAGTTCAATTTCCCTAGCCACACCCAGGCCTGATTACTGCCACACCTGTTCTCAATCAAGAAATCACTTAAATAGGACCTGCCTGACAAAGTGAAGTAGACCAAATGATCCTCAAAAGCTAGACATCATGCCGAGATCTAAAGAAATTCAGGAACAAATGAGAAAGAAAGTAATTGAGATCTATCAGTCTGGAAAAGGTTATAAAGCCATTTCTAAAGCTTTGGGACTCCAGCGAACCACAGTGAGAGCCATTATCCACAAATGGCGAAAACATGGAACAGTGGTGAACCTTCCCAGGAGTGGCCGGCCGACCAAAATTACCCCAAGAGCGCAGCGACGACTCATCCAAGAGGTCACAAAAGACCCCACAACAACATCCAAAGAACTGCAGGCACTTGCCTCAGTTAAGGTCAGTGTTCATGACTCCACCATAAGAAAGAGACTGGGCAAAAATGGCCTGCATGGCAGAGTTCCAAGACGAAAACCACTGCTGAGCAAAAAGAACATTAAGGCTCGTCTCAATTTTGCCAGAAAACATCTTGATGTTCCCCAAGACTTTTGGGAAAATACTCTGTAGTCTGACGAGACAAAAGTTGAACTTTTTGGAAGGTGTGTGTCCCATTACATCTGGCGTAAAAGTAACACCGCATTTCAGAAAAAGAACATCATACCAACAGTAAAATATGGTAGTGGTAGTGTGATGGTCTGGGGCTGTTTTGCTGCTTCAGGACCTGGAAGACTTGCTGTGATAAATGCGACCATGAACCATGAATTCTGCTGTCTACCAAAAAATCCTGAAGGAGAATGTCCGGCCATCTGTTCGTGACCTCAAGCTGAAACGAACTTGGGTTCTGCAGCAGGACAATGATCCAAAACACACCAGCAAGTCCACCTCTGAATGGCTGAAGACAAACAAAATGAAGACTTTGGAGTGGCCTTGTCAAAGTCCTGACCTGATTCCTATTGAGATGCTGTGGCATGACCTTAAAAAGGCAGTTCATGCTCGAAAACCCTCCAATGTGGCTGAATTACAACAATTCTGCAAAGATGAGTGGGCCAAAATTCCTCCACAGCGCTGTAAGAGACTCATTGCAAGTTATCGCAAGTTAAACGCTTGATTGCAGTTGTTGCTGCTGAGGGTGGCCCAACCAGTTATTAGGTTTAGGGGGCAATAACTTTTTCACACAGGGCCATGTAGGTTTGGATTTTTTTTCTCCCTTAATAATAAAAACCTTCATTTAAAAACTGCATTTTGTGTTTACTTGTGCTGTCTTTGACTAATATTTAAATTTGTTTGATGATCTGAAACATTTAAGTGTGACAAACATGCAAAAAAATAAGAAATCAGGAAGGGGGCAAACACTTTTTCACACCACTGTATATGTCTATACATATTATATTCACCACTGGGCCGACGGCAGAATACTCTAACTTTCTCTCAAAGAGCCTAATTCTCTTCATCATCGTGACTACCACATAAATATTTCCACTGTGAAGAACTAATGTTAAAGATAAGTTTCACATTTGATTATAGGTTGAATGGTTAAATTTGGGTTGGGAAATCTGAACTGCAAGAAAGGGAAACTTCACCGTGGAGCTGTGTATCACGGCACAAGCAAAGTCATCTTTAAAAATGTATTAACTTTCCAGCCAAATGCTAGATTGCGCACTCAATGAGCATCTCAATGGTCGTTACAATAAAGAACATAACGTCGGCTGAGCATGAGTTAAACCAGCGATTGCTATTCCATTGTAAAACGACATTGAATAGTTAATATGAAATCTCATTCAGTTGATTACATTCAAAAGTAACTTGCCTTACACGTGTCTGGTCTCTTCATTTGACTATGTATAATCTATGTAAAAATCGATCGTCATTTTAAGAACCCCCTATAGATACAATAATTTAATATTCTGCATCTGTCAATGCTGGGTACGTCTCTCTCCCTCAAATGTAACTGCATGGGGTATAAATCCTGGCAAAAAGACAAAGACACAGGGAGGGAACCTTCCAGTTGTGTCATGTTTGAATATTTGCTTCTGTCATTTTTGACCGGCTGGCCATTTACTAAAAGCCTACTTAGGCTACATGTTATTTATTCCAGTGCATATCTGCTTTCTGTTGGGTTTCTGTTGGATTTGCTGGCTAACTAGGCATATTAAGAACACACACACACACACACACACATATATATATATATATATAAAAACACCCATATCACCTATGTGGAAAAGTAATTGTTCCCTTAGTTACACAATCAACCAATTAATCAAATGTAATTGATAATTAAATTCAGGGGATTGAACACACTCAGGCTTGATTGCAGCCAGCCCTGTTGAACTCAAAGCTCACTCTTACCGAACCTCACCAAGGTTAGCATCAATGTTTTGACGAGCACACTATGCCACGATCAAGGGAAATTCCAAAAGAGATCCATCCATCCATCCATTATCTGAACCTGCTTATCCTGAACAGGGTCGCAGGGGGGCTGGAGCCTATCCCAGCATACATTGGGCGAAAGGCAGGAATACACCCTGGACAGGTCGCCAGTCTATCACAGGGCACACACACCATTCACTCACACACTCATACACTCATACCTACGGGCAATTTAGACTCTCCAATCAGCCTAACGTGCATGTCTTTGGACTGTGGGAGGAAACCGGAGTACCCGGAGGAAACCCACGCAGACACGGGGAGAACATGCAAACTCCGCACAGAGAGGCCCTGGCCGCCGGGGATTCGAACCCAGGATCCAAAAGAGATGAGGAAAGAAAGTCAAAATATATCAACTTCTTATTCAACTTTTTGGATGGCATACAGTTGGTCTCATTACTGTGTATCTGCCATAAAGCAAATACAGCGTTTCACAAGAGTTGGCATGATGATGATAAGAATTAGGATTAGGCTGATGCTGGCACAGGCATGCCTTCTAACCCACGCCCCAGACTCAGAGCTGAGAGAAGGCAGTAGCTTTTGCTGACAGTGAGCCCTATCTAAAGGGCGCTGGGACTTCACTCTGATTTATGGCTGTCAGCAGTGCCCATCAAGGTCACTGGGGAGTCTCATTTGTCACCGTGGTATTGCTCCACGTATCTACCGCTCACTGTAAATGAAGCTGAGAATGGTAACATTAGGGCATAAATCTTTTTTTATTATTGCTCTTACATTCTGTAATAGAGTTTTCTGAAGTATGGTGTTTACTAATGATATGCATGCAACCATCGCAAGGAAGAAGCCATAAAATAGAAAAAATAATAAAACATTTTAAAAAAATCAAGGTGGCTGTTTAATGATGGGGCTACAAAGCTTTCTGAACATAAATGAAAATGTGCTGTGAAAGGACGCTAATACTTCTATGCAGTTTGGCTACTGTGTATTGTAATGATAGATTTACAGGCTACACTAAAGGCATCTTAAAGCTAATTTGCTCAAACTATATTTCAAGTTACTGCCAAAGTTGAGACAAGCACTATAGATTTACATGTTAATTATCTGCAAACGTAATGCATCATATTCTAAAGAATGAATTGCATTAATGCAATCTTTGTGAATTATATTTGGAGAAAAGAATTGCTCATGTCAAGCAGGTTGCTCATTATTATACCCTGTATATGCAGATATGCATTGGAAATTTTTATATTATTTATTTCTTGATACAGTATTCTATCAAAATAAACTGGGGATGTCGTGCCAGGCCAGCCTCAGTTGAATAATCTTCAGTTCAGCTATACTACATCAAATAATGTATGTTCAGTGCGCACTTTATTAGGCATTTATTAGACTTATTCCCCTCCGAGGAATCGCCACCTTAACGTGGTGGAGGGGTTTGTGTGTCCCGGTGATCCTGGGAGCTAGGTTGTCGGGGGCACTGTTAGCCCCCAGTAGGGTCTCCCAAGGCAAATTGGTCCCGGGGGAGGGGCCGGACTAAGAGCGATTCAAAGACTCCCATGACACGGCCACACAAAGACCCAGTTACCTCGCCCGGAAAAGGGAAACCGGGGCCCCCTGCTGGAGCCAGACCCGGGAGGGGAGCTCGTCGGCGAGCGTCTGGTGGCCGGGCCTTATCCCATGGGGCCCGGCCGGGCACAGCCCGAACTGGTCACGTGGGGTCGCCACCCTGTGGGCTCACCACCTGCAGGGGTCGGCATCGGAGTCGGGTGCTTTGCCCAACGGGCAGTAGGCAAAGGCGGGGATCCGGGCGTGCTGATCCTCGGCGTCGCAGACTGGTTCTGGGGACATGGAACGTCACCTCTCTGGTGGGGAAGGAACCGGAGCTAGTGCGGGAGGCAGAGCGGTACCAACTAGATATAGTTGGGCTCACCTCCACGCACAGTACTGGTTCTGGAACCAAACTCCTGGAGAGGGGCTGGACTCTGTTCTTTTCTGGAGTTGCTCAAGGTGAGAGGCGCCGGGCGGGTGTGGGGATACTCACAAGCCACCGGCTGAGCGCCACTGTGTTGGAGTTCCACCCGGGGAACGAGAGGGTCGCTTCTCTGCGACTACGTGTCGCTGGGGGGAAGGCTCTGACTGTCATTTGTGCGTATGCACCAAATGGCAGTTCAGAGTATCCGGCCTTCTTGGAGTCACTGGGTGGCATCCTGGAAAGGGTGCCACCCGGAGACTCCATAGTTCTGCTGGGCGACTTCAACGCTCACGTGGGCAATGACGGAGAAACCTGGAGGGGGGTGATTGGGAGGAACGGCCTGCCTGATCTGAACCCAAGCGGTGTTTTGTTATTGGACTTCTGTGCTGGCCATGGATTGTCGATAACAAACACCATGTTCGAGCATAGGGTAGCTCATAAGTGTACTTGGTACCAGAGCACCTTAGGCCAAAGATCGATGATCGACTTTGTGGTCGTATCATCAGACCTGCGGCCGTATGTCTTGGACACTCGGGTGAAGAGAGGAGCAGAGCTGTCAACTGATCACCACCTGGTGGTGAGTTGGATCAAGTGGCCGGGGAGGCTGCCTGACAGACCCGGTAAACCCAAACGTGTAGTGAGGGTGAACTGGGAACGTCTGGCGGAGGCCCCTGTTCGCGAGGTCTTCAACTCACACCTCCGGAAGAACTTCTCACGCATCCCGGGGGAAGCTGGGGACATGGAGTCCGAGTGGGCCATGTTCAAAGCCTCCATTGCAGAGGCGGCAAGCAGGAGCTGTGGCCAGAAGGTCATTGGTGCCTGTCGGGGCGGCAACCCAAGAACCCGCTGGTGGACACCAGCGGTGAGGGAGGCCGTCAAGCTGAAGAAGGAGGCCTTTCGGGCTTGGCTGGCCCGGGGGTCCCCTGAAGCAGCAGACAGGTACCGGGTGGCCAGAAGGGCTGCAGCTTCGGCAGTCGCTGAAGCAAAAACCCGGGTATGGGAGGAGTTCGGGGAGGCTATGGAGAAGGACTTTCGGTTGGCCTCGAGGAAGTTCTGGCAAACCATCCGACGACTCAGAAAGGGAAAGCAGGGCTTGTCTCAGGCTGTTTTCAGCAGGGGAGGAGAACTGCTGACCCGGACTGGGGATATTGTCGGGCGGTGGAAAGAGCACTTCGAGGAGCTCCTGAACCCGAACAACACGTCCTCTGTGGAAGAGGCAGAGCCTGAAGACTCGGGGGAATCTGCACCTATATCCCTGGCGGAAGTTGCTGAGGTAGTCAAAAAGCTCCTCAGTGGCAAGTCGCCGGGTGTAGATGAGATTCGCCCTGAGATGCTGAAGGCTCTGGACATTGTTGGGCTGTCTTGGCTGACACGCCTCTTCAGTGTCGCGTGGAGATCGGGGACAGTACCTGTAGAGTGGCAGACCGGGGTGGTGGTCCCCATTTTCAAGAAGGGGGACCGGAGGGTGTGCTCCAATTACCGGGGTATCACACTCCTCAGCCTCCCTGGGAAAGCTTACTCTAGGGTACTGGAAAGGAGGCTCCGACCGACGGTCGAACCTCGGATTCAGGAGGAGCAATGTGGCTTCCGTCCTGGCCGTGGAACAGTGGACCAGCTCTTTACCTTGGCAGGGTTGCTGGCGGGGTCATGGGAGTTTGCCCATCCAGTCCACATGTGCTTTGTGGACTTGGAGAAGGCTTTCGACCGTGTCCCCCGGGGAACCCTGTGGGGTGTACTGCGGGAGTATGGGGTACCGGGGCCGTTGTTACGAGCCATCAGGTCCCTGTATAACCAAAGTGAGAGCTGTGTCCGCATTCTCGGCACAAAGTCAAGCACGTTTCCGGTGGGTGTTGGACTCCGCCAAGGTTGCCCCTTGTCACCGGTCCTGTTTGTGGTATTCATGGACAGGATCTCAAGGCGCAGCCGAGGTGAGGAGAGTGTCCGGTTTGGTGACCTCAGAATCGCATCTCTGCTTTTTGCGGATGATGTGGTTCTGCTGGCTTCATCGGACCGTGACCTTCAGCACGCACTGGAGCGGTTTGCAGCCGAGTGTGAAGCGGCCGGGATGAGAGTCAGCACCTCCAAGTCCGAGGCCATGGTTCTCTGCCGGAAAACGGTGGATTGCTCCCTCCGGGTTGGGAACGAGTCTTTGCCCCAAGTGAAGGAGTTCAAGTATCTCGGGGTCTTGTTCACAAGTGAGGGTAGAAGGGAGCGTGAGATCGACAGGCGGATCGGTGCAGCGTCAGCAGTAATGCGGGCGTTGCACCGGACCGTTGTGGTGAAGAAGGAGCTGAGCCGGAAGGCGAAGCTCTCGATTTACTGGTCGATCTACGTCCCAACCCTCACCTATGGTCACGAGCTTTGGGTAGTGACCGAAAGAACGAGATCGCGTATACAAGCGGCCGAAATGAGCTTCCTCCGTAGGGTGGCCGGGCTCAGCCTTAGAGATAGGGTGAGGAGCTCGGACATCCGGAGGGAGCTCGGAGTAGAGCCGCTGCTCCTTCGCATCGAAAGGAGCCAATTGAGGTGGTTCGGGCATCTCATCAGGATGCCTCCCGGGCGCCTCCCTTTGGAGGTTTTCCGGGCTCGTCCAACTGGGCGGAGACCCCGAGGGAGACCCAGAGCCCGCTGGAGAGATTATATATCTCTCCTGGCCAGGGAACGCCTCGGGATCCCCCAGGAGGAGCTAGAATGCGTTGCTGGGGAGAGGGACGCCTGGAATACCCGGCTTTGCCTACTGCCCCCGCGACCCGACTCCGGATAAGCGGGTGACGATGGATGGATGGATGGATAGACTTATTTTTGGATTTTAGATTTTAAGTCTTATGCTGCTGTAGCCTATCCACTTAAAGGTTTCAAGCATTGTGTGTTTCGAGATGCTCTTCTGCATACCACTGTTGTAACGTGCGGTTATTTACGTTACTGTCACCTTCCTGTCAGCTTTGACCAATCTGGCCATTGTCCACTGACCTCTCTCATTAAGAAGGCATTTCTGCCCATAGAACTGCTGCTCACTGGATGTTTGTTTTTTGCACCACTCTTTGCAAACTCTGAAGACTGTTGTGTGTGTAAATCCCAGGAGATCAGCACTTGTGATACTCAAAACACCCTGTCTGGCACAAAAATCATTCCACGGTCAAAGTCACTTAGATCACATTTCTTCCCCATTCTGACATATGGTCAGAAAAACAGCTGAACCTCTTGACACATCTGCATGCTTTTATGCTACATGATTGGCAGATTAAATATTTGCATTAACAATCTGGTGTACATGTCTACCTAATAAAGTGATCACTGAGTGTATAATCTCCAATCCTTCATGCCATCATCCCCCAATGCGAGTACCACCTCCTTCAAATAAGCTACTAAATGATAATGATGCAATTCCCCCCATCTGTGATCTAGTCTCAATGTTGGTTCAGCACTGCCTTGCTTCCTTTAAATAAATATGATATTATTGTTTTATTAATGTTTTAGAAAAACATTATACTTATCAAGATATCACACAATCTTTTATAACTGTTATCAATCTGAGCAATTGTGGAGCCCCGGGTCAATAGAATCAATAGAGCATTTCCTATTTTAATTTTCAATTATGTGAAAAAGCAAGCTACTATTCCTGGCAAGCGTTAAGCACAGTAACATGAGAAATCAATTAAACAGGTGTTGTTTACTGAGGGAAGAATGAATTGAATCAGCTAATTTGGGTGCTGAGCGCAAACAGCCTATGTCTGCAGTATCACTCCACTGGCCTGCCCTCGGCAGGTGGTAAAAGCCTGATAACATCAATGCCAATGTTCATTTAGGATGTGTCGCCAATTGCCACGCGGGATAAGTGCAAACATCTCTGGAGAAAATAGATCTTGTTGCGGCAGTTTTAATAATTGGAATGTCCAATCGAACACGTTCCCAGGATCTGTCCTCATGTTACCCCTGCCATAGGCGTGCTTTGACAGACAGTGCGCAGTCAAACCACCGGCACACGGATCACTGCTATCGGCAGTCCCTCCTCACCACTCGAAATAAAGTTCCTGCTGTTTGTTAGTCTCAGTGGGGCTGCAGGCGCAAATGTTACTGGCTCAGGCTGTGTGCTTGTCCCTGTGTGTCTGCTTGTGTTTGTCAGGCGCCATGGAGCCTCTCGCAGATCCAGTTTTCAGCTCTGTTGAGAGCCAGGCTAATCACAGAAACCGAGAGCATCAACCAGTCCCCTGCAAATGCTCTCGAGCATGCATGTGCATCTTTCATTTCAGTTCAGTCTCATCCTCATCATCCCTTTCACAGTGACACTGTCACAAAGACACCTGCGAGCACAGGTGTCAAACTCCAGTCCTGGAGGGCCGCAGTGTCTGCTGCTTTTTAGGATGTTCTCGGCAGCTGTGGTTCATTCAAGTCATTGATTGGCTAAAGAGTCCACACACCTTGTTCTCACGGCCTTCATTGACAGCTGATTGGAAGGAAACTCCAAAATCCTGCAGACACTGTGGCCCCCTAGGAATTGAGTTTGACACCCCTGCCTTACAGGATTCACCAAGCACAGAAACTGAAGTGGTAGGGATGAAGGCACACTGATTCTGACTGTGCCTGGGGCAGTTCAGGCACTGGTGGCAGGAGGAAGAGGAGGATGAAAAGGCTGGGCTGTGAGGGAGTGCACTTGCCTACTGTTGGGTATAGTTGTACCGTAGTAGTTTTTTTGCAAATGGCCCATCATGTTCTAAAACCTACGCAGCATGCTTGGTAGATAGCAACAACTAACTACTACTAATGTCCTGTATATTGAGGACATAGTAGTTAGGGCCACAGGGATCTGTAGTTTCCTATCCTCATGGGCGATGTAGTTCCTGTCTTTATGCTGTACGCATCTGCCTGTGTGTGGGTCTGTTCCAGTGAAAATGTCCGTGTGTCACACCATCACTTTCAGCCAAGGTAGCTACATGAAATATACATGGCACTCATTTGCAGCCACGATGACTCATTTCAAAAGAGAGCTCAGATGTGGCTTTGACAAACCAAGGATTGTGAAATAGCAGGCATCAATTATGCATCGCTCTTAACTGCACAAAACATTCATAATGATTGTTTGTCTTTTTAGGAGGGTAGAGTTTCACATTTCAATTCCTAATTTGTGTCCCATTCTCCTGAATGTGTTATCATATTTATGTAATTTTGCTTCAATCTTTTAGAATGATTTGTTGTCAGTCGAAATGCACAATACCCTTAAATTCAAGTAACACAATTATGCAACTGTTAACTGCAAGACAGAACAATTAAAACTTAGAGCAGAAGTTCTTTCAGTAGTCTAATTTCTTTAGTGCTCGATGTGTTGCATTTTCTCCATTGCTGTTGAGGTTTCCTAATATGTATGCGATGCAGTGCTGGGGATTTTGTGATTATAATAACTCCAGATGGAACCTGCTCCAGTCAGCTGTAAAGGAAAGAGCCACTGCATGCATCAGTAAGACATTAGCATGAGACCGCAGTCCTGGTGGCATTCCATGGTAATGAGTAGTGAATAATGTGTGTGTGTGTGTGTGTGTGTGTGTTTGTGTTTCCATCCCCATGTGAGTGAGTGAGTATACAAACGAGTGAGTGAGTGAATGATAGAGTGAGTGAGAATGCAGTCAGTGTGCTAGCAAGGATGTACGGAGCTCCTTGGCGAATCCTTAGCTACGTGGAAGTGTGACCTTGTGTGCTTGCTATAAAACACCTGAGCACTCTGCTGCAACAGGCAGGTTTTTCTGCTTCTAATGCAGAGCCTGACCTTGCCAAGTCCCCTCTCACACGTGTTTGAATATTCTTATGACAACAAAGTCAATCAACACGCTTATAAGCTTATTTCAGCTGATGCACAGCAACCTTATGAAATACATCGCCACTGTTTATAATTGCTCGTATTAAAACAGGTAGATGAAGCAGGCTAATTATAATTATGCCGATAATGAAAATTCAATGGCGGAAGAAAAATGAGGTGATCTGAACTGTGTGTTGTAGGTTGTTACGTAATGATAGCAGCTGCAGTTAAGATTAGGCTGATTCCATCTTTAGCCTGCAGGGGGGGCCCTTCAGCCTAAACCGGCATGCTTATCTCTTCAGAATTATCACACAATGCCTGTCTGTCACAATTTTATTTATGTATTTACTTATTTATTTATGAAGGTTAAGACATGCAATCCACCAATCACCTACAGTATCAGGCCGTTTTATGGCGTGTTGTAAATCTACTGCAGGTGTTTTAGCATTAACATTGTGAAGCTACACATGCTGACGACAAGCCAGCATAGGCGCTCCATTAGTTCGGTCTGTTCTGTCATTGTGATAAAAATGTTTTCAGTCCAGTTGGTCTCAGGCTAAGGATAAGGCAGCCAGATATATGCCTGAGTACACCACAGCATGGAGCTCTCTACACCGTGACACATAGGGCTCACTCCAATAGCTTATTGTACTCTTCTACCCTTTTCTTGCTATTTTTCCAACTCCTAGCTCCACCCATTGGAAGAGGCTAGGAAAAGTGGTTCAAAGCCACGTCAGTTACAGACGTTGCCGATGGGAGAGGTGAATCCACAGGTCGATCATTTAAACATCAGGCTTTCCAAAAAATTACTTCTGCAAAGGATTTGCTGTTTTCTTGCTCAAAGTAAAGATTGGGAGTTCCTAACTCTAATATTTAACAGGTTGAAATGTCCTTAAAAAAATAAAAAGAGAAACGCATGGCAGATAAACAACCAAAGAACCAAAGAACCAAAGAACATAATTAATATAGTCTATATGCATACTTACTTGCAGACATTGGTCTATTCATTTTTTGTATTTGAATAGATGGTTGTATCCATGGCAACGAGTGAGGTTTGAAGTCTGCGCCCTTGCAGACATTTATTTTTTTAGCAAAATATCATTCATTCATTTAATTCAGGCACATTCATACAAAATAAATAACTGTAATGCATCTGGAGTGATGTTTTGATGAGAGATAAATAGTTATCCAGCCAGCCAGATTGCTGCTCCATTATAATAAGTCCTTTTTGGTAGAAGCCAAACTTCTTCTGTGAATAAAACTGCTTCTGTGAGACTGCAGTCCGATAGAGGCCCAGTGGCCCAGGAATGACTCATCGCCATTCAGTCATCCATACTTCTGTCACCCCTTATTTTTCAGCCCATTTTGATGTTTTCAGAACTGCACTGTTTTTTCTCTGAGTCTGCCCTAATAACCAGACTAGGATAAGCTACACGAACTGATCCAAAATGAAATGAAGAAAAGACTGGACTGGTGTGTCAGAGGACAGCTTCCTACATCTGGGGTGCGTACGCCCTGGCAGGTACGATTGCGGTTTTTGACGTTTTTGCAGTAACATCACGCACTCCGCGCGCACACTCGCGTTCGCCTATTGGCAGGCAGCCATTATGCCACGCATCTTTCGGTCTGGAGGGCAGTGCCATCTGGGAGCGTTCGATATAAGCCGGGATTCGTCGCGGCTAATTGGGTCTGCGCAGCGGGTTCCCGCTTCCCGGCGTACAGTGATACACACTCGGGGAACGGTAATAACCAATCTGCGGAGGGGAGAGAAATCCTCTGGGCTGCTTCTGAGTGGCGTCGGAGAGACGGGGGTGGCGTTGCAGAGAGGCGGCGGGTAGGGAAAGGCATTCGTTATTGTAAACGACGAGCAACGACGGCGGGGAGTCCTGAGGTCGCTCCGAAGCGCCCACAGCCAGGGTTCGCAGTCTTCCCGCTCGGTGCGGTGTGTGCGTGCTCCTGTCTCACGGCCGTTCAGCCCGAGCCTGGCTCCGCTCCCTCAGTGCAGAGGCCGGCAAATTACCGGCCCATTCAGGCTTTTGTTGCAGCCCTTCTGAGTTGTGAATTTTTTATTACGTTTTCAAGTGGACACTTACCTCGCTAATGGCTGTGCTTAATGTAAGGGCAAGGTGTTAACAAATGTAATATCGGCGTGACAGTGATTGTTAAAGCCGCAGGAAAGAAGAAAATCAATGTGCAGGGCTAAACCTGCACAGTAGTGTCAGCTGGTCGACCAGGCTACCTGCGATCCCCCTTCGGAAGTTGTATCAACTGCGTGAG
The DNA here is from genome assembly GCF_963514075.1 of Conger conger. Lineage (NCBI taxonomy): Eukaryota > Metazoa > Chordata > Actinopteri > Anguilliformes > Congridae > Conger > Conger conger. Next base: position 36,841,246 of record NC_083768.1, on the reverse strand, counting down.
TCTGGCTGGAAGAGTGCATGTCAATAGAACAGCTGGCTCTGCACAATTTGAAGGACCTGCTTGTTACTGGCCCTGTTGCAGGGACTGGATGGCATGGTCTACACAAACAGATGTGTAGGTACCCCATTGCATGTATTGGGCCTCAATGGCTAGTCACAGTTGAGTTCATAACCTTGTGGGCCCCGGTTCCAGCTTTACCTCATGCATACAGTGAACGTATCCCCCTACCTTGTGCCATTTCTGTCTTCTTATCACACAGAGAACATCAGAGAGGAAGCATGACACCAAACCATGAAACCATTGCACCATTTCTTCTTACAGACAATCCGGGCTGTACGCGTAGAGAAGATCAGCGGCCTGTTTAAAGAGTAAAACGGGCTCTACTCACTGCTGATCCATCTGGCGCCCGGGTCGTTGACTTTGAAGTCTTTGCTGAAAAGGTTATCTACGGTCACTTTCCCCTTCAGTGCCAGGCTGTCATCCTCCACTGCGGAAAGACAGAGAGAGAGGACTGTATCAGAACCCAGAGCTGGAGACAGAGCAGCATGCGGTGCTGTGAGGAGGGTTAGCTTTGCAGGAGTGACTCACGGTTCCAGTCCTCACCTTAGATACACCAATGATAGAGAGTTCTGGAAATAACTACAAAGGATTCCACTATGGAGACAAGCCAAAAGACCATGAGAGTCTTTTCTGAAAGTGTACATGCTTGTGTTGGAGGCCATGGCTTTCCCAAGCTCACTTTACCAGGTTTCATTAGCTCACTACCTGTGCCTAATTCATTTAACTATCCCCTTGGGAAAGTAACACACATACATGTTACATGTTTGTTTTATGCATTTTATTTATCCAGGTGAGTCCCACTGAGATTAAGAACACAAATCAAAAGAGTCCTGGCGCAAAGGTTGCAGGATGAGTTAGTTGGCAGGGCAGAGAGGAAGGAGGGAGAGACAGAGGGAGAGGAGTTGAACCTCACACACCTCATGTTCAGCTCACACAGGGTTTTTGCAAAGGAGAACACAGCTCCAGCTGGATTAATCCTCCAATACCCAACGCAAGGTTGGACTCACAAAGTCTTATGTCCATAATGTGATGAAAGTAGAGTAGCAGGGTGTGTACTCTCTTTGCCTTGTTTTCTATTAAAAATACATGGGGAGTGAGCAGGAATTAAATCACAAACACGTTCCCTCCCTTGTTACAAAAAAAATTATAAACTGTCATTATTTTAAGTAATAATGTTTTTTATGGATAAAAGATGCATAACATGTCAAGATTGTAAAATAATAGATTATACAATTAGAAATATAGAAAATAGTAGAAATATAGTAAGTCTGGAATCTTGATGATGCTCAGGTCTTAATATTTATCTTCCATATCAAATTGTTTGAGCAGTTTCTGGCCTTCACACATTTGTGGAAAATTCAAGTTTGTTTACGATATGACACACAGGAGTAATTGCTCTTTCATATGGCATACTTATTTATAGTTATGCTTGAAGAGGAGACTGAATTCATTCCAGTGTGTTGGGACCTGATGCACAAACCTGGAAATACAGTTTTTCCACTCCTATGTCAAAGATGTTCATGGTGGAGGGTGGGCTGTTTCATGCTAAAATAAGATGATTGAGATCAGTCTAAACTGTGCTCCAGACGGCTAAATCAATCTAGCTGGGTTGGTCTTGGCTTCTTTGCCAACTGCAGAGGGTCTTAGGCAGCTTTGGCATCCTGTGTCCTACAGTTCTAAAAGCCTGTGCTCCAAACCTCCCATCGAACCATAAAAGCCTGAAAGCATCTTGAGGGCAACAGGAAAACAGGGTGTGTTTTGCAGCATTCGTAATATTTCATAACCCATAATTGGATCTTGTCAGCATGACAACATTGAGTTCATACTGAGGTAGGGCTGCAAAAATCATTTCAGGTCAGAAAAAGGGCTGCTGACTCAATGCTGTTAAAATGAACCAGTGTGAATTTAGTGACAGTGTCGCTGTTTGATGGTTTGTTTGAGATGTTCAAGGGAGTGTGTTATCAACTGACATAGGCTGTCATTTCTTTTCAAATACTTGACCCACTTAAGGCAAGAGAAATGAGTGTCCGCCATTGAATCAATATAAAGCACACACATGCACGACAAAGAGCAACATTGATCAACTGTTCGTCTAGAGAAGGTACTCTCCTGTTCAGATAACAGGGCACTTTCTGTCAATGGGATTTCTACTCTGAGAGAAAGGATCTTTTGAAGGCTTACAAGACTGGTATTCCTCAGTGCACCTGCCAAAAAGTGATGACCCCACTCCCTGCGGAGATGCTGTATGCAGGGGTTGAACCTATCTAATCCAGGAGCACTCTCTGAGCAATGAGAGGGAGGGAGGAAGAGAGGGAGAGAGGCGGAGAGGGAGAGGGAGAGCTCCTATCTTGTTCAATGTTGTGTTAGCAGCTTGGTGATTCAGACATATCGATTCACAATTTTAAGCTTTTTCTTTAGGGCTTTCAGTCTGTTTTTCATCTGACAATATTATTGCACTGAATGGACATAGTACTTAACGTCTCACTGGGATGAGAATATGAGTAATTTATTTCCGTTTGATATTTACCATTGCGTGCATGCTGCATGTGTGTGCATGTCTGACAGTGTGTCTGTTCTGCATGTGTGAAGTACATGAGTCCACGTTGGTACACGTTGATGTGTTTATTTCTCTCTTCCAACAAGCTTTGGCAAAGCAATTGTATTTTGTTGTACCAATAAAGCTTTATTGAATTGATGGTAATAACTCCACATTACTAAGGCCAATAATGGCTGATGTTAGGGTGTGTCTAGCTGAGGCCACTGCTATTAAGACTGATCTGGGTCTGACTTCTGGCAATGCAGTGCTGACTGTGGGCAGGAGTCTTGCGGGATGATGAGACTGTGGGATGATGAGACGATGGTGTGTGTGTGTGTGTGTGTGTGTGTGTGTGTGTGTGTGTGTGTGTGTGCGCATGTGTGTGTGTGAATTTGAGGTCCAGATTTCATGATGGCTGTATTACAGTTTCGACTTCCAAAGTGGGCTAGAAAATAAATGATATTATTATTATTATGATTATGATTATGATTATGATTATGATCATTATTATTATTATTATTATTATTATTATTATTATTATAGCCATCACCACCACAACCATCTTCATTTAAATCTTATCTCAAAGTGCTCTGGAAGGGCAAAAGGAGGTGTTCATGGTAAAGATCATCACCTTGCCTATCTGCATTCATAATACGTATTTGCCAGTACAGTGGTCACTAGATTTGATGAACCTGCATCTCTTCAGTGTGTCTTTTGAAAATGGCTAACAGAGCTGTTTTCTTGTTCTATTATGCTCAGAACAGCACACAGCTTGACTGAAGCATGGAGAAAAGAAGTTATGTTATCTGATAAATTAATTCATCTAAAAACTGCAGGGAATGCATTTCAACATAAGAAAGAAACGCAAGTCAATTCTGAGTACATAGGATAGTGTTGGTCTTCTTCATGCAGTTACAGTATGTACAGCAGGATGGCTAATAAAAACTATCAAAGTGAAGGTACTGTGGAGCGCAATGCGGACAGGAACTTGTGCTATGGGAACTACACAGGAAGAGAGGGAAAAACAGCAACACATAGAGGACAAATAAATATGCAAATACCAGAACAGTGCAGGGTGGAAAGACTTTCAGGGAAAATGATAAGATATAAAAATGTGGAGTGAAATGATTACATTCAACAAGAGGCTAGACTCACTTCTAAAGCACTGCCAGTTTTCAAAATGGCTGGCGATATCACTTGATAATAATCAACACTGAAGCTTCAGGATGAGCAGAAAGCCAGAAGCTGGCACCAGGGAGTTTAAAACGCTGCATCCGTACTGTGTGGAAATAAGCACTCTCCTACACATAGGGAACACACATTTGGCCTCCAGGTAAAGCAATTTGAAAGATGATTTTTCCAGTCTCCCAGACTTGTGGTCACACTCACATTTCACAGGGGCCTGTATCAGAGGCAGTTAAAATGGAGGCCATTTAGACAGGCTTTCTATCCATTCTCTGCCATTACGTGCCTAGGAGGCACTGGTCAATAACCAGAGGATAAAGTGCTTCCAGGGATCCTATAACTACTAGCTACGGAAGTTCTGTGTTTCACCACCCCTCTGCCATGAATATTCTCCAGGCCAAAAATAAGAGCACTTTGAGCAACCGGATTTAAAACATTGCGGAACAGAAAATATGTGGTTCTGTTTGACCTTGATGTCCAAATTGCTACCTCCTTCGGTAGTTTATTTGAAGGCACATATTTCCTGTTACTGGGCCCAACCAGTGAACAGGATCAGAAATGGCCTATAGAGGAGTGTTTTTACATTGGTACTTTATTAGGTAAACTACTTCTATATGTGAGAGAGCTAAACAGTGCCTTGATGTGGGTACACCATCACACCAGCTGGCTGTTTGCGGTGGTATGTATCCAGGTGTGACAGCTAAAGGGGAATGTGTGAGAACGGCCTGGGCACATCATTATCCAGTCAGGGTTTTTTATCACACCGTAGGCGCACGTGTTTGAGCTAAACGGGAGCGTGTCAGAAAGGTGCAGGATCTTTATTACGCTACCTGGAGTCAGGACGATGACAGAGGTGACGATCAGTGAACAGATGACCAGAATGACAAGCAGGGCGATTGCGATTCCTTTCCAGTTCCTCTGCGGAGGGTTGCTGCCCACCAGCTCCTGCGAGAGGGCACAAAAGAGCGTTATGAAGGACAGCTCGCCACTGATTCTCTTCTCAAGGACAGCTGCTTCCGCAAAGCAGGAGCAGGGCACTTTAAATCTGCGATTTCTGGGCATGACAACATGACGGCTGAAAATGTGTTACCCCTATCTGTGACAGTGGCAGAGCTTGCTGTTAAAAGACTGGGGACAATATGTCTTGTGCAAGGTCAGTAAATTCCACTTTTTCTTATTCATTGAACCTGTAGTTTAAATACAGTGGCAGTACACTAAGATCCACTAGCACAAACCAGAAGAATCCAAACAGTATGCAGACAATCTTTAGACATAAAAAATGAAAAATGTAATTAAAGTGCCAGCTATATTCCATTACTCAGAGAAAAAATGCTTGCTTAACTGAAGCTTAGAAAAAATACAGACCACAAAGGAGTGCTTGGAGGTGCTAATCACTGAAACACAGCCTTTAATATGAGAGAACAGCTTTTCATAACACAAACCGACCATAAGACACATTGTAAGATGACTACAGCCTAGATCTTAATTAGTAAAACATAGGTGAACCATTTTATGACACTGTAAGATGTGATCCATTGCATACAGAAAACAGAGTTATGAGCCCATTGCTTCCTAATTGAATGGAAATGCTAACATCATAAACTGTTTGTGGGCAGGAGGGAAGACCTTGCCTCTCATTTAAAAGCTCATTAAAACTGATATTTTAGTTCCTTGTACTTCAAGAGAAACAGCTGAACTCTCTGATTTCAAAGGCATAACACTCACTGAGGCCTCGTATTGTGAATTCTTTTCCGTAGGCTGTTGCTACAAACTGTTATTTTCCACCGGTGAGACCAAATACAAGAGGTCAGCGAGACCTATTTGAGATAAATTGTCAGCATATGTGCAGTAGCACATTTATAGCTATATTAGTGCAAAAACACTTTGCTGTAACTGTAATCCTAAGAGGCAGGGGCCAGGGTCCAATAACGGTTATGTTTGAGAAAAAAGCGTATCGTTACAAATGTTCATGCACATGCATACATATGTATGTGTACTTTGTGTATGCATGTTGCAGTTGCTAAGGCCTTTTGGGTTTAAATGAGTTTTGTTTGCCAATTTATATGCAGATGCTTAAGTTCTTAAAGGTCCCATATTGTGTATTTTCCAGTGTTTTATTTCAGGTCCTGGTAGCCATAAGAAGGCGTTTGTTTGGTTTTCTAAGTACCAAAAACAATCTGTTTCCAGTTTTAATTGTCTCCAAAGCCTCTCATGAGCTTTACCAAGAACAATCTGGCTCACTGACATCAAGGAACCTCTGTTCTGATTGGCTGGCTAGCTCTAATATAACTGAACGCTGTCTGTGCCGAGCGCTTGGATTTGCTCTGGCTACAAGGTGGGCTGTCCTGAAGCAAACGAGCGCTTGGCTGATGTCAGTACTACACGGGATTCCAAACGGCTCATTTAAATGAACATTTTCTTAATACGATATTGTGGATTTATTTATTTCTTTATTTATGGGGACTGTTTGTTTTGATACCTCCACAGTCTTTTTATAACACCTTCAACTCCTTTTCCGCATAGCAAGGGAAATGTCAAGTTCCACAACATGCTCCCCTGGAGGTGGAGGGCCATGTACATTATAGCTTGGCCCCAAAAAATGACAGTCAATTGAGAGGCCTGTGACAAGTGCTACACCAATTCATCCTCCATTCACTACAGGTACGCACATCTCAGGATATACTGTATATTATCAGACACATTGACACATATTCAACCAATTATATTATCAAAGGCTGTGATGCAGTGTTGGCACACATTGGCCTTGTTGTACTAGGAAGTAGGAACTACAGGTTACGTGTTATATTGGACTCATACTCATCTCCAAACCAAGGAGCAGTCTGTCATGAAGCATTAAAGGTAATGCAATCAGACACAGGACAAGAAAGCTTTTAAATAAAAAAATATGACATTTCTGTTGAAATGGGACTGTGGAGAGCAGAATCAGGCAGCACTGCTGGGACCTGACCAGCTGACATGGTCCACAGGGGACCCCAGCTACTTTAAACACAGCCTGGAGAAGCCCTGTTAGAGGAGACCTCCAGAGACCAGTGCACACACAGGGGGCTCAGATCTGTGCCAGTCATGGCTATTTTAGAGACATTTACTGTAGGTACGGAAAGCACCAGTTGTAATCATTTAGGGAAGTCACCTGACAACTACCCATAACATATGACAAACAAAATGTCCATTGGAACTACAACCAATAAAAAAGCACACATTATAACCTGCTTTTATGTAAATTACATGACATGGCATTGAAGCATAAAATGTCACAGACTCAATTATGTAGTGCTTTGTTATGCAAACAGAGGAGTTTATTGATTACACAACAAACCTTTAATTGCCATGAACTGAAATGCAGCCAATGTGTATTCAAGAGAGGTACATCTATAAATATCATGCTCTTAAACTGGAAGTGTTAATTTACTTCATGCTTGCTTCCCTCAGCAATAGCCATGTTTTATCAGATTTCCAACTTTAAAATAATGCATGACCGGTAAATATTTAGGAACAGCAGATCCAACCATAGAGGAACTTAATTTGAGACATTATCTAATTTGACTTTATTAACTTTATTTATGTAAAACTACCCACATACACAGCATACTCCCATTCAATGGGCCATACCTTAAACCTTGAATTAATGTGCACCACTGATATCAGAACCTCTGAATCAATGTTTATCAGTGATATCAGAACCCTTGAATCAATGTCTAACAGTGATATCAGAACCCTTGAATCAATGTGTATCAGTGATATCAGAACCCTTGAATCAATGTCTAACAGTGGTATCAGAACCCTTGAATCAATGTGTATCAGCTGAATTGGAACCTTTAAATCGACATGTACAGTAGCAGTGATATTGGAACCTGTGAATTAGTGTACATCAGTGATATGGGCTTTGTGCAGTTGAGGAGAATGCGTGATCTCTCTCCTGAAGCACTCTGAACACTGTTTATGTTTCCTCACCTCGCCGGTTTATTGAGCTGTAAGATGAAGGCTGGTAGGAGTTTGACATCACTTGACAGATTCAGCCTTTGTTGCGGATTTTTTGTTTCTAAACTGCTTGTTGGAAGGTGTTTGTGCAGAGTGAGTGAAGTGTTTTTCTCACCCAACCAATCTTTTACCACCTCAATCAACTGCTACATGTCAGTGAACATTAGCAATACAAGACTCTGAGTTGGCCAATCAGGCAACTGAACTCGGAAGTGACTACAGACATTTTTCCTAATATCAGACTCCTTATGCCTTATAGAAAAAGGTCACCTTTAAATTAAAACAAGTAGCACTTTCCATTGTTTGAAAATGCCCAAAATACTGTCAAAATGGTAGAACAGGCTATGCCTTTGCACCACTGGGAAGAAGCACATTGTAGGAAAAGTAAGTGTTTGATATAACGGGGAAGAAAAAATTAATTTAAACTGAGTACTTTAATGTGTTTAAGGGCCAGATTTGACCAGTATTAAATAGGGTCCTCCAACTGCATTGTTATTTCGCAAGGGATTCACAGCAGATGAACAATCGGATGTTAAATACAGGTCTCGTATTTAATTAAGGGCTCAATCAAACCTAATTAATTTAAATAGTTGGAGCGAAAGCTTGCGTACACAGAGTACCATTGTGAATAACCGTCTACCTCAAAACCTCATACAGACATGTATGCACGCATATGCACACACTCACACACACGCACACACACACACACACACACACACACACACAATCAATCACAATAGTGCCAAAAGGCAGAAAAGGTCTTGGGTATATCACCCCATCTGCAGTATAATGTGTTCACCATATGAGAGATATTTTCCTGGCGGCTGTACCTGCTACAGCTTCCATTAACAATAACCTATTAACCTACTGTACACTGGACCCCAGCCGGCATCAACACCAATGCCCGAGGAGACACAGTGGACATTTGACCCCTGAGGCTGCTGATCTAATTGGCTAAGCTCACATTAATATCAGTAGTGTCCAGGATACTACATACAGTACTACAGCCTATGAAGTGTTAACACTGAAAATAAAACAATTAGACATGTTTACGCAGCAGGTTATTTAACTCATTATGGCATCTCTTTTCATCATTCGTTTTATCCGAAGGCTGCAGATACTAAGATTTTCTTCACAAGCATTCAGTTCTCAACCTTCAGACACACAAAAGCAAAGGTCTACAGTAAATGCAAAGATTTAAAGATACTGATGTACAGGAGCAATTTACTACTTGTGTGGTTTTCATCTAGTGAAAAAAGCTAGTGAAAAATATTCAAGTCTCACATTCCGAGCGTGGGGCGTGCTTTTAAAATCCAAGATACAGATTTGATTAAACCGTGACCTCTTTACTGTAGAGTGAAAAAAATGGCGATTTCCTGCTTGGTTGGCCTATAAGGTAATTAAATGCAAGCTGTGCGTGTAGCTGTGCAAATATCGAGGAGACAAACTCCAGCACTGTAGCTCCAACCAACAATCCAAAGAGTCCCATATACACATATTACTATGGTAATCTCCGAGACTGCACACACAACACTGTGAGCACCACTTCACTGTAAGCTTCACTGCTGCGGCACACTTCCAACATAACAAGGGGTTACAGTAAGTGTCAAGTGTAGCCTGTTGTGTTCATAAGAGCCTCTCCTTTCATAAAAATGTATAATTCAGCTTCCACTCCACAGCATCGATACTTTAATTCCCAGCCTGATTAATTCAATGTACAAATTTTTTTTGTATGTTGTTGTATGGTTGTTCTGCATTCATTTAACTAAGACACCTTGCTGTTAGGACATGCTTGTGAAAAATGCAACACAATATGTACGGCAATATGTGTACTCTACCAGTGTTCAGTTTCCAGAGTGAGTGTGTGTTACTGTTGCCTGTCGCATGGAAAATAGAAAACGCCATACTCTCAGTTAAAAAAGTTTCCTCCAGGCATAGAGATTCACCGCTTTGCCTTTGAAAAATAACACACATTTTAATGGCAAGATAAGCTACCACTGGTTGATATGTGTTACATTATATTACAGTCATTTGGCAGACGCTCTTATCCAGAGCGACGTACAATAAAGTGCAAATCATAGCCAGGGACAAATGTGCTGAAAACCTGAGGGGGAAGTACTGTTCCAAGTGATAGAGTGATCAAGCACACTGTCGTGAATAGATGTTGATAGATGTATTGATATAGAGCTGGCTGGCATATACAGATTTAATGGGCTACACATGTACTGTATTTGGGATAAGCGACAGAGCCTTATGACATGGCGAGGCTGTGTCTGCCTCTTAATGAACTCTCCAGTTTCAGAAAACCTTATTCAGAGTTCATTATTCACAGTGTCAGACAAAAGCCTGAAGACACTGGTGGCCAATCCATTTCTGACAACGTTGTGAAAACTGTCAGACGTCGATGGAAAAAGATGGGCGTTACCACCGCTGTGTCCCCAGATCATAACTCTCATAATTCACCATTTTAAATGAGAAAAACGGGTCAATAATACAGCAAATGTGTTATAAACACGCGGAAGCCTAGTTTCTTATGGCAGCCGGGCTGTCTCAAGATCTGGAATATGACCTTGTTTTTGAACCCATCTACCTTCACCATTCCACATTGTGCACATCAGCGGAGGATGATGTTGAAAAGAAGCCCCTTTTTGGCACACACTGATCTGCTTTGAAGCCTTTTCAGTCCGTCTCTGGCACCTCGCGTCACCCCGTTACCTTTGAAACCGCCGAATGTTCGCCCAGGGACCACGATAAGATGAAAGCCTCCAGCAGAAACCCACGGCTCCCCTGCTTCCACACGTCTTTGTGTGGAAATGATTACCATACAACACAGAGAGGGTCATCCTATTAAACCAGGGCCGCGTGGCGCTAAAGACAGGCTGCTGAGTTAATGATCAATAACGTCTCTGGAATAGCCGTGGAGCCTCTGGAAGGATCATGTAACCGTCTCTTCATGAATGAAGAGAGAATGACACACGCACAGGCAGCGACTCATGGACAAACATGCACATTAGAGCCACTCCACAGAGCACCTCACGTGGTTGTCTATTATCACCAGCATCTAACCCGCAAATGAAACTACTTGGTGACGCTAAAGAACAAATATCTGCTGGTTCAATGGGGCCTAATAACACACTTTGCTTTCCGGTGGATTGAGGTGGTGATTACGCTTCCTGAGGTGTTGGGTTCAAGAGGCACTGGAAAGAATCAGGAGCTGCGAAGTATCTATTTACGGGATTAAGTCTTTCCACCATGGCTGTAGTGTCACCTGCTATTTTGTCCTCCCAGAGTCTGCCTTTAATTGCTTAATTGAATTCCTTATATGGGCATTGTCCTGTGCTATGTATACGTGTACATGGCCGCACCCACACACACAAGGTTTGGTTGGTGGGAACATATTGCAGCTACAGTGTACAGTGGAAATAGTGTATCACACTTGTAAACAGACACAAGAAGGGTTTAGAGGTTGACTGGCGGGATCAAACGGAGAAGAGCCCCTGTTGTGAATATGAGCATTTGCATTGCCTGATGCAAGATCCCTGCATGGCTGCCATTGCCATATGCACTCAGCATGCAGTGTGAGCGGGGCACGCTAATCTCAGCAATGTAGCGATGGCTGCTTCCTGCTCTCCCTGTTTGAGAACCTGAACAGAGAGCGAGCATCAGGGGACTCCTCTGCGGTTTGGCATTAAAGCTGAACCGCCTCCTCAATCGTTGGTGAGGCTAGCGCTAGTCTGTATTAGCGAAGCCACAGGGGGCCAAACGGCTAGTCTGCCTCCGTTTCCTTCCCTGGGGGCGGCTAACCTTGTATTCCGCTGAAAGCTGAACTAATGCTCGCAGAACTAGACAAGCAGGCGGGACAATCTGGTGCTCTGGTTTTGCTTACAGACCGACAAGGCCTTAAAGGAATAATGTGTCCGTAAGACCCAGTGCTAAGCGTGCCTGTCTGTAGGCATGGTACATTAGAATAGAATAGAATTACTTTACCGTCTACCCAAAAGATCGCCTTTCTATTATACTGTTGTGCTCCACACTGGCAGACTTTCACACTCACAGCAGAGATTGCTTTTATGACAGATTGTAGGCTGCTCATTGCTGGTCTACATTTACTTTGGAGTACATTTTACTGTGATGGAGTATATACGATCCCAACTGAACCCAAATAAACAGTAAATACAACATGCTCTTTACTGTAGCAGTCGCCCATTCTCTGACGCTGGCTTGTAGTTCCTTTAGTGAGTTACGTATTTCAGTTTTTCGCTTATTTCGGGATTTCTTCCTCGCTTTTGGTTTGCAGCAAAGCAGATTCCCACTGGGTTGATTGGAGGGTGATTTGTTTCACCTGCAGCTCAGGGTGTGGGAACTGGCTTTTAATTGGTAATCCTCTTGGCCAATCAGGGTGTGACGACGCCCTTTCTTTTGGGAACCTGCACTTGATCTGTCTGATCCTCCTTGCAGTTAGACCTCATGGCAGAAAAACCATTACAGCTAAAAATGCTGATCCTTTAGGCCCTATTTTGAGAATTATTCGCTCTAGTTGCTGACTAATTTGAGGCATATTTTGTGTCACAATTTTGCCTGCATCAGGGCTTTAGGGCCTATCACTGCAAAGCCTATTGGCTATCCATAATGACAGCCATGCTCAGTTGTTTTGTTTGAGTTCATTTAGAGTTTAAGTAATGGAAGCCCCATATTCCCCTGTATAAACATTTTTACTTTATTACACCTACTTATTCCTGCGATTATCTAATCAGCCAATTGTGTGGCAGCAGTGCAATGCATACAATCATGTAGATACGGGTCAGGAGCTTCACATCAGCCATCAGAATGGGGAAAAATTAGATTAAAGTGACTTTGACCGTGGAATGATTGTTGGTGGCAGAGATTGTTGGTGGTTTGAGTATCTCAGAAACTGCTGATCTCCTGGGATTTTCACACACACTAGTCTCTAGAGTTTGCAAAGAATGGTGCAAAAATCCAGTGAGCAGCAGTTATGCAGACAGAAACGCGTTGTTAATGAGAGACGTCAGAGGAGAATGGCCAGACTGGTCAAAGCTGACAGGAAGGTGACAGTCACACAAATAACCACACGTTACAACAGTGGTATGCAGAAGAGCATCTCTGAACACATAATGCATCATAACAGGATCAGCTGGGCATAGACCTGCATGTTTCTCTTACTCTCACTGCTGATCCTGGATCAGTTGAGCAAGGCCATGTTCCTGTTGGACAGCTCATGAGATGCCCTTCCCATCCTCTCTAACCCCTGCCAGTCAGCCCCACTCTCAGCAGGAAACCTGCTGTACCAGGGTCCCCTGTGCCAGGTACGCTGCCTCCTGTAGAGGCCCAGCTCTACCCCCAGGCTGTGCCCTTCTCTCTGGTCCCTTCTCTCTGGTCAGCCGCCAACGTGCCGCAGGCAGGGGCAGCAGTCTCCCCCGATCACAGGCCGCTTGCCCCGGAAACCGGCACGTTCCACCGGCAGGGGCAGACGCGCGGGGGCTGGGCCTCCGTCTTAAAGAGCTTCCACACACATTCTAATGCGCTTAATGAGTGTAATCCATACCTACCAGGCCCTTTTAATGCTGGGATTCAAGTTGAAACGCAGACATGAGTATTCCGTGTACACAGCAGTGGGTCTGAGGCAGGCCGTCTGCTGTGAGTCGGGTTGCAGCAGAGATGCTGGAGATCTCATTACGGGCGTAAACGATGCCCACTTCGGACGCCACACAGCCCGGAAAACGGGAGAGATGGGCGGAGGCTGAGTGCTGTCTGCCGGGGGGGTGCTGTTTACTGGACCGGTACAGAGGCATTTGTAATTAACGCCCCTCGGATAACCAGCTGCTATTCACTCCCGCTGGGTCCGCACCCTGTTCTGATGTTGCGTTGCATCACCCAGGTGGAAAGGAATTGATAACAGTTTCCACATGTACTATTCCACAAAGAATGACAATGATGTCAAGCAGCTCCATGCTTCCTTTAAGTTCAGGTCAAAAGCCTTTTCCCTGAATACATCTCCTTTTGTGACTTTCAGTGTGACAATGAAATCTGGAATAATCTTTTTCCCCTTTCAGAGAAAAGAATAGCAATCACAATGGACCTCTGTGAATCAGTATTAGAGGAGCACGACATGCATTTTAATAAGGACTTGCTGTTAATTTATCATAAATTGCACTGTACTTTTCAAAATGAATGGGGAAAAAAAAACATCTATTTCCCCCAGAGGCAAAATCAAAAATCAGGGTCTGTGCAATTATTGTGCCTGTGCGTGTGCCTGCGTGCGTGCGCCAGCACACTGTAGGTGCTATTAAAATGATCCTAAATAATCAGTTAAAGCCATAAAGACATGCAGCCCAATATTCAGACGCGACGATTCATCAAAGGCATAAATACATTAACGTGCTCATCTCATGCAACATTGATGGGGAGGCACTTATGCGGTCCCTCTGTGTGTGCACTATTAAATACATCTCTTGCTCACGGACCTCAAAGTTAATAAATGACGCATAAATGTAAGTACTCTTGCAGTCAGAAAGCATTACTTTCATTTAAGCATAACCGCTTCAACACAGACCATGTATTTACACAACTGTAAATACTAGCACAAAGTCATTAATGTTGCCTCTAGCAGATCTTTTTCTTAAATCAGTAATGTGGTTCACACTGCCTTTGCAAGGTGTCGAACAGAATTCAAGTTGGCTCATCAGAATGTTAGGTACTGTAACACAATTGAGTAAACTAAAAGAAAAAAGTGTTATTCAAAAACTTCATAAATGACCGTATTTTTTCATGCAAGCATTGATTGCCTCAGGAAGATTGTATGCCGCAAGGTGTTGCGGTAGCAATTTCCACTACATTTAAGTTCTGTGACATTAACTTTTAACTGTCTAACAGTCTGTGCGCCATTATCGTCATAAGTTGTTACACTTTATTGAGCCTGTGGGGTAATTTGTCCTCTGCATTTGACCCATCCAAGTTAGTCAGGAGCTGTGCACAGCCAGACTACAGAGCAGGGGGCCAACTCCAGTTCTAGAGGCTAGTGCCTTAGTCAAAGACAGAGGCAGGAGTATACCTAACCTGACATACCTTCTTTTAATAGGGATGTATGACTGTAGCCTGGCCCCACACATTAACTTATCAGGCTGAGAACAGCAGGCAAACTTTGTATATTTTTTGACGGATCTTCTTCGACACATTTTGCCTTCAAGGCTAGCCTCAGCTAGTGAAAATCATCACAGCCGATGAAATGTTGGAACCATGAGCAGGCATAGTTTGGAAAAGGGCCATGAGTAGGCATAGTTTGGAAAGGGATCATGTGCAGGAAAAGTTTGGAAAGGGACCATAAGCAGGAAAAGTTTGGCTTCTCCTCCAGTTTTCCCAGCCCAAGGGCACTGGCACGTCTCCAGAAACCTGGTATAAATATCCCTCCATCTCCTCTATCCTCCTCACCATTCAATTAGCTGGGGGTGATATCTGACACGAGCTGGGAAAAATAGCTGAAAACCAGGGAATATTAAAAAAAGAGCGAGAGAGAGAACTGTAACAATTCTACAGTGCTACTGAATAATTTATACAAGTCCCAACGCTCTTTTGGGAGAAAATTAGGCCACGCGACCGGGATAGGAGGCAATGTAGCTGCTTGTACAGGCTCAGTGGTAGTGTCTTGAAGTAGCCGTCCCATTTAGTGACCAACGCTCGTGGAGATCACGCCCTGCTGTCAATCAACCTATGTCATCAGCTCTGCCTTTTAAATGTGAGCCTGGGTTTTTTTTTCTCTCTTCACAAAGCCATTTTTTACATGATGCAAATGTGTTTGCAAATGAAAATTCTGAATCTTTTTGAAAGAGAACCGGTTGAGTCCAGACCTCAGACTCTTTGATTTTTCCGAAGCCCCGCCACAATCGTCAGCTTAGCCGGATTGGTGCAGTAGACGGCAGGTTCCACTAAGTGCATCTCTGAAACATAAGCCTGCAGTGCTGAGCGTGCATATGGAACAATCATCGAGGCGCTCGGCTGTTTATTTTGTTTGATAAAATCTTTTCTCCAGATGTAAACTAATTACTCTCAAGACCATTACAACACTGCGCTGCAGTACGTCTGCAAAGTGGCACAGTCGCACCGTGCCTAAAGCACGGCGATCCAAAAACAAACTGCTTTTGTATTTCTGTCTGAGAGTTTTCATTTGTCAGCACTCTGCACCACAGATATCTCGCACGGCTCATCAGCCGATGGGCTAGTTTTCATACAACTCTGGGTCTGAATGTACTCCTTTCTTAACTATGTCAGCTGGGGATAATATGTTTGTATTATTATGTTTTAATAGTCTTAATGGCAAATCCACATTGTACTGCAGAAGTGCTGCCAGAAATAGGGTGTGCTTAAATACAGCAGCAAGCAAAACCCACACTGGAGCCCTGACAGCTGTTATTTATGACAGGAATTGTAACTTTGGCGAACCGAACTTTCGAGGACCATTACCCACTGATAAGACCTCCTCTTCTGATTGTTATCCTTCACCCTCTATTGCTCCACTGAGCATCTATCATGTCTGAAGGAATCCATTTTGGAAATAAAATATGAGGGTAGGTGTGTTGGGCGGAACTATCCTCGCACTGAACACCCAACTCTGACATTCCAAGGCAAAGCTGTGTGAACTAACGCTGAGAAGGTGTTCATCTGTATGCTCTTGGTTTATATGACTCTTTATTCCTAAGATTTACCGTACATTTGTTCCAGACATAACGCCCACAGTGCGCAGTCAGGGGTCAGATTGAAAGCATTTCAAGTGCATTACCCAGGCCCATTTTCCAGGTAATTTTAACCGGGACTCGGCATCCATACTAGCAGCAGTCTTGGTGATATTTATGAAGAAAAAGGGAAAAAAAAGACCCAGCTTGCATGGCAACTATGCTTGGCAACAAAATCGAAGGCCATTCTCTTGGTGAACCCAACAGATCGATGAAGACTGCGGTCAGCGATAAAGAGTGTGCCACCCACTCCATGGTATTCCATCTTCCCATCATCCAACAATTAACAATGACGCTTTTTCTTTTCTTAAAAACGCGTCTGTTGAAATAGCCAATGGTTGCTGTGGCAACCATGTTGATGTAGCAGCCACGTGAATACTTCTCTGTATGCCAGCTGCTGTGGCCAGACCCCTTTCACTCACCACACACACACACACATACACACACACACACACGACAGCCCCACAATGTAAAGGCAACAGACCACTAATAAGCTGTGGGTTTAGGGCATGTGACGCAGGTTACATGGAAAGAACAGCAAAAGCAGCCGGCTTCAATCATTTAATCAGCATGTCATTTTACACAAAGAGTAATTTTAGAGTGACATGTGATGAGAACTAGCCTACGTGTGCCTCAGAACACAGCCGTATAGATTAGCATTCAAATTGTTAGCGTGAAACGAGCAGTGAGAGTTTGTTATTAGCCAGACACTTTGCTCTGTACATGTTCTATGTAAAAGGTCACTGTGACAAAGAACTCTGAAAGAACTGTTCCTCTATTTGCATGCTAAGCTTATGACAATAAAAAGTGAAATGTATCAGCTTAAATGAATGATTTTGTGAGCAATTTATGTTTGATGGAGATAGAAATGAGGATAAGAACTTTTCGTGACTTCAGAATAGGGTCTTTGAAAAATACAGATATTCTAGCTTTTCACATGTGGGACCATACACGATACTTCACAAATAATTCCTTTGAAATTATCTCTATAGCGTAGCAGGGAACAAAGGCAGTGTGCAGTGTATTCAGATACACCCCGTTCATACGTAGGGCCTTTATACAAGTTTATATTCAGCTACTCTACTAACCACTATCTTCCTACCACTCCTAACAATGTCGTTTGGAGACATTGTTGTATATACTGTTAATTACATACTGTGAGTATGATACCCATTTTTCTTTGTTCATTTTTTTATGGATATAATACCTGCCACACATACGGCACAGTCAAAATCCTGTTTTAACTACATTGCAGATGAAATGGGTGATTTATCAGGAATATTAATCAGTGTTTCCAGCCCTGATGAGGTTCTTGAACTGCATTACGTTTGTTAAGTGCATTGCATTTCATTGAATTTAATATATTAATTTATTTTATCATGTACAGTACCCCTGTGCAGGTCTGTATTTAGTGTACCTGAATTATCAGAAAGCCTTACATGAGTACTAGTAAACAAGGCAAAAAAAAGAATCATTGTATGCCTGCTGCAAATAGCGGTTATTACTGTATATGGTAGCTATGGCTCTGTGCTCTAATTTAAGAAATGTAATGTATTCATGGAAGTACTGTTCTCAGAAGTTATGAACTGACTGTCGAGGTTACTCATTTTGTTGATTCTCGGGGATTCGCAGGAGTGTTTTAAAAATTTAAAGTTGCAACATTTCAAATCCATATCTGACCCTGGCCTAAAGAAAGTGTGAAATAATATGGAGGTAATCAGCCTCTTTACCTTCTTCATAAGATCCAAAAGAGTGTGATTTGCCAGTTTGTGTGTCCGTTTGAACTTAGCCGTGCATTTAGAAAAATAAATAATTCAATAACAAATCTCAGCGGAACCTTGACAAAAAACAAACCCAAATTCCTCCAAACTGACCATTATAATCCAAAGTTGAAATGCTCAGAAAGAAGTCTCTTTTCTGACCATTTCAATTTTGGATTATAATGGTCAGTTTGGAGGAATTTGGGTTTGTTTTTTGTCAAGGTTCCACTGAGATTTGTTATTGAATTATTTATTTTTTTAAATGCACGGCTAAGTTCCATTTTCATAGAACTAAGCCAATTCTCAAAATTGCGGTACGGAACAAATCTCCAGTTACTTCCTGAATGGCTGCTTCATTTGGCACGGTAATTTCAGCTGTGAGAGAATTATCTGTATTTTGCAGAATTCCACTGAACCCTGTATTGCAAGTGCATCCATTTTCAGAGCGTGGTGTAAACCTATTACTGCCAGCATAATGGAAGGTTGCATTCTAAAGGTTCAGTAATGTGGGGGTGGGCTGGGAGTTCCTAGTAGAAACTGAAAGGCTAAATGTCCTTGGGTGATTTTAATGGCAATGCTTCTTGTGAAAATGGGTGAACACTACTTATTTCTAAATATTTTCTAAACATTAGATGCTATTGGAGGGCGGCACAGATGGTGCAGTGGGTTGCACTGCCGCCTCACAGCAAGGAGGTCCTGGGTTTGAATCCCCGTCGGGGCCTCTCTGTGCGGAGTTTGCATGTTCTCCCCGTGTCTGCGTGGGTTTCCTCCGGGTACTCCGGTTTCCTCCCACAGTCCAAAGACATGCAGATTAGGCTGATTGGAGAGTCTAAATTGCCCATAGGTATGAGTGAATGGTGTGTGTGTGCCCTGCGATGGACTGGCGACCTGTCCAGGGTGTATTCCTGCCTTTCGCCCAATGTATGCTGGGATAGGCTCCAGCCCCCCTGCGACCCTGTTCAGGATAAGCGGGTTCAGATAATGTTTGGATGGATGGATAGATGCTATTGGACCCTCGCATATGCAGGTATTCATATTAATATCACTGCCAGGAGACATTTTATCTGCGTTCATCAGGCAAAAACACAGTCACTCACTTAAGTGTTCCTCTCCTCAAGCATTTTGGTCTTCTGGGTAATTAGAAATAAAGTAGAATTTACAGAAGAGCCCTGCTTCAAGGGCCTTCTCCACTTGAGGGAGGGAGACAGAGACAGAGGGAGAAAGGGAGAGAGGGAGGGTGCATGAGTTGTAGATAAAAAGATTGAGTAGGAGAGAGAGCCACATTGAGTGAGGGTGAGGGGCGGTGAGAAAAGTGAATTCCAGGGCATAGCACTTTAGAACGTTCTTGACCTTTCGATCGAAGACAGACTCCCTGCCACTTGCCTCAAGTGTAATCCCCCAATCTCCACCCCACTCCGCGCTCCCCACTTGTAAATAAATAAATAAGAGTCTCCGTAAGCACTTCTTTCTCCACTTTCCGTCAAGCGTGGCGGAGACGGCGCTCTGGTGTGGGGAGATGTTTGTGCATTAGGCCGTCTCCTCGCATTAGCCAGTGTGAGAAGCAGACCCTGCCCGTGTGCCATCTAACAGCACCATCAATAAATGAAGAAAGCGGCTATTTCAGTCCGCTTTCTCTGAGCTGGGACCCCCCAAACAAAGGGCACGGAGGGGTCCTGTAACATCAGACGCATCAGCAGCCCCCCGGACAGGGCCCAGGCCTCTCTTCATGCCACGGTCCTCTCCCGCACGAACGCCGCTAAGTACGAAATGGATATTTCCCGATCTCTGAACACTCTGTTTCCAGGGGAACCAGCAGACGGTGAGACCGGGGGTGGGAGGGGAGGGGGGGGCGTTCGCGGGGGAGCCGTCTCACGTGTAACGGTCTGATGAAAACCAACAGTGGGCGCTTTCAATTAGAGCGCGCCTTAGCTGCACAAAGTTTTTGACAAAAGCTCACTCGCAGTTTGTCAGTTTGGTGGATATCTGATACCTGCCACATGCAATTACTCCAGAGAAGCAGGCAGAGCCTAGCGCTAGTGGATTCGGTCAGATAAACTGAAATACGCTTCTGTCAACATTTAAAAAATGAACCCTTGTTCAACCATTGCGCATCCACTTTTCAGACATTTATTCCTCCATGGATCTCATCTAGTGCCAGAATGCACCAGATTACAGTCAGAGCTTTGTGAATCACAGCAATGATATCACAGCAGATTACTTAGATCCTCCTGGTACTGCTTTATGTACGATGTCATGTTCCTTTTCAGAAGACTCGCATTGGAATATTTCAGTTTCAATGGTCCGGTGTTATAAATGCTGACCTGAGTGTGTCTGCTTTGTGTTAAGAATATGTGATGCACCATTGCCACACAGTGACATAATTACATATACTGTATATTGTATGCCCATATTTACCTTATCTATCTGCATATTCATCGTATTTACTGCAGTAAGGGGCTGAACGAGATGGCTGAGGTGAAACACACACACATCTCAGTCGTTTAAAGTAATTCACTTTGCAGGTCACCCACATTATCTTGGAAAACACTCTTGCAGGAAGGTAAAGGATCCAGAAAGGGCTCTGAAGAGCTTGCCAGTCATTGAGACCACAGTAGATGCTACACCATTGTCCTGAGTGCACTTACACAACAGTCACTTTTTAGATATGTAATTACAGCAAGGGAAAGGTCCTTAACTGTAATGCCAACAAAATATTGTGGTCTAATCGATACAGAAAGAAGCTGGCCATCCGGGAATGCACCTTGGACCGAAGCGAAAAATACAGTAAATCCACAATATTGGCCATTAAATCTTACTTCTGCAGTCTACGGTCTGCAACACTATGATGATCTGAGGAAAGGCTTGAACTGTAATGCAATGCACCTTGAGCTTTTTGACAAGGCAGATAACTTTCCCCTTCAACTCCTCCCCCGTTAATAAATAATGACCATAACGCAGTGGAATTAAGAATGTATGCTGGAGACAGATCGAGTTTAAGGATGGCCTGGTGCTACTGCATTTGCAAGTTTCCTCACATGAAGACTTTGATGAAATAAAGATTTGAAAAGGGACTTTTGGCTTCATTCTCCGGAGAATGACATTCCCAGTTAGAGTCTGAACCAAAGTGTAAAAAATAAACAAATTAAAAATTAAATGAAATGAACAACATGAGAGCGTGCCATACGGCTATCTAACTGGATGGTATGTGAACTACTATCTCCAGATCTGCAGATAGCGTGCATTCTCCAGTAAAGGCCCCCTCAACACAACCATCCACAACAGCCACTGCGGCTGCTAATGGTAGCTTCCCCCACTGCAGTGCATGCATGCAAATGGCAGAAAAAAATTTTTTTCTGCCCCATTTTAGGAAAACTCATTCAGTTCCCTGTCATTTGGCAGTAGAAGTAGTAGTCAGGGTAATATAACAGATAGCAAAGTGAGCTAATATATTATCAGCTTCATTTCCTGGCTGAGACATTGCTCTTTGCACGCTTGGGCAAGGTGCTGGAGCTGAACTGCTGGACCAAATCCCCAGTAGTAAATAAGGAAGCAAATTAAGCAAAATAAATGAATAGTCATTTTCAGCAATGCTTCAGCGAACAGGCCATCCCCACAGAAGGCTGGACAGGCACTCTTTTAACGCGCGCTAGCCTGAGTCCAGGCGTCTGTTTGAGTCCTGCTCTCCGGACGCAGGTGTCTACTGGTGGTGCTGCCGATGGCGAGGTGTTCAGACCCCGTTAGCTCCAGTCGAAATGACAGGTTCCCTGGGAGGTGCCTCCCTCCTGCTCTGACTCACCCCATAATTAAGTGTGGATTAGTTTGGATTAGTTTGGAATAGGTTGTTTAGCCCCCCGACGGCACACGAGACATCATCGCAGAGCGTACTTTGAAAGGACGCTGAGGGGCTAGGACACGCGGAGCACATGGAGGCTCGTCTCTCTGAGAAGACATGGCCAGAAAAGAAAGAATGCAGAGAGACAGAATGCCGCTGGTTGGGTTGTTATCTTTTCCCCTCGCTTTTAATTTAGATGGAGAATTGAGGTTTCCAGGGGCAGGGGCTGTCACGTAGCAAGCTAGACGATAATGTGTGGTTACTTGTCTGACCTCTAAATCAAAAGATAAACCCTGTGGAAGATTTCTGATGCATGTCAGTGTGTACAGATTAGAAGGGACTCTGAGTCAAATCTGTTGGGTTCTGTTGTTGTTCAGCAGAAAATTAGGGTTAGAATCTGGGCTGGATAAAATTACACTTAATCATTGGCTTGGGTTGTCAAGACTTAGACAGGCCAAGCTGTCAGTTCCTTTTTCCTTCAGATCCAAGTGAAGCATGAACCTCTGTTTTCATTGGACCAGTGAAGCATGCAAGGACAGGCTGAAGCTAAATAGATGAGACACTCCTCAACTCACAGGTGGCTTGTAAAGTGTTTATTCCAAAGCGATAGGGCCAAACTACAAATATGTACACATGTGCACGTATATCCATGGGTCATGACATAAGCCTTGCATAGCTGATGAGAATCTGCTTTGACATGAACAGAGAATTCAATTCACAGCTGCCAAGACCGTGTAGAGAATTCAAGAGAGAGATACTACTTTAGTGACATGAGAATGAACATGAATCCTGTTTTCCATCAAATTCTTGCAATTGCTTCTTAGGATAATGGCCTCACTTGTTGATTCAGGTGCCTTTGGGTGTCTTGGCCAAGTAAAATGAATATGGCAATTACGCTACACATGGATACAACACCACTGTTGTCTTTGAGCTCTTAATATTTCATAGAATCCCCAATGTGGTCATTTCAAAATGCCATGGTATCAGCAGTCAAATATGATTGGTGATGATTGAAGGCAAAAAGGAACAGCAGTAATGCACTTGGGATAGTATGCAACACAATCATATTTGTTGTTGATATTCATTTCATACCACATTTACATGCAGCAGGGAACCACTGTACAAAAGCACCTACTACCTGTTCCGTGTTTCCATATGAGAAATGAAAGCCAATCACCGGCCATTTTGTGAAAGACAGATAGAAAAACAGAGGGGGAACAGAGAGGTTCTGCTTACACGGCTGGTCTATTTGACCATGTATACATGTCAGTGGTCAGTAAAGTGATATTTGACCTTCAGACGATGAAGACTCTATGGGTTTAGGTGCACTGGCCGTACAGGCCTGTGCCTCAAGGAGGAAGAATCTCCACTCAGATTACTGGTAACGAAGACCCTGCTGAAACCTAATACAACCTTCTCTTTCACAGCGCCCAGTATAAGACGGCTCAACCTTACCCTCTCTATACAGAAAAAGAAAATGGATTTGAACAACCTGTGTGTGGAAGAAACAGGCTTCCTTAAGCTTCCTTAATGTACGTATATAGGAGATTTGACTGAATGTCAATGGTAGAAAAACTGCTAACATTACTTTTCTGATGAGAAAGGGCTGGTTTTGTTCCAGGCTGCATTGAAAATTCTGTTGACACAGTACTGTCTGTCAATGCTATCAGGCTTCAAACGGCTTCTCTTGACACAATAGAAAATGCCAGGGCCAGATTTAAGACCGAACCGAATCTCCTTTGCAAATCTCCTCCTTTTGAACTGAAGTGATGTGAAAACCCCGGAGTGATCATGTCTCAAAATCCAATCTTCCCTTACACCTCCTTAAACCAAAATATAGCTCTGCTACCTAATATGTGCCAGAGGAATATGGGTGTAATTGAAAGGGCATTGATTTCTGATGACCTTAAAAATGAAGTACTGTATTAAGGGGCCGAAGCCAGGTTCTGGTGGAGATATCATTCACATCATTTCAGGATCACGGGTTTCTGCCGGGGAGGTTATGGCAGATCACGTATCGTTTAGGTTAAATTAATCTCATATTTAAAGAAATACTGTGCATACAGGGTTTTTTCCACAGTTGGTGGTCATTGTGAGGGCATTGTGTCTGTGCATGTATGTGTGTGTCAGGGGCAGGGTTGTGTGTGTGCATGTGTTTATGGGAGTAGTCTGTATATTTGTGCATATGTACATGTTTTCACAGTTCAAGCATGACACGATTAACACCTGTCTATTTCTTATCTTTCTAGAATGTTCTTCAATGTACAAGCCTACATGAGAGCACACCTCTGAAGGTGTATGCCCTCCTATGATCCCACATTCACTCATCAAAGAGCATATCAAGAGAGAGTTGGAGACAGCCATTAAAACAGTCAGAGTGACTTTAAAAAATGAATAAATAAATACTAATTTGAAGCCACGGAAACAAGTGGACATTGCATTTAGAGTCCCATTTTGATTCCGTTTCACTCTTTTCAATGACCAATGAGCCTCTGAAATGTATTGTTTTGTTTCCGTCAACTACCTTTTGTAACACAGTGCTTCTGAGTAACAAAAACATCAATCAAGTTCTTACCAAAAAAAATACAGATAATGCTTCAGACCCTGGCATATTGCACCGACAAGCAGAGAAGCAAAATCTACTCAATCATGGTGGTGGTAAAATGTTGCTTAAAGATGATGAACTGAGGTACATAATGAACAAGAGATATGGAGTGAAGACTATCCAACATCAATACCAGTGGATTGACTCAACCCATTATGCATTTCCGGAAGCTTCAGTCTCCAATCACTTTTCACTTGAGCTCTACTGGAAAGTAGTTCTCGCAGAACCGAACACCAGAGCAAAGCCCTCCTGAAGCACCACAGTGTTGTTGCGTGATTGCGGTTTGCCGCGAAGAATCGGCGCACTTACTCGTACGGCATCCATAAAAGAGTACTAGAGGCTTCGTTAAATGGTCCTTATTAATAAAACAGCACGCAGACGTCATTTGTAAAAGGCTTTATGCAGACAGCTGACTCGTAATGCTTTGCGGCGCGGCTCCGACATGCAGCCCTGGCCCTCCTACTGTCAACCTCTGCTGCTCTCTCACACTGTAGAGCCGCGTGAGGCAGCTTCCTGCAGTAAGCCATTTGCTGCACTCATTCCCTCCGTCTGTCGGAGTAATCGCATCAACACAGCGCCGGTAAAATGGCTGGCCCAGAGCCAGCCCCTCCCTTCTCCACGTTTGCGTGCTGCTTACACGCTTCCTAATTGCGATGCTATGGATGTGGACCGGGGGGTTTTATCCGTTGACATCAAACTCGCAGGCGAACGGTACACGGGTAAGAAAGCGGGCGGAATCCAAGCACATCCCTGGTAGAAAAGCTGCCCGGGGGGAAAGCGCTGGATGAATGTCGCTTCTCGCTTGCCAGGAATCATTATGGTAGACAATGGAAAGGCAGTGATACAACACTAAATATGGACTTTCTTTAAATAGGAGCAGATAAAACTGCAGTTCAGTTAGGATGTGCAGTTTGTTTCTGCACCCTCTGTGTGATCTACTGCAATGCTGCAACTATAAGGCGGTCTCTTTCCCTCTTAAAGTATATGCACATGATTCATATTCATTACCTTTCCTCCAAGCAGTTGGCAATATCATTCCGAATACAAATAGTCAGCATCATGTAGTTAAAAACCAAAGCAGCTCTAAGGTTTATACACTGGTTCAAAGGCTAGTTGTCTCTATTTAGTGAGCGTTCATTTGTACTGCACTATGATGTATTCCGTCTCTCTTTTTAAGTTTTATGTTATTTGTTTGATCCTGTAGCTCTGCAGATGTCCATGCTGAGAAATGGCAGGATCTCCACAAACTTCCCTTATCTCACGAACAAAAGGAGCCATCTCACTGGCCTGCTGGTCCACCTTCAACATAACAAACAGAATTACTTTTAAATTTGTGCAACAAACTCCATCAGATGGCCGCTCTCATACAGTATAATATGAAATGGCTGCTGTAGTATCCATTGAGGTGACACTATTATTTTGTTATTTTTGGGGGTTTACCTGATTTACAATCACTTGTAAGGAGACAAGCAAACCATACTCAATAGCCTGTTCATCAGTCTGTATACATACATCTGATGAGACACAATCATAGTGTATATGTGATTATTTTCTAATACAACAGGGTTATTGAAAGTGTGATGATAATATTAGTGAACAGAGTAGAAAATGACAGCAATAAATCACTATGAACACTTGTTCACCACCTGATCAAAATTGTTAGTTGAGTGTAAACAAACAAACCAATTGTTCAGGTGATTTAATGGACTTATCAATACTGCAGAATGTGGAATTAAAAATGAGAGAATCACGAAGAAGAAAGAGGTAAAAACTGACTTCTGTTCCAAACCTTTTTTTTCCACTCCCAGGGTTAGGGAGGTCAGAATTAAGCACGCTTAACTCAGCTTGCCATAATTGCTTGCAAAAATACATGAAAATGAGCTAACCTTGAGACAGGCTTTCGTTTAATATTACAATCAGCAAAAATAAATAAAACAATTGAAACAGAACCTTGAGCAAGAGCTCAAATTATGAGAGAACGGTCTCACTGCGGGGTTATTGAATATCACCATAGAAACCAGAGTTTGGATTTCTTCCAGGCAATGCCATTATGACAGTCGGATTGCAGAGATGCTCTCTGTAATATGGCAGCAGACAATATTTCCTGAACAAGAAATAAATACATTTAAAACAATTAAACAATGACGCTGTTCTGTTTCTGCAGACAGAGCACTATCAGGCTCCTTCAGATGTGTTGCAGAGAAGTCAGGGGGAAGCCAGCTACTCAGCTGCACTGGAATGGAAGACATGGCAGGAGAGTGTGTCTCACATTCTCAGGAAAGACATTGGCAGGTTAGTGTGTCTCACATTCTCATGAAGGACATTGGACTGGAAGATATGGCAGGTTAGTGTGTCTCACATTCTCATGAAGGACATTAGACTGGAAGACATGGCAGGTGAGTGTGTCTCATATTTTCATGAAGGACAGATGTCGAACAGATAATGGCTTCTTTATTATTGTAATCTCTTCATTATCCCTGGACCATTATGTCATCAGGATACAATTATGATGGTGATAAATTGAGAACTGATTACCAAAAATGGTCATAATTATTTCTAAAAGTCTGTTTTTGACTGAGCTTTGCTCCTTTTTCCACCCCTAACATCTCTGTATTGGCTTTAGTCATGAATCCCAATTCTCACTCCATGTGTGTCCTCGCTGTAGGCAATATGACCTTCCAGGCCGAACAAAACATCCTCATGTTTGATCCAAATGGCAGTCAGCACCACACAGGGGCCAAATCATTAACATCATTTATGCCACTGCGAAGGCATTTATACTTTCACAGGCCAATTTGCACCCCGGCAATAAGCGATCTCTGTCTACGAGCAGCCATGAAGACATAATCTTTCCGATGCCATTCCTGCTGGAGGGAAAAATGACATGTTGATGGCTGGGGAATGGGAATACCATGGCAGACTGTTATTCCAGAAATGGGAATGCTATGCCAGACTGGTATTCCAGAAATGGGAATGCCATGTCAGACTGGTATTCCAGAAATGGGAACGCCATGCCAGACCTGGATTCCAGAAAGCAACCGCATGCAGTGGCACCCCCGGTGCCTCTCTGTGCACCTGCTCTGTTAACCATTCTGCTCTCTCTCCTTATAAATGAGCTTTGAAATTCTGCCCAAGATGGGTACCATGCACAAATCATGAAAAATGGAAGCTCTGTGGTCACTTATTTGCAGGGAGGAAGTCTAAATCAGGAAATGGATGTGCATGACAAATGCCATTTTCTGCAATCAGTGGCTCATTAGTTGGATCGCTGCAGTGTTCTATATCGATTTTTAATGCCTTGGTTGTGACCTTGACTGTGGGTTGTATTTGTCCTCCTGCTTATTGGGTGGCTTCCTTACAGCTAAGAAATGCCAGGCACTGTGTCTTCTCTGAGTCAACTGCATGTAAAGCACAGAGCTTAAGATGTGTTGAAGAATCAATAATCTTCAATAATAAGAGATGAAGAGGGGAGAATTTCCATGCAGAACAGGTAAATATAAAAATCTTTCAGGGTTGTGAAAAAGATGCATTCCAAATGTGGGAACATCATGGACGGAAAGGTTTTGAAGCCAGGTTCACACAATTTTTAATCTCCAGATATCAATTAAAGCAAGAGAGAACTTACAGAATGTTGACCCGTTGACCAGCTGACCAGTTCTTTGTCTATGGTACACTACCATTCAATTAGCTTATTTTACTGCCTCGGGGATATTAACCCAGCGACTTTTGAAATCAAATCCAGTTATTTCCCTAAATAATTAGTGACCAGAGGCTGAAAAATGCCTGAGGTCCTTTACTGTCAGGTTTTATGAAGAGCCTAAGGCACCTCACAATTATCAGTAAAAAGGTATTCATTTATTGCTGGAGATCTACCATCCTGCTGGTTCACACCAGCCCCAACAAAGCACACCTCATTCAACAGCTAGAAATGAAAACCTACAGGAACAGTGTTAGGCAGCCATTGTTTTTGCATATTTTTGTAATCAGAGCTTTAAACTTTCCCAAAAAAGTGAAAAGCATTTGCGTGGAACTGCCAGGAACAATTAATTTATTTTGCAATTATAACATATGTGGATATCAAATACTGAATAATTGAATCGAATATAATATTGTAATATTTAGCAAAAAACTAATGCTATCTACCAGTAACCCACAGAAATGGCAAAACAAATATTTTTAAACTTATGAAATATATGCTTATAATATACACTCACCGAGCACTTTAATAGGAACATTCTTAGTTTATTACACTTACTGTTCACATCAACCATCAGAATTGGGAAAAATGTGATCTAAGTGACAATGACCATGGAATGATTGTTGGTGGCAGAGAGCAGAGAGGGTGGTTTGAGTATCTCAGAAACTGCTGATCTCCTGGGATTTTCAAATTCTCTAGAATTTAAAAGAATGGTGCAAACAAATTATAATAATCCAGTGAGCAGCAGTTATGCAGACAGAAATGCCAGACAGGTCAAAGCTGACAGGAATGCAAATAAGCACACATTACAACAGTGGTATGCAGAAGAGCATTTCTGAACACACAACTCATCATAACTCTAAGAGGATAGGCACAGTTGAAATCAAACAAATAATTATAATAAATACCTAATAAAGTGCTCACCGAGTGTTTATATATTACATTCCTTCCATCAGTTCCTTGAAAAACATGTGTTGAGACACAAACACCATAGTGCATTACAGTATAGGCTCCAAACTATTCCAAAACAATAGCCCCCGGATCACAGTTTGATTGTTCAGCCCATCCCCGCCCCACCCGTCTGCGGCCATTCTGAAAGTATAGATTGTGTTCTTATTGCCAATGGGATTAAAGTCTGTTTAATCACCTGAACCAGAGCCCTTGAATCTTGAGTAAGCCTTAACACAATGATGGGGTAAGGGTATGATGGACTACAGAATGCTGACAGCCATGCTTTGATTTCTCTTCAAAGAGAGTCAGCATTACCTGTGGTGTGCCCCAGGGCTAAATCCTTGGACCTACCCTGTTTAGTCTACATGCTCCGATTGGGGAACATTATCCCCAAACACAGCATAAATGTCCACTGTTATGCAGATGATACCCAGGTATTTCACTAATATATAAAACCTAATGGTCCTTGTCTTGTTGACACTAAATTGGATCACAGAAATAAATATGTGGATGGCTCATAACTTCCTACATTTGAACCAAGATAAAACAGAGGTGATTGGTGATAAGCCCAAGAGGGGAATGTTTGTATCTCATTTTAGAACTAGGGTTTTAAATGATACTTCTCAGGCCAATTATATTAATTTTCCATGCCATTTTCCAGTATTTTTCATCAATGTATTTTATTGCTGTTTTTCAGGTTTGATGAGTTGTGTGTTCAGAGATGCTCTTCTGCATACCACCGTTGTAATGTGTGCTTATTTGCGTTACTGTCACCTTCCTGTCAGATTTCACCTGTCTGGCCCTTCTCCACTGACCTCTCTCATTAACAGGGCGTTTTTGCCTATAGAACTGCTGCTCACTGGATGTTTTTTGCACCATTCTATGCAAACTCTAGAGACTGTGGTGTGTGAAAATCCAAGGAGATCGGCAGTTTCTGAGATAGTCAAACCACCCTGTCTGGCACCAACAATCATTCCATGGTCAAAGCCACTTAGATTACACTTTTATGCATTTAGTTGTGCTGCTACATATTTGGCTGATTAAATATCTGCTTGCATTAACAAGCTGGTGTACAGGTCTATCTAATAAAGTGCCCAGTGACTGTATATATATACTGTTTTTGTCCACTTTTTACTTTTCCATTGAATGGCACAGAATTTGCTATATAAATGTATTATTATTATTCTCAGAGGAAATGGATGTACCCTGCCATGTTTCTAGAATAGCGCTGCATTTCTGGTTACATCTCAAACTGACTGGCTGCTGTCTGTCCAAGCTAAATCTCATGTTACATTCCTTACATGATGATGTTAACATTTAATGAGAAATTACGAGCTTTAAAAAAACACAACATTGAAATGAATAATGTACAGCATTGGGACCACATTCATTCATGCTAAAAATCTGAAATGGTTCATACTAAAAAAGGCAAAAGCATTCATGGCTCAGATTGGTGCCTCTTCGAGAACAGGCTAATATGTGCTTTTCATGAGTGCACACATTGCCTAAAAATGGATTTACACACAGTGAACATGGGACAGCTGCCATAGAAATGTGTGCGAGAAGCAAATGTGCTTTAGCAGGACAAACACAGTGCATGTTCCCCAAAGTATGGCATTAAGGCTGTCCTTTTTTCCACATTATGTTTTAATGGACAATTTCCCATGCAGTAATCATGAGCATATCTCTTCAGCTGTAACAGTAGGGCATGTAAAACCCATTCTTTCAGTTCTGAACTTTCTCAATGGTTTCTTACAAGTGCAAAAATTAATACTTTCACTCCAAAAGTAAGTTGTTTTTTTCAGCCGGTCCAAGTTATATTTTGGCATCAACATTAATGGAAAAAAGAGTGTACAGGAAAAAAAACACAGGATAATTATGTTGCAACTTTGAAGATGCTGGCCAGTAAGAGTATGTTATTGGGTCCAGGCATGGTGTAGCCTACACATGAGCGCTTAAACTCATCGAGGCTCAGGTGACTGGCAATCAAGTCAAGCATTGTCGGTGTTAAAGGCAGTTGTTATTGATTCCACTTTTATTCTGCCAGCAGCACAGGCACTGACACTAGCGTGTGCATTCATTTAGCAGGCTATAGGAGACTAATTGGCTACATACAAATCTGATTATGTAATGAACAAGTAGCTGATTATGAAACAAACTGTCAACACATTCGTCTGTCACTCATCTTGCCTTATTTGCCGGTTTTTTCTCTGTCCCTTGCCTTGACTAAATTAGGTAATAATTTTTCATAAAAATTTCAGCAAGTGACCATGCACCAGAGGTAATCCGCATTTGAATATGGACAGAAAACAGAGAAACAAAAAATGATTAATTCTGCCAGACAGTGGCATGGCAAGAACTGGTTGGTTCACTTTTGACAAGCCCACTGCAATGGAACAAGCCAGCACAGCAGGCAGACCAATGCAAAGCAGTTTACAGCAGGTAATCAGCCATGTCTTTTGGCAAAGGGAACGCACTGTCACACAGCACTCCTCCCACCGCGCACAGTCATTACCACTCACACAGCCAGGCCACTAGAGAAAGGCTGCACAGCATGCATCAGATCACAAAAAAGAAAAAGCAATACATGCTTTATCGAGTGTGTTTCTGTGCGTCTACCAGTGTGTGCATATTTGATTTTGTACACAGCGTGTGTTTGTATGTGTTACATCAATGATTATTGGGTGCTTCAAGTGCCCAAATGTTAAAATAGCCTTCTATAGATTTGCTATATGTTAGAAAATTTATTCTGACTGTTTTAAGTTTGAGACACGGGCAAAAAGTCTTCAACAAGTTCCATGTTGCCAGTCAAGTGCACTCAGGTCAATGCTTCAGAACTCTGGGTGTCTCTTTCAAAGCTTACTAACAAATGTGAAATGGTAGTTGTGGTATGTGCATGAATGTATATGAGTAGCAATTAATTGAATTTCCTCTGGGCAATTTAATGCGATATAGAACCCATTGCCTCGAAAAACGATTTGAGCATTGTTGGTTGCAGGTAATTCTGTCATTGCGCGCCAATCGGCAATAAAACGCATGCTTTCTGTAATTAAAAACAATTCACAGTGGGTTACTTTCCAGGTTTGATCAAATGTGGAGATCGATGGATTTCCAAACTATAGCCTATAGTTGTCCAAGTTACCTGAGAAGATACTGAACTTGGTTAGTCGTAGCGAAATTCATCATATCTATGATGCATAGTCGAACGTGCAGAATAGTCTACCAGAAACAGCTGGTTTCGTTTCGCTGCCGTGATGCCAGTCAACGACTGCTTTCATAGCACTGCGTTGACATTAATACATTCCGCAAGTTGCAATGCTCCAAAAGATGACTTGCCTAAATTACGCAATTACTGGAAACGCGGCGTTTAATGTCTACAACTTTCT
Organism: Conger conger; assembly: GCF_963514075.1. Lineage (NCBI taxonomy): Eukaryota > Metazoa > Chordata > Actinopteri > Anguilliformes > Congridae > Conger > Conger conger. Next base: position 36,808,491 of record NC_083768.1, on the reverse strand, counting down.
TTTCAGCGTTTTTTTATGTGTAGATACATCGTACATGTGAACAGTGCTGGTTGCATCCCTTAACGAAGGGAACACGAACAGTAAAACGTTTAGAAAACAAATAAAGCACTAAAACACAGAAGACAGTAGTACCTGATCTTGCTGTTGAGCTGGTTTCGCTGGTGCATTCGTCTCCTTGGCCGAAGTCATTATAACCTATCGCTGTGATCACACAGCTGTCAACCACAAAAAAAACTGAATGGAGCCACCAAAGTACCGCGAACAAGACTTGGAATTCAATCTCAATTGCAAACGATTCAGAGTGCAACGAGAGACCCCCCAGGAAAAGACGAGCACTTAATGATTTGGGTGTTAATCTGCGAAGACGTGCTGGGAAGGAGATACTGATGCTCTGCCTCTAGATCGCAGAGAAGTAGCGCGAGCCACAGTCACTGGAATCGTCACGAGCGCTGTGATGCTGCCTGGCAACCAACCACCTCAGGAAACTGAGATGGGAAACGGACGGCTGATGCGCCTTCCCATTCACTCCCACTGCATTCCCTACCGTATAGCAACGCAACACATCCCCAAAACTGGATACCATTTACCGTGTTTTCATCGGTACATGTGTAATAATATCTACAAGACAACTAAAATAGACTGTTTGACATTCCAATCTCAATATGGAAAAAGGCATAAGGCATTATTGGTGCTAGTCAGTAAAATAAAATTATTTTAACTCTAGAAATGCACAAGGAACAAACCACAAGTGCCTTTGGACTGCTCCTCGGAACAATTGAGAGAAGGCAAAACATCTCCAAGTCCATACTCTAGCCTAAATAAGGCTAAGGCTACGTAAGGCTGCTTAGCTTAATTTGGAAGGTAGGCTACACAGTACAGTCGTTAATATTTGCCAGTGCCTGTTTGTACTTGATAAATGGTTAATGGTATTTTTTGTCATTTGTTAAGCATGCCATTCAGGACTATACAATTACCACAATAAAATGTTGTACTTTTTTTGTTTTCTAATGGCTGGATGGATTCAGTTCCCTTTGAATTCAGAAAAAAATCCTCAAATATCTTTAGGGTCAGTTCATCAACAAAACTTCAGTTGACCACATTGATAAGTGGTTGTCGTCCTTTTGAAAAAACCTTAAGTAGGCCTAATTTGTTTTCAACAATACGTCTTTTCTGTCTGAGAATATGTTATTTGACATTGGGAATATACTGACTATTAACACTGTTCTAAATATTAATAGTTATCCTAATGTATCAAGTTCCTTCCAGCAGCAGACCTGCTCTTATTTCAACATGAACGACCTCGACCAATGATGAAGGACATAACACAGTTGTAAGCCTATAATACAGACTTCTAATAGACTAAAATGCTGCAGGCATTTTGCTGCCTATTTGTCATACAATACACACATAACCATATGCTAATATTGTGAGGTATGTACAAATCTACATTTAGACTGCAGTCTTCACTGCCTTCTCTTCAGAATGTCTCATCCTATTGGGACAAGATTCAGCTTTCTGCATTTCCTTCACGCCAAGAATCCGCTCGACTACTCCACACACAAGAGAAAATGCGTTTGTGTACAAGACACCATTTAATGGGGTAAGGCGACGAAAAACAAACTAATGGAGGGAACACTCGCGACCATCAAAGTCTAGAGAAACCGTTAATGATCACAGCCCATGAGGCAATAATTCAACCCCTCTGGTTTCCTCAGTCACATGAAAATAACCAGCTGGCAGGCATTAAGGGAGAGGAACTCCTACGTAAATAAAATGGGGTCCGATCTCACAGATGATATGTGATATAACATTACACATTCACATAAATGTAATGCGTATGGTTCCCATGACAATCCTTCTTGTAATAAATAATATATTTGAGAAACAGACCTGCAGTATTAATCTCATAGATATTGCTTCAAATGACCATGCATGGTAAATCTCATGCATTTGTCTTTACTATATGGCACTCATTTAGGAACTCTCACACAGTCATCATTTTCTATCAAGGAGATAGATAGCCTGCTTATAATGACTTTGAGTTTATAGAAAAGGTTAGCTGGTCATTTGAGACATAGAACAAATGTATTCAGGGCTACATGAATCATTAATGGCTGTGTGTATATTAAATATAATTGAGAAAAACGTGGGTAATCCAGACTCATTCAGTGTTTAAAGATACACAATCATAATGCCATTCATGATGGCATGGATTGTTAAGGCAAACTGTTTAAAGAGAGTTCTCTAAAGAGAATGATTAATTCCTTTTCTACATATTTTAATACATATCTGGACATGTATTAAAATGCATTAAATTAAATCCTCTGAACTTTTTCATTATTTGTTGTGTCGTGAGACAAAAATGTCATATTAATGCCATATAATTCTCTGGTCAGAATATAAACAGTGATCGCAATATATATATATATATATATATATATATATACAATTTTTATTTTTTATTTGGATCCTTTACCAGCCGTACTGCTACAAATTGTGTTAGCTTTCATTGCAGTGCTGACTGAAAGTGTGAAAAACGATAGTTCCTTCAGGAAGCCTCTGCTGCTCTTCCTAATTCCTTCTAATTTGTTCCACCAAAACCAGCACAATGCTGGTGTGCAGAAGCATACGCATGCTTGCTAAGATTTTCAGTGTGCTTAAGTGTTTAAAGTGCAATGAAAGGGGTAATATTTCTTCTTCTGCACAGCAGTGTGGCAGAGCGCATATGGCTCTTCAGGAGAGCAGCAGTCATTGTACCCAGTAGTTGACCTGAATTGCTTAAGCAAGATAAACAGCTGCACAAATGCAAAACATGTCAACAGTGTAGGGGTTTCTGCCAAACAAATTAATTATAATTATATATATCGCAACATATAGTACTCTGGTTGATTAGCATCTGTTGAACATGATTTCAGAAAGGATTCACAGTGTGATAATTGCAGCAGTGGCAGCTGTAGTGATTGCAGCAACCAATCGCAGTTATACCAGCAAGATTAATGTCCCCCATGGAGCACATTATCGTTAGCTTTGACTTACAAATGCAAATATTACACTGCTTCTTCTATCTCAGTCTGGCAAGGTGTTTTTGTGATCGCTCAACTTTCTTCAAAGTTGAGGACAAATGTTGATCAGAGTCTTACTGTAGTCATTGCCCTGCTCTTGGTAAGTAATCTAGGTATCAGTACACTGTATGCACTGTTTTATGTGTCAGAATGCGTTCTTGTTCACAGAATAGTGGTGACAACACCTTCAACGACAGCAAGGTCAAGTCGCTAAGTGGAGCCGAATAATAAAAGTTTAGTGTTCCAAAGAGCCATCTAATTGGTCTGCAGAACAGGAGTAAAGAGAAGAGATCACATTAAATTCAGTCACAGGCATTGTCTTCCTTTATCTTTCCTTTGAAGAGCCGGGCCCACCTTATCCAGGCCATGCACTGATGCATTGTGGGCACTTCAGACGGATGTGAAATACACCTGCTTAATTGAGATTCAAAGAGCAGCGTTTGAAAAATCCCCTCTAACCTCCCAATAGCAACCTCAGAGCAGACCTTTTACTGGCACGATGAATGAATTATTCGGCAGAATTAGTCAGAGTAAACCGCACTGAGCACAAATAAGTCCAAAAAGACAATAAAATAGCATAAGCAATTTACAGATTCTGATGAGCCCATTTTTCAGAAGAAAGGTCTGAAAATTTTAATCATAGCCATCAACTTATTACAATTCTATCAACATTAAAGGTGGTCTCTTTGGTTGATAATTTAACAGCAGCATTCATTCTGTAGCTGCGAACGTCAAAAAAGTACACTATTCGCGGGGACAGCTCACTCGCCATTTTACAATTTACTCTAGAAGAGAAAATTGAGCCGCAATGTCCACCTGTGCCCAGGTCCAAGGAGAGCCGAGAGAATACATTACCACACTGTCGGAAGACAAAGAAACTAGGCAAGAAAATCCCATCGGTATTACAGTCAGCTCAGGATTTGCGCAGAGCCTCCATAAAGCTTATTTGTACCACAATTGTTTTCACACCTTGTCATGCTCTGCAGCCTACATGTGCTGGAAAGGCAGGACCTTGCAGTTTGACCCTCTCCACCCACTGCTCCAGCATGCATTAAAATGAGCTGGAATGCGGTACGGCAAGGCCAAGGGCGTTCCCCTGGGTTTGCTGTAATCTCAGAAGATCTCCTTCCCTACCTTAATCCCCTCGCGGAGAAAGCCATCCCAAATCTCCAGGAGATGTGATGGCACATGCTGGATGAGCCAGGGCTGAGGCAGGTGCCCAAAGTAGCACAATATCACTTTGCAGGCAGCCAAGTAATGCTATCAGTGGTGCCAGCAGGCAATGACTCCGCTGCTAAACCCCAATGAGCAATGTACTTTACTTTCTTGTTTTAAACATAATTGCCAGGAATTAAATATTGTTGCCTTGTTCCATACTCCAGTGGGAACCATATTGTTGCCTATGCCAGTGGTTCTCAAAGTGGATGGGTTGGAGGGCAGAGGAAACGGGGTAGGGAGGAAGGAGGAAATAAAGTCCATTAGAAATCAAAAATAAAATGGCCTCCAAGCCAAACCAAAGCTTCTCTAGCTTCAAAAAAATATGCCCATGTGATTCAGACACAGTGAAACATGCTGTATGATTCAATCTATTGCAATTGCACAGGTTTGAGTGTATTCTGCCTCCAGCATAGTATTGTAATATGAACAGAGTCAGAGACCACAGAATCTGAAAAGGGGAGAATAACTGTCAAATTCAATGAAAGTTGATTCAATAAATAAGAAAAGTAAATTCTCTTGGTCATCTCAGCCCATCCCAACATGGTGGAATGACATATTTTACATGCAAAGTGAGCAGTGGCCATTGGTCAATGCTTTGAACATTCCCTCTGAGACTGATTTCTGCCAAAACGTGTAGCAAGTGTCACACAAGATATCAGCTCATCGACTATGGGAAAGGATGGCTGCTACAACGGCTCAATTAGGGCACTGCTACACAGTATCACCTTACAAAAGATACCTCCAAATCCTAAATGGAAGACACCTATTTACAACACACTGAAGCTTTCACAGTATAAATATCAAGGCAGACACTTCAAGGGAGATACTAAATTTAAGGCAGGTTTAAACAAGAACAAAGTGCCAGCTCCAAAGGACCCGACCACACCACAAAGCCATGTCAAAACTGAATCGTTCATCTGAGAGATATCAGCAAAGGCAAAGCAGGTTAGCCGAGGCCAACTCCCCTCTGCACTTAAGAACAAACAGATAGCCAGCCAATGAACAGTTCCCATTAGGCATTTCAGAACCATTCGAGTTAACCAGTCAATAGACAGCTCCCATGTTGCATTTCAGCAGTACCAAAGCAGGTAACCAATGCACAGCTCCCATGTTGGATTTCAGCACTAACAAAGTAGGCTAACCAATGGACAGCTCCCATGTTGGATTTCAGCACTAACAAAGCAGGTCAGCCAATAGACAGCTCCCAAGTTGCATTTCAGAACTAACAAAGCAGGTTAGCCAATGAACAGCTCCCATGTTGCATTTCAGCACCAATAAGGCAACTTAACTTAATGGACAGCCTCTACCATAATCAGCCAGCCAATATGATGTTATTAAGCAGCAATATCCTTACACCATAGAGCACGTCGTTTATTCTACAATATCACTGCAGACAAAGAGCTTTTAGTGAAATACAATGGGAGTAGATAGCGCCACCTAAAAATTCACAATATCGCTGACCAGTTCTGAATAGTAGACATCATTTAGCACCATATTTCATTAAGCCTCAGTCCTGCTCGCCACTGTGCAGACTTCCAGAGATAAAAACCTAACATTCCTGCACATAAAAGTCTTTTTTGATGTGATCTTTTTACACCTGCAAGTCAGTGGCTTCAATGAAATATGTCTATTCCATCTGGAGGTAGGCATTGATCTTCTGTCCTTCAATACAAAGGTGTTTTACTGGGGCATGATCAGAGACAGTGGTACTGTGGATGGTCTGCGTAAAGAACTTAAGGGGTTGTGCTAGAATGGTGCAGTCAGTGATATGAATTGCTAGTATAAAGAATCCCTTACTGATTGATAATAAAAATGTGTCCTTCTGTAAAGGCCATAGGAAAGCATTTGATAACTGAAATGAGAACAACATAATATCAAATATCTGTTTGTCTATTTAGATTATGAAGGACATACTGTTCAAAAGGACATTTGTATCACAAGCCGCACTCATCACTACAGCTTCTGTTATCTATAAAGGACAGCATATGTTCTCCTACAACACATGTATATCAGCTTCTCTCCTCCCCACAACTCACACAGACATGAGTAAAAGGAGGGTATTTGCAGCCTATGAAATCAGGTAGGTGCCAGATTGACCAGTAGATGTCACTCATGAGCAATGAGACATGTTGTATCTGCGCAGACTGAATCCTTCTTCACTAGGCAATGCTACGGCTAATAAAACATTAGCCCTCCAGGGCATCAGTCACAGTCAGGATTTGATCCCAGACCACTGGCCCCATCCACTCACTGGAATAGTGCCTTAACATGATTAGCCACCAAGTAGCCCAATAACTGGCTGAAGCTGCACCACATGGTATTGCTTAACAGAAACTGAGCCATTTATGCGTGAGACATGTAGCATTTATGTAGCATTTATGCAAAATAAATGTCCTTGAATTTAAATGTGTACTTCATTTAAATTAATTACCATATGAAGTAATGTGTGAATTATTGCCTCAGTTAACATGTACATTAGTGTGTGTAACATGCACATACTTAATTAGGTATGTATTAGACTTTTTTTTTTTACTTATTGGTCTCCGCATTTTGGCCTATCCTTCTTGTTCACACAAAGAAGACCAAACTGGACAATATCCTTAGCTGATCAAACGCAATTTAAGACTGTTGTTGTCAACTCCTGGAATTTCGGCGAAAGCTTCAGAAGGGGAAAGGGAGTTCAGATGAGACAAAAGCAAATGATGGCAGAGGTCCAAACACAGCAAGGGATGTGGGAATTGATTATTGCTCTAACAGTGCCTCCTGACATCTATCAACATGCCGCGGTGCAGCTCACAGCACCGTTATTCAAATTTCACAGAAGCTGATTAAACAGATGGTGACGGACAGGCCAAAACCTTGGGGACACCTCCAACTGTTTGAGCACAGGTGGGGGTCATTCCGTCCTGAGACCAGTCCATCCATTTAACGCCAAAGTCGACGAAGGTCTCAATACCCAGACGGAAGCAGCATTATGCAAATAACATACAAGTATTATTTTATCTTAGTAAAATATGAGTGTCTGCCAGAAATGCCACGACAAGCGGCGTTAAAGAGAGATGCTACTCCTGCCATCTCAGTGAAAACAACACCTCGGAGGACCGGACATAGGTATTGAACCTCACAGCCATTTTCAACCACTACCCTCTCACTCCCACTCTCACTCTTATACACATGCATTCAAAGGCACACTCACAGTCACACACACACACACACACACACACTCAGTTACACACACAGAAGGTGATGTGGGGTCTTACTCTATGTATCATGTGCAGAATCTGCCACCGAGCAATATCCATTCATAATCGTTTGAACCAGGGACTGCGCAGCCCGTTTCTTCAAGAGCTGCAACATTTCCAATCGCTATTCTTCTTTATTCTAGCAAACCTAGACGGTTTCTATTTTCTGTTTAATCTGTCTAGATGACCTATTTATTCTTCAATCGAATATGTCTTCTTCCAAAGAAGAATGGTTATTATTCCTGCCTGTCAAATCAATATTGATCTTTTCCCTGTGTGCAAATCTGGGCTTGTCTTGCCAGGCCTATAGAAAAAAAGCAGGATGGGCCCATCTGAGCAAGCCCTCAGCTTGGGGAGAAAACCGCCAATGCCACATTTCACACATACTGTACCCATGAGGACATGTTCGCCCTGGGCCGGGCCAGCACTGGCCGTATATTACTGCACATTACACCATAGTAGATCTTCCAGCTTCGAACCAGCAGCTCTTCAGCTCAGGGACTTCATGGAATGAGGGATGTGTTTTTCTGTTTGAAGGCATCCCCCATGATTCCCCACTTAATGGCACAGATGCAGAGGAGCTCTGCTACAAGGTGACTGAGGACAATGGCATTATCAACATAAACACTGGAGACAATTATATCAGCAGCTAAGGGAACCTGGCTGTGCAAAATCAGTTCAATCTCAGCACGTAGCACACATGAATGTTACGAAGTATAATAAACCCATTTTCACATGTGTTGAAAGACAATAAAACAAATCATAAGAATATTAACATAAAGAGAGAGAGCATTCTATCATAATCATCATCATGCATCAACCTTTATAGATGCACGTTTAATCATTTTGTATTAAACAAATCGATTAGAGCAATTAGAAATTGATACTGTTCTATGAAATTAATACTGTCTTATCTGTATCAAGTATTAGTTACTGTACCGTGGATTGCTGCACATTACTGCCACCTAGTGAACTACAAGCTACAAGCCACACCCTTACATATACAGTGCTTGAAAATGCCACAGATCCTGTTTTCTCAACCCTGACTGAAAAATGGCAATGGCAGCCATTTTCTAAACTTCCAATGGAATTATAATGTGAAGAACATACTGTGGAAAGTCCTTAGAATAGCATCCACGCATGCTTCCAAATCTGAGAGAAACATAGACTTTAAGCTTTGAAAAGTAGCTTAGCATTCAGTGCTACTTGACAGGATGATTTGCAACTTTTACATGCGATTAAATCACATTTAAATATTGTATGCTGCTTTCTGTACCAGAATGAGTCTGACATTGCTTTTCCCCATTCCAAATAAGTGGGCCTATAATTGAAGCAGGCGGTCTTAGGGGAATTTCCTGACAGGGGAGCCGAGTAAAGTATTGGCAACAAAACACTTCACTAAAACAATTTGTCTCCACAGTCTCTGTATGCAAATGCTGGCAAAACCTGTGTCCTTAAAAGTTCAATGGACAACAGTATGTTACATTGGAATGCAATAGGAAAGCTTTGGTTAATGACTGTGAGCCTCTCAAAGGAAGTTTCACTGCCTGCATCACACATTGACTTTTAACCTTCTTCAGAGCATTGTCATTTCAATCGGAAATGTTTTAGCAAAAACACGCACTGTTACAAAGTGCAGAAGCACAAAGATTCAACTTCAATCTGACAGTCTTCCTAAGAATGGCTACAGTATGAATAATTCATCATTGATGGACGACCACTTCAGACAAAGCAATGCAAAGTGCACTTAACCAGTCTTGGAGAAAACAAAGACCTTATATTGTTTTATATGGTCTGCACACAACAAAGGACACAGCCAAAACACAATGGGAAAGTTTTGTTGCTACTTTTATGGAGAATTTCAGCAGTTGCCTGGTTACACAGTGAGACTGGTCTCACGAAAAGACCTGATTGGTCCTAACACCTTCGGGCCATTCTGCGCATTCCATTTGACACACTTTTTGCCACTTTGAGACTTTGTTAGCACTCACAACAATTGAACCCAGGGCATTGTGGTGGCGTGTTTTTTGAGTTGCTGTCACTTTTCCAATTCCGTTTCACAGTGGTACACAACAGAAAAAACATAGATCAGAAGACTTTGCTTCTGAGCTTGGCAGGCGCAGACATATTTTTTACAGGGAAGACTGAGATAGACGGGCTACAAGACAGCTACACACAGCATAGATGAACTCCATTTGTCTTTCAGACTCTCTCTGGCTTTGGGCCAGCTTCGTTTCCACTTGGTCGGTGCGCTTCACCTCGTTGTCTGTGTGTGCACAAAAGGTAACCTTAGAAGACTTTCAACTGCCGAGCACCTGCCAGACTAATTTAATTAAAAGGAATTAGTGAGTAAATGTGACCCATAACAACGATTGCTCTGGCAGTTGCTACTTCACAAAGTGAAGGTTAAATCTATTAGGAGTGAAAAATATATAGTGGCAGCCGCCCTGTCCGCATTGTAAGTGTCCTTATCAAACACGCTACGGTGATGGCTAGCGCTAGCTTGCTTTTCAGCTGTTGAGTTGGATTAATGTGCTCCAGCAGTTAATGCTATCTGAGATAAAGCACATGCCTTTCAAAGCCCAACAAAGGCCATGATTACATCTAACGCGAGCCACAACATGAATTTCAGCGACCACTAAACTTATATGGGTGTGTATAAATGATGCTGTGGAAAATAATGAAAAAGAAACTTGTTTGATGGAATAAATTGTGGTCAGACTGAATGTGGGCACAAACCGATCATTAGCGTAGCATAATGGTTAGAGAGCTGGGCTAGTAACTCTTAGGTTTGTGGGTTTGATTCCAAGCCAGGGGAGTGTCGTGGCACCCTTGTGTGAGGTACTTAACCCCAATTACTTCAGTCAACATATCCAGCTGGATAAATGGACTGAATGTAAAAAAAAAAACTACTGAAAACTGTGTAGGTCACTAAGGGTGAGATTGTCTGCTAAAAGGCAAGACAAAACAAAAAAACAAAAACAAAAACAAAAACAGCATGACCTGTAAGCATAGAGGGGTCACCTTCCAGGCTTTTGGAAGAAGCAGTGGTTACAGAGGGGAGATGGAACATCATAAAGCAGAGTCTGCTGCTGGATGCTGCTGGATGATGTCATGAGAATTACACAACTGGAGGGAATGACATCACCCACACTTCTGACGTCAACGTCAGCGGTCATTGGTTTTGCCACTTGGGAGTCTCAGAACAAATTTTATTCTGTTCATTGAAAATCCTCGTTACCTTTGTGTCAGTATAATAGTCTAATCCTAACAGCAAATATATAAAAATGAGCCATTTTAAGAACATATGTGAAATGAGGACTACTGGCATGGTGCATAGCAGCAAAGAAACTGACTGTTTATTCTTGACAGCTTCTCTGGCTTGTCATGTTCTCTTAATAGCTGCAAAAGCAGAGCTTGTGAAAGTTCTCATTAGCAGACAGGAGCCATGTGGCTCCATGTGGTTGGTGTGAACTCCAAAAAAAGCGAGGCTGTCTCATGATTCAGTGGGCAAGGGGCTGGAAGAGATGGGGGGAAGGTGTATAAAGGAAAAGGGAGTGAAAGAGAGAAAGAAAATAAGAAAAGGTGTTTGTGCCCTACGACGAGCTTGTGGTTAAAAATGAGGAGAGTGAGGGGAAAGAGCCAGTCGTGATAATGAAATTTAAGGGCTGGCAGTTTAGCAGAAGTCCAGAATAGCAGGCCTTAAAAATCTGCAAAAGGAACATTTAATTGCATTTCACCAGAATCCACAGCTCTTGTACTCTTCGTCATCCAATTACAGGATACAGAATGTGAGCAGGGCAGCCACCTTCACCCAGGGTGAACACACACCTCACATGTTGTCTTTTTATACCGCTGAGATAAAAACAGCAGTACTGAAGCCTCTAAACTTCCGATTTCTTTTCCAGTCCACATCTTATATTTACATAATACACCAGAAATACCCCACTTCGGGATTCAGTTCTGCTCTACGGAATACTGTTCATTTAGAAGCACTGCCAGGCTTTAAACAGCCTGGGCTGGAAGCAGGCAGTCTTCCAGAAATGCCCCTACAGGCGGTCCATGTCCAGAAGGCTTCGTGCTTGGAGAAGGCTGCTGACTGGGCAGCAGATAAAAGGAGAGTTCCTGTTGGCCGGTAAAGAGGGGGCGATAAGGAGGTAATGGATGTGGCGGAAAACAAGGCATCAGCACTGATGGTAATGGCCAGGCCGCCGTGTGAGAAGGCGGGATCGTCTGGGCTGATAGCCTGGCGTGGCCGTCACCGCTGCCGGGTTCACGGGGAAGCACTCTCATATTCATAACTGCCGCAGAGTTATGATGCCGTATCATCATACTTCATTTTCTGATTTTTCCCAGAATTTATGTTATTGCTTTTTTCCGACATAATTATCGAGAAGAATGGTAGAAAATGTTGAATGTTTTTTTTTTTTTTAAACACTGAATTCCCTGCAATCCACCCGAAGGAGGCTGACAAGAAGGCACGGGTGGGATCTGGGTGAAATCACATTTTGCCCTAGTATTTTTATTAGATTTTTATTGATTTGTTCATTTTACATGGAGTGCTGTGATTGCACAGACTCCCTGTCCATGGCTGATAATGGAAACAGAGACCCTAGGAGAGAAGACCAGGCTGACTCAGTGCTGGAGGCTAAAGTATGAGATCACATGGCCTAACTGACCAGTTCTTATCAGCAGACTTGATGTTCTTCTGTCAGAGGCCTGTATTCTATGAACAGTCATTCTTAGCTTTGACTTGAAAGTAAACAAAAATCATGACATGTTTTCTTCACAAACTTAGTTTTAGTGATCGTGAAACTTGTCAAACATTTGCATGGTAATTGTGGATCAAAGTGAAGGACAGATGTTTATTCAGTCCTCTCCCTTGTTGCCGAAAGGGGGGGGGGGAGTTTCAATGAGGGCCACGTTTACTGCCCAAAACACTCCCTTTCACAGTCCCGGTGGGAGGGAAGTGAAGGGTGCTCCTCTCTACTGCTGTTATCCAGGTTTCACACCATACATAGCCATGCCCAGAGGCGCAGATCTGTGACAGATATCACATTACTGAGGAGAAGTGACACACTCTGTAGTGGAGTGACAACAGAACGGGGGGAGAAGATATGAAAATGAGGTCAACAACAAAATTATGGCACTGGGATTAAAGTGCTGAATTTCTAAGTAAGTGGCACTATTTTGCTTATTGAGTGATGTTTTTTCTTCTCTCTTTGAATGTCTTTCAAATTACACCCACGAGGTTAAGATAAAAAATATACATTTGAAATACATGATTCAGTTTCACCTCTTGAATTAGCAGTCTCAATTCAAACTCACACCGTAGTAAAGTGTTAATGCAAGAGTTTGAGTCCATAGGGATCAAATGTGCTTAAAAATGTACTCTATCGAAGTTATGCAAATACTATTCACAACTAATATTAAAAAATATGATTTTCTCTTGTCCTTAAATCACTTTAAATGGAATGAGGAATGATTGATGATGATTCTAGTAAGAATAATCACCTTACTGTATATCATAAGTCATAAATCATAATATTTAAAAATCATAATGGCAGGTAATTTGTACATTTCTGTCAAACAGATAACAGCCTTTGTGGTGGTTAATGAATAGAGGGTATCTTCCACTGCACACATCTGAAGCATATTTTTTGAATAAGCATAGAAATAACTAAACAAAAAATGCATTATATCTCGGTCATTTCACTTTTTCAAGTATTTTGTTTTTCTTGAACTTAGCTGAATCATTATACTCTTCATCTACTATCTCCAGTGAATCATAAATAGTCTCTGTGTAATGGCTGATAATTCAGATAGTGGTGGGACACACTGGATTGAAAATCATTTACAGAGGCAATAAGTCTTTATTACACATGGAAATGCAAAAATATTACCCTACGGTCCCAATAAAATCTGTATTTTATTTTCCCATTGAAAAGAACAGAGCAACAGCAACATTTGTAAAAGGATATTAAGAGAAAGTTAAATACATATATAACTGTCAATTTGTATTTCATATGCATTAGGAGTCCTGTAAATGACAGACCACATATTTTTCCACTTAAAAGAATAATGTTCAAAACGGATAAGCAGTCACAGGCTGAGTGCAATTTAATCCAAATGGACATGACCCCATTCGTGCGCGTTGTGCATCAGCAAACATTTAGCGATCTTAGAACCACAACAGACATTCTCACGCAAAATAAATCAAGAGCAATATATTCATAATGTGACCGTTATGCTTGTAAATGCATTAGCATTAGGATTGCATACACACATGCACAGACTGTATGCAAACACACACACACACACAACCACATCACACAAACACACTCACTTATGTCAGACAGTTATCTTTTTCGAGGAGACCCTTATGCAAAATGTACGTGCTCTAAAGGGAGGGCCACAATAATACAAACAGACAACAATAAACAACTTGCAGATCAATGATCAGTGCCGCCGCAAAAAAGCAAAGGTGAACTGCATTTTGTCACGATGCAGACAGCCTCTATGGACAATATGTATTCACATTCCACCTGACCAGGCATTACCGGCCAGGTCTGGAGGTGAAGTCCCACTGGGTCACCAGGGCCTGCGGGCATCTGCTCAAGGTCGCTCTTTTATGGAGGGGGAAGGGGGCCCAGTTTAATTAACTACATAGTCGGCCCAAGCTGAAAGTATAAAAATAAAAAATGAGAGCAGTTTCACTCGGCTGAAAGCCTTTGACGCACAGCCTAAAAATATTTTGAAATATTGAGTTGTGTTTTATTACTGAGTGTATTAATGCATATCCTTTTCAAAACTAAATATTGAGAGTGAAGGTGCCAGGGAAAACAATAGGCCTTGTCCAAATCCTGCGGGAGCTGTTTTAATGTCAAGACGCAAGCTGTCAGCCAAACGCTAGAGCCATAACAGCACTTCTCTCAGATGTCTGCATGGCTGAAGTTTTGTTTTCTATGTTTTTGCCAGCTAATTGATTTCACTGTGCATCTCAGCAGACCTGATAATGGCCTGTTTGAGAGGGACAAGAAGGAAAGCTAACTAACTTAAATGGCATTTTCATATTGAAAAAATACTTCATGATCTTAAAGAGTGGACAAAACTAAACTAAGTGTGGTTTTCTTACCTTCAGTATTACAAAAGAACTGTTCAACAAATATATATTTTGGTGGTTACTAATGTTTATATTTCAACATTGATCTGTTACCTTTTATCAGGTTATCCCTTCTGACTGCCATCCCAAGAGGTAGCATTTGATACAGTACGTTGATAAGAAATGTGTGAGAAGAAATGTTATTTGCCATCACATCCATTAAACATACCCGCAGACAGGGAAGACGCGCTCTCCAGTGGCCATTCTATCATCTGGCTCAAATAAAGTTCAGCACATTGGCCAAACGTTTCAGAGATTATTAACAGAATTATAAGGTGTCATTGTGCTGAGCTAAAACAAAAACCTGTTTGGGTAAGAATGGACACCACTGGTATAGATACTGTACAGAGCCTGGAGTTTGAACCTGCAAACTTTGGACAACAAGCTGGGCTTCTTAACCACAACATCTCCATTCCAGTGCACTCATTTTAACACACTAAACAGAGCATTTAATTACAGGCTTTGGTTTTACTCAGGGGCAGAAGGGTTGATGTTGCTCTAACCCCGCACAGTGCAGTGAATAGAAAGTGGTCCAGCTAAACTAATTACTCCTACCTTCACACATAGGACACAGCTGTTATTGCCGATATGCGTTCTCATGCTCAAATGAAATCCTGACTGCACAACAGCAGCTGAACAAAACATCTCCTTTCAAGCATTCAGTACAGCCATAAAGATGACCAGCACAATAGGCAGTATTTTTCAAAGCCCCATGCCAGTAATACAATGGTCAGCATCATAACAAAAAGAAAAATAAATGATTAAAAATGCGCTGAACAAATAGCAGCACTGTCAGAGTGTTCAGCCTCTCCCTTTTCTCCTGCAGTTTGCTTACATGTAGCCCTGTATGCCTTCACTCTCACCTGTGTTCAAATCAACACGTACTCAATGTATTCAGACACTCTGAAGGCCAAACAGAGGCTGCCAAGTGGTATGAAAAGCGGTGTTCGCACAAGGGGACATTGTCACGTCCGACACAATGGCGAAATGTGTCAGGCCAGTGAGGCAACGTGCTAGTAATGATGTGTATCACGTTGCAAAGGTCAGAGGGCAATTTTGATCACAAAAGTGCACTGAGATTCATGGCATGCTTGTTGAGTGTGGGGGGAAATAAGCACGTCAGCGCTTTTGTGTGAAATTTTCCTTACCCGTGCAATATTCCACATGCAACCCTAAATGCTATGACTGACAGACTAATCTGTTTATAGACCAGGAAATCAGATCAAATGTACCATTGACATATGCAATGATTAACGATACCATTATCGTAAAAACTCAAAATGGCAAAGCTCAGCTTGATCGATAAATTGCCAACCCCGATCCAGGTAAGTGAGCGCAATGAGTCATTCACTGCAACAGGAAATTGCATCGCCAATGTCCACTTGCAGAAGAAGATGTTTGGCCTTAGTTGCCTTTAACACTGTCGGTTTCCATGAAAACCAAGCATCATTAGGGAGACGGGGAGAGTTAGGCAGACTGGTACAATTGGACAGAGAAGAGAGAATCGGACAGCTGACAGAGGATTCAGTGGGCTTGTCATTGTAACAGAAAGGGAAGAGAGAGGGGAACCAGAGCCCCGCTTTGCGGGGGGAGTTGGGGGGGTGAGGGCCAGTGACTCTGAGGGCCAGACGCATTCCTGTGACTGGTCTGGGCACTGTCCACACAAATCATATCATCCAATCCCAATATCAGACAGCCCACAGAGCCCAGAACAATCGCATGCACCCTTTCATCCTGCTGTTAGGAGGACAAGCTGCAAGGGATCTGCATGCAGTCTGTACACAATATGTGCTGCTCTGCTTCTTCTCTGACCAGCTGGAAATACTGGCCTTGTTCTACAGGGTAGTATAACGGTAAGGGAACCCGGCTTGTAAACGCTGGTTTATACTCTATCGGACGACCAGTGGCATATAAACCAGTCTTTACAAGCTCTGTTCCCTTCCTGTTATACTACACAGCTGCTACTCCCTTTGCAGAACCAGCTTTAACTCAGAGGTTGTGGGTTCATTGTACCCTTGAGCAAGGTACCTAATCTGAATCCCTTCCAGCTGCATCAACAGACTGTATGTAAAATTATAATTTGTGTTGCTCAGAATTAGCGCATCAGCGAAATGCCGTAATGTACAAAATGGCCCTCCTCACACCCCTTATGTACTCTTATTAAAAATGAAATAACATCATGTATATGGCTGTGAGGAAGCTAATGTCATCAGCGATTGACATTCGAAATGTCATTTGTTCATATTTAGCAGCAAAGTGCTGTAAAGGTAGGGAAAGGACACAGGGCACATTACTGTAAAAACCAAGCATCAGCGACTGATATATGCCTCACAATTCATAAAGAAAAAAAGAATACTATACTCTGCTATATTGGTCAGGTTATACTGCCTATTTGTGTATGCTATCAAATAGACCATAAAGCCATGAACCTAAATATTTTCAACAACTTCCTAGTTTGATGAAAAAATATACAATATAATACCCTAATGATACCATTTAAAATGAGCACTTCCTGACTTTTACTATATACATACACACACACACACACACAAACACACAGAATAAGGAGGAAGACTTACCTTCCACAGGGCTCTCCACGTTAACACTCGGGATAGCTTGCGGGTGTTCATCTTTGGGCAGACAGCTGAATGAGCGTGTGTGTGTGTGTATGTGTGTGTGTGCGTGGCTCGACTATGAGCCATGGAAGCTTTAATGGAGCTGGCAAACACTGGCCATTACTGCTGAAGTTGCTTATAACCACCAAGCAACTCAAAGCTCAGCATAAAGTATTCCACCCCCCCGCCATTAACAAACCCTCCCCCACACCCCTCTGTCGTTACACTGTAAGAAACCTCCACACACACACACACCAACAGGACTACAGTAGTAATCTAAACTCCAGTATCACTTCAGCACCCAGACACTAGGTCAGCAGGGCCAGGGTGTTTGAAGACTTGAAATGTCCACTGTAACCTTATACAGTAGCTGGGTGTCTTAGCACATGGTGTCATAGCATTCAGCACCAAACTTGCCCTCAACCCACAACTTTCACAGGTCCTTCAGTGTTACACAAGACTGGAGCGCTGTCATATAAGGGGCTGTACGGTAACTTTATGCTGGAATTACAGTTGCAGGCCTGTTGGGGAGAATATACTGCATAACATAATCGTTTTGGGGGGATGGTCTTCCAACTGGCCCACAGAGGGGAAATCGTCCACTGGTTTGCCCTTAAGACAATTCATTAAATCATTAAGACATTCACTCATTCCAGGTGCAGTGTTTCTGGTGTAGGTGACAGATTAGTTACTCGAGAAGGTCCATTATAAATTGGGGAACAACATGGGAAAACAAGTAGTTTAAACAAATGAGCAGATGGTACTAGCCCTTCTCTGAAGGTGTCTATAGCTGCCTAGAAACTGAAGTGAACGCAAAGATGCTAATCCAATGATGTACCTGTACTAGGCTCCTTGGGCTCTTCTGCCATACCCCGTATGCTCAGGACAGACGCACGCCAGCCATTTCAGAGGCCACAGCACAGACATTTAGGCGCTGGATGACAATGCACTTCTTGCAAAATTTTCAATGGCCAAACATAAAAAGCCACTTAGGGAAAGTGGCCTTGTGAATTACAAAAGCCAACTTGGACAAACCGCACACGGACAATCGCACACACGGAAGGCCATCTGCCTGTAAATGGCAAGAGAAAATGTCTTTCTCCATCAAGTTTAAGCCATTAAAAGTAAATCTGAGCATTGGATGAGATACTAGAAAGACAAATTTTATTAGAGCATAGCAGTGTCTAGAGAGACCAGTGCCCATTTTCCTATAAATGCTTTATGTGTGTGTTTGTTTTGTATTTGTGTCTTTTTTTTTATGTGTCTGAAATGGTGCACTTCAGCGTTAAGTGAGCAAGCTAAATCATTAACACTTCGCCTTTACTTACTCATTTATTGTCCCGTTGGTTCTCAGCAGACAGGATTACCACATCCCCAGACTATACTATAACCACGAGCAATCTGTCACGTCCTCTGCACCACCTTGTCAAATCATACAAAGCAGAACCCTCGCATGCTACTGCAGTCAGCTCAATCAGTCAGCTCAGCCTTCCTAACAAGTAACTCCTCAAAGTGCCGCTTCAATTTGATTCAGTAAGCAATAAAACTAAACGAATGAAAACAGAGATAATTTATGAAGCAATTTGCAATTTGAATGTGTGTTCATATTAAAATAATAGAATATATTTCAGGCTGACTACGCAGTGAAGGAGTTTTACGAATATCTCCACAGCATCCTTCATGTTTATTTGTGTATGTATATGTTTTTGCTATTTGGCATTCAGGAGAAATATTACATTTCTCTGAACTGAAAGTACATTTGGCTCTTTCGTGGGATCAGTCACAGGGACTGGCTGGAGGACGGAAAATCACAGTCTGGAGTTCCACGCCTCCCCAAAGACACGGGGAGTCATTATCTTCTTCATCCTCCATCTACGTCTGAGAATACTCACACACTGCTCCACCTACCTGGCGCAGACACATGAAAGCAATCTCCTGCACTGTCAAAATAAAAGCACATTTTAATATTGGTTCACAGCACAAGTCGCTTCAGCGTGAAATATAAAACTGCAGAATACCGCTGTATGAAAGAAAGGGGGGAAATGGGCCAATCACGGAAAAGCCTCCGATGGCCATGTTCTGCGATTGACAGCTCGGGGAATTGCGAGGGCTTAACTTCACGCTCGTGAACGAACTCAGAATGCAATGAAAGTGTAAATGAAACTGAATTGTAGTACAAACATTTTGCACATGGAGCAACTGGGGAAGAAAGATCAATTGACTGCAAAGGTTTACTGGGACTGCTATCCACAACTCGCCAGTGTTATGAAGCAACATTTAAGGCACTGCCCTTGACACTGGTGAAAATAGAATATTTGATAGGTGCTCATTCAGGTGACACAAGGTGGTCACATCCGATAATCACTCACCCACTTAGCCTAGTGTCTTATCAATCACCAGAAATAGACCCTCCTGTCTCATCAGTTCCCATCCCTTGCTGATCAGATGGACATATCTGTGCTTTAAAACTACCGACTTTAAAATTCCCACAAACGTGTTTGGCATTCAACCATATAGAACTTGATATACTGTCAGAAATGCAGAGATCTGCATGAGAGGAGACTTAGTTAAGACAGACAATAAATCTACTCAATCTGATGATCTACTCAACACCTTAACTCCCATGTAACAGCCTTGAGAAGCTTCTTTCTTCAATATGATTACTTTTTCCTTTTCCTGACGTTGTGGAGCAACATAGCAATACCTACAAAAATCTGTTCATTCACCAGCCTGTTCTGGAAGGGTGGCAGGTGCTTGATTGAACTCAACTGGGAGAAACCTGGAAAGTCTACAATGTCTTCAAGAGCAGTGTGTGATCACAAAGTTCTGAAGAAACATCCTGCAGTTTTTCAAATCGTACTGCCCAGTTGCCATGGAGAAGTTGGCCACTCTGACCTGAAATCTAAGACCAAAGAGAAACAAAGGCTTCTGCACAATGTTCTGCTCCACCAAACCAACTGCATTTCCTGGGACCCGGGGCTAAATTAAGCCATGGGAGGGGTGAAACGCAAGCCACAGACAGGGGAGCAGAGAAAAGGCAACATCAGTCTGTACCAGGGGAACAATGGAAAAGGGAAAGATTGAAGAGGCAGGTCTGACTCAGCCACAGTATAGTAGGGAGGGGGTTTGCTTGTCAAAGAAATGTCTACAGTACAATTCGGGAATCAAAGTGCATTTTATTTAGAGTAGCATATGGTGTTCATATGGGAAACCATATGAAACCTATTTTATTCACCTTTATTTCCATATCAATGTGTTGTGAAACTAATTTTCCAAACTAGAAGGGCTATTTAACTTAGGATTTCTTGAAACAAGAATTAAATTCTTATCCCACTTCCAGATGGTTTTGCTTGTTGTAAGGACATTTTTCACATTTATTTAAGATTTAATCTGAGCAGAGTGCTTTAGAACTTCCATCATAATTGGTCACATTTGCTTATTTTGCAACCTTTTTATTGTATCTTACATTTAATTTTCCAAATTAGCATAAAATCTGCTGATTTTCACTGAGAACATTGAGTGAAGCTCAAATGACCACAGCCACTGGGTTAGTGTCCTTTCATCTTTGCAGTGTGATTGGTTCAAATGAGAAAGTGACAGTACAATGCATAATAACTACACCCCATTTTGTGGTTCATGATGCCCCGTCCTCCAATCACCAATAGCAAAAACAAAAAACGGCTGCCTCATCTCACTCTGAGATGAGCCACATCTCTACTCATGGATCCACCTTTTCGCACCGTCAGAACAAGGGCTAGCAAGAGCTCACGCTGTCCTTCACCATACGCCTGCTGGACCTACATCAGGTGAAAAATCATGCTGGGAATTACAGGGTTTTCAGTCTCTACCTGTTAATTACCTCATTTACATATTTTCTTGGCAGAAACTCTTGTTCAGGGTGACTGCTCTCACATTAGCAGTTTACACAGCTGGATATTTACTGGTGCTGTTTAGGTTACGGACCTCACTACAATTGTAGCGCTCCACGAGGGATTCGTGGCTTTCAGTGCTTTTCACGGGCTGCAGCGCACAGAATCTGCAACAGCCTATTATTACTAACAGTGGTATGTGCTGGGGAACACACACACCGCTGTGGCGGTTAATTCACTGCTCTGGAGGCATTGTTCAAACTGCATACACCTGCATGTAGTTCTGTTCTGGAGGCATTGTTCGAACTGCATACAGTTCCATGTAGTTCTGTTCTGGAGGCACTGTTCAAACTGCATACACCTCCATGTAGTTCTGTTCTGGAGGCATTGTTCAAACTGCATACACCTGCATGTAGTTCTGTTCTGGAGGCATTGTTCAAACTGCATACACCTCCATGCAGTTCATAGGCATTACCTACTATAATAAAAGGGATCCTGCAATAAAATGGATCCTGCTCCGATAGCTCTTCTTTTTCAATAGAGGCCTTAATGCAGTAACTGCTGTATGTAATGAGCCTACTATGCACTGTGGAGTTGTGCATCATAAGCCAGTTCAAATAATCACTTTAAATGCAGTGTAACAACACAAATTTGCATAAAGCTTTGTATTTTCACAGCACTCCTTGCTGTGAAAATAATTAAAGAATATATGAAGTGGTAATTTTAATCTTAAATCAGGTCAGTAAGTTTTATTAATGATCTAAATTCTAAACTGATATAATAAAACACAGAAATGGCTGACAGAAATCAAGTCGTTTTTTTTTTTTTTTCAAAATCAATCCGAATCAAAATGTGCCTCAAATTGAGGTTTAAACTGAGTATTGGATTTGGACCCTATTACCGTATATCTGTGCATATAAAACCATACATATGGTAGTTATATAACTCTGGAAGTCTTGGAGCTTCCTTGATAACATAGTGGAGATCATTTGGAATTAGCAAGCTTTTTCATTAATAACAGTGTTATTCCATCTTTCAAAAGTGAAATCTGTAACCATTTCAGACATGCTATTGCATGTCCTTCCGCTCCTTCCCTGGTATAAAGCAAGAGCACTGAGACATCTATATTAAAGCCACCCGTTCAATCACAGCTTTGATCCATTGGCTGATTTATGTAATTACAAATGTAGCACCATTCAAGGAAATCTTTTATAATCTAAAATCACTTTTCTTCATTTGCCAAATCAGTACATTTTTAGATGCATTTGAGCATGGAGCCAGTAAAGTGAGTGGCTGTAATCTGCTCTTGGATGGGGTGTGAAGCTGAGAATGTGTCACTTCTCCCAGACTGTGAATTGATTCCTTCCCCAGCCCGTCTGTAGCACCACGGCACGCAAGGGAGTCCAGCCCTCCAAGGGGTTTCTAGAAGCTTCCGTGGCCCACGCAGAAGCATCTACCAGGCTGTGGCTTTGGCCCTGTTACACACTGTGGGTGGACGCGTAGCATGACTACTGTGATAATAGTAGTCATGGCTAGGGAAATTGGCTTGTTAGGCCCATTGAGACAATGCTCTTCTGCCCCAGTCTGGGTACTTATCCTGCATTGCTTTAGTATACATCCAGCTGTGTAAAAAGATTGTAGGTAATAAAAACTCTACTGCAGCACTAGACAAAGCTACACTTTTTGTGGCTCCCAAGGCTGCCAGCATAGAGCGTGGCACAGCACAGGATTTGAACCTGCAATCTCCCTGCCATGTGAATGACAGCACACTGCTGGGGCCCAGTGGCACACACCCGCAGGGCTGTACAATCAAACTAATTCTGTTTTACATGCTCAACCCTGAGCAGTGCATTTACACTCAAGCCACCTGTGATTTTCAATAAGAATTTAGGGCCAAACATAATCTGGATTATTTCATTTTTTAATCAGTGCGCATTTCCCCAGAAACGCAAGACAGCAAGGTTGTAGTGGAATGCGCATGAAAGTACACGATGTGTTACAACATAAAGTCTTCCTAAGGCAGGCACTACTTGACTTTTTTAGCTTTTCTGATTTAAAGCCTGTCTAGAGAAATGAAATAATGAAGAGACTAAAATGTATGATTTATGAGTCTAAAAGCACTTT
This sequence comes from Conger conger, assembly GCF_963514075.1. NCBI lineage: Eukaryota > Metazoa > Chordata > Actinopteri > Anguilliformes > Congridae > Conger > Conger conger. Next base: position 36,785,199 of record NC_083768.1, on the reverse strand, counting down.
GCGTATGTGGCAGTTCGGATTAAATATATTAACGATCCGCACATTAATATACATATATTACAATAGCAATAAGATAAACCAATACTAAAATGCAGTCTAAAAATACAAGTTCCGAATATACTGTAAAATGGAGGGGTTAGCTTAAATGGACGAGTTTTTTTAATTATTTAATATTTTATTATTTTTTCATTTTTCATTTTAAATTGTTTTGCTTAATCGAGTGATGTGCTGAGATTCTTTCACGATGCATCAGACGGAAAAAAATTGAAATGGAACATTCTGGAAAAATCCGTGGCGGTTGTAAAGCTGCGTGAGAGGCAGCTTTGCCTTAGCACTGCAGGATGCTGCAGAGAAGGGACGAGTTGGCAGCGTGACGATCATGTGTAATGTACAGCGAGGAACGGCAGAGGAACGGACGCTCTTGATGGCAGCCCCATAGTTTACTCTCCTGTTTCTGTATCTAGTAATGAGTGCATCTGCAGCTTGACATTTCGTGACCATGAGTAGAAGCAGGGAGAAAGAAAAAATAAGTTGCGAATGAACAGCCAGCCAGAATACGGGAAAGGGCAGAAACCGCCGGTGATTAGTGGAGGGGGCGCAGAGCACCGTGTTTCACATACAGCACGTCCACAATGTCCACAGTAACATTATGCTGTGTCAAAAAATATTTCTTCATTTAAATCTTCAGTGTAGGTGCATTTTAACAGCTGTCTACTTTCATCACATAGTCAATAAAACAGAGGCTGCGGTAAAACAACTCACTCATGCATTTATTCATCTCTTACCGCTGTAGTACAACAAGCAGACATGGCTTAATACAGCTTCTAAAAAGCAATGTTCAAAATATTGTTGCAAGCTGTATTCAGAACCAGTGGCGATTCACTGGTTCTGAATATAGCTGAATCACATAATAGATAATAAAATGTAATAGGTCATCATGTAAATCATAAAGTTCATAGTATTTAATCGAAATGTTACAGGTATTATCAATAGTTATAGATAATTATTGACAGTATTTTATTTTCATACGGATAGGGTAGACTTGGAAAAGGTTTTAACTTCAATTATTCACAACATGCTCATCCTACAAAATTATTGAGAGGCCTACAGTTACTATTAAACACTCACCATGATTTCTATAGACTAATAATTGGATTAATCATACTGTCCTCGTGTTGTAATGTACACTGAATGATAGAGCTGGACATTATAGTCACTGTCAATGATTTTATGATTGGTGTAATGCCGAATCCGAGAAGACATGCATTATGGGAAAAGGCTGAGACCTCAAGCAGTTATGAGAGCCAATGAGATAACTCTGCACCCCTGTCATTTCATCTGCCACCAGTAGGGGGTGTGGAGGTGATGCGAAAGCTTGAGTCTGTCTCTGGGGAAAACGGGATATGTTACAGAAAGATTTAGATTAAAACTATTGCCTTGGGGCAAAGTACATGTTCGCTTTACCGAGCGCCAAATAACTTATGTCAAAACTGCCCTGACATACAAAGTTATAACACTTCTGCTGATTTCCTATCCAGTTTCAGCATGTAGTTTCAAGACAACCCACTTTATAATTGTGATAATTGGAAAGATAATATAATGCTGCAATGTTTATCATACCTCTCTAAACATAAATGGTCAATTTGCAATTACATTGTATTATAATCACTATCTTATAATCAGATATTTAACTATATTTATAGATATTTAATGATGCATTCACCCACCAAAGATAGAAACTCGGACCTCTTAACAGCACAAAGGGCAATAGATCTTTTTTTTGGTTTAGCCTGTCAGTGAATCGCAGGAGGACAGTAGATCTATCAGGGCAGGACCCAGAAACACACTTCCTCCCGACTGTTCATTTTAATTACCGTGCGGCCCTGTTTCCACAGAGGCCTCGGGACTCATGGGTAGTGTGATCAGTCAGCTCTCTTAATGCACACTGGCAGGTTGGGAGGTCTGGAAACTGAGAGAGACTGTATGCAGCAGTGTCCACAATGATCTGACATGATCAATCTCACCTTGCCAGGCGCACTGGACTCTGGTGGTGGAGGTCTGCTTAGACGCATCCCTCAAAGGCAGTAAAATTGGCAGCATACACCCAGCTGATGTATCTTGGGGCTCCTGGATGAACCTTGGGCGATTCCGTGGCCCTGCCAACCTCAGTCTCACCCAGGGTTCTCTAATGTGTTTATCCCAGCAGACTACATCACCCAGCAGGCTGTGCACTGCTGCTTTCCCACAACCTTCAGAACAGCTGGAGCAAGGCAGCCTCTAGTGGCCCAGAGTAGGTACTACACCTCAGTATGAAACCCAAATTCTAAGGTCCTGGCAAGCACAGTTCTCTCCTGGTCAGCCCCACTGCTACTCACCTAAAATCCACACAGCTGAAGCAGGCAGCCCAGGTGAACAGTCTCACCTATATATACATATACAACTCCTCTTATTCTACATTTCCAAATGTATATTATTATTATTATACATTATTGTTGTTATTGTTGTACTTACGAATAGTACTTCTTAAAAATTCTTCCAATTTGCTTTTGTGAATTTTTTATTCAGCGCACATAGGTTAAGGTTGAGTCTTAAAATGTACCCAGGCCTGCAAAAGAAAATAATCCCCAAGAAGAGAACAGGCCAAAAAAAAAAGAAAAAGAAAAGAAAAAAGAACCAACCTGCTTTTCTCCTTCTGAGTTTCAGAGGCTGAAGGCTGAAGTATCAGAACTTGAAAGGGAGTAGAAGTGGTAAATAAAGGCAGCTATATTTAGCGCAGTGATGTATTGAGAGCAAACTTCTAAAGCGACACAGAGATTTAACATGCGGCAGAAAGAGCACTGCACTGAGCGAGTTTGAGTCCTGTGGGACTGATTTTGGGCTGGGCCTGAGAGTAAATGGGTTACTGCTACAAAAACAGAACCAAAAAAGCCAGAAATGGGCAAAAAGAATAGCCGTGCCCCGTCCTGACAACCAGACAACTCTCAAACTGGGACAAATTATGACGAGCAGGCAACAGACATAACTGGTCAATAGCGAAAAACCGTTACCCATGAATGTGCTACTAACTGCCCCATAATACAGTAAGAGTGGTTGTGCACTTAACAGAAGCAATCTATGTTAGAGAGTGTGAGTCTGATGAAAGGATGGTAAATTGAACTAATCAACAAACAGTTGATAAAAATTATGTTTCATTGAAAATGAACCAGCTTGAAGCATGCTTACACTAATACAAGCTTGGTACACTGCAGCACTTGGATATCACTTTGAGGACATGCCTAATGCCTGTTTTGCAGCCACCTGTCTTACCTGTGAAAAGAGACAGTGACTGAACATGGCATCTGTTTGCTTGTGAACAGAGCCAGTTGACTAAACATGAGTTATGTCTGTTTGCCAGGGACTGAACATGACCTCTGCCTTTTAGCCAGTGACTGAACATGGCCCCTGTCTGTTAGCCAGTGACAGAACATGGCCCCTATTTGTTAGCCAGTGACTGAACATGGAACCTGCCTGTTTGCAGGTGACTGAACATGACCTCTGTCTGTAAGCCAGTGACTGAACATGAACTCTGTCTGTTAGCTAGTGACTGAACATGGCGCCTGTCTGTTTGCTGATGACTGAACATGGAGCCTCTGTGTTAGCCAGTGACTGTAGGTGACACGCCCAGGGCCTGTTCCCCCTGGGCTGCTGGGTGGACCTCTGAGGAGAGCCGGCTCCATGCTGACTGGTAATGCGCTTCCTGTGACACAGCAGCATGCTCATTAGAGAGCCATGTAGAATCCTCATTTCTCCAGGAACTGGGGTGCACACGCTGACTCCTATTTGCAGATTTCCCCAGCTAAATTAGAAGTGCTTTTGAACATTTCCAGCTTAGTCGTTTTCCATAAAATTGGCTGAATTGCCTCACATTTGTGCGACTGAAAAGCCAGCTGGCAGTTTGAATTTCTTCCCAAAAAGCATGACAACTTAACAATAACACGCCATCTTCCCTGAACACTGTGAGATCGATTTCTTGCTGAGCTGCAACAGCCATATTTGAATTTCTGTAATGACTAGTTTATTCCAAGAAGCCAGCTGGCAGCTTGTTTTTTCACCCCAAAATTGAGTTTTTTGAGGATGTCTGCTGCTTATGTTGCCCGCATTATGCATTATGGTCTTGGTTCCATTACCAGACAGTGGTTCCTTATATCTACTATACATACCTACATTTAAATGACATATAAAATGTACTGTACTTCATGAAATACATAACAGAAATGGCTTAGCGCCATCTCTGCCCTCTGGCCGTATGCAGCTGCAGTCCAGCTGGGAGCCATGGTCTTGGCTCTATCTCTTTATCAGTGTATCTTCTGTGTTGAAGGTCAGTGTCTCCAGGACTGGAGCACTATGCCTTGTGTTGAAAGACTGCCTGCCTGATGACTCGAAAAGAGGCTTTCAGTCCTGCAGATTTTCCCACCACTTTGAAATGCATCTAGAGTTTCTGGGAGGTAAATATCAGTGGCTCACCTTGCAGTTATGATTCCATGTGTACATCTGATTGAACTTGATTTAATCTGTGGCTTTCTGGGAAAAGTCAAAAGTGTGTGAAATAAACTCCGGGGAGCGTTTAGTCAGCTGTATGAAATTGATGGTCCTTGAAAGAGCTGGTTTCCGATTTTGTGGGGTGTCAAACTCATAACCTGAATTTTGACCTGAACTAAAGCCATTCTCAGTACCGAGGGTGAAGGAAAGGCTGATTCAGGATAAAGGTTTGGGGGAATCATTAAGTTTAATATCAGGCTGGAAAAAAGCCAGCAGATACTGTGGCCCTCCAGGACTAGGATGGAAATTGTGGTATTCCAGTACGAGGGTTGAGTAGCTCTGCAGATATTATGGTCATCTAGTACCAGGGTTGAGTGGCCCTGCAGAATTGTGGTCCTCCAGTATGAGGGTTGAGTGGCCCTGTTGATATTGTAGTCCTCCAGTATGAGGGTTGAGTGGCCCTGCAGATATTGTGGTCCTCCAGTATGAGGGTTGAGTGGCCCTGCAGATATTGTGGTCCTCCATTATGGGGGTTGAGTGGCCCTGCAGATATTGTGGTCCTCCAGTATGAGGGTCAAGTGGCCCTGCAGATATTGTGGTCCTCCTGTAACAGGGTTGAGTAGCCCTGCAGATATTGTGGTCCTCCAGTAACAGGGTTGAGTAGCCCTGGCGATATTGTGGTCCTCCAGTATGAGGGTTGAGTGGCCCAGTTGATATTGTGGTCCTCCAGTAACAGGGTTGAGTAGCCCTGCAGATATTTTGGTCCTCCTGTATGAGGGTTGAGTGGCCCTGTAGATATTGTGGTCCTCCAGTAACAGGGTTGAGTAGCCCTGCAGATATTGTGGTCCTCCAGTAACAGGGTTGAGTAGCCCTGCAGATATTGCGGTCCTCCAGTAACAGGGTTGAGTAGCCCAGCAGATATTGTGGTCCTCCAGTAACAGGGTTGAGTAGCCCTGCAGATATTGTGGTCCTCCAGTAACAGGGTTGAGTGGCCCTGCAGCCATCATGGTCTTCCAGGACCAGCTAATTCCCTGTAAACCCCAGACATGCTCATGTTCTGGTGGGGGGGAAAAAAACAGTCTTCTCACAACAAAGACCCCCTGGAGGGGACACTCAACATGCCTTTCTGATGTGCCACGAATGCGTATTGAAAAAGAAACTGTCGCTTTCAATTCACAAAATGCATTTAAAAGATTGTGCCCTGTCTTGTAGCCGGCTTGGAAAAAAGCTAATCTGCTTACATTATATACATTTACTCAAATGTGTACATTATTATAAGCATCAGTGTCACATTTCATTATCCTGTATGGATTCAAGTCTGATTCAAGAGATGATTTTCACTGTTATTTAAAAAAAATATGGTCTACAAATTATAGTCCTTTTGAAAATGTTCTGTTAAATGCATTATGGAGAAGCACTTCCGTGTGATGAATTACAGTTAAATAACAGGCCATGACAGAGTACGGCTCTGGAATAATAAACACAGAGATTGATTATGCTATAATTACAGTTACGATTGTGATTAAATAATTGCTTTATTGTGCTTTTTCAATTGCTGTCACCAAACAGGAGTGGCACATTTTATTTAGAGACCAGCAAAGCGAAGTGAATTTTGAAGCGTTTATTGTAAACAGCTGCCACAGGAGGAGCCCCTTCTTGAGATGAATGAGGACCCGACAGTAGCCTTTCCACCTGTGAAACCATGGCAACAAAGACAGCAGCGATAGCAAGAGCAGGTCTGCCTGGTCAGTCATTGGTGCCAATTCACATTAGTCTGATCACTCCTGGGTGAGACCACCAGTGTAAATGAGGCGGGGGAGAGCCGTGCTGTCATCCTTCACTCACATCATTATCTTGAGTGCCTTCTGGTCACGGATTTTTAATTTTCCTCCCCCTATATATATGGAAAGATTACAGACCCAGACAGATAACTATTTTGAATCTCAATTAGCATGATATTTCAGAGTGGTCTGCCAGGTGTGTTGTGGAATTGGCAGCACCTCAACAAGTCTGCACAGACTCTACTATACATATGAAGTCACCTGATTATTTAACATCCTCCAGCAATCAGAATCTGCATTTGACTTAGGCCAGGACCAGCACCTTCCAATGACAGAAAATGCTATCATTTCATCCCTTCAAGTCTTTAGTTCAGCATAATCTGGACTGGTTCTGCTGGTTCTTCTTCCTCTCTCCCACGAACACATGCGCCAATAAACAAAGACTCATAGTGCTGGATCCTGACAACTTATTTATTCCACTTGGAGAATCATAGTAAACACAAACAAACATGCAAGCCTTCACAAGGCATTACAACCATTGTGTTCTAGTTCAAATTATCGGAGGCAGATGGTAGTTCAGTCAATCAGAACTAACCCACAGCTTAATGGCTGCCAAGTAAATGATTTGCTGTGTTGGGTAGATCCAGCGGAAGCATAGCTTAATGTGTCGCTCCTATTATAAACCCTTTTATAAACATTAATTTAGTTGATGAAAAATATCTCCCCAGCTAGAGGGAGTTTACTGTGCTCTGAATGCAGGGACAGGATACTTAACGCGCTGTACCGTACTTCCTCCACATCAAAATTGAGAAATGAAGTGTTGTCGAGTCGAACGTTCAAAGGAATGTTTTTTTTTCCTTTTCTCCTAGCAGTAACTCAAGTTTATTAATACCCTCTTAAATATGCAGTGGGATTAATCTATTTTTACCTTCTTGTGAACGTTTCAGAGACAAAGGGAACATAGCCGACTCTGCAGTTGCTGTAGTAAGTGTAGCGTTAGGCAGACTGCTGTCTGGAATAGACTCAAAATTAGACCAGCACAGTTGACAACCATGAAAATCAACCTGACACCCTGATTTTGTGCCCATCCCATGTGTCGACTGATTTCTGACACTGCACCTGTGTAGAGGAAAACAGTCACAGGGTTGTGTGCTGACAGCTTGACAACGTTATCAAAATCCCAATCGCAGTATTTTCAGACCAGAGCCATTAAAGATTTTTTGCGGGGCTGATGGGAGGACAAACCTTATCACCTAAGTCAACCAAGCCCGAGTCAGCCAAGGTCAAAGGTCGTACAATGACCACAATGACCTGTAAAACTCATCCGTTACTGTAGGATGTCTGGATCCGTTTCTTCAAAGCTTACTCAAACTTACTTTATTTCACAATCCCACCATCAACAATTATTTGCTTTCTGTAAAATGCTTTTGCTAAAAGCATCAGGCAATTGACAGAATTGTGCATTTTAAATTTCACTTTTGTATTTAGCACTTCTCAGAAAGCAGTCACATATCCATGCCACAGAAACCACTCGTTTTACAGCACTGTCATTTTTCCCTTCTTCAGGGAAAAGAGTATTTTTGAATTGTCTTGCAGACAATGAGATAATCTATGAAATAATTACAACTGCAGCATCTATATATAATCTGATTCTTATTGTCTCACCACACGCATCACTGATTCCTATGTATTGTCCTATCTGCATCACATATTGTACACACACACACACACAGACACACACACACACACATACACACACACACATGCACGGACACAGTATCCAACTAAATTTTACAGCAAATTAGCTTTTATTTGAATACTAAGCAATCCAAACTCGTGCCTCGTTCTTGTTATACCAGACTAAAATGAAGTAATCATGTTATTCAGTGCAGTAGAAAGGTCTGGAAATGCATTATTCAAATGTGGGCCAATTTAGACAGACCTGCACTCCTCCTGGGACAGGAACAGAACCGGGTACATGTCACAGGGATTAGAGAGGCCCTCGCTGTGGTATTAAACATGGAAAGCGATCTGAAGGCTTTAAAGCTGGTCTCCAAAAAAAAAAGGTTACTTGTACATTTCAGTGAATTTAATACGAATGTATAGCGAATTGAAGGTAGACCAAACTTGGTAACACACAATAAAAACAGGGATGATACTATAGGAAGAAAGAATAACAAAGAGAGTATTTCCTTTCATTTGAGAAGATATGGAACAGCAAGTGTATCAGACTATGCCCATCTTACAAGACATGGTGTCTGCTTAGCTTAGACTCTACCAGTAATTGGCTTGTCAAAAACAGCTGAAAAATAACAAGAACCAGCCAAGAGAGATGACCTGTACGGAGAGTGAGGCTCAGATTTGAACAGTTCAGTTCTCTGTATTCTCTATACTGTTTGTTGCGCAAGTGCATGGATCCAAATTAAATATACGCTTTTGTTAATTCTGTGCACAAATGGCGGCACATGGCAATGCATAAATTAGCGTGTAGCGCAAACACTGCCATTCTAGAGATTACACACCATCCAAGACAAAGGGAAGACTCCGGCTGAAGTATCCAATAAAAAGCAAACTATTAGTATAGAGATAAAGTATTTCTCAGGAGACCTGTGCAATACAATGACGTGCCAGAAACAAAACCTGTAATAGAGTTCAAAGAATTCCCTGCAAATCACCATCAAGTTTGCTCATGCAGGCTCAATGGCTATTCATATATGTTGAATAACCATCTGAAGTGAAGCATAGACAATTAATTAATTATTAACTTTCCTTGCATTATTCATTAGCATTGCGTGATTTTTTTAAATGTCTGTCACAAATACTTTCTCCTCTAATGCAGCCCTCCTTGAAACAATAAATATACTGATTACTAAAAAAACATAGATATTTAGGTAAAAAATGGAAATGATCCACCAGTTTTTTTGTCAGTTTTTATGCAAATATAGAATAAAGCCTGCTCGTTGTGAACACGTTGTTTGCAAAATTAGGGATATGAAAATCCTTTCATTTTCACAGACACTACCACACACTTTCAACCACCACACCTTAGTGCTTAATCAATAGGTTCCTATCTCTTCTTGCTCTGATGTGCAGCCATTTTGAACCCATAACCAATGAAATCACATGGTTCAGCGCTGCAGTTTATGAGTCCATAAAGCCCCTGATGGTGGGGGAGGGTTAGCACGGCAGGTCAAAATGGAGGAAGCACCACACCCCGCTGTCTTCAGTTCAATACGCTCTCCATCACCGCAGGACTGGTTTCCCTGTGTCCTTTAACCTTTAAATGTCATCCTGCTTCAGCAGAATCCCTCTGATGTTTAAGTGAGGTGAGTTTACTGGATTCGCTCTTGACATTAAAATGTCCAAAATAAATACATAAATATATAAATAAAAATATTAATGAATGACTGTGCTGATAATTTGCAATTAAAGGCATGGGCGGTTGTTGACATGGAAACCTGATAACTGTCTGTATGTAAGAGCTGCTAGTCAGAGCCTGAGAACATTAATTAGGCTTTGTGTTTGAATGTGCAAGGACATATGCTTAAATGTAATATTGAATCAACACAAACTAATTACCATACAGCTAAAAATATGATTAGTTACTTGTGTACATTTTCATACCGTTTTTAAAAAAAAATCACCACTACAAATGCACTCAATATATTTACATATTGGAGGCATTCCTTTTTTCCTTTTTTTTTGTGGCTGACTGGAGAAAATGAGGTCATCACCATTCTGAAGGTAATCTGAAGGTGTGTGCACACCTTTAACTCGCACTGGAGGAAACAAAGTAACCTGAAGATGGTTCCCATTATATACAAAAAGAAAATACAGAATTAATTCATGCATTTGATTTGAAACAGAACAAATAAAAGCTTTGAATACTTGTTGACTTCATATCCTTGTAATTGAACGTTGACATTAATAGCAATATCTTAACAGTGAGTAACACCTGGTGAAAATTGTGATGTGATGAGGATATAAAAAGCACCCGAGCAGCTGCCATATATGACACGTACAGTACCTATTCCTGGAAAACTATTAAAAACTTACAGTCAACAGGTTTGTATCTGGCAGCTCTCAAAAGCATTATCCTTTGCCAAGGTCTCACCTTCTCTTTGTCAACCAACCATCAACAAAACATGCATTAATAATTCAGCCACACTCGTGTTACAGACAGCATGAGTGGTCATTGAGAAAATAGTGTGAAAAATACCTTACCGTACAGATGGCTGCACATGAGAATGAAAACAGGTATCAGGAGTGGGATATTCTGTAAGATATATACCTACTCACATTACACTACTGCACCATACCACTGGCGCTAAATCCTCAAGGGCTCTGCTCCACAAAGCAGAATTACTGTGTTAGCTGGATAACTGCACAAAGTGAGCCCCGCAACGGCTCTTTTTACTTCAGTCCATGTTCTAGATTTAACCAAGGTCCAGGATTTACTCAGTGCCTTTATCCCTTATCATTTACTATAGCCAAAATGTATATTATCATCAAATGCTTTATTCGTATATCACTGTAAGAATAACATTACTGTAAGAATAACAGTAATAGTAGTAAGAATAAGAATAACAATAATAATAAAATCCATGAATTGTGTTAAACAACCCATCTACATGATGGAACATCCTACATTGCAGCATCCCTGCCACTGCACTGTGACATGTTCAGCTTTTCACTTTTGTCTAGAGAGGTTACTCACTACCGATATAATAACACTATTTACAGTAAGGGTTGACTAAATTTGGTCTCCATTTAGCTTTGCCCATCAGGCAAAAGACAGTCACAGGATGGCATGGCATATTGTACATTGCAAAAAACAGCCACAAAGATCAACAATGCCAGAGACATTAACTGTGCGGAGGCTATTTTAATGGTAATACATAAGCAGACAATTCCAGATAGTCAATATAAAGTTTCCATGGTTACAGATGACCCACTCTAAACTGGGCAAAAGCCAAATGACCAAGGGGAGAGAAGAGCTATAAACAGGGAAAGGTAGCTCAGGTTCATACAAATGAAAGTTCACTGACAATCAGCTGGTAGAGCGGCTATTCTGTCCATTATGACCTTGCCTGCAAATCTGCTTCGCTCTTTCTTTACAAGCAGCCGCAATCATTTTTCAACCGCGGAACTTGCCACTATTTGTCCTTTGGATATTCGGCAGGGTTCATGCGGTATGGGTACTTATATAGTTTAGGTGATTTTGCAATGGCTGTCGCGACTGCACATGTACAGTAATTTGTGTGCTACCACACAAATAGGCCTACTCGTGAATTTCGCCAAAAGCGAATATCAGCGATTACAGCACGTTGGGCAGCCTACAGTTGTCCAAACGACAAAAGTCCAGACGACAAAGGCTTCGCGTTACTTTTATTCATGAGACGTGTAGTAACGCATGTAAGCATGTGTATTGGGATACGTAGGCATTATTCCAAAGCTTGAGTACAGTCGGATTTAAACATTCACAACTCAGTAAACGATTAACATTTCACAACAGAATAGCTAGTAACATGAATTCACAAAACCCCTCAACCATAAAGTAGGTTATAGTAGTTAAAGTATAGTAAAAACTATGTCTCGTAAAGCGACACCTGCTGCTTAAATGGTCTAAAAGCCCAACTATATTGAACTAATTAATACATTGTATGGCTGTATGGACAGAAATCAGGTGCTACATCTATGTTTCTACATCCAAATACATGTAACATTAGCCTGATTTTTTAAAACTAATTTATTTAGTTCTATAATTCTCCTAAACCGACAGTTTATTAGCTTTCGGATACAAAATAGTTATTATCATTTGTATTATTATCACTTTGTTATATGTCTGCGAGTATTGCCAGAGTAACTAAAATAAATATTACTATACAAAATTTAACAGATAGACGTTTTAAATCATTCCAATCGTCAATGCCAAAGTCATCAATGGTCTGAAACATGGTTTGATTACTAAGATGTAGTTTGATTGATTAAATAATAATGGATTAATAATGAATACATTCAGTGACCAAATGTGGCAGTCTTATTATCAGAACCAATGACAGCTGCGGGATTAACAGAATGGTTAGATGTAGAATTGACTCCGTTGAGATCACTGACCAACCCACAACAAGCCTTCCACCTACCCGCCCAATAGAGACTGACAAACACACAAACACACATACACACACGCACCACACACACGTCGAATCCACCCATTACTAACGAAGATAATGCAACCGTTGTAGAAAGAGTCAAGAGTCGCATCCCAAAATCTCTTCAGAAAATTACGAATCTAATAATTAATTACTCCTGCTAGACGGGATACGGCGTGTTTGATTTACTGTGTTTGTTTTGGAAATAGGCCAACAAACAGTTGATAAATATCGACCAGATGCGGTTTAACTATTTTGTCCCTTGTGTGGACATCACTGGCGACGAGTCAGTGAGTCAGCCGTTACGCAGGTACTCTGAGCTAATGAGCTGCATGCGCGTAGTGGACTTTATTGGATTAAAATGTAAAATTTGATTTAAAACCACTTTCTATGAAAGCCTGCATACATAATATTACGGGTACAGGAATACTTGAGAAACTGTAAATATATTTTGTTTAATTCCATGTATATCAACAGTAACTTTTCTCCACATCATACAGGCTGCCATACGTCTGCCAACTGTCCCATGATGTCATTGCTGTGAATATCAATGAATATAAATACATCCGCTCCAAAACCACGCCTTTGAGGTACAGAACAGATTAAATCACATAAACTTGAGTCTCGTTTACTATGGGGTCAACAAGCTAAAAAGCCAGCAGTGTCTGGATATGAATGCGCACAACCGACAGCACACGAAATGGTGAGAGTAAGATTTCCCTTACGTCCTCGTCTTCACATCTTCTCCCGTTTCGTTGCTGGAAACGGGGTCTCTTGTCTTGCAGAGGGTGCGGGGTCTTCCCAGCATTTTCCTCTTCGGCACTCTGTCCACCAAGAAGGTGACTGGCCTCCGGCGGGTTTGGGAAAGATGTATTGGTGTTAATCTTCCCGGTAAATCTCTGATACAGCGAAGCCATATGTAAAGCCAAAAGTCTACCGCATGTCACAACAGAAGATTAAAGTTGTTCATAAATCGTCTGGTATTTACTGCTTATTGTTTTGGCGTTTGTGTCAATGGCAAACGGCTGGCATAAGACTCACTAGCAGATGGTGCCAAAAAGGAACCGGCACAGAAACTCAGTTAAGTGGATTGTTTAATCAGATCAAAGATTTTAAATATCTATTCGTCCCAAACGGCGAGGTGTCGGCTCAATTTGTCGGAGGTTGCACTAACGCAGAGAGCTCTCAAAGCGGTGTCGATAAAGTCTGTTCTACATTCCGAGCACGTTGTTTCTCCGCCTCGGTCCTTTGGGGGCTATATAGATCCTGCCGTCCGTTCGATGTAGCAGCGAATGGTTTTAAATTTCCAACCAAATATCTTCGAATTAAACTGAATAAAGAAATACTTCGGCTTTGTAGACTTTATATGCTACCATTATACTGAGAGTAGCCTACAAAGAACTGACGAGACGAAGGAGGTAAAGCGCAAATTCTGCAGAAGTGACCCGAATGTAAACTGTTAGTATAATCGGCAATCCGCATCGCTCGCGAATCAACATGTAAACAACGTCCGGTTGCTCCTCCTCTTAATCTAATCACCACAATGTTAAAGAAATGAGCATTACCGCGGCACTTCTGCCAGCCGGTCCATGGAATTTGTATTCGTAGTTTCTAATCTTTGCCTCTGTTTCTATACAGAGCTACATCTGTTATAAAGCGTACTCCAGTGCCACTCCGTGGTTCTAGAAAATACGACAGTAAGCGGAGCTGGAACCGCGACGTGGTTTGCCTTTTTTCAAACCGACACGTCAATTGGCACATACAGTCCACTCAAAAATGATTGGAACAGCAAGGCCAATTCCACTGTTTTTGCAGTACTCTTAATACATTTGTGGTTGATATAAAAAGATCACGAGACAAGAGTTCAGAATTGCAGCTTTTATTTCCTGGTATTTAATTTACTATTTAGATGTATTAATTTACTTAGAACATAGCACCTTTGGCATCAGACCACCCAATTTTTAGGTGCGCAAAAGTATTGGCACAGAGAGTATTTAAGTAAATGAAAGTACATAATATTTGGTGACTGACTTCGCCAGTCTAAAATCTAAAAGTCCTTTGTTGTGTTGGCAGTGCGTTTTGGGTCATTGTCTTGCTGCATGATGAAATTCCTCCAAATTAGTAGGACACATTTCCCCATAAGTTGACGGACAGAAGTCTTTTTAGACTTCTGAATTCATCCTGCTGCTACCATCACGAGTTACATCATCAATAAATATTAGTGAGCCAACCTCAGAAGCAACCATGCAAGTCCAAGCCATGACACTTCCTCCTCCATTCTTCACAGATGAGCTCATATGTTTTGGATCATGAGCAGATCCCTTCTTTCTCCACACTATTTTCCTTTCCTATGGGTTTATCTTGGTCTCATCAGACCATATAACTTTGTTCCAGAACTTTGTGGCTCATCTCTGTACTTCTTTGCGAATTGTAATCTCCCCTTCTGATTCTTACTACTGATGACTGGTTTGCTTCTTGTGGTATATCCTCTATATATCTTCTCTCTTAGTCTTCTTTAAACGGTTGATTGAGATACCTTCAGCACTGCCCTGTGGACGTTGTTTGTGATGCCACTGACTGATGTCTTTGGGTTTTTCTTCACAGCTCTCAGTATGTTTGTCATCAACTGCTGTTGTTTTCCTTGGTCGACCTGTTTGATGTCTGTTTCTCGGTATGCCGGCGGTTTCTTTTTTTTTCAGGACATTCCCAGTTGTTGTACAAGCTATCCCCAATGCTGGTGCAATTTCCCCTCTTTTCTAAGCTTCAGAATGGCTTGCTCCCAAAGACAGTTATGTGGTCTTCATGTTGGTCTTCATCTTTTCTAACACAAATGCAGTCTTCACAGGCAAACCCAAGGCTATAACCAAGAGTAGACAGTCAGAACTATTTATTGTTTAACCGATCAATCTTACAGGACACATCTGGACAACAAGAAGCACCTGTCAGTCACATGTTCCAATACATTTGCTCACCTAAAAATTGGGCAGACTGATACAAAAGGTGATACCCTAAGTCAGTGGTGCTTAACCTTATTGGAGGTACTGAACCCTGCAAGCTTCATCAGTGCATTCACCGAATCCTTCGTAATTGGAAAAATAAAATATGATTTCTTCAAAACATAGGGATATATTTTATTGGAAAATAAAATATATACCTATGCTTTTATCGAACCCCCCATTTATCCAGGTTAAGAACCACTGCCCTAAGTCGTTTAACAAATCAAATAAAGATAAAAATGCCAGGAAATGAAAGCTTAAATTTGAATCTGTCATCTCATGTACATCTTTTGATCTCAAACTCAACTGTCTTCAGTGTATAGCAAAAACAAAGGAATTGACCTAGCTGTTCCAATACTTTTGGCGGGGACTGTATACCTGAAATATGATACTAAAACACATTTAAAGAAAAAACATGAATGCAAAACACATTTGAACACATCGTCACTGACAGCAACATGCACCATGGAAATTCATGGATATATGACTTAAACATGCTTTATTGCTGTACATTGTGCGTGATAAACTGACTTCAGTACTGGTACTGAATCAGGACACTTTGATCAAGAGTACATTTTAATTCTTACTGTTCTATACAACCAAGATTGAGCAATAAGTGAACTGTAATTGATGATTTGTCGTCTTGCGCTACTCTAATAAGCAATTGTTCATAAGCAGGAAGCACTGTTATTGAGATGTAGCGATGATAAATACATTTCAGCACCACGGAGAGCACACCGTAAAGTTAACCCTTTGAATCCACAAAACATCGCGTAACTCTGGATATTTGAAATTCTATTTAGGACCATCTGAACTACTATCTGCCACACGGTGAAATTCACCTATGCCGCCCGAATACACAATCACATCTACACGACTAAATTTGTCTGTTTTCAACAAGCTGTCTGTTTGATTTGAAACACTTTAACTGATCAGTCCAAAGTGAAAACTGCAAAACTGTGTTACTGCGCAATTTGATACACCAGATTAAGTCTCCAATCAACCACAATTTCCCTTATTCAAAACTTAAGGGTCAACCCCCAATCATAACATTTTCATATTGAGCAGTGACATTAAGTTCATTAATAGCATGCTCCATGCAGAGGTTGCTGTATTAATGTAATATTTATAGTACTTACAATATGTGAACATAATTTAACAGATGTCCTGGTAAAGAGGGATTTTCATAGTTCACATTTTACAGATTAACCATTTACTGTATACATCTGGCCTTGATATACTGCTGAGTCCATGCTGTGCAACACTGAAATATATAAATATGAGCTACATAATATATATGATAGCCTTTTCCATATAATTGAAATGTGTTCCAGATAAACATGAAATAATTTGAAATTCAGTAAAAGAAAATCACACTCAATAACTTTTTCATGAAGAAGCATACCCAAGACCACACTAACCTGAAATAAAAATATATATTTGATAAGGCAGAAGCAAGTACTTGAACGCAATAGCAGCATTAAAACATCAAACACTCATCTCTTCCTTCACACTGAACTACACTGTACACTGAATTCTGAATGAGCATTGAGCAATTTTACTGCATAGAAACTATCAGCAAATATGATAATTGTTCTTTTCAATCTTCTTACATGAGATGACCTAAACTCAAACACATATTCAAGGACATCTAGATATGAATTTTGATATAGAAGAGTATAGGAAACAAGAATGGATGTTCTGTAATCTGTGACTAATTGATAAAAACGTCAAAGCACTTTGGTTCAATGTACATATTGAGTTTACATCCATATAAAGTGCTATTGAGTCCTAGGCATTTGTCTGCTGCTCTTCGCCATTTAAATATTTCAGGTTTCACATCATCTTTTGTCCTTGTTTTGAGGTGCAGAAAGGTCGTTCAGATAAAGCATAAGTGACTTAGTCACAGGAGCGAGCGGGCTTTTTGTGAAATGGAATGCTTAGCAGTGTAGCGAGTTAAGAGGGAAGGTGCACATCTGTCTCCTGGACTGGAAGGTGCTCATTGTGTGACATTGTGTGAGGGATCAGGCTGAGAGCTGTTTAACACAAGACATGGTAGATGATAAAAGTTCTTGTGGTATAGAACTTTGGGCGGCCTCTTTATAAATGAATAGAGGAATGAAAAATAAATAATGTATCATAGCGTAACATAATGTAAAAATGGCATTTTCCCTAACAGGAGGCACGCACTCACAATTGCAAGCTTGCACACACACACACACACACACACACACACACACACACACATACATAACCAACCATTTCCAGGTACTATTGCACCTAAAAAGACTTACAGGAGATGAAATTACAAAAACTGTTCATATTATGTACAACATAAGCATTCATAATCCCCTTGTTTCTCCAGGTGTGTCTGACTGAGATAAACATCTATTTTTCATGGAAGCCCTGGTCAGGAGTTTGCAACATAAACAACCACGCAATTAATCAGTCATGATAATTTTTCAGGTGATAATATTTCAGGTCAACAGCACCTTTTCTGTCATATGACTTTATACTAAACTCTTAAAATCACACAAAGGAGATAAGTATTGAAGATGAGCTTGTTTCTGCACCAAGTTCTCATACTATGTAGGGCAGCAACTAAAATCTATCTTACAGAACTCAAAGGATGCGCAGGGCACAGTAAAGCTCAGCAGGTCATTAGGCACATGCAGGTAAAACCTCTGATAAGATGAGCAGGAGGCTTTCCTATAATTGCTTTGTACAAAAGACCTGGAACAAGAGTGTGCAGTGGTGTCTGCTGTATTATTCATCCATTCATGTTTATCTAAAGAGCTCTGGAGACCTTTCTCGGGTGGAAGTATTAACAGAAAAGTAATCTGCACATTTAAGAAACTACAAAGTAGCCACTTATCAGACAGTCTTACATTGTAAGGACTGAACTCTGATAGATAAAACAGTGGTTAGGAACATGGAGGCTTGTCCGGGGTGCTATGTACTCTGTCTGAGATGGAATAATGAACTAGAAACTGTGGTGAGTTCCCAGGTCACACATTCAGTTACAGTACCTGTACATGAGTAATGACCATGTCAGTGAAAGCTATGACCCCACATGTAACACCCACAAAGCTACACAGAACACCTGTATCAGTACAAGAGAATAGCTGCATAATTACATTTATCTTTGATATGTCTTTCAAAAGTGGATGATTATCTCTTCGCAGATTTATTCAATTAAATTCAGTTTCATTCACGCTGCTCTTTCCAATTCAATTCCGTTTTATTCGCTCTGCGCTTTGTACGGAGAACTGGCGCAAAGATGCTTCACAGAGTAGCAGAAGGGTAAACAGGCCTGAACTCCCAAATAGCAAGGACATGAGGTAAAAAAAATACATTAAAAAAACTCCCCAGTGGAGAGAAAAATTCTCAAACAGTGGTGACAGGACTGCCCAACGGAAAGAGATCTCAGGAGGAACCTGGCTATAGCGGTGGAGCTCATTCTCGCTGGCTGGCAAGGTGTAATAATAAATAGATATCTCTTTTAGGCAATGTCTGAAGGCACGTTACAGACACTCCATGCCCAAGTCCCCGTGAACAGACCAGGGCCGAGGTAGTAATGAAAAACTCCCCTGAGGAGACAGAAGAATCCTAAGGTAAAACCTAAATCAGGTGTCAGGGCACCACCCAATAGTATATATTATCATATAGCATCACGTCATTAGAATTGGAACTGCCCTGTTTGTGTCTAAACTGTGCAAGTTCGCCAGTTCCATTCACACCTGTATGTTTGTCAAAGGCTCACACACAAGGCTGATGAATGGTCGTCAGTGCGCTTTTAATCACGCCGTGCTGACTGGATGCCTCAAAGGTTCATTAGTTCTGGCTGGCACACAGGTTCACTCACTGAGCCCAGAGAAGATTCATTCTGTTGATAGATGTGGGCTGCATTCTGGCATCATTTACTCCTGTCTTCCATGTGAGCAATCTGGTGACTGAGAGGGGTAGACATTTCTATTATCACAAGCCAGTGCCCTTTTACCCGAGCATATTTTTCGCAAAAAAAGCTATTTAATTAATTATAGTAGTTAATCCATTGTCTTAGGCAACATGTCCCTTAAAATACAATCCAAGTCTTTGTACATAGCTCAGTTTGGCCCCTGCATTATTCTCTGAATCTACCTGTATGTTCTTAATTCAGCCTATAAACAACCTGTGTTATAGAGTTTATGGCAGGACATCTATAGGGCTTGGGTAAATACAACTAGAACCTTTCACATTTCTCCGTATAAATAAGAGAACGTACTGCAGCCGCAATTGCCCTTCAACAGAGCAACAGTGGCACCTAGTGGATGCAAAAATTCGAAAATGATTTGCCTGCATTAAACTTTACCTTAAGTGGTTTCTGTACTGACTTCTCAATGTTTCTCAGAAGCTCTACTGTATGTCGTCTTGTCATTAGTAATGGAGAACAAACAACCACGCGATTAGCCATACGAGTTATTCAGTTATTCAGACTGGTGTCTTAGTCTTTATTCACAACTCGTCTCCAGAACTCCCATTTCCGTTGCTGCTTCCTTCCCGCACGCATGACGTGCTTTTCGATTTGTGATGGATGTCTTCCCATCCCGCTCGCGTTCTATCCAGACAACACGTACGGTCTGCTTCACGTCTCCCAGAGGATTATCGAGGCAGCGCTACATTAAAACTCTCGTCTTCTCTACAGAGACTAGAGCGATGTGCTCCTGCCGGAGAGCCACTATTGCAACCTGCCATGTGTGATATTGGCATTATATTTACCGATACATCATGTCACGTTGCACCTCATAACTTCTCTGGCCACAGCTGCAAAGATATTTCAGGGACGGCCTTGCTCAATGCGGTGACTGTTGAACGTATATTTGTCGTTATTACCACGGCAGCGTTGGGCCTGCATTGAAGGCGGGTGACAATCAATGTCAGTCACTGACTCAGCCAAACCAATCAAAACGCTTTGATCTCCACTGAAAAACATTTCGATTGGACAAACTCTGCGAGCAAGTAAAGATGAAACCTGGCTCACCCCGGACCCGTTTTCCCCATCGCCTGTCGGTGTGCGTTCGCATTATCTTCCCCAGGGTTCAGTGAATCCATGTGCTGAATGATTCCCAGCGTAATCACAGCTCAAATGTATCTATTCTCATCACCCAGAGTCTCTCTGGACACCCGCCTATCTGAATTCATTCCAAAGCGCCGCATTACCATGTCTGAGAAACGCGAAAGACGCAGATCAATACTGCTCATCAAATAATCTTGTGTTTAATTAAAACTCAAGCCCTCCAACATCTCCTCAGCTCTGTTCTAGCCATATTGGTAGGCGTAGTCAACGGAAAACAAGAAATGTTTTGATCGCACCATTATCATGATTAAAAAGTAATAATCTAAGACACCACGTCAAAAATGGAACTGCAATTGGCCATCACCCGTGTATCAATCTACATCTAGAGCCCACGCTCCACCAGGGCTTTGCCTCCTAGGTTTTGCAGTGTCAGCATTCTTGCACATTAATTTTTCCTGGAGGGCAGCGTTACAAACAGATGCCGACTCCCAATGTGCATTGACAATTAATTATTCCCTGCAACTAAAGGCAAAACTTAATGGGATCCAAGTTCTGCAGCAAAACATATTGCTTATCATGCAGTTTTGCTTCAAAAATCCAGCAATCACAAACCAAGCTCATTTTCATATTTTTTACACCAGCAAACCCACTTTGAAATTGTAGAGTGTGACTCCTTTTTCAGATGAGTACATTTCATGATGGAGAGAAGTATTCAAGTAGGATACTATTAAAGATATAGAGATTAAGACAGATTTTACAACAAAATATCCACTGTAAAGTTACTCCTTGCAAAGTTCGTAGGCCTTTTTGATACAAAATGTGAATGATTTTGTTCGGTCATTTGGGGTTAGATTAAGATTTAGAGCTAATGTTAGAACTGAGTACAATCTAATTATTGACATTTTTATTTCTTTACTTTGTGTGACTAATCGCAATACATGGCTAACTTATTGAAATGTACACTTTACAACCTGGCATTCGGTTCACTAGGAAACTACAATGAAAACATGTTATTTGCAGTGCTACCACAGAGGCAGAGAGCAGTGTGCTGTCCTGCATGGCTAAGGTGGGCTAAGGTTGGCCAGAGTCACAGCGCCTAAAGCTATTTTCCAGGTTCCTACAGGTCACTAGTGTCATCGGTGAGGGATGGTCACACACTATGACTGTAGAGCTCTCTGTGTGGCGTAGAAACGACACACTGAATAAAGCAATTCCAAATGGTAAGAATAGAGGAGTTACCGGGAACCCCCTCACCCCCTCCCCTCTGCTCCACCCTGGGGTGGCTCGACCAATTAGGATGCATATTTGAACAAAACAACTGCCCGGCAACAGCTTAAGGAGGGAGCAGCCAATGGCAGCTGCCCTTGTTAGACGGGTCAGATGAGCGATAAAGGGACTCGGGTGACATTTAACTCTCACCAGGCCCCGCCCTTTTTCATTAGAGGAAATATATTCCTTTAAAATACTACCCTACAGGCAGAATGACATCACAGATGTCACGCTCCACCCCTGCTTTGGAGAAATCGATATTGTCATTAGTCAAGACATTTCAGATTGCTGCCCCCTGACCAACAGCGGACAAGCAGCGTGAAGTCTTTAATACCAAATTAATCTGAAGCGATGCTCTTCAATAATCCTCCCTCTCTCTGAGACACAAACTCCAGCATGTGAATCACCTTTCTGCTGCATTCTGAGTGTGACTGGCATCCATATTCCTCAAATACATTCATGGCTCTGCATATCAGCATGTTACTGGGCAGAAGTTACTGTGGTAGAAGTCTACTACAGCCGGGGGCCATTTTGGCTCCTACACTCTCCAGTTTATGGCCACCATATTGTTTTCTGTAATCATACCTGATGCCATAGTGATAATTTCAGAGGCCACGTAAGCAGCAAGATAGTTTCATCCACAAAGAAAAAGAAAAATCAACTCCTAACTGTTGGATGTTAGCAATCAGCAGCAAGGATGGAATTTGTTTTTGTACAGAAGATCATATTTCTGATCATGTTTTCAACATATGCATACAATTTAGATTTTTATGAACTAGGCACAGGAAATGCTGGCTATTTGCAGTGCAATGTGTACAGATATTCTAATTTCATATTCAAACAAATATTATTTCTATGTAAAGGAAAGAGTATATTCACAGGCATATGCTTACACTAGGAGTATATGAACATTTAAATCAACATTATTTTCATTCGGTCCACATTTGGATGTAAGCATATAACTGCGGAGAGAGAAGAAATCTATTTTGCTATTATGCAAGATGGAAGTTGACAAAATGCACTATGCAATCTGTTTACTCTCTCTCGGGAACCTGGTCAAATTACCCCTGAATCCAATTGGAAATGCACAAGATAAGGACACGAGAAAATTGAGTTTTAGAGAAGAATGGGGAATACTGACTTGTGCCACAGGACTAGAATCTCAGCAGCTAAGGTCTCAGACACAGGGCTACATACAGTCAGCTCCATACGTCTTCGTACAAATACATTTCATTCTCGATTTGGCTCTGTACTCCACAATTTTACATTTGAAATCACACAATTCACTTGAGATTCTCTGATTTTTTTAAAAGTTTGTTTTATACATTTTTGTTTCTCCATGTAGAAATCACAACACTTTTTATACATAGCCCCCCATTTCAGGGAGCAATAACATTTGGGACAAATGGCTTTGCATGTTTCTGATTAGTTCAGCGAGTTCAATTCTTCAGGTATAAGAAAGCTTTCAGCATCATGTCTTGATTCTAGGCTTTTGATTACCTTTGGAGTCTGTTATTGGTGTTTGTCAACATGAACCGAAGCTGTACCAATGAAAGTCAAGGAAGCTATTATGAGGCTGAGAAATAAGAAAGTAACAGTCAGCAATATGACATTACTAAAATCAACTGTTTGGAACATAATTAAGAATAAAGCACTGGTGTATGTTTGGGATCATTGACTTGCTGTGGGAAGAAGCACTGCCCAATGCGCTTGGTGGCATTCAGTTGAACTTGAGTAGATAAGATGCTTTTGTAGACTTCAGAATTTATTCTACTGCTGCTATCAGCAGTTACATTAACAATGGAGACAACTGAGTCAGCACATGGGGCAGCCATACATTCTCAATCTCTAACACCCCAATCACCACGTTTCACAGACGAGGGGGTGCTTTGGTTCCTTTTAGCCTTCACATATCGCTCTTGCCGTAACTGAAACAAGTCTTGGTCCCATCTCTCGACAATAACTTTTTCCAAAACTCTGCAGGTTCTTTTAGGTACTTCTTGGCAAACTGCAACCTCTATAGTTCCATTTGTGAAGTGTTCTGCAGACAGTAGTCACTGACACATCCACCCCTGCCACCTGAAGAGTGTTTCCGATCTGTTAGACAGGTGATTCAGTTTTTTTCTTTATAATGGTGAGAATTCTTTGGTCAACAGTCAAGGTCTTCCTTGGCCAAGCAGTCCTTCTGTGCTTCCTGAACTCACAAATTGATGTTCGAAACCATTTATTTTTTGTAGGCCTATTGTTTGGGTTATGTGTCTGACAATTCTTTTAAAATTTCTCAGCCTCATAATGGCTTCTTTGACTTTCATTGACATAACTCCTCATGTTGATAACTCCTCATGCAATGCCAATAACAGACTCAAAAAGCAATCAAAAGAATTATGACGAGACATTGAAAGCTTGGTTATACTGGCACAAAGGAAGCCCTGTAAGGGGGGGACTATGTATACAGAGTGGTGTAATTCCTACATGGTGAAACCAAAATGTATAAAGTAATAATCTCTAATAAAATTGAAATCTGCACTTTAGCCATGCAAATACTTTTGGAGTACAATTCTGGAGTACAGAGTGAAATCTAGAAAATATATGTCTGTCCCAAGATGGAGCTCACTGTATATGAGGAATGCAGTTGTGACAGAGAGGCAAGTTGGAAAGAAGGGATGAATTATGAAAAAACAAGGATGCAGGGAAAATAAAGTGATAGAGAAAGAGGAGTGTTGAGGAAAAGTAATGGAAATAAGTAAACAGTTTTTGAACAGAGAATAAATATAAAGTTTATATGAGTTTGGCAAGGAGAGAGAGGGAGAGGGAAAGAGAGAGAGATACAGTAAGTAAGTTGCCAGTGTTTCCTTTCCATGTGTCATTTTTCAATATTTAGTATGGCCTCTATTAACTGTTTGTATTGTGCCTTTTTTCACTGTCAATTGTTTCGCCAATATTGTCATTTGCACTCATGTCGATAGAGCATTATTATTCATAGAGAGAGAATGTGAAAATAGAGAGGGAACTATATGAGAGAGGGAGAATCTAAATGGAGAATCTATTCACCAGAGGAGAATCCGCACAGCCTTCTGTAAGACGTGGTGGGTGGATATGCTCCGTATGGACAGAAGTAAGGGCATTCTCACAGACAGAAAAATTGACCAAAAACAAATATAATAATAAGAAAATGACTTAAAGGAACAACAGGACAGCAATGGACACCTTCAAGCCACAACACCGTTTATCCCCTCCTTCCCCCTTCTCTGTAAATACGCTGATGTTGAAATGGCATTGGCTGTGGCAATTTTCAACCAATGGGCTTGAAATATTGTACATTGATACAATGTTTTGGTACAGAGAGTCGGGCAGTCAACTGCATATTTTGAAACCCGAATGTAAGGACCATGAACACAGACAGAGGGTGTGTCAGTGAGCCTTTTTCAATAATAGGAAGGGGTTTACAATGGTCTTGTAACACAAAAATCTTACCTATTGTACCTTTAAATATTGATTTTTAAATCTTATAAATGCAAATCACACAAAGTTCCAAGCTGCAAGGCATATAGTAGAAACGGTTACCACAAATAAGAAAGATTGGGCTGAGGGACCAGGTGGCCTTGAACTTCAAGTGTTGAAGGGAGAATGTACAGTAGACTCGTCGAGACTGATTGGGAATATTGCTTTTCAAGAGGGCTGCGGTTTATACTTGTTCGACTGTGCAGTCTTGCATGCTGAATCCAGGGCCAGTTTTTATTGCTTTATTGCTGCTAGAGCATTTGAGCCTACAGTGCCCCAGACTGAAATAACACTTATGCCTTTGGGTGTGTGAGGGGGGTCTACCTGCATAGTAAAATGTCCAGTGTTAATTCAACTCTAACAGAGTACACAAGTCCATTTGGGAACATGTGTACTAAGACTTGATTTGATAGAGAGAATTTTACCGTGTGGTTGTAGAGCATCACCCATGCCAGATTTCAGAGGGGGGATGGCTATGAGGTAGCACTAGCTGGCAATTCAGAACTTTGTCTCACGGATGCACGCAGAAGGCATTACAAGCTTCTCCATTTAAACACATACAAACCCTGAACTCCAGTCTAACACTGTCTGCCACATACCCGCAGGGCATGTCCCTTTCAGCTTGACCATTCGCTGGTCCACACTCTATTACAGAAGCCACCCATTTGTGTAAATTGCTTCTCCTGGGGGTGCTAAAGGCAGCTACTGGTTCAGTGATGTTCCTGACCATCCAGAATCAAATCCTGGCCATATCAGTGGCCACTATGGTCAGGTCTTCTGCAGGACTGTGCTCTATCGACCATAGTACTGCCCACAGAGGGACCATGTCCCCTCACTTAATCTCACATTAAATACTGTAGACCTGGGATGCTCCGTTCCTGTATATCTACCGCTCCTGTTGGATTTCATTTCAGCCTTAATTTGGCACGCCTCGTTCTACTAATTAGCAGCTCAACGAGATGTCTAGCTGTTAAATACAGAGTGCTTTGCTAGGGTTTGAGTGAAAGCCTACAGGATGGTAGATCTCCAGGTACAGGGTTGGGTAGCCCTGCTCTAGACACACAGCGCACGGTCATACAGGCACCTGGAGCCCTTCTGCCTCGCGGTGGCTGCAGTTCAGCCAGGTGGACCGCAGAGAGGAAGGGAACGGCGACTGGCTACATGCACTTCAGACAACAGACATGTTTACAAATTCGCGGAGTACATTGCCGCATTGCAAACATGACTGTGTTGACCAGATTTGGACAATACAAAAAACTGAAATTTACAAAGGGGAATGGTGACCAGTCATCAGTCCAGAGTTAGAAATTTGCTGGCATGCGGAGTTATTCAGCTTGTTCACGGAAAGCTAGTTCTGCTCAACT
Source organism: Conger conger (assembly GCF_963514075.1). NCBI lineage: Eukaryota > Metazoa > Chordata > Actinopteri > Anguilliformes > Congridae > Conger > Conger conger. Next base: position 36,758,562 of record NC_083768.1, on the reverse strand, counting down.
CCCGTTTCATAACCGTTCAGCAACTCCTACACTCCGCACATCTTATCTGACCTGATGCCTTTCGTACATGAACAGGGTTCTGACTACGCCAAAACGGAAAACATTTAAAATCCTAAAACCTTTTTCCCATTTAATGCATCTGTTGCACTGCTGACATAAAAATAATGAAAGCGTGCAGCTAAGATAGTGTGGTCAAAATGACATTCATTTTCTGAATCGAATGTAATGCTCTCAATCTCAAAAATCAATCTCATGTTTCTGAGTCACATTATCACATTATGTAAAGAAGACTCCACTGGGATGAAATGAAACTATAAAGCACTAATGTGCCCATGAAATACCACTGCTTGTATGCATTTATACATGAAAAAGCATAAGCACTTAAGTGACAGTTGTGTCCAAGTTTAACGTCTCAAACTCAAGGCTTAAAATAAGGAGTCTATTGCAGAGCCAGAGATTTTTTTCTGAGATGTAAACAGGATCACTAAGCGTATTTTCAGTAGAATTGTCCAGAATTTCAGCCCTGCACCCTGTTACTGACAGACCCTACACTGTTTATGTCAATTTCAGTTATCTACATGCAGATACCTGAAACAGTGAATTCGATTTCAATTTGAAGTGCAAATTGTTTTAGGTGTCTGCTTGTTGTCATTCCTGTATTATGGACAAAACAATTATCAAAATAACACCTGTTTGTTCAAGATGGAATACACTGTTATGTTCTGACATAAGAGACACAAACTGCATTTCAGGGGAAAAAAAATCTGTTTATCTGCAGCGTAAAGGGCTTTTGTTCTTCTTTCGCTCGTACTGCAGCAAACGGAAAAGCCACTTTAATCGGGATGAGGACAGGGCAGGCTGCAGAAACTGCATCTAAATGAGAGCCTTACCGTTCTGGAAGAGGTGGTGGTGTCGATCTTCAGCTGGCTGGCGATTAGAACGGACATCGTCTGAGCTGTTCGGGCTCCGATACGCACGCACGGACTTCAGCCTCAAGTTGAGCAGGAAAAGTCTGGCACAAGTCCTCTAACGGGCGCAGCCACTCGCTGTGACAGTCCCACCAACGCTGCTCGGCCACATGATCTGACGGGAATCAATCGAACGGCCACACGCGTGTCCCCCTCCCCCGGATAACGCGGTGGGTCCGAGCGGGAGCCTTTAAACTGCGCTATCTCTCCTCCCTCTCCTCCTCTTTTATAGCTTCCTCCCAGAGGATGCCGGAGGCTCAACACCTCCAGTACACTGTAGCGAGACTAGCGCGCCACAAGTTCATGAGGAGGCACACCTCAGAGAAACATGCACGTGTGTGTGTGTGTGTGTGTGTGTGCGTCTGCTGTATGCATCTGCACCTGCATATGAGTGCGTATCCATGCGTGTGTGTGTGTGTGTGCATGGGAGCGTGGTGGATGCATGTACATGTGAAGTGTGGGCTTGTTCATCTGTGGGTGTGTGTGTGTGTGTGTGTGTGTGTGTGTGTGTGCATGGGAGTGTGCGGTGGGTGCTTGTACATGTGCAGTATTGGCTTGTTCATCTCTGTGTATGTGTGTGTATGTGTGTGTGTGTGTCCGCCTGCAACTCACACTAAATCATAGAATCCTCAGAGAGGCATGTGCTTGTGTGCACCCGTATCTTTCTGTGTGTGTGTGCTATCTTCGTCTGTGTTATTGTGTCTGTGAACATGTATCCACATACTGTCATAAATGAGTGCTTGTGAACGCATTCTTTCATAGATAAGAGTAAAATTGTGCATCTGTGTGTGAGGGTGTGCGTTTGTGTACATGTGTGTGTTTGTGTGTGAGCCTATATGTGATTGAATGGATCAATTCAATCAGCTCCTCAGTTGGCTAGTGATTTAGCTGGGGCAATATTTATTCTGCATGCCTGGTGTGTTGTAAATTATATCTGTTCCTACGAGGACACACCGTTGGCACAATTTGCGGTTGTGTTTTATTTATGTGGCATCTGCACATGCGTCCTGGATCCGCACGCTCCACCCGGATAACCAATCTACGGAACAAACCGGGAAAGATCCGGGGATCGGCAAAGCGGGAGGCTGCAGCAGAGCGAAGAGGGGCTACAGCCCGGCAGAATAATGGCTTTGCAAAGATTAGGTTTCATTAAAAGACGAGCCGCTTTCAATAGAAGCAACAAGTTTTTCCCATTACCGCTCTTTTAAATTACACCCAGAATTATCTTGGAGCTCGGTTCAGTAAAGGAGGATCTAGCAGAATGCATTACCTTCACACAATAAAAAGCACACAGTAGCCTCCGCTCAGCCACCAAATGAATTGTGGGTGCGTGACTAAGTTCCAGCACTGAAACGTATCACACAGTTCAGTGTTTCAGATTCCTTTAATTGAATTATTCACCGAGTCATCCGCCGTTTTACCGTGGCGTTTGTGCGGGTTTGGAGATGGCTCCCGGCAATTCCTCGGCAGAAGGACTTATCTCATAACTTGTGCTCCAGTGGTGGATATTGTTAAATTCATTCTGTATCCGATTGAAATAACTTCTATCTGATAAATGACAAGGACATCCATCACATACAGTATGCTGTGAAAGTGAACTGGGGAATCCTACCTGGACAAACTAGCATAATGGTGTTTTACTAGGACAGAGAAATGATCCACTGCTCAGCTTTTAAAACCATTCTGCTTTACACCAATACAGAAACATAGCTTTGTTTGTTCTGATGAAGTTAGAGTTGCAAAGGCACAATAGCTTTGTCAAATCATGTCAAAAGCTACATAAAACAGCATAAAAAAAGAATGCCACAGTATAACCTTTCTGGCTTTAGACTATCATGGAGGCTATGTTTGACTCTGCATGACATTCTGGGTTTGAGCAGACCCCATATTATATAATGCACCTAAAATATTATTGATGATACATCCTAAATTTTTACTGCTACAAATAATGAAGTCAAAGAATAACCTTTAGAGATAATGAACTCCCCCTGTCCAGACATTTAGCTCAGTCTTTAGGGCACACATTCTATTGAAGATGCGTCTGGTTTCATCTCTAATTGTGTTCGCAAGAATGAATCATTGGATTCACATTTTAAAAATCTCAAACTTTTAGCGTTATATGAAACTTTGCGGGAACAGAACAAGTATGAATTGATGCTCTGGGTTCAGTTAAAACTTCTTGACATGTGATTTTATCTCAAAGAGAAAGAGAATTTCATGTTCATATAATTTTCACAATTGTAGTTTTACTGTGCAAGGCAAAAATATGCATTTAATTAAAATAAATTGATTTGACAAGGTTAAGGACTATCGCCAGACTCAATATACAAAGGGTGGAATTGAATTAAAAGTGACCCAGAAGCCACAGAATTCAACTGAAAACTACAAAGTGGGCATTAGTAGGAAGAGCAATTTCTTAAAAATGCGAACCCAAATTATGAATCACTACTTTTTTATGTTTAATAGAGCATAAATCTGACTAAATTTTGCCTTGAGATTCTATTTCAAATTAGCATAGTATTGTGTGCTTCGTTATATAAACTGCATTCAGAATCCATCTGCATACTGTGTAGCTACACAGTCTACAGTGCACTCTCTAGATACTCTGTAGATACGTACTTCTTCATAAAACAGATTAGATTAATCAGGCATTTCAAATAAATAACTTGCCCCAAAAGTAGTTTTCTTTTGTAACATGTGCAGGTGAAACGGGATATTGATGTGGAGGGCATGCTTGGAGAATTTGATCATATTTTGTTTTAATGAAAATTCATTATACAGTTTTCTGGGGTAAGTCCTTTAAACAAAATGTCCAGGCCGTGCATGCATCCTTTCCCTGTTATGTAATAACACACAGACCTCCATCTATACCTCCTTTCCCCTGTTATGTAATAACACACAGACCTCCATCTATACCTCCTTTCCCTGTTATGTAATAACACACAAACCTCCATCTATACCTCCTTTCCCCTGTTATGTAATAGCACACAGACCTCCATCTATACCTCTTTTCCCCTGTTATGTAACAACACACAGACCTCCATCCACACGTTATTTCCCTGTTATGTGATAACACACAGACCTCTATCCACACCTTATTTCCATTATGTGATAACACACAGACCTCCATCTACACCTTATTTCCCTGTTATGTGATAACACACAGACCTCCATCCACACCTCCCGTTCCATTATGGGATAACACACAAACCTCCATCTTCACCTCCTTTCCCTGTTATGTGATAACACAGCCCTCCATCCACACCTCCTTTCCCTGGTATGTGATAACACAGCCCGCCATCCACACCTCTCTTTTCATGGATGCCTGATATACACGTTTCTGACTTATAAAATACATATGCCCCCCACCTCTCCTGCAGCACACAAAAAAAAAAAATAATCTCAACCCTCAGGCCATGTTCAGAATGTACTACGGTTATGAACATAGCTGTACACGCAGTGCTGGCCCCAGCCTTTGAGGGTACCTCAGCAGGATGCACGGTTCCTTTGGGGGTCTCCCAGGGGACCCCTGGGGGGAGAAGGGCCCTACACAGATGCTTACTGTATGCTGCATATTGGGTCAAGCCAGCTCTGCTCACCTGTCTTGATTGTAGCAGGTGTACAGAATATCTTCAAAGATACAATGACATTTATATTATACAGCGCCAAGCGAGACATTTCGCTAACAGCACTGGAAGCAGGCAGCCAAGGAACCAATCAATGGCTTCGGTGGCTTGTTCTGAGCGAGTGCAGCGACATGTGGCTACTTTCAGCCAGCTATGATCATCTGGAAAAATGGATTTGTGGAGAGATCATACATCTTTTCTTCTCTGCCGCAGAACAAGGCCGCAGGGTAAGCGGCAGCTTTTAAAAGTGGTCAGTTTCATTCAGGTTTGCAGCATGTGTGATAGCGCTAGCACGGGGAAAACCTAAGCAGTCTCTTCAAACATGTTAATAAAACCATAATTAAAGAATTATATGACGTGAGGTGAAATTGTGCGCATGTGCATGAATTAAATAAGTGCAATGTCTGAGTTTTGACATCGAATGGAGGACATTTTTCTTGTACTTTTTTGTATGTTGTTAACTTCAACTTGGAAGATGGAACGATGGTAAAGTCCCTCTAGCTCGTTGACTGATTCAGAAGTTAAAAGTCTGGCTCAGCAGGCCGGGGCAGATTGTCTGATCTAGTTTCCACCAGTCAGGATCGCTCCAGCAATGAGTGAACCCGGCACGTCCACATTCTCTGACAAATGAATCCTATCTGCCGTCCTCAAATTAGAAGCAACGAGGAGGCTACCGAGCCCATTTCAGTTTCTCCACCCCGTCAGAGAACCTTCTCCACATCGTCGTTTTGATGAGAAAAATAAACCGACAGCTCATTCCAGGCAGCTGACCATTAACAATGGCCGGCAGAATTTAATACACAGATTACTCCAACTCTTGTGTTTAATTTTACTGTAGCGCTTTCCATAATTGCAGTTTCCATCACACTTTCCCTATCGCGTCAGCACTGTTGAGCCTTATAATTAAAGCCTAATTCAAGATAATGACTCCCAAACTCTGTTAATTTTATTGCAGTCCCATGGAGTAGTTTGGCACTACCTTAACTGTCAAGGTAATATAGCATGCATTTATACCCCATTTAGTGGGAACTCGAACAGAACCAGGAAAGTGCATTGCAGAAGACCTGCTGATGAGCCCATAGAAAACAGTTTTATTAAGGTGTTTACACACATTTGTAACACTAAACTTTGAAACTGTGCCTGTTTCTTTTTTGCCCTTAGCTTTGACTTCATTATTGTTTCCACTACAGCATCTTTGCGGTTATTCGAGGTTGTGTTGTGCCATTTTCAGTCAGCAGTGGGAAAATATTTTGTGAAGTAAGTATCAGGAAAGCAGATACGAGCACTTACTCAATACCAATAAGCCCAAGCCTGGAGAAGCAACAGAGGAAGGTCCCATATCCACTACTATGCATTGCAGGTACCTTGTGAATCCAAACTCAGAAATATTGAGTGTAAACAGCAGCTTTTGCACGTTATATGTTTGTTCCACAGAGCGTGTGGTAGAACACAAGGCAATATTGCTCTGGCAATTCATTCTTCATCACCAAATTCATGCTATAAAAACAGCACAGCCCTTATTTATCTTCACTACACTCCTTGCTAACATTAGCATGATTTAGGATTCTTGGGTCTTAAGACCACTAATATAATTTTATTATCATTGTGTTGTTGCCAGTTCTGTGCCTATAATCTTTTGGTTCCCACTGCTCCTGCCGTGAACATCTAATGCCTTTTACCCTGTAAGTCAGTCTGAATAAAAGCATTAGCCAAATAAATAAATAATAACTTTAACGAATAGCTCAAGGTTTAATATATTATAATCCATTAAATGTTTTGTGATTATGTCATGCATCTATCAAGACTTAAAGAATTTGCATGAGGTGGATCTGGCAGTCATATAACACAGTGCTGGGTGGCATAGTATAATACCAGCATGTACTTTCACAGAAACGGGCTGATGTCATATTGGTAAAAGGACTGATATATGAACATTGCACTTTTATGTACGGCGTACATTTGTGGAGAGCTTAAACCCAACGCATGAGACGGGACACAATCAATTACAAAGCGTCTACATGATGAATAAATGCTTAACTGCTAGACCCTTTCCTGCTGCAAGGCATAACAAATCATTAAAATGTCTGGGTGTTTTACAGAGCACAGGCCCACTGCTGCCGTCAATGCAGATGGCACATCCAGCACACTGTGCTCACCTTAACCACGGCTGCTTAAGATGGCCGCCTTTTTATTAAAACAACTGTATGCTTTTGCAGTATAAAACATTCACAGCTCTCTATCTCCCTTATTCAGCCTTTCAAGCATGTAATTATGGCATTAGATGTTGTAAACTATATCATAAGTTGGTTCATTTTCTCTGTATGAAATACTTATAAATATTTCAGTATTAAATAGTTTTATGGTGTAAATACAAAACAGTCACATTGCAAAGTATTCAAAGGCATCGTAATTTAAATTATAGAGCACTGGACACTCTACTTCTGAGTCAATGATTTTCATTTGGATATGGATGCTCGAGTAGTTCCAAAGGCACACATCGATTTGACTAATATAAATAAATAAAATTGTTAAATCAGAAATCCCTGTGTGCTATATGGATGGGGGAATAATCTGAAGCGGGGGGAAAAAACATAAAATGTGCCAGCATATTGCACTTGTATTATTGTAATAAGCAAAGTCCTGCAATTTACCACAGAGAATTTAAAGGAGAGAAGGCCCACACTGTTATTTCACGGATCACAATTCGTAACTGTACATTATCCAGGAATAACCGGTTTGGAGATTCATGGTCCTCATAAAGACTGGGGCATAAAGTTGGCTTTTCTCTTTTCCCATCAGACTCTATAAAGATGATTTTAAACGGCTCATACAGCACTGGGGAGGCCAAACGTGGGCTTTTAAAACACACTTTCGTTTGTTGGTAGGTTTTGGGGATGTGTTTCACCTCCTCTGTGGAACAGAGCAGTCATCCATGACCCTGTGAATATTTTTAGTGGTGCTAAAACCACAGGATACATTCACTCCACATTCCCCAGTGTATATCTTCCCAAACTTCACAAACAAATTCTCCCAATAAATCTGTTCATATATGCCATACACTTGGTGTAAATGCCTTGCTTTGCAAGCATTTGTATTACACATACAGTGAGCTCCAGAAGTCTTGGGACAAAGATGCGATTGAACACATCTGACACATCAGAAACATCTGTGAAGCCATTGGTCCCAAATATTATGGCACCCGGAAATGGGGGGACCATGTATAAAAGTGTTGTAATTTCTAAATGGTGACATCAGAATATACAATACATATTAATAAAAGCTGAGAATATACAACTAGCCATTAATAAAAGCAGAGAATCTGCTCTTTAATCACATGCAAATTGATTATAAATCTAAAATTGTGGAGTACATAGCCAAATCAATAAAAAATGTCTTTGTCCCAAGCCTTATGGAGCACACTGTATTTTTCTCTGTTTGATTTCCCACATGCTGTGGTGAGTTCTCAATTCCCTACGGAGTCTTTCCAACAGAGATCATTCAAATGCAGACACAGCTCATTTTCATAAGAATCTATTAGCATTCACCAACTGATTACACTGCAACAGCAATAACTATTTGTTGGTGTGAACTTTTATCATGAAACATTTCTCCATGTACTGCAAGCTCCATAACTGATTCTCTCATAAGTTTTCAAATTTAAATAAGGTTATACCATGAGCATCATGAGAAGACACCAAATCCAGCTACCAAGCGCTACAGGTTTGGGAGCAATTTGGAATCATGTAGTACGCTTGTGATGTCATGAATACTCCAGTCCTATTAATTAGAATTCCCACCCTGGTTTTAACATCAGGTTTGCTTTGACACACAGACTTGCACATTATAAAGAACCAATAACATCTCTGCTCGATGCGCAACATTTAACATTATACATTTAATCCAATTAAATACACAATTAATCCTATCATAGGCAACCTGTGATAGACATTCCGTCTGGGAAATCTCACCCTGTAAATTTTCAGCGCTGTTGCTGAATGATACTGTTTTATCCAAAATTACTGATAAGGCTAATGGTATAATTATGGAATCCATAGGTAATGGCTGTTAGGGGTTCAATCCCCCACCATGGCACTTTCTGAGTTTGCTATTCCATCTCTGCCACCCTCTCTGCTTCCGTCCTGTCTAAATAACAAATAAACAAAAGAAACGCAAAAGGAGGCAGACTGTCCACATTCTGCTTAAGAGAAAAATATTCAAGCTCCACTTTCCCTATTTATTTACTATTTACAGCCTGCTACACAACGAGCTGCCATTTATTGCATTTTGTTGCTGATCTAGCAGACTTGCGGAGTTTAATTATCCCCTTAGTAATGCTGAACACAGATTTGAATAATAGAAGGTCTTGTGAAACCGAAAGCCTGTACGATAAACACTCCCAGACTAGCACAGCATGAGACTAATTCACATCAACGAGCCGCATCTCTCTTCCTTATGCATTTATAATCAGGAGCGCGCGTTAAAAGTGCCAGGATTAAGAAGCGTCCGCGTCCGTTATTCCCCGGTTCCCAGTTTTTCAAGGTGCTCGTGAAATTTTTAAATATTAATCAATGCACAAAAAACCTTTTTCAGTGTACTGGGACCAAGCAGCATCTGTAATATCTGTACTTTAATTAAGACAACACTGATACAGATCACTTTTAAGTGTGCACTCTGCCGGATGAAGAGGTTATGTTATCGTCCAATCAGGTGCAGTTCCTCTTCCATACAACAGGCGGTGAAAATATTATTATGCACAGAGGCTTCTGGTAAAAAACGGATTTACCACAAAATATATTTTAATGGAAAGGGGGCATCCTGCCTGGTTCTTAAGGTTTAAAATGATTTTTTTCCCCTCTGCAGTTTCTAGCAGATGTCCTGTAGATGAGTTAATCAAGTTTTTTAAAGTAGTTTTAAATCAATCGATTTATATCTACTTATAGTTCTCAAAGGCCTCCTGAAGTTTGCTATAGAGCATGAGAATAAAATAAATTGTAGTAGAATAAGAGTATACAGTATAAACCATATGTTTGAGCATAAAACATAGCACATTATCTGTTTTGGTTATTTTGTATAGCACTTTTTCTTCATTACATTCATCAAGGGTGCCAATAATTCCGGACCTGACCATATGTGTTGTGGACATATCCTTTCAGTCAGCACATTTTTTTGGAAACGTTCTGGAAACTTCTGAAGCAAGGCTGCCTTTCCACAACAACACACAGGAGGAGGAGTAGCACTATAAACACAGCCATTCATCAGCTGTAAAGTCATAGGATTGGAACGAAGCACGCTCGGACACGCCACACAAAGTTGTGTGTGTGTATAATAAAGTCTTATCGGCAAACCCTCACAAATTTTTATTTCTGCATTTGCCCGTCAGTGCATTTTCTTCCGGGCCCATTGAAGGTTTTTATGGCTTCATTCTCTCCTGGATGAGTCCCTGATTGCTTTGCTAACAGAACCGTGCTAATTCCAGCTTTTCTCTCGTGGCTCTAAGCCCTGCACAGGGAATTCAGAACAATGTGAAGGATTAATCCTTAAACACAAAGAGTTAATAGGAAGAAACGGTACACTGCACCCCCCCCCCCCCCCCCTCTTATTTTTAATAACATTATGTAATATGGTTTGCTAATTCCTTACGGTGTACTCTGTTGTTGTGGCTTCAGCGGTACAGTGTTCAGAGCCAGGGCGGCTAGGCCACACCCGGCTCCTCAGTCTCCAGCACAGCCGCAGTGAGCGGCAGAATCACTGGCAGGGAACACTGTGCATGCTGGACTGAAGCCACACACCTCCTTCTGTTTGACTTTGAATTTACATTTTGTGTCCTGCCTTTATATTTGTACACACAACAGCCTGAGTCAGACTGCATAACTTCTGTTTTAAGATGTCTCCATTTGAATGATGCAGCAGCTTAAACAGACGTTCCTTTTTTACAGTAAAACACACATAGCATGGCGCTCTACAGAGAGTAACAAACCTGTTTTTCATAGTTCCCAATAGGCTGCTATTATGTATTGTGTGTGTGCCATTCTTTGGATGTTGTGCAGGGTAGAAATGTACAGGACATGAAAGTACGTTCAGAAATAACTTAATATTTCCACAGTAACACATCCTCCACAATACCTACCATGTAAACATAAAAGAACCAAAAATGAATGCCTTAGTACCTACTTGGCAAAACTCACAAATCAACTTTAAAAAAGTAAATGAGCTCTATTCAGAGTTAAAAATTCTCTGTAAATGTTTTTGATAATGTTTTACTGGTATTATTATTATTATTATTATTGTTATTACACGTCTGTCCCACTGAAGGTATACCGTGCACCAGAGCCATTCCAATGTGGCCTATCATAGAAATATTTTTGGCCATTTTATCCTTCAGATAATTAAAAATGTTGTTAATCAGAATCGGATCCATCATGGAGTCTGCATCGTCTCAGCATATCTCCCATTAGTGAGGGAATTATAATTAACAGCTGTGCATATTTTAAGAAGGCATCTGCTTTGTTTACAGGAGTGCAGAACATGTATAAATAGTATTTCGAGAATTTGAGGCTTGTATGTGGCATAAAAAAGGAATTTTCCCCCAAGAAGAAGAATTCCGCACCCCTTGTCCTCTGTGAATATTTACCCTGTCTCCCAAAAATATACCACCCCATCCCCCCCACCTCCTCCCCTGTCCACTGCTACCCCTCACCATCTACTGTGTCACCCTCACCAGCTCATTCCAATTTATCAAACCATCCATCCAGTCCTGTCCTCTGTCCTACACTGGCTGGACTCCAGAGTTCTTCAACAGCAGGGCGCTTTCTCTCAAACTGCTTTGGCCCCTCTCTCTCTTGCTCTCTCCTCGCTCCTGTTCTCTCTCCCCTCTCTCGCTCTCTCCCTCTTCCTTTTCAATCCATAGATTCTTTTTTCGCTGATAAAATACAGAACAATTGTTGGACAATGTCTATGCATTTCATAGACAATTCACAGTTTACGGCAACTAACATTTCAGTTCAAATGTGTCACCCAGCTCATCTGTGGCTAAGTGCTGAACCATTTGTATGAACACGTATGTACATGAGTGAGCTGAAAGGCTGGTATATGCACAACGCAGAGATCAGATATTGAGTGAAAGGCATGTATCGCTATCCAAATAACGTCAGCCGTGGAGATGAAACCCACAAGTGTATGTACTGGTGCTTTTTCCCAACACTTTAATGCAGATATCATAGGGGATGTGTGGTCAGCTTAAGTCTTGTTACACTCCACATCAGACAGCCATAAGTATGCTAAGAAGGGACAATGAGATTTATCAGTCATTAAAGAACCATCCAGAATTCTGATTTATGACTCCAGGGATGTTTCAGTCTCTCGGCCACACATCCGACCAGCATTAAAATGACCTCCGGTTACCCGGAGAATCCAAATTTTGTGGACGCAGGCAAAAGGCAAATGTTAAAATTACACTGGGGGAAAATAATAAGTGCTTCATTTGTTCTGTCTTCTCAAAGCTAAACCCCACATGCAATCAAACGTGAGAGAAAATTAATCATTTTTTTATCGTTGGCAATAAGAGGCAAGTGCCTGGCAAAGTAAGGATACATCTGTGTTTATTTTGTGTATGCTGGAAACTGTAAAACCTGTTCACTCCTTTGTTTCTAGTCGTTTACACATCATTAAATGTGAAATCATAATCAGTGTTAAACACGTTTTAAGCATAGCTTTTACTCCTGAAGGTACGATAAGTTAATGTATTACACTGTACACTGTGCCTTCCTGTGTTGAAGATTAAATACACAGGTATTTGAGCCACTTAAGGTCGGACCAATCTGAAGTACAAATGACCGGCATGGTGAGGACAAACAGTAACTGTTACTGAGGCACAGTTCAAATAATTGGTGGCAAATGTACAAATGCACATCAAACAGCAATTACACCGCAAGAAAATTGTGGAGTACAGAACCAAATCAAATAAAACATACATACATATGTCTTTGTCCCAAACATTATGGAGCTCACTGTATAAAATATACATATAGCGAGTAGCTTTAGAAAGTACAAATATTATACTGACCGCAAGCATGCTTCCAGGTAAAACTGTGGCTTGAACAAAGCAATCAGGAAGAAAGAGAAAAGGTGTCGGACAAGCTGGCAGAACCATATCAAAAAGTGTTTGACATTTATGAGCAAGGAAAGAAGAAAGACTTGGAGTGATGTCTACATTTTCAGCTGGCTTCAGCAGCGCTTTGTGGTCATATACAGTAGTACACCGCTGGGAGTTTTGTGGCCAAGGCTAAGGCTCTGATTTCTGTTTTCCCTGCTTGACACTGTACAAGGCCGTCTATACTAAAAATATCAAATATATTGAATGTTCCATCGCAGCATGTGCCTACAGTAATGCACTGTTTACCTACTGTGTATGTGTGTGTGTGTGTGTGTGTGTGTGTGTGTGTGTGTGTGTGTGTGTGAAAGGAGAAATAGCAAACGATGCTTTCTTTGTTTCTAATATAATGTGAGATCATTGGATTTCGAAAAGCTTTTTGTGGTACTTTACTGGTAAATGGCTTCTTAAAGTTACTTTTTTCAACTGCTGTAGTGAGTGATATTTACTTCAATTATATTTCTTGTGTTTTTGTTTCATTATTCATAATCCACATCTCCATGTATGTTATCATGACCTCTGTATTGGAATATGCATTGTTTTGCAAGCATTTTATCATAAGTATTTTGGAATGAGTCCTGTATCATGATATGTTTTGAATCCTGAACTCTTTATCAGAATATGTATTATATAATTTTTTAACCTGCTTTTGTCATTTGTCATGATCTCTTTCCTGTATTGAAAAACGAATAAGAATGTATCCCAAAAAAATATGTATTTCATAAAGACCCCCATATGAAGACACAAATTGAGATTTCTGTATGGTGATATGCAAAGTAATCTCTATAACCCCTAAATGAGATATGTATGGTGAGACCCCTCACTATACTCAGCCATAGTATACTGAATGTTCTTATTATACAGGTATTTGCAGTACCTATGAGCTGATACAGTTTCGGCCACACTTGGAAAGTTCTTATGAAAAATAAAGCTTAAATAAAAATTTAAAAAACAAAAAAATTGATGACTCAGCTTTCCTTCATTTTAGCTGTAGGATCTTAAACCCCAAAAAGTTTTTTGAAGTTCTTTAGATTTTTTTTAAGGGCTGCAGGACTAATTGTCGCATCGAGCATATGGGGGAGTTCGGGTGAGCATCTGTCGAGGAGGCACATGATCTGGAGATGCTGGTGCACTGGCGCTCTGTGCTCCTGTAGCCCTCTGGGTGGCTGGCTGGAGGCACAGGGCACTCCATCACCTCCAGACACATTGACACTTCACCCAACCTGACTCCTTCAGGGCCAAAAACCTTCCTCCTCCAGAATGACTTATTAAATGCCTGTCAGTCACTAACATAAATATGGACCGACAGGACACAAAATGTGTTGGTGCTGACACCACCAAATACCTGCTGAACTTAAAAGGTGAAGTCAACAGTGTCACTCACAAGAAAAGGGGCCATATCTATTTTACATTTGGTGTCATATTGCTGTTTTCTTTTTATGCTGGATTTAACTACAGGAAGTGAAGCGCTTCTTCGAGCGTGTTCATGCCTACATGGCCTCACTGACCCGACCACGCCTCGTACCGAATGTTACACAAGCTACTGGCCTAACTTTGATGAAAAGCTCATATAAATAAACAACTGACTTAAAGGTACAATAGGTAAGATTTGTGTGTTAAAACATTCTTACAAGACCATTGTAAATGGTCTTCTGACAAAACGTTGTATAGCAATACAATAATTCAAGTGCTTTGGTTGAAAATTGGTTCTAATTGCCACAGCCAATGGTGTTTCAATGTCAGTGCGTTCACAGAGAAGGGGTGGGATAAACAGTGTTGTGGTTTGAGCATGTTTGTTGCTGCCCTCTCTTGACCGTTAGTCCGAAATTACCGATTGTACCTTTAATACACCTCTTGTGAATTAACACTGCATGGGGGCCTAAATGAGGCTATGAAATTACCAGAGATACTTTTTTCAATTCTCAGTTGAATACCTCAGACAAATGAAAATGTTTAGCTCATAGAGATGAGCAGTATCGGCAAGAACGAGGAAAAGGTACTTCATTAGATCAGTATTTGTGAGGCCACATGCTGGTTACCTTGGAGACAATAAGTTTGTGAGCAACAGAATGTTTGTGTAGTCAGTAACAGAGTAACAGCAAATAAAAACTGATTCATGGGTTAGACCATTTGCAATGGCTTGCCTTAGGGAGGATAAAAAAAAACATATTAAATAGAAGAGTGATACATCACCTTGACTTCCTCCTTGCAAAAGTGAACTTCCTATTGTGGAATTAAACTTTCTGGCATGAATCCTGCTTGCTGAGCATCAAGGGTATTTCTATTTAGTATGGTCACTTCTTTACATTGGAGTAATTACACATAAAAGTAGCTACTATTGGTAAAATATCTGTGGTAGATATAGTAATATATTACTAAATTCTTGAGCAGTTTTTGATCAAATGCAGTAATAAAATATCATCAGGCAAAGATGGATGGCATACTGTTTTATTTTTTACTAAAAACTCTTGAATTAAGAACAGAGCTGAAGAAATTCACCATGAAAAGTAGCCAGGCCTAAACTGAGGTAAAATATGTTTGTATCTGTACAAATGTGGAGAAAGAAATACAAATTGAATGCTACAGCCCATTCCGATAAAAAATTAAACACAAACTACCAATAGGCATCAATAGAACATGGCATTACGGATAGATATTTACAGTCAAGGTTCATTTCATAGACTTGAGAATGGCATGAAATAGCTGCACGTATTGATTTTTGCCATTGCCTTTATAAGGTATACTGTATGTATTTTTGAGTGGTAAATATCAACACTCACAACCCACTGAAGCATGTTGGAAACAGATGCTTAAGATGCAAGCTGTTTATAAAGACAGCTGACTCCATGCTCGAGAGCAGCTGCACGAAAAGTCACATAGAAATATGAAAGACACAGAATTAAAATGCATTAATTACATACGCACAGGAAGGGGACATTTTGCATCCAGTGTTTGTACACATTTCTCCATGATTACTCATATTTTCTGAAATCGTAATTTGCACAGTTTGCTAATCAGGACTTCAATCCAAGGTGACCTTAAAGCTCTAATGAAACCGAAAACAAAAATAGACTACACAGAAATGCTTTTTTTTCTCAAGCTCTGACACATACTGCAAGGCTTCAGAATTATCTACATGTCACCAAGCATCAAAGAGCATGCATAAAGTAGCACAGAAGCACCGTTCAGTCACACATTAAAAAAAGAAGAACGAAAAGGTCAACCTTCAAAATGTTGAGGTTCCCCTCTGGCTCTAGACTGTAGACTTGTTTATTGGATGAATCCACTCAAACCCCCCTGTAAAATTTACTAGACTTTAGTAGTTCTCTCCTGACCTAACGTAGTGAAAGAGGCACATGCACCTGATCTTCAAGCCAGGCCAAACAGGACTATAAATCTCATTGAATCGCACGTGCAGATTCAAAAACCAACCATACATGGGGTATCTCGATGCCACAGGTCTGAATAAACGCGTGAAAAGGAGTGAGCTGAACTCGTGCTAACCCAGGTAAATGTGCAGTGCTGAAATGTAGCCCTCCTCTGTGGAGGCAGTTTGGGCCCTGTAAGTCTTGGCAGATTGACGGAGGGTCTGAACAGCACAACAGAAGAGAACGGCCCTGCAGGCTCAGGCAATGAGTGCCTACCTCCTCCCACACACACGCACACACACACAAACACACACATAAACACACACACATACACACTACAAGAGCAGGGTGTTTCATTAACAGCACAGAGACTGCCTGGGACTCACTGAACATATGTTTCTGAACTTAGCAGTGACCCAAGATTTTAGTTATTCATCCTAAAAATGAAGATGGCGATATAGAGTTTGATTTGAGTCATGATATACCATTGACAATACAATGGCAGATAAGCAGCAGAGGAAACACACACACACACACACACATACATACACACACACACACACACACACACAAATAAACACTGCTACATACAGTATCTCTAATACTGACTTACTATGCGTCTATGCTACAGAAATTGTGATACAGTTAACATTTATTTTCCAAAAACATATATTTTGGAAATTAATTTCCACCACAGTATGTGTCCGGGAGCCACCAAAAATGATAAGGTTACAGAGCGATATGTGCATTGTATTCTGTAAATAAGTTTATTCTTACAAAACAATGTTACCAAGAAGGTATGCCTGCATGCATGTGTGTGCATGTTTGTGTGTAAATCAGTTTGCGTACATGGCTCTGTACATGCATCACTACAGCAAACATCAGTGCTTTAATTAGGGGTGTCAAACATGTTTGGCACCCCTAATTAAAGCATCACTTGGCACCCCCTCAACTATATTACATTATTATTCATAAAATTAAATGAAACTCTATTTGCATAGTGCCTACAGAGACACTGTTACAAATTCTCTTTACAGGAACTGGGACCAGTAGAGCAGCTAATAAGCAGAGAGAATTGGTCATGAGAGTTACTTTGCCTGTGAGTTTAGTTGGTAAAAACAATGAAGTAAAAATAATAACAGTGGGCAAGAAATCTTCACAACAGCATTAACAGCACATAAAATCCACCGCCTCTCCAGTGCATGCACGCTGCATTGCCATATTGGCCATAATATTATTTTATCGGCCAAAACCGGAAGATTAGTGCTAAGCTACTGTCGGATGATACTGATATGACCCCAAAAGTAACATAAATTCAACAGATGATCCAGCCAGCAGCTCCAAAATGCATGTTTTTAGGGATTAGCGCAAATAAAGGACAAAATTCCCATTGGGGTTTCAATCCGACGACGTGTGTGCAATCAGCGGCAATCCAGCCAACATGACCCAAAAAGTAAATCCTGGGAAGCAGAGAGGAGAATGGTGAGGGAGAGAATTCCCCTTTGAGCCCCCAATACTCCATTACCTGCTTTCATTTTGTTTATCACATTTAACAAGCCTGCTATTTTAGAGTAGATGAGGATCACCCCCACAGGTAATTCATTTTTATTGCATTTGATGTTGCTCTATTGCAGTGCCTTTCAGCTCATCATGTTTACTAACTTTAATTATGCCAATAAGCACTGCATTACATTTTTTTCCATTCTAATGGTTTTGTGTGAACAGCAAGCAGGTAAAACTGGCAGGTTAAGTGAGACAAAAAGGCATCACTTGCTCATTTAAATCAGCATTAATGAAGAACACAGTCCTGCAGAACGATGATAAACACACACATTACCGTTACATTTAGCATTACATTGGGATACTGATCAAATTAAGGCATATTCTCTGCCTACCAATTTACTGCTCATCAGCCAACACTAGCTTTTAGTAGCAGTGCCAGCTTTTACGGTCAAAATAACTAAACTGTTGATGCTTTTGCAAAGACCTGTGGGGTTTTTGCTTTTGGCAAACTGAGCATTCTTTAAGGTGTCAGCTTTCACTATGCCCATGCAACTGTCACAGCCTTTAGATTCTTTGGTGAACGTGTCATATTCCATTGGCTTGAGGCTTTGACTTGAGTGTGGAAACCCTGCAGGGTTGTGCCAAAGCATATTTTATTCATAACTGTGTGAAAACTCAGGGTTATAACTGTACATTCATACCTAGGGTTCACAGAGGAGGGGTGCCAGGTCAGTGTGTTAAATACACTTTGACATATTTTATTTGAGTACAGTAAGAAAATTATGTACTCTATTACAGATAGCAGTCCTGCTATCTGAGCTCATTCTACACTCAGCATTTTTCTGTATATTTTCTTTCTAAGGGTTGGAATATGGCATGTCAAGAGAGGACAAGATGTCTATTAGAATTGTGGGTTCTATTATATCTGCATCCTTAGAACCGTTAATGAATAGTTGGTTTAGTCTTTGAGCAGAGACACTAGAGATATGACTACTTGCACTTATTACACACTATACACAAAAGCTGTCAATCCTTTCACAGTAAAATATTAAGTGTTAAATCAGTCGATTCAACACTTGTCCCAGTTGGACTCATACAAAAACCGGTAGAGTTGAATTAACTTTACCCATTTCTCTATGAAGAAACGTTAAGCTGAGATCATTATATTATCAATATTCTGGTGTATAGACTACTTTTTACATTCGTAAAATATGACTCTTCCGTATCAGTTCTGTATCTGTTTGCATTATGCATTAGGATATTATTCCTCACGAAGGACTAGGAATGGAATAAATGAAACAAAAAGCAGCTTGCTGGAATTAAACTATAAATCCCACAAAAGCATTAAATAAATGGTAATACTGAGTGTAATGTTAAAAATGCATGGAAACGCAAAAAAATCCCCATAAACCATTCGTTTTTATGCCTCGTTTCGAGAACTCCTGGGAGTTGTGCTGTGAGCTGCCAGTTGAATCGGGAAAATATGGGGGGGGGGGGGGTCTCAAATAGGATTTCTGTGACACATTTCACATATAAACTGAAGCTATCCCGTTGACAGTCTTCAGGTCTGAATTGTGAAATATTATAAGACCACAGTCACGCTAGCTGCTGTACGTTAATTTGGTACAATAGAAAATTGAATTATGCAGAACGTAGGCTAAGTTTATCCCAGGGCAAATGAACTACAATTTGCCTATTGACAGAACCGAAACTGCTTTGAGCTGCGTTTCAGGGTGTAGACTAATAAAAAATGAAGCTGTAGTCGTTGGCTGATTTGAGTTCCCTTAAATAAAGTATTGAAATTGGTATAACAAATAACGCCTTTCTTCACTGCAACCTATGTTTATTTATTTGTCCGTTTGTTTTCTCGTTTTTCATTTATTTAATTTGCAATGTAATTTCAAGGGCAGCCATAAGAAACTACAAGCCAAATATTACCCTACACTTGCCCATACTGTATGTAGGCTCCTGTGGGTAGGCTACTACCTGTCAGATACTTCAAACTGCAGTTATGTACTTACAGTTAACCCCTGCCTGCTTTATCTATCGGATATGCACAACATAATAAACTTAGCTTCATGAATTAAAAATAAAGAATTCATAAAAATATTTTTGCAATCTTATAAAACTGAAATATTAAAACAACGTAGCGATCTGCCTGTGCTAACTGACATCTTAATATCACTGTTGATAGGTTGGAAGCTCGAGCTTTCCTGGTCACAAAAAACGGTTAGCGGTCTCTTTCTTTCTTTTGCCCATTTCCTTAATCGCGGACAGAACTGTGGAACATTCACTTTGGACAGATTCAGTCTCCCGGATGGTCCACGCACCGAATTAACTGAAAACATTACAACCTGAATAAGAATCACTTTACACTTACCATCACGTGCCCCTGCATTTTTGCAGTTTCGATTAATTTTTTTTCTTTCATTGCTTCCCTTTTTCATAGAATCCGCTGCCAGTATTTCAGTATGCCGATGACCGTCTCCGTGCAAGTATAGTCTCCTGTCGAAGGTTTCGCTCAGTTCGCCCTCCAGTCCTGGATGTGCCTGTATAGTTAAGCAACCAATATAGACCGCTGATCTTTTGCGTTTTTCAGTACATCCTGTTGATAATAGACGCGTGTCCCCTGTTCTAACGCGTCCAATAAAATCAGTCAGAAATAGATGAAACGTAATTTAGCAGAAATTTAGGAAGATTGACATTTTGATGTCGGAGACGTGGAAAGACTAGAGATTGGATGATTCGCGTACAACGCTCGCGTATCTATCTACCAATTGCTCATTTTATTTATTGCGCTGACCACGCGAGATTCCGTCCAAATGTATTACTGCGATCAGACTCTCAAATCTGGGGCATGCACTGCTTTCAGAATATAAATAATGTTTCGACAATGCACATGGCGTTTCCATGGATGCATTCATTTCGCCTCACTGATAAACCTTGCGAGTTGGTATGGCGCTACAGTGGACATTACATGGATTTTAAAAAACGGGCGCATTCAGTGGCTGTGTCCAACTAAAGTGAGATAACTTAATCAATGCAGACGCCCTTGTGTGCAGGTGAGTTTCGAATCGGGGGGGCGTCCCTCGGCTGTGTTTTATGGAAATAAACTATGCCCAACGACCCTAAACCAATAAGGACAATGTAATGGTCATTAATGCTAATCCTTTCGCGGTACAGTACTTTATCGAAGGTATACCAAAACCAATTTCATTCTCCTGCGATGCAATAATGAAACGGCTGAAAGATTGGGGTCAGGGACATTAACATAAGTAGTGTGAGAGGTGCGACTTTTAATTCAACCCCCTCCCACAGGAAACCATTAATCATACCCCAGAGTGCACTGCTACAAAGATGTACCGCAGGCCCGGTGCCACAATAAACGTGTGTATGATATATGACCCTTTTAAGATGCCTTTCCTATCCCAGAGGAGATATTCAAATTTTGATTACAAAGATTAAAAGTAGGAATGTTTGGCTGTGACCACATAATAAGTAGCTTGGCCATCATTCATCGTCATTATCGTCATCATCAAAGTATTGTTGTCATTGCTGTTGTCGATAATAATACAGAACATATTAGCTAACCTTGCCCAATGTACTGTTTTGTAGGCTGAAGATAATTTAAAATATGAGTACTTCTGGAGAGGGAAAATATTAAAATGGCCTCCTTTTGGAGAAGACTCAGGAGTAATAGAGGACTATAAGGATTTAGATGTTGTTCCAAAGCAGTAATAAAGGCAAACCTGGCCTGGCCACATATAAAATTACACAATATAAAACAGAGGAGGTTATGTAAATATTCAATGTATTCAATAGACCATATGTATCCAGTCCTGGGCACCCATTTTACAGTACATGTTGAGCATATCTGTGAGTGACACTAGTACAGTGTGCACCAAGATTATACGTATGAGAGCATTTGGTTAACATACATTCTGGTGAAGGGATTTCCAAGGTGCAAATTGTTTCATTCATTGTTAAGTTTTAAACTTAAACTTGCAGGTTTAAGTGTGTTCAGAGATGCTCTTCTGCAAACCACTGTTGTAATGTGCGGTTACTTGCATTACTGTCACCTTCCTGTCAGCTTTGACCAGTCTGGCCATTCTCCTCTGACCTCTCTCATTAACAACACATTTCTGCCCACAGAACTGCTGCTCACTGGATGTTTTTAGTTTTTTGCACAATTCTCAGCAAACACTAGAGACATGCATAAAAATCCCAGCAAATCCCATTCTGAGATACTCAAACCATCCTGTCTGGCCCCAACAATCAGTCCATGGTCAAAGTCACTTAGATCACATTTCTTCCCCATTCTGATATTTGGTTTGAAAAACAGCTTAACCTCATGGTGTCTGCATGCTTCTATGCATTTAGTTGCAGCCACATGATTGGCTGATGAAATATTTGCATTAACAAGCTGATGTACAGGTATACGTAATAAAGTGTTCACTGAGTGTATACTTTAAGCCCCATGTGTCTGCCCAGTGTTCTGCAGTGTGTGGGCAGCCCTAATCCTTCACACATTGGCTACTTTTCACTTCATGCACCCTCATTATTGAAGTGTGACTGTTTCCTGCATAGATGTATTGTTGAGATCTCTCATCTACTTACAGAATATAGTATAAAACCTCTGAGACACAGATTCACACACTTGCTGCTATTAAATTATCAGAAACTCACAAAACACGAGATAATCACTCCTATCTAAATGTTTTTTAATTGGTCCATGTGTAATAATGATACTGTACATTTTTGAATTGATGGTTCATTCAAATTACACATACAACACGCAATATGTTAATGAAACAGTCATTTATTGTTCATTTTCTATTTGTCATAATAAATTTGCTCATCGAAGATTGCATTGTAGTTTGCAATTTGCATTTTAATTTGCAAACTATTGGCTATGTAATATTTCACAGCCTCACATAAAAGGTTTCAGTAAACAAGATCATATGAATCAATATAATGCTTTTCCAAATGGCAGCTAAAAGTTATTTCTGCTGATGAAAAACATTATGTTCTTGAATTGTATTCAGTTTTTAAAAGGAACCAAAGTAATAAATAATCACAGACAGGGGAAAATATGTACGGAACACAAATACAAACAAGCATGGCTTCTTTCCGGGCACAAAAAGTATGAAAGAAATGTCTTGAATTTAAGGGTTCAATTAAAAATTTCAACAGATTCAGTTTTAGGGTTGAATTAGACCTTTCAACAGCTTTAATTTAAGGGTTCCAGTCGACCTTGCAACAGCTTCAATTTCAGGGTTCCATTAGAACTTTCAACAGATTCAGTTTAAGGGTTCAATTAGACCTTTCAACAGCTTTAATCTAAGGGTTCCATTAGAAGTTTCAACAGATTCAGTTTTAGGGTTCCATTAGAATTTTCAACAGATTCAGTTTTAGGGTTCCATTAGAACTTTCAACAGCTTCAGTTTAATGGTCCCATTGCTACTTTCAACAGCTTCAGGTTAAGAGTTCCATTAGAACTTTCAGCAGCTTCTGTTTAAGAGTTACACTGGAACTTTTAACACTTTCATTTTAAGGATGTAATCTGAAAACAACACCATCATGGTTTCATTAGGGAACATACAATGTGCTGTTGCTTGGTCTTCAGAGGCTAAACCTGAGCTCCCTTGATTTAGAGTCAGGACATTTGACATTTAGGCACTATGAATGTATAGCATGTACTGAGACATCTCATCAGTGTGGGGAAATGCAGAAATCAAAGCAATGCCATTCCTCAAAACAAACTGTAAAGACTCCAGTATAGCTCCATAACAATAAAATGATGATGTTCCTCTTTGAATGTGGAAAATGAGAGCTCTGTATATGTGTTTCTGGTAAGATAGATTGGATTTGGATCAAATACTGTGGAAGACAGCAAACAGTATGTTCAACATTAATATTTCATATTGGGAGTACATACTTGCCATTTTAGTAGGATATCTGCCCAAGGTCATGAGGTGCATTCGCTCCAGTGTTACTAACCATGCACTTACAGTACTGTGTTTTATATATCTGATGGTTTCTTGGGCTAAGAGCCTCTGCCGTCTAAAAGGAGTGGCGTGAGTGTTGATAAAAATACTGGAATATCCCTTCATGCATTGGCACATAGAAGGAAAAAGGAAAACAATATGGATTTTGCTGGCAGGGAGATTGGTGCTATAACAGTACACCTCCCAAGACAGCGGGATTCATTTTTGTTTTGTTTTTTTTTGTTAGTTTTTTTCTGCTGTGAAGCAGTATACTGTTGGAAGCGTTCTGTGTCCAGCTGATATAATTAAAACACAGGGGCCTTGAGCTAATACCCTGTTAGAAGCAATCATAGAAATGAAGGGAAATATGATGTTTATCTTCCACTAGTGGGAAATGCCACATGTTTTATCTGCTTTTATCCACGCTCAATAGGTGGTTTCTAGGGCAACCAAGTCTTCTGTCCTCCAGCTCTCAAATGAATCCACAACATGTATTAATACACATACTGTATGTACATAACCCATCAATCACCCAGCATGTGTATGTTTTAAAGCAAGGCCATCTGCACCGGTTTAATTAGATGGGGTGGAAAAGTTCTGGTGAAACTTGATTTTCCTTGATGGTCAATACAAAGATTAATTAAGGAAATACTCAATATCATCAGATGTAGCCAGTTCTTCTGAATTTAGTCTATTTAGGCTAGCGATGTATTTTTGCATTACAAAACTGCACATTTTATTAGCAGTATCTAAAATTGTGGATGGACTCTTTGATCTTCACGTCTTCCACACTGAAGGCTAATGATCTGCAATGTGGATATTGTGTAAGTTAAAGAGTCTAAAAGCACAGTTTTGTCAGATAGCCTTTATTGCAGGATGTGCTCAAAGCTAATACAGTAGTTAACACAGTGATGCAGGTTTTTGGTTTGTGAATACCTAATGATTAAACAGATTTTTCTTAATTGAATTTATTGTTTAATCTCCCTAACGCGATGCAAGAAACAAAGCTGTCGCTTTACCTGCCAATTGCTTATTCAGATCATTGGCACACTTCTTCATCAAGATAAAATGGGTTGAGACCAATGATCAGTTTAAAGGGAGGTTTATTTAGCTCACCAACTGCCACAGATCTTTACCTTTAGGGTACATCATTTGCATTTTACTGACATACAAACATGCTGTGTGTGATATGAATAAATTCTCATCAACATTCATACATACACAAACACATACGCATACATAGATAGGTCTGCATACGTGGAATACACACACACACACACACACACACACACACACACGGTAACAGACACATATCAGAGGAAGGAGAGAATTAGAGGACTCAGGAGGCTCAGCTTCAGAATCTTTTATGATCAAAAGCTAAAATTACCTCAAAGCACGGACCCCTGGCCAACAGCAAAACAAACCAATTAATGGCTGAAGGGAGATTTCTTTATTCATCTGAAAACAATTACCGCTAAGAGAGAGCATCCCATTAAAGCCGGTCCTGCCATTTGCAGATCGCAATCAATATTAGCTGATTGCTCAATTACAAATACAATAGTAAAGCAATCTAATTAGACAACCCCAATAGCTAACTATCAATACAGGAAGTGTATATAGACCAAATGAGTTCTAATGGTGATGCAATGACCGGAAAAGAAGACAATGTATTCGCTGTCATTTACTCAGAAATGTTCTCAGTAAATGGCTGGTTTTGCAACTGACCTCAGATTGATTAAGTCCTTGCCTTTCTTTAATACTTCCAATATAACTGCAGACAGAAGAGCTACATTATTTGAAAGCACATAGACCCTCATTCCTCGCCAACTCTAGAGCTGAATTAAATGATGATTTTATTTTCTGCAATCCAGCAAAGCACCCAGTCTTTAAGTACAGTCATCGATTTATCAGCACTGCAACCTGCTTGAGGTATTAAAAGAGCCAAGTACAGACGCTAAACTCGCATTAACATACAGAGCTCTATTAAGTGTGTGCAGGAGTACTACGGTGTCCCTGTGAGAAGACATCGAGAATCTGTGATTAACAGTGTTCCCCTAGACCCATCAAGCACAATGGCTACTCAGTTGGGGACATACAGTAACAACAATGCAGTCCTTATGAAATCAACAAACACTTATATGGGAAAGCTGTAAATTTAATTGATCACTCTAGGACCCGGAAGTGTACTTTCCTCTCGGGTCTTCAACGCACTTTATTGTATGTCGCTCTGGATAAGAGTGTCTGCTAAATGACTGTAATTTACTGTAATGGTACAGATTAAGTCATATAAACCATTCTGTCGTTCTGTTCAAATCAGCATATGGAAATGTCCACAACGTGGAGACATTCTCTGCATCACTAACAATTTTCATGTGTTTCTTGTGATTTTGACACTTAAAATAGAGAAATAATTTGCCTGATCGTGTTTTGAATACTGCAAGAGCCAGAAAACATGTATGAGCTGTAGATATTTACTAAATTGATGTACCCCTGTGAATACCAAATAAATATCATTAGAATACCTCAGACAAATGATAAAATGATAACTGAAAAAACATAGGCCCGTGATACAGCATTGAGTGTAAGAAACAGGTTCACATCGCTCTGAAATGTCACGCTTTATTTGTATGAGGTACAGTGTTGGCTCTGGTTCTGGTTTTCAATAATTCACTAGGTTGGCCCACTGTTTATCTACAGATGTCTTTGAGCGCATGTGATTTGTATATGTGAGTATTTTGGCCTGTCTTCTATCATGAAAACATTTTTGTTACAATACACTGACATTAATTATGCTGAAAAGACGTGTGTAGATGAAAACACACACACACACACAGGTTGGAAAAGGAAAACGCTGACTAGCGATTTGTGGGTGAATCCTGCAGACCAGTGGTGAGGGTGTCAGTAGTGGATGGTGGTAAAATAACACCGTATGGCTGCTGAGACAGTGAGCTCTGCCAGCGGAGGATTGGCTCCCGTTCTACCGTCTGATTCCTCTCAAGATTTCCTCCCACAGGGAGCCTTTTCTCACCACTGCTCCACTGTTTCTCTTCCCACCAGGGACTTTATTTTTACTCCACTTGCTCTTTTCGGGGGTGTTCTGTCCTGCTCTTTCCTCCATTTGTAAAACGTGTTTACGGCTGTGTGTCTGCAAATCAGCATTATAGGAATACAATTGAATAAAAATGTTTTCATTTAATTGGATATTCTGATACATTGAAAGCCACATTTATTGAATGTTGTGAGTGGCTGTTTTTTGTATATGTTATGATCTACAGGCACAAAGCCATCTTATTCCAACTAGTCAGCTGGATGGAGGAGTGTAATCCACTTTGAGTTCGAATCTTCAAAAGATATGACACAGTAGGTGTAGTGATTGATACACGTCTGATCTGATGTGCTTTCATCGTCTCAATGTTCCACATGTTTTTCTGTCTAAAACCGTGGTTCCCAACCCAGTTCCTGGAGATCTACCGTCCTGCAGGTTTTAATTTCACCCCTAATTTGGCACACTTGATTCTGCTAATTTGCAACTCAATGAGGTCTCTGGCTGTTGAATGAGCTGTGCTTTGTTAGGGTTGCAGTGAAAAGCTACAGATCTCCAAAGTGTTGGGAACCACTCATCTAAAACATTTCTCCCTTTATATTTTATAATCATGTGCTGGACTCCCTCATACACAAATCATACACCTTTGGAAAGTTATGCATGCCCATAATCACACTGTTGCCTATGGCACAGTATGTTTAGCACTACTAACCTCTCAATTAAATACAGAACAGGAAGGGAAGTGCATCTCTCGCTGTTGATTACAGGTATAGCGTGCGGTCCAGACCCAGCACTCCAGAAAGCGCTGCTGCAGCAGCGAGCAGAGCAGCCCCCTCTGATTAAGCCCGCACGCCCCAGCAGGACACAGCTGATTGTGCCCCTCCATTAAGGCCGTAGGCCCGACTCATACAAGGGACGAGACTGCTACAGCCCTCAGCTTCCGCTGGAGAAGGCGTTTTTCCTTCACCTGGCACTGTAATGTTACTGCAGAGGGAGAAACATTCTGTTTTTGTGTGCTCACTACACTGGTAAAAGCAAAGATAGAGCATTTCCTGTGAGAACCTTGAGCAAAAGCTCCAGCTCTCTTTCTCCTGCGCCTTTTGAGAAACTTCTTGATTCCACCCCTTTGAGGATGGAGGCAATACGGTCTCTTACATCATCACTGTTACTTTTGCTTCGCTGCACTACTCAAAGTTAGCTAGTCAATAAAAAAGCGCATATTTTCCTGGAGTGTGCCAGTATTGTCAGCTCTGCGGTTCCAGACCAGCATTGCATTGTCTTCCCTGATTCAGTTGGGCATTACAGAAGCTCTGTATGAAGCTTTTTGATTTTTTTGATTGTGTAATTCTGCCAAGAAGACTCTCAATTGTACAAGTGTGGGTTCAAAGTGATTTCAGAACCATTCCTTAACTTCATTTACAGTTTTTGCTCTGTCAATAAAAAAGTCCTGCATGGCTCCTCCTTAGGGCCAACTGTCTTTTCTTTGTGAATTTACATTATCACTCAGGGAATACCTCTGTGCCTCTTTACTTGTATCATTCTCCTTAGTTGTACAGTTGAGTTGGTGGACAAGTATGTATGTGCGCACTCATCCACCAACTGATATCTAGTATCAGATCGTGTTTTCTCTACGTCGCAAAATTGCTTCACTAGTAGCACTCAGAAGGCCCTCAGCGATTTGCGCCCGAACCGTGATAGACAACAATATGCAAACTAGACAGCCTTCACCACTCTGCCTCCCATCCCCCAATCACATCTGTAATTCTGATCCACCCACAATATTACTCTGACTTCCTCTCCACAGCGCGCACACAACACACTGATACACATTCTTCTGACAAACCCCTCCTCATCCCATTACTTCACTGGTTTTCCAGCCAGTCAAACCTCAGGTTCACTTCCTTCCTGCACTGCACTGCCTCTTCCAAAAGCCTGTTCCAGTACAGGATACACTGCATCCAATGATTCAGAGAATACAGTGATCGGATCTGCCTCAGCAGACACTGTTAGTAATTTACACCCCCTCCCCCATCGTGCCATTTTAAAATGATGGCAAAACTCTTTTGGAAATGACCCAGTTGCAATATATCAATATCTTTTATAGTCTTTGCTGTTACTATGTCTAAGCTTTGCATTCCGGTTATGTCTCTATTCTGCAGTGTGGTACGATAGTTTATGATCTTACAATATACCAGAAATGTATACATTCTTAACATTTCAACATTCATAGGCTAAAACAGTAAATTATTCATTTTTTGTGATGAGCTGAAATGAAAATGACTATTGGTGCCAGCATTAACACCGTTACTAATAATGTTTCCAAAGCCAATTGAAAACAAGATTCTCTCTGTTTCTCGCTTCAGAGCCTATTTGCAGCTCCATCCAGCAGAGGGTGCTTTAACACAGGGACAAACTGTAATGTGTGCAAAGGCAACTGGTTGTTGCACTTAAAAAATATATATATTTCAGTGATATATATTTATATTTTATATACAAAAATATAAACATTTTCTGCTCATATATTGAAAAAAATTATATCTAAAAACAATCTCTTGTTCCTTTAAATTCTATACTTCTGGTTTTGTGAATTCTTCTACAGTAGATGCTTAATTGATTTTCTATTGATAAATGTATAAACATCAATGCTGAATCCAATTGCTTGACAGTAAACTGTTGTCTGTCTTACAGAAAGTTTCTTGCCTTTCTGATACAATGTTTATTTCCGGTGGTTTGTGTTGGTCTTGCTGGTGTCTATGTTTATTTACTCTGGGCAGAGTGCAGTGGTCTTTGCCCATCACTGAGAGAGCTTTACTGAAAGAAGCAGAAAGGACTGAATACACTGAATGGCTCATACACTTACATCGAATGCAGACTCACTGTGTTCCAAACAGAACAAAGGCTGCTTCCACTACAGAAAACTACAAATAACTACAGAACTCCCCTGTTCGGAAGATGTTAGCTCGATGTCCCGAACACCTATTCACGATGTTCCGAACAGCACCTGAAGCACAACTCATACAGTTTTACACTGCGTTATATGGCAGAGCCTGGTTAATAGTCTCTCGTTAGCAAAGCTTCCCCTCCACACTGTCACAGAGGAACACCATTACCTTGTCACTGTATGCTGAAACAGATTGTGTACGTTACTCCTACCAAGTTATGAAAACTGAAGAAATTGTACTTCACACAGAAAAATCATTGAGTATTTTTTATTCATCATGAAAGTTCGGAATAAAGCACTGTTCGGAATATCGTGACCTAACACGGTGAGTTCACGTCTCCTTTTTCATGTCCATCACCTGTCATCTGTTCAATACTCCAATTAGCTACGTTTTCTTTCTTTCTCTTTTTCTTTTTTCACCCCAATCACATACATGGTGTCCAAATATATGTATGCATTTGATAAATGATTAAATCAAGCAAAATAACACAACCTAATTATCAGAGCGTGTACTGTACTTCCGATATTCCATTAGCAATGATGACATTACAGTTCTATGCATGAACACATCACCTGACACTCTCAAAGCTTTAGCTCTCATGGACGGAAACAAATTGTGCTTCACCAATGCCATTGCCTTCATAAGTATGTCAAGTACACTCCTCAACAACACCTGTCTGTGCCATGCAATCAAAATCAATCTTTCCACTTACAGTTATATTTCCTCTGGCCCTGATTTCACAATAGTCATGCTTGTCCCAAATAACTGCTGTACAGAAAGCTGCTACTATGCTGTCAATCAATTCAGGACCTAAACAGTATGAAATAGCCAGCAGATGCATTAAATGAGCAAGCACAGCACATTAGTAATGTACACTCTGTGAGCACTTTATTAGGTAGACCTGTACACCAGCTTGTTAATGCATATTTCATCAGCCAAACATGTGGCAGCAACTAAATGCAAAAAAGCATGCAGACATGGTCAAGAGGTTCAGCTCTTTTTCAGACGAAATGTTAGAATGTGATCTAAGTGACTTTGACCATAGAATGATTGTTCGTGCAGACAGGGTGGTTTGAGTATCACAGACACTGCTGATCTTCGGATTTTCACACTAAACAGTCTCTAGAGTTTGCAGAGAATGGTGCGAAAAACAAAAAACATCCAGTGAGCAGCAGTCCTGTGGGCAAAAATGTGAAGGATCAGAGGAGAATGGCCAGACTGATCAAAGCTGACAGGAAGGTGACAGTAACATAAATAACCACATATTACAACAGTGGTATGCAGAAGAGCATCTCGGAACACACAATGCGTCAAACCTCTTAAGTTGATAGGCTACAGTAGCAGAAGATCAATAGTCTATACCTATACAAATACCTAATAAAGTGCTCACTGAGTGTATATTTTGTCAGCATTAACATTGCACACTAGGAGCCATGTCTCTTCAACAGAAAGAACTCCATTGCCATTCAAGATAACTTAGCCAATAATTACACTGTTAGATAAAACCAAAGCTAATACTGGGCCTAGAATTTTTCATTTATGGTCTGGTGGAATTCTGATATCCACTAAAGAAATTATACATCCATCCATCCATCCATTATCTGAACCCGCTTATCCTGATCAGGGTCGCAGGGGGGCTGGAGCCTATCCCAGCATACATTGGGCGAAAGGCAGGAATACACCCTGGACAGGTCGCCAGTCTATCTCAGGGCACACACACCATTCACTCACACACTCATACCTATGGGCAATTTAGACTCTCCAATCAGCCTAACATGCATGTCTTTGGACTGTGGGAGGAAACCGGAGTACCCGGAGGAAACCCACGCAGACACGGGGAGAACATGCAAACTCCGCACAGAGAGGCCCCGGCCGACGGGGATTCAAACCCAGGACCTCCTTGCTGCGAGGCGGCAGTGCTACCCACTGCACCATCCGTGCCGCCCCCTCTGTAGCTCACAGTACAGAAATACCTAGAACCCAACCCCCATATTGGGAACCAGAAATTCACGTATCTTGAAATTATACAGATGAAGCTTAATTTATTTCCTTCAGACCTAAGATACTTCTTAAAAGATTAGTCTGAATATGGAATACTGCTTTATACAAATGTAATTACTGTGTATAAATCTATATATGGATATATTTTCTTTGAACAATGCAGCATGTACCTAACTGCAGCATGTATAAGAAATGAAAGAGGAATCACATTCATAATTTAGCTTACAGTGTGGGGCCCTCTAGTGGTCACAACTGCAACCAACAGTGAGATTTCTGTGGGGCTGTTTGTCAGAAATGTTCAAAATATGGTTGTAGACATTGACATGCATGATCTCAGAAGATTGTTTTAAGAAGAGTAACAAAATATTGCCAAATGTAAACAGAGAATATACAAACAGGGTAATGGAGTTGTATTGTTGTACAGCTATGAAAAAATAGAAAATCTGCTCAAAAGGTACAGAGCAAAAATCATACTGAATATTGTAAAATATTTATATTTTAAAGAAACTTAACTTAGCACCAGTAAATCCAGCAGTAAACCTTATTTGTAAAAACACACTTCTGTTCTATTGCGGTCCTTTAAACCAAGTATCCAAGTATGGTACAACTTCATTATCTGTTTATTTTTACACACGTTTAAAGTTTCCAGAAAAATATTGTGACAGTGTCATTTGTGAAATACTTTGTTCTTCACATGCAATTATTTTTATGAGCCGTGTGTAACTGTGCAAATGGGAAATCTGACAACAACATAAAGATCGGGAAAAGGCATCCACAAACACACAACAGAGCAGCAATACCGGATAAACATGGTGCAAGCAGGAATAGAGAGCCAGGGGTGTGCAGTTAATTCCTACCTTACGTATGGGGAAATTATTAAAAAGTGTCCAAACACTGTAAGGTTCTGTCTTTGTGTCCAGCAATCAAAAGAAGGCATTATGTAATTGCCTCCAAGCCATTTTACCAAAATGAAACAACTGCAGCTCTGGGATTTTGTACACTGGGTGGCAGATGGACTCATTATTTGCAAAGTCAGTGTTCGAAAAGTGCTCTCAGACCAGTTTGAACTAAAGCCTCCAATTTAAGAGGCAGTTTAGCTGATGTAACTTGAACTACCTGAGATCAGTGAACCTGCATTCGATACATACGGCAGCCTGTAGTGTAGTGGTTAAGGTACATGACTAGGACCCGCAAGGTCGGCGGTTCGATCCCCAGTGTTGCCACAATAAGATTCGCACAGCCCTTGAGCAACGCCCTTAACCCTGCTTAGTCTAATCAACTGTAAGCGTAATGTGTGTAATGTATTACATACATCACTTCAAGGAAGCATCAGGTACAGTCCTGCAGTATATGATCTGATGAATTGAACCTTATTGGATTCCATCATCACAGCGATTTTTTGACATTTTAAAACTGGTAGCACCACCGCTAAATATGAGTGGACTGCCACTTCAAAACAGACACTGTGTAGGAGCAGGATATACACTCACTGATCACTTCATTAGGAACACCTGTACACCAACTTATTCATGCTGTTATCTAATCAGCCAATCATGTGTCAGCAATGCAATGCAAAAATCATGCAGAAACGGGTCAGGATCTTCAGTGTTCACATCAACCATTTGAATGGGGATGAATGTGATCTAAGTGACTTTGACCATGGAATGATTGTTGGTGGCAGACAGGGTGGTTTGAGTATCTCAGAAGCTGCTGATCTCCTGGGATTTTCACGCACACTAGTCTCTAGAGTTTGCAGAGAATGGTGCAAATAACCAAAAACGTCCAATGAGCAGCAGTTCTGCAGACAGAAACGCATTGTTAATGAGAAAGGTCAGAAGAGAATAGCCAAACTGGTAAAAATACAAAATACAGTTCTGATTTGGGTTTTTTTTTACATCATAAAGAATGTGTATTTCCTGACAGAGACTACAGCTTCCATTCCATTCACTGCTTTCAATGCAGATCCTATGGCTTACAAGAGAAACAAAACAACAGGCTTTTTGCAAAAAGCTGCCAGGCATCAAAGCAAAACACAATCAAAAGGGATTCACTTATCAGATCAAAGTTAGAAAGATTTCTGAGAACATTTTGTCCTGATTCATCAGAGTTATACACCGAATAGTTGGAGTGGAAGGGACCCAAGGCTAAAAACATCATTGTCATTTAATGCCCGACAATGGGCTGCCATTGGGAAATTGCGTTTTATGAAATGTACGCAATGCTCCCCTGATCCACACATTGTTTCTCAACAGCAGAAAAAAGGCAGGGGCAATCACGTCTGTGCATTCTCTAATCTGATTTAATTAATGCAATTCAACAGTGCTGACTCATTTATATTGTGATACACGGGTAATGCCAAACTCCACTGAGGCTGTCACAATGTCTGATAGACCCAACCTTGCCAGTGATATTACTACCATATGTCTAAGCCCTGGGCTCATGGGTATGAAATGTTTATTAATTTGGGACGACGGCAGACTGCGGTGTATTATTTTGGTCCTGTTATGAAAATGTGCGTATGTATTTTTGTGAAAAGATGTTATTGTGTGCGGGGGGGGGGGGGGGGGGGGGGCTTCTCCCGCGCAATGGCAGCTGTCATTTTCTAAAGTTTGTAAGGCCTTCAGGACTTCGGACAGCAGCAGACTACCAGGTATGCACAGCTTCCCAACACTTTTAAGTAAACAATGCGTGAATACTGCTAAATTTCGGTTTAACTTACATCGTAGTTACATCGCAACTAATTTCCTCTATTTGCCACCCCACTTCTTGAGTGGGGTGGCACTTCAGAGAAGAATAAACTTTTCTTGTGCATAATTCAATCAATGGCATGGCATGTCGTCAAAGTTAATCATAAACAAATAATTGATATTTTTCATTGTACGAACATCGTGACAGTGATTTCTACTGATATCTGAAATAGTCGAAATGTGTCCTGTTGTTCAGTTGGAAGACTTTCCCTGCAAAGATCCCGGCAACACCTTATACCGTGCTCTTTTTCCCCTTATCGACCCGGCAGCCAGTTCACAGCAACAGAACGTATCAATGTCTTTAATTAAGCTAAAGGCAGCTAACTGGAAACACATCACGAGAGTATGTAACATGAGTCTACCAACACCTCACACTCTGGCTCATTTTTCTTCTCAGGGAAATGCCGACCATAAACATTTATTTGCGCCGTCAGTTTCTGGATCCCCACTGGAAACATCAATCAAATACTGTATCAGTAACACTATGAAGCCTACACAACGAAACAGAATTGGGTGTTTACTATTTTTAGGAGCTTGTCAAGTCTTTATTTAATTTACAAAATGATACTAAAGTTATAGATGCGTACACGTCCACTCTAGCTTTCTATTTACTGACTGACGACTGTACGCAGCCAAATTCAATTTATTGATAACCAATAAAACACGAAAAATAATATCGGCGGCTATCAGTGGCTGCAGCTCTAGCCTACCCTATTCGAGGACTGCAGAACTACGAACACTTGCCTACTTCATAATATTGCGCAACGAAACTCAAATGTAACAATTAAATTAAACGAAGCATCATTGGAACTATAAGTAAACTAAAATAAATATTTTACTTTTTAAAACTTTAGTCGCATTACAGAATATAAGCATCCGTACCTTATCTCCTTTCGTTGATCCACGGTAGTTATTACTTGCTCCCGCCGAGGAGTTCATGGTTGCTCAAAACCTAAAAGCAGAAAAAAATCCCGCGGTTCTTCTTACAAGCTGTAATGCACTTGAGCGTCTGCTTTAACATTACGGAGCGATTCAATACATACCACAGTATTTTCACCGCTAAGGTCTCCTGAGAAAATCCGCTTTTCCTGTGTATCTTAGGGTACTTGTTTGATGTTTTATTGATGACGACAATTTTTTGGCAAAGCCCAGGTGGAAACTTCTCCTTTGCGTACGACTGTGATCAATTACATTGCATCTGCGGTGCTCTTGCATATTATTAAAAAAATATATAATTATAATAATAATAATAATAATAATAATAATAATAATAATAATACAATGGAATAAATCTCTGGTAGGGTTTCTTCGATTTTTTTTCCCCTACCAACCGAATCTTTCTTGATACATTACTTATATTCAGTCGTAATTCAGTGTCAGTCCAGTCAGTTGTCCAAATTATAGTACGTCCTCGAATAGTACCTTCATATGTTGCCAAAAAGCTCACTTGCAAACCAGCACTTGAACTAGCATTAGCCTACTGATTGCAAAGAAACTTTAGCACGTTCTCCATGCGCAAGGTTAATCGATTTCCTCTAAGCAAATCAAATCGCTGCACTGTCCACGTGTCCGTGCTGTGTTTATACAAGACTAAAAGTCCGAAAAGTTAAGTGTTTTCGAACATGAATTTATGAACTTCCATTGGACAACTAAGTATCCATGGGTTGTTATAATGGTCATTACCGTCCAGTGACAGATTCCACGTGATGCACTCAGAACACAGGAGTGAAAGCCAATGTAAATAGTTTTGCCAGCAATAACACAATAGCCTGCTCCTCCAAAGTGCGGATCATGTGGCTGAACTCAATATACCTCATAAACCATACAGACATTGTGAAGAGGTAATAGTTGTTGTTTGACCAAACATTAGTATGGCCAATTGAGATGCATGATCCATGTGACTTTGGCCATGGTATAA
Organism: Conger conger; assembly: GCF_963514075.1. NCBI lineage: Eukaryota > Metazoa > Chordata > Actinopteri > Anguilliformes > Congridae > Conger > Conger conger. Next base: position 36,722,310 of record NC_083768.1, on the reverse strand, counting down.
TTCTTGGCGCCAGATGGTAGTTCCAGCATCCCAGAAACAGCTATCCTACTGGGATTTTCACATACATTGCAGTTAGAGTATACAAAGAATGGTGCAATAAACAGAAAACATCCAGTGCACAAAAAAATCCCCATTGTTAATGAGAAAGGTCAAGCTAACAGAAAGACCACAAATGTTCACATAACAGCTGTTTACAACAGGGGAGTGCAGAAGGGCATCTCTGAACACATAAGGGGTCACAATTGGATGGGCTTCATGAGCTGAAGACCATGTCAGGGTCCGATCCTGTCAGCTAAGAACTGGACCTTACAGCATGAAAATGAAGCACTCATGCATCCCATCCATCAGCATGGGAAAAGCCAAAGAACTGTCCATTCAGAAGAGACAGATGGTAATTTACATCACAAAAAAAAAACATAAACTGTGGTTAAACATACCAATTGTAAGGGCAGAAATAAAAAAAAGTACAACATTTGGAATGGTTGCAAACTTGCCAGGGAGAGGATACAAGGGCACATTTTCCCCACGGACAGTGAGAAAGATAGTGAGGGAGGCCCTACAGAACCCAAGTATCACAGTTTAAGAGATTGGTTGCATCTTGGGGCCACCAAGTCTCAAAAAGAACCAGAAAATGCCGTCTCCATACTAGCAAATGCTTTGGGTGGAGCAAGGCAGCCCTTTCTGAGCACAATAAACAAAAGCACACGTCTGGAGTTTGCTACACATCATTGAACGTATGCCTGGAAGAGAGTGCTATGGTCAGATGAGACCAACATGGAATGTTCTGGCGATACACACCATCAGCATAGTTGGTGCCAAAAGAGGAACGCATACAAGGAGAAGCACCTCATACTTCAGATATACATATATACAGTGTATGTGCTGTATACTTACAGAATTGTGATTCTTGGAGTTAGCATTTTGCAAAAACTGGAAGTTCAAATACATCTCTGAAAGTGAACCACTTTAGAAAATGTAATTGCTCATTGTCTGAATTTCCCTCTTTTATTGCACAAAAGTTTATCAGAAGATTATTCACTGGAAGAGCTATTTTTGTCACTCTTAAGTGACCCAACTTGTCTGAGAATTTGCAATGAATGTAAATCAGGACCTTTGGGCTGCACTTTTTGTAATTCATTGTTTGTGAGACCAACTTGTTAAAAGGCACTTCTACTGTTATTTTAATGGCATGGAGAGATAATTACATGAATTACATAACCAGACAAATTGTTTAAGGTAGACCAAAAACTTTAATTGCAAATCACATTTAAGTGTGGATTGTAATTTTCAGCCATGACAGAGTGTTCATTTCTAGTTGCTATAATTTTTTTCATTTTTTCTCCAATGTTCTCCTCTTAGCTTAAATAAAGGTGTTATAGGCCATTGTGCAGACCTGGTATTTGGATAACCTAAATTGATAATCCAATTCGATACTGTTTCTCAAATTAGATTATCCATATTGTGTATGGTTCCATTTATTAGTAGATGCATTTATTCAAGATAAAAGAAGTATCATCAGGAGTCCAGCCAGCAAACATGTTGTTATTGTAAGGGTGAGAGCAAAGGTGTGGACCCAAGCACAAACAAACCAGTAGAGTCAGTAGAGGGGTAAGAAAACAGGAATTTTTAATGCCGAAGCAAAAACCCAAAAGAGCAAAACACACAGGGAGAAAAAACAAGGGGCAATGTAGGAACTCAGCGGAACACAGGGGGCTTAAAGTCTCCACAGGTCAGATCAGGAAACTGAGAAACATATATACAAGGGTGGAAACCTGAAATCACTGACAAACAAGCAGGCACAAGGACACTAACAAAAACAATAATCCAATCAAACAATAAACTCCAACACAGCAAAAACAGGAGGGACAACAGGAGGGAGAAGGGCTGAGGAACCCAGCAACAGCAGGGGAGCTTGAGGGGATTGTTACAGTTATTGTATAAACCCAACCCAGGTACAGTATCTAACTCAGGGATGGACAGGACCAGGGGATCCTTACAGTCATTATATAAGCCCAGCCCAAGTACAGTACCTAATTCAGAAATGGTCAAGACAAGGTGATTCCTGCAGTTATTGTACGGTAATTTTTAAATGTTAAATCTCATGGTTAATTGTTTTATTGATGCATTGGGTACATTAAAGTCAGTTTGGTGTCATGTTTATTGTAACGCACATAGAAATGACATCTACTGTATATCACTATAAAACATGCTTCTTTTACACTTATATGAAGAAACACTTCATGATTTTGTGCTGCTGAAGTACCAAATATTCTTTATTATGTGTGTTCATGCTTATTGAGAAACTGCTTAAAACTGGTTAAAACGTGAACTTACAGGGTGCATGCACATTTTTTGTGAAATCTGTACACCAATATTCAATTCAGATTTAAAAGAGCTTCAATTTCTAGGCTTTTCAGAAATATGTCCTTATAAACTTCAGACTTTCTACTTTAAAAATGTTCCAGAAGTGCACTACAAGTGCTCCTGCATCAGATCACCCCAGGCCCATCGTTTTCCTCTGTTAGAAGCATTCCAGAAACTCAAGTGCAATGTACTTTCCTATTAGCAAGGGAATTGGCTTTTGTAGCGGCGTACAGCAGATGGGGACCTTTTCCCCTAGAAAAGCGGCTTTTCACTGTAAAGCACCTCATTCTTTAACAGATTTGCTGGAGGAGAAAAACATTAAGCACTGAGAGAGAAACTGAGAAGAATTAGATGAGATTAGACACGAAGCCGTGAGCTAGATTCCCACCTCTTGATTTGTAGGAAGCTTTTCTGAATACTTGAATCAATACTGTATCATCTAATGGACACATTTGAAACCGTGCTGAAAGTGGCTCTCACCTTTTTACCGGGATGAGTTATGAAACAACCTGGCATTTTGGAGACTCTTATGAGGCACAATAGTGTCATTTGGGAGGAGTGCAGCACTTTATCTGCCCTACATCAACAAAACTGAGAGAGACGTTGAGAGAAGTCCTTGGCTAGGACATTGTAAATAGCTAAGACAGACAGTAAAGTAAAAAACATTCAATAATACATCTACTCCAAGTTATCTCCAAGGCGGCACGGATGGTGCAGTGGGTAGCACTGCTGCAAGGAGGAGGTCCTGGGTTCGAATCCCCGTCGGCCGGGGCCTCTCTGTGCGGAGTTTGGAGTTTGCATGTTCTCCCCGTGTTGGCGTGGGTTTCCTCCGGGTACTCCGGTTTCCTCCCACAGTCCAAAGACATGCATGTTAGGCTGATTGGAGAGTCTAAATTGCCCGTAGGTATGAGTGTGTGAGTGAATGGTGTGTGTGCCCTGCGATAGACTGGTGACCTGTCCAGGGTGTATTCCTGCCTTTCGCCCAATGTATGCTGGGATAGGCTCCAGCCCCCCTGCGACCCTGTTCAGGATAAGCGGGTTCAGATATTGGATGGATGGATGGATGTTATCTCCAATAACTGTTGTCCAATAGGAAGAAGGCATATGTCAACTGTCTAGGTTTTGGTTACTTGGATTGGAGACCTCGGAACTAACTCGGAAATAGCGTCTGCTAAATTCTAGATCCGACTCCCCCAGTCTAACTTCAGGCTAACTGACATAATAAATCCCTCGCTCTCTAAAACAGGTGGTAAATGACCGGAGAAAATGATGGTCAAGTCAATGCTCATTTACGGAGCACCAGAGGTTCACAACTGAATGCAGTTATTTTGCTGCCTGTTGAATTCGACCTTCACAGTATTGTCCACAAGAGCACGTATGATCAGAACAGATGGGAAACTGTATTCCACGTGTTACAGCATTCAACCTGGCATGCTGTGAGGCAGGGCCATGCCTAGAGCTTTTCTACACCAACCTTGAAAACCTGTGTTTTACATCAATTTAAATGGGAACCTCCCGCACTTGGAGCAGTAGGTCGGACACCCAGAGCCTCATACTCCCCATCTCTCCTCCCCCCATCGTGTCTACCGTGCAACCCATGAAAATCCTCATGTACACTGTCAGGCCTGACGGAAGTCTTGTTCATATTATTTGGTTGGTTTCATCATTAGCTACCTGTGGTGTACTGGCTACCAACTACTGATTTCATTGGCAAAAAAAGTTTGTTTACTCCCTCTCCACCCTAGCTGATGTGTGGTGAGCGGTCTGGCGCAAAATGGCTGCCGTTCCACTCCATTAATGGCATTTTGGCAGACGTAATGTTGATTAGACTACGCAGGAGACAATCCTCCCCTGGAGCAATGCAGGGTTAAGGGTCTTGCTCAAGGGCCCAATGGCTGCGCAGTCCGGGGATCGGGGATCAATCCACCAGCCTTGTGGGTCCCTGTCATTTACCTTAACCCCTACGCTACATGCCGCCCCATCACCCTGATGGGTGCTGCACATTGGTGGTGGTTGAGGAGGGTTCCTCCTCATCACTGTAAAGCGCTTTGAGTGTGATAAAAGTGCTATGCACATGCTACTATCTAGTACAACCACGGGACCCATCCTTAATCTTTACCAAATCCTGTAAACCCCAACGCGCAGACCTGTAGGTCCTTCGCCTGACTGCCACAGGAGCGTGAGAGGGCACACAGACGCGGGTTCGAACCCAGGGACAGGCAGGGTCTGCAGCTGATAAGTCTGTTTGCAGTATTCCTTTCCGTGACTGTTTCCATTTGTGGAGCAGTGACAATTATAGCCTCTCCCTGGAGACGACAGGCGATACGTGATATTTCTGTTTGCATCAGACCTCAGGAACAACTGGGCCAACCTCACTTCGTCCACCTATGCACACCACGTGTATGTTTCCATTTTATTTAAACCGGACATACAGGCATCGATTGAAGAGTTTTTAGAACGTATCATCATTACATAGATCCTCTTGTCAATGACCTGTGAGTGGTTTTCTGCCCTTCCTGGCCAGGAAGGAGAAATCGCTGTGTACATCATTCTTGTGCATCACTGAATCTGCTTAACATTTGAAATCTCTCAGACTACATAATAGAAGAGATGGCACTCAAAAACAATATCAATTGCTATTACCATATTTTTAGAATTTTATCCTATACTTTGGACAAAGATCTTGAATTGAGTTGAATTGCTTTGTGCATGGTGTTCATTGAAAGAAATGTTCAAAAATGTATTTAACACTCATATTCATATTCCTTACTTAAATTATTAATAAAATCACGCACAGTACCAAATATTAATTTGTTTCTTTGATAAATTTATGTTTCTTAAAATGTATCTTACTATCACTTACTTACAACTCATTTAGTCATCGTAAAGACTTTATTATGTTCCTACAACTGTAGAAAACCTGAAACCTGAAAAGTTTTGCATTTCTCAGTCAGTATTAAAAAGTTGGTATCCCCCATGTCTTAAGGGCAATACATAAGATTATCCCAGAGAAGGAAAGTGGCCTATTACTTACTGTACAGTAACTGTACTGTAAATCTACTCAACATTCATATTGCACCACAAAGTACAATTGAGTTTTAACTGCCTTGCAGAAATGTCCCAAGGCGATGTGTTGCTCTCAACGTTCATGTTGATCTTGTTAAGACATGCAGAGTCATATCTTAACAGAGAGCAATGCCTGCCAGTCTACTGGTAACATTGCCTGAAACATCAGTATTTTCAACAGTATTCTATGCACTCAAACAAAAAGAAACTATATGAATACATGCTGCAAGCAGGGCTTTTTCACATAATGTCAGACCCATTAAAATGGTTTCAATGTGGTTGGAATATTAATATATGCCTGATACACCAATATCTCAAGTCCACATCTTTAAGCGACAGCCTGGGAAAGAGTGCAGTTGCACCACGTTCAGTGGAGGGAAAGTCCCTCTCATTATATCACAAATTATTTCAGCAGCAGACTGTTTCAATCCTGTCCTATACTATATATGCACGTTTTGTCTATTAGATAAATAGCATTTGTCTAATAGCAAAAATGTGCATTAACAGGTAAGGGGAAAATGGCAACCGTGATTGACATCAGCCACTGTTGCTGATTTCAGAATACAATGGAGTTTCTCTCTCTCTTCCTTTTCTATTGTCAATCATCTGCCATCTTTTCAGAACAAGACAGGTGCTCAATCCATGTAGCCCCCCCTCCACCTGGTCACCAACCTTGGTCTTCACCCTGCATGTCCTCCTTGGTGCACATGAAGTGGAAGACCTTCCGTAGCCTACACTCATTGCTGATCCATGGGGTTCTGCTGCTTTCTTGTTTGAGACTCAGTTGTACACCTCCCCTCCTACACTGTCCAGCTGCCCTGCTGAGCCCCTTCTTTACTCCGCCCATGATTGCTCCCGTGACAAAGATACTAATTGCGAAGAAATTAGCAAAGGCCTCAAATCCCCTTGCAGTATACATGTAGGAGCGAACCATTCTGTTGACCAGACATTAATATTTAAGGAATTGGTTCGCACTGTCTCAAGGGTCACTTCCATAGAGAGTAAAGCACACTTCTAAAAGAAAAGCAATGGGTGTATGAGTGTGTGTGTGTGTGTGTGTGTGTGTGTTTGTGTGTGTGTGTGTGTGTGTGTGGGTGGGTGGTGTGTGTGCGTTTGTTTATGTTCCTTGCCATTCAATCACAGTCTTTAAAATTTAAAAATTAATTTCTAGCGCAGTGCTGACTGGTGAGTAGCAAGTTCAGCCAAATTATACTTTAATGCAACTTTTAATTAACAGCTCATTTAAATATTGGAATTCTTGCTACAGATATGACAGAATATTACAAAAGACAATCACAAAATAAAACCAAAAAATCACGATTTCCCCTTCTCGGGTTTCTCTGTAGACACGCACAAGCACCAGTGCTTGTCCAGTGCAGTGAGCCGCGGGCAGCACACAGTAGCTGTTGTGCTGTCACTCCACACAGCATTAACGTCATCACCAAAACTCTGCCTGTAAAGCCGGCCTCCGCTTCACGCTTGCCAGGACCCAGCGTTTATAGTCACCGCAGTTCTCCTGGGACACGCATGCGGTGGAAACAGAGAGAATGTTAAACGGAGAGGTGGAGCTGACCCACTTCTCCTGACCCCCGGTTCCAGCGCCGCGCGAGAACTCCCCCATGTGACATAAACAAGATTATTTTGAAATATCAAGGGACTTGTTCCAGATTTCCCACATTAATTTTTTTATTCTACCTTGTTCATATGAAAAATAATTTGCACCACAGCTCACAGAAGCTAAATAGATGTAAATGTAGCAAATAAGAACAAAGACGGGGCACACCATTCAACCCTTTACATTATAATCCCCTGGTACATGGCTCATCTTCAAAAGAAAACAATACGTGGCAACATCCATGTGATGACTGTGCATTGAAGGTAATATATCCTACTCCTAAAAGCAGTGTATTTGTAAAGAGTGAGTCATGACTGAAAATCATGTACCATAAAGGCCTTGTTTATATTTACCCAACCCAAACTCCACCCTGAGTGGGATCGTGTGCGGTCCTGATGGCAGCAGGTTACAGGGGAGGGTATCAGGTTCGACACTCTAGTGGCCTGGAGCTTTGAGTTTTTTTCCGCCAGATTAATTGAAAGAAAGGCTGACATGCTTCCTGCGATATCTTGTTCCGCCATCGGACACAGGGAGACTGGACACTCCGTTTCCTCAGTTCCAGCTGACACGGTAGATTTCTCCGAAGGCCATCTTTGAAGTGCTCGACACGCACCTGCTCTAACTGAAATTTCTTGCCTTGACTGCTGAAACTCAAAAGACCTTCCAGGCAAGTGAACCTGCCTACTACCACTGTGGTTAGATAGCTGTTATGTGATATAAACAGAACAAGAAAAGTAATTTGCAGGATGCACATGAGCCAAACAAAGGGTCTAAACTAGGAGTAGGCAGTTGCCGTTGCATGTTTTTTCTCGCACTCAAGAACAAGAAAGGTTCCATGGAACCACTGCATCTATACATTATATTTGCTATTCGTTTTAATACACCATAGGGCTTTATAACTGTTATAACATTCAATAGAAGTAGGGCTATTATAAGTAAGCTTTGGTAATCAGCAGCCACTTGCTGAACTAGTCCATTCATCTTATTTTAGTGTTATTTCATAAACTTAACAGCTGTATCTACTGTTTGATTACACATAATATGTAATTAATGCTAAAATGTACTTATTGACTTATTGCTAAGCAGAACATTATGAGAGGTATGCATGTCTAAATAATAACTGTGTCTTTAACAGTTATTTCCAGTTGGTTTAAGTTCGAGTTATGATGTTTAACAATTTCAATGTGTTTCATAGTATTGTGGCTTCGAGTGGCTGCTGGTCTCATTTGTCCCCTTGACTCTGAATGAGAGGGTAATAACCAGCAGTAGAACAGGCCTTCACACTCTTTGAAGCTGCTTCTTCATGGCTCAGCAGGTTTTATGCCTGATATTGATTAGAAATCACATCATAATGTCAGCCATGGAGGGCCTTTGATGGATTACTGGTAGAATGCTTCAGAGGAGGGGGTAAATTAAACAGCCAGACATGATAAATGGATAAACGAGAGCGTTTAATGCCATCCTCTGAATCATCGCTTTATGAAGGTTGCTCCCCAGAATCTAAAAAATTTGGTGTCTTCCCTACAAACCTACAATCTTTCATTTATAATTCCACCTGCATTGAAACACCAGAAACAAAAGATCTGCTCGATTAGAACATCCCCACCATTATTAAATCATCATCAATCAATCAGTCATTCCAATCAAACAATCAATCAATAAATACATAAGTAAATCAGACCATGAAACAAGTGTGTCTGTGGATTTAATATCATGTGTCTCTGAAACAGGCATTGCATTTTGTTATGCAACCATCTGGGTTTTGTGCAGATAATGTGATCCTTGCATACAAAGCTGACATAATAAAGTGGCAAATGTTCTTTTGACATAATCCCTCTACATTAGGAGCAATACCAACTGTTCCTGGGGGTGTTGCAGGTGAGATGTTTTAAGAAATGCAAAATTGTACATTTAAATTGACACTGAAAAGGATATAATGGAAGGATCTGATTTACTTGATGCTTCAAAAACTTCAATTTTCAGTCAATCTTATAGCACGGTGCTCCAAACTGGAACTTTGTCCACGCTACAGTACAGACTAGACATCCATAATAATATTTTGTTGTAATAACAGGAAAACCATGTACAAGATTGTTCCGGAACAATCACGTTCCATCATATACTGTATAAATGCCATGCAGCAAGACATTAATCTCTGATCTCAAATAAGAGTGAGAGAGGGAGAATTAGCTGGCTGAATTCACTGGTGTTCTCATATTAAAGAAATAAATCAGCCTTTATGAGAGTTCCCTGATTGCAAAAGCCAACGCTGAGGGGGAAGGCTGTTGTTCTGTGTCGCTCTGGTTTCTGGAGCAGCCATCAAACGCACTTCTCCCCGGGTGTCACTGTGCTCTAGGTTTTCATTTTGCTTTGTGCATTAGCTCGCTCTTGTGGGAAACATCATAAGCTATGTAACTTTATATTTAGAAATTGTGCTTGTTTGATGGCAAGGTACAGTATATTACTTTGATGGCCCTTGAATTTATCCCAGGCGTATATTGGTTTATCATATTGTTCATTAAAAAAAGAAAGTTCCAAAAACAGAGGCTTACTATAACCTTGTAAAGGTACTATGGCCCAGATTCAACTCTCAAAAAAACTGAAACAAACTTTGTCCTTAACTTTAAGCAACAAATTATATATTTTAAATAAATTAGCAAACTCATTATTTTAAGCATCTGTGTCAAGACCATCAGCGTGCACTCTGTTGAAATATATGTAACATCTAAGTTACCGCCAGGTTTGACTGTCTATATAGATGGAAGATACAGTACATTCCTAATAATTTGAATACTGAGTGAGGAGGAGTGATACCTTTTGACAGTATGCGATCATATTGTACTATATTTGCTGCTATATTTGCTGAAATATTTTGTTACTGATAGTGAAATGCATCGCCCTGTATCTACTGTTATTTGATATATACACCAATCCATGCACATTTAGCCCCAGTATGGATATCTTTTCCCAGAAATGGGACAGTATATGGGCAGACTCAGTGTAATATCACACCAAAATATATCCATGTTGCTGGGCCCTGTTCATGTCACATCCTAAACCAAGATAATTACTTCCCAAAATGAGAAAAATAATGATGTTCCAGTTGCAGCTGACTGTGTAATTTGTATCCTTTTGACAAATGAACACAATGGTTGACTAAATTTAAAAGCACTTTCTCAGCTCACCCTAAACTTAACAGCCTTGAAGAACAGACGGTTGAAAATAAAAATGGAGACTTTAATTGAAATTTCTAAAAGACGGTCATAAATTATAATGTTAATTTGTATCTAAAAATAGAATATTTTACATTTTCATTCTACATGACCATACCCATTACCATTTAGTCGATGTATGAACCATATATCTTTCATTCGATCATTCCATCATTCTTGTTGGACAAAATAATCTCAGAAGAATTGTTACACTGTTTCTCATTTTCCAGAGATGTATTTTCCTGAGTAACATGCCTTTAAACCACATCGGCACCTGGGACAGGGGTTTTGAGTACACAAACACTCAAATACGGTCAGTAAAACCTGCAGTCTTTAAATATAAAATGTAACTGAAATGTATTCTCGCAGCATGGGTCAATCTTGGTTTTGAATTTTATGCAGCAAATATAGAGAACCCAAAGACTCAAATCCGCATTAATTTGCCTGCCCCACTTCCAACCACATACAAATATGCCTTGGAAATATTTGTAGCAACTGTACTTACCTATTCTTACTACTGAAACGGTTTGTAGTTTTTAATGATTATATCATGATGATGATTATTAATAATACGACAACTCCATTATGTAGTTAAGGCTTTATGTACCTGTACCCTTTGTCCTCTGCCTCCTCTGTAATTCTCAGATCCCTGCTTCATCCATCGTTCCCATAGAAGTGGACAACATACACTATTCTCCTTCAGCATATGCTAATACACCTATCCTAATATCAGGGTTCTGAGGCATTGCTTATGCTATGTTAATCAGACACACTAATGAAGGTGTGATGAACTGTCTGTTTAAACATGTACCCTTGCGGATGATTAATGAACAAAGCATTAGTTTATTACATCCAATGGCGGCCTTCATTATTAAAGATATGTTATTATGTTCATATTATGTTGATATGATTTATTAAGCAGCTCAATGGAACTATAAAATATTCTGTGTGTGCTCTCTAGATGTCTCTTGGCAATTTTTGCCTTTGAAAATTTTATTTAAAATGCAACATTCCTTTTGACAAATTTTGTAATGTACATATGTATGAAAGTTCACATTGCTTACATAACTTATTTCCAAGGCTAGCACTTGTTGCTATCTTCCACTGGTTATTTGCGATTCCTTTACACTTTCTTTGGAAACTCCCACTGGAGTTTACTGTTGGTTTATGTTTGCAGTGTAGTTACAGGCATATGGTTTTAGTTTGGGATCCTTGAAATTTTTTTTGCTGCTGTGCACTGTATAGGTATGAGGTAAGCATGCCCTTGTGATGAAATAAATGTCATAGTTTTAAATTCCTGAAATGAAGGCTATATTTATGGAACCCATTTTGATTTTTGAAGATTTAGGATTTTTTTCAAGGGTACAACCATAACTTTCAAGGCTGATTCCTCATATGTTACACTACACGCTGAAATCAATACCTGCACTTTAAAACTGACAGATGCTAAATTTGAAACGTATCCTATTGTTACATGGGAAGAAATAAGAAATTTGGGGGGGGGGGGGATTATTTATGAGATGTGACATACAATAGAACATTCCTTCATTGTGCTTTATAAAAATGCTGAATAGATCAGATCTTCGCCAAGTCACTGCATTTGTACTGTGTGTATTTTCCTTCACTTGGGAAACATTTGTCATTGCAAGCTTTAATGGCCACTGTCCTCATAAAATGAATAGTTATTCATAGTGGTATTTTACATTAGCCATGATTAATTTCAACTTCATTGTGCGTACTGGCAGATGCATCAATGTGGTTGTGGGGTTCTCTGCTCATTGAAGTTTTTTAAAAGTAAAAAACAAGGCAGAAGAATAGGGGAAGTAAATCCCAGAGGACATCTGTTATATATGATGAATGACCACTGCACTGACTTTCCCACTTGAGAAGAGGAGTCTGATTTAAATGCGAGAGTGTTTCAAAAGGGAGCGGTGACAGTTTAATTAATGTATATCACAGAACTCCCGGTAGGAGATCAAGCAAGCTCAATATTTGTGCAAGAGCAGTCAGCTACGTAGGTGAACCATACTCATGTATATTCAGACAAAATGACAGCTTTTCATTCCAGGATTTTTGAATAAATGTCTTCAAATCCATGATACAATACCTTAATACAGTGAAATTATTTTATTTTAATGATGTTAAACTCATGGTCATCATTGTTACCCTTCATGATCTTTTTTGCTAGGCTAACATGCTTATGCACCAGGGGTAACAAGGTCAGAATCTTACTGTAGCTGTCAACCGACACAAAAATGAAAGGTCGCATGCTGAAGACACTCTTTGAATTGGGCTCATCTGTTCCAGAGACTCGTAAAAGCCGCTGACCAATGGTGCCATTTTGCAGCTCTCCTTCTACCTACAGTGCAGTAGGATGGGTGAGCAGAGCTTTTACCTGACATCCCCATTTTTCAAACGCTGCCGCTGCTATTCTCCAAGGGCGGTTTGGTGGCCATGTCTGCATGGCAGCCAAGCCATAACGAATATTAACGAATTTAATAGTATCACGTCTCCGTAGAGCTCCGTGCATGATTGATACATAAAACTCTGTTCGTTGATCCTTAAAGCGTTCTGCTGACCCAACACCCCACTTATTGTTAAATGATTAAGAGTGTACTGGGAGCACATTTTCACCCACTGTGATTTACTAAACATTGCCAAACATCGTGGTCCCGCGGATCAGTAATGGTGTAATCGAAACAATGCATCTCGTATTTTACATCTAATGGAGTCAGATAAATAACAGAGCATCACTTAAAGACAGATTAATTAGGGGATCTAGGAAGGTGGTTTATTTTATTTTATTTAATTTTTCTTGCCAGTTTGGGATGCAACCAGTCTACCCTCTGTCAGTCCGCGAGGGCACAGACTGGTACACGTGTCTCCCAGTCATCCACTGCTTCTTACCATCCGTCTACTGATTAGCATAGCCACAGTGCTGGAGGCTTGCTCTTCGTATGCTGCTAGCATTGGCAGCCCAAGGACGCTTGACCTTCCTGAGCATTGGCATAACATCAATTCCAAATGTGAGGGGGCAATTTTATTTTGGAGATTCACCTCATCCATCTTAGCTGGCTCACAAAAATGGGTTCGCTAATATTAGCTGGCAAGGCTATGTCGCAAAAACAAATACAAACTGCTGAAATTCAAACATTTTAAACTAACCTGTAAACTAATCTTTTTTTCTCCGTCATCGCACAGTTTGTGATTCCGTTCATGTCCCTGCTTCTAAACTGTGTGCTCTCACCTCAGCGGGCTGTGTGAGCAGATTAATGCCCTTGGAGGAGATGCATTCTTCCACACGGCCTTAGAGACATTTCTCCAGCAGCCATCACGCAAGTTATTTTCAGAAAAGTTTCAGCAGCAAAATATAACTTTTTATTACTTCTAAAAAGTGCAGGGGACAGACATGTCCCCATTGTCCCTGGTCTCTATGACAGGAAATTACGCCTATGGTCCAGACTAGCTGTCTCACAGCGAGCTGGGGAACGCATTGCTTACCAAAATCCTCCCTCCCTGGGCAGTGCTGTCACCGACCGCCCCCCTTAGGACCCGGTTCGGATTTGGCTTCAGACCATCGAGCCTTACTTTTCTCCAAAGTGTTGTGTGCAGTGTAGAACTGGGCTTGTAACCTAAATGTTTTTTGTTATTTTTATTCTCAGATAGGACACTGCTGTTGTACCTTTGAGCAAGGCACTTATCCTAAATTGTATCTGTGTATAGCCATCTTTTTAAATGGATACTATAAAATATGTTGTGTAAGTCACACTGTACAAGTGTCTCTCAAAGGGCAGTTATGGAGTAATGTAATGTAAAACATGTTGATAGGCCTTCTGAACGATTCAGTCTTTTGGTTCACAATACTACTAGCTACTCACCAGGTACGTACAACTAGTTAGCAGTATGAGATACACTTTCTTCTAATTGACACTATCTTTCCTGTAGTACATATACTATACATAATATATTCCATTGTTCACGGGTCAGTGTACCAGAGGAGTGAGTGCATTAAACTGCCATTCTCCCTGTGTGCTGTGCGTGTCAGTAATCAAATCATTCATCTCGGAAGTCCAATCTTGGAAGTCCAATCAGATGTCTGTTGTCTTTGCATAAGCAAATTGTATCATATAAGAAGTTATATGCACAATTCATATGTGCAAAGGTCAGGCAGCACAACAGGAAGCCATGGACAGACTTGTTGAGGCCTTGTTTCCCTTTGTGACAGCATTAGACTGATAATTGTGCCTTGAAGGGGGGACACGGGATGCTATAAAGCAGAAACAGGGCTATTCAACTAATCACGCTGTCGCCTCTCCCTTGTAGTTAAGATCCTTGGGCCGAACCAAACGATCCACTCGCTGTCCCTCTCCCGTGGTAATAGGGAGTAAGGTCTTTGAAGTGTGACGCACGCAAAGCACAATTACAGGCAGTTAGAATCGGACAGCGGGGGAGGGTGGCGTGGAGTGAAATCAAAAGCCGGGAGGGAACCGTTACTTCAATGGTACATCAACTTTGGGATGGAAACAGTTACTTCAACAGCACAGTACATCAGCTTTGGAAAGCAGTTGGCTGGTGCTGTTTGATGTACAGTGAAAGGCATTCACAGCAGAGAGATATTACCAACTCCTCAAGCTAATGGAGTGAAAGCCTTTAAGCTCTGTGATATTAATCTGGGTGATGCTTCAGAAGCACTGTTAAAGAAATGTTGCAATGTTGCCATCATTTATTTGTTTGAATATGGTGATGGCCCACCATCAAAAATATATCTGTTCCAGTTCACAAAAATAAGTGCCGACAAGCAACTTTGTGTGAATGAATTAGGGGTTTAAGCACATCAGGTGCTAGAGCCCTATTGTTTTTGTTCTGTCTTTTGCTTCTCCTCTTTGACCTCAGATAACCATGAGCTGACATGGCTTGTTTGGATGTCTGAACTCTTGGAAATATGACACAGGCTGAACACCTTGTTGTGCTATAGCGCAAGTGACAAAACGTTGACTATTTTAAATCTGAACCTAAGCCCCCGAGCCTTGTTTGCCCCAGAGTCACAGAATTTGGTGCACAGGTCTCTTTCCTCATGAGCAACACATTTGTTCCTCTAGTCCACCTTACTGGATTTTCTGCAGATTTTTGGAAAATATATAGCCCTCCTACTGTACATAAATGGACCAGTTTGCAAAAAAACTTTGCTTAGGTGAAGTCAAAATATGACCGGTTGATGATCAGTCACCAAACCCCTTAAGTTAAGAAAGTTAGTATGTGCACAGTTAGAAGAAAACTCCATCATTAAAGATTTAGCTATAGAGATACAAATATGAAAAACTCAAAGATTGCATGTAAAGTGTGTGTTATCATAGAATGTCTGTTTTCTAATTGTTGGTTATGCTGCTCTCTATATCTATCTTTTTGTTTAGCTGTGATTCCATCCATCTGGCTTAGAAAATATCATGAGAAATGTATAAAATGTACATTGGTACATACAGTATACAAAATATTATCAAATACAGTCTACTTCAGGTGCCACTGAAAAATAGATAATGTTAAAACCCAAGTGCAAGTAGTCATAGTATTCCAATGATTTTGACAATATTTAATCTGCTGTACTCATATTTCATCTCTATTGGAAATAAAATCCACCCAAAGTTTCCAAATCTTTACATGGAACATGGGAAAATTCACAAATATTTGCCACATTAACACTTGAACACAACCTTGAGCCTTTGGTTTGCTCAGGATGGAGAGAATTGATTGGTGAAATCAAAACAGTGTCTGAAAGTAAGATGTGAATAAAAAGCTATTGCCTAGGTTGTGTTCCATTCAAACTCATCATTCATCAACCACCCTCTCTAAGATACATTGCAATTTCATCTTTGTATTTAACCCTAGTATAGTCTTAACATTCTCACGACAACACAAAATGTTAAAATCCGAAAAGGAAGTTGAAGTAACTCAAGAAAAGTAACTCAACCACAGATAAGGTGTTCAGAGTTTTCTATTGACTTGGACAAGGTTGAAATCAATACAAATAAAGTTAATGAATGAGAGATAACTGATAGACAGAAGCCAAGCAGCCTCTCGACAATTTGAAACAGTCTGGCATGTTGCAAAACCATATTTCACTCTGTAATTGATGGCCGAACAACTTTTAATGAGTTAGGAAGTTCTGAGGAATGCAAGGCCAAATGAAATGCGGTTTCATCAACTGAACAGCAGGAAGCAGGCTAATATAAACATATGTTCGACAGCTCCCAAATGCCTAATGATGATTTTCAAAATTCATTAAATATATGAAAAATGTTATATGCTGTTCTTTGTGTGATTTATTGTTATTAGTAATGATGAGAAAAAAACCCCCAACATTTTATTTAATTGGTGCCTTTGCTGAGTCTTCAAAAAAACACTGGATAATTCACAGGATAAAAAAAATTGAACTAATGAATTATATTTCTTATTAATTATTGAGTCATTTATGTTCCACTGGTACACAATGTCTCTTAGCCTAAGATGCAGGCATCTGGCTTATGCTGGAATGAAGCTACTGTGCATTTTAAAGGCTCCTGTGGTAATATACTGTAATGTAGCCCACACGGAGCTGGGGTGCAGATACACACTCTCTCTGAGGTGAAATCCACATCTTCAGAACATATTGCAGGGATCAGAAATCCTGGCATGGAGAGATATAACCTTGGTTTTAATGAGCCCTCGTGGGCATGATGTCAGGGGGCTCTGGGCCATTGCAGGCTTCGTTCAGGAACGGCAGAGAGGCCAGGAAGGCTTGCCTCTTCATCCTCCGCCTAAAGGTAGGAGCTGGTGTGAGCAAACTGCAGAGCATTCAGTACTGCTCTTACAGAGCTAAACCCCTAACAAACAGCATTTAGTATTTCAATTAAAAGAATTTGACCCAATGGAATTTTAAAGGCAGGTTTGAAAATGTAAGCATAATTCGGATTTTGGCAAAAATCCATTTCTGTACTTCAACAATAATTAATTCCAAGCAAACTGCAATGCAATGAAATAAATAAGTCCAGTCAATTCATTCATTGTCTTTCCACAATATGTACACAAACAGGGGAGCAAAATAACTTAGCTTGTTCATGACCACGGTGTCATCTCCTTGGTTTTTACCACATTGAGGGAGAGGTTGTTATTTTTGCACTAGTTGGTCCTCCTTCTCGCTGCAGAGTGACAAAGTGAGGCTTGTGCGGTATAGTTTATAAGCTATGGAAACATTGTTTATCCTTGACAATGCTTGCATTGTTAAGCTTATAATAATGACTCATGTTAACTTGTTTTTCCACGTGAATGGAAGATTTTTGAAAGTGGCAATAAACACTAGTTCATTTGCAATAGACACACCACTGAGAGAAATAATGAAAGCCGTAGATGAAAGTAATGTTGTCTAAGCTTTCACAGCTATACTTTTACCCCATGTCAAAGTATCTTTGGGAAAAGGCATAAAAGATGGAGAACAATATAAAAGTAATTATTTTCCTCACCATAAATTTACATAACAGCATTTATCTAAATTAGATTGGATTATAAATATCATTAGATAGTTGGTGCTGAATTTAGAATACTAATAAATAGTAAAGATAAATAATTATGTGTTACACAATATAGTTAGAATTTCAGAATTCCATATTACATATGGCCTTATTACTTGCCATAGAGTATACTGTTGGTCAAATTAAGGGTACTTCTATAAAATGCAGTACTCCTATAATATTCTATAATAGAAGGGAACTTCTATAATATTAATTCACAAAGGCACATTACATTTATCTTGATTGTAAACAATCTAAGCTTATAATTCATTTATTCTCTTTGATTCACAACTTCATTATTCTCTATTGATAATATTTTCTGAAAGAGAATAACATTACTGCTTAATTACAATCAGAAAGGATGTGTTGATCTTATGTTCTGTTAACTGTTTAACCAGATAATGAAATGTTTGCAATAAATGTGTCATCATAAATAGTTGCCACGTATAGGTTGTAAGTGGCTGTGTGTGCTGTGTGTATGTGTGTGCATGCGTGTGTTCACACTCATATGTGCATGAGTGTGTGCATTTGCTTGTGTGTGCATGCTTATATCTATGTGAATGTGTTTGTGTACATGTGTATATACAGTCATAATATGTGAGACAATATTATCTAGATTTTTCTTGATTTGGCTCTGTACTCCACAATTTTAGATTTGTAATCAATCCATTCACATGTGGTTAAAGTCTTTATTAGCACATATAATGTATGTGAATGATGAAATATATACTATATATGGATGGTGTTCATCTGTTGTTTTACAGTTTTAAAGTACCCTGAAAGAAGTCTATTGGGAATCCTGATAGATTTGCCACCAAAGAGACAGATATGTTACATTCATGGAGGGAAAGAATCCTTCACACCTCCAGTAGCAGCCAGGATTGAGCCTCTCTCAATACGCAATGTAATCCGTGTTGGCCAATGCTGAATATGAAGTCAGCAGGCCAAGCTAGCTTTAATAGGGCTTCCCTATGGAGACCACCAGAAATATCCATGGAAACTGGCAGCGGAACTGACCGGGCCTCCTCTTGAGGGACCTGGGAGACCAAGGTCCCAGAACACAGAAAAGAACACAATCATAGCAGGATAATACCAAATCACTTCTGTGTTTAATGTGGGGGGCAGGGCTTTCCTTTCCATGGCAACCGAAGATTGTGAAAATCAACTGACTGTGTCTATGATCAGTCTTCTAAAAGAGAGTAAAGAACTGGTATCATTCCAGCCTCAGATCCAGTTCTGATACCATACATTACAAATATGACAAATATACTCTCTCACGATACAGAAGGCTCATTCCAGCAAGTACAGAAGCCTTACAATAAATAGCCTTAAACACCAATACTTACAGTGACATCCACTGGCTATTTTATGAACCAGATAATAACATTCCAGCACCTGGGCCATTACACTTCTTATGGTTTCCTGGAAAAGCTTTAATCTACCTTTGCCATATTGTGTGACCATGCCATTTCACTGGAGTCAGCATTTTACAAGCTATGTTGTTACCTCCATAATTGCCAGTCTTAGGCTCCAAACATACTCAACATAAGTTTGCAGGAGAAATGACAACAGCAGGTCAACACGGTAAACACATGGCCCAGTTGTACAGTACATACTCAAGTTAGTCAACGTCTTACGTATGTGCCTGTGGAGGTAAAACAACCTGAGTCTTCAAGGGGACAATCCAGGAGAGTTGTGAAAGACTGAGTAGGAGAAAGCACAAATCGGAGAAGATGGCTTCATCTTGTTGTTGCCTGCTATATAAAAAACAATGAGTTAATGAGAGAGGTCAGAGGAGAAGGGCGAAGCTGACAGGAAGGTGACAGTAATGCAAATGTAATGTTTATTCTTGTTCATTCTTGTTCTTGTATTAATTCATTATCTTTCATATCTGTAATTGTTATCTTTCATAACTGTAATTGTTTCTAATACAGTTATTGCATCCATGATCCCCTGTGATGTTGCATTTGTGATCCCCTGTGATGTCTGTGTCTGAATGTTTCTGAGCCCGAGTCACTCCCCTGTCTGTGTGCCTCACTATTCAGGTGGTTTTGGTAGTTTCTGGGTTTTCAACATTTCTTCCAGCCTCACATTCCTTACTTCCGGCTTCTCTCGCTAGTTAATGTTGTAAAGCACGATTCTTACTAAATACTACTAATTTTGATATTGTACAGTACTAATCATATTAATACACTTACTGTCTGTCTAACTAGCAAACTAACAGTCACTTAAATTGGGTAGTTTAGATTTAAACATGTGACTAACTCACTAACGTTATCTCCTAGTTTCCATGCTGTTCGATAACGCCTTCCTTTGCTATCCCTGATTACTTGCTTAGTTTCAGCGAAGTGTTTGCACCTGTTTCTTACTATCACTACGTCTCTAACTCTATGCAAATGTCCACTCATTACATTACATTATTGGCATTTGGCAGATGGCAGATGGCAGATGCTCTTATCCAGAGCGACATACAGTTGATTAGACTAAGCAGGAAACAATCCTCCCCTGGAGCAATGCAGGGTTATGGGCCTTGCTCAAGGGCCGAACGGCTGTGCAGATTTTATTGTGGCTACACCGGGATTAAACCACCGACCTTGCGTGTCCCAGTCATTTACCTTAACCACTACGCTACAGGCCGCCCTACGCCCCCACTCCCTAATCCGGAGCCATATGTTTTATGTGCATCCAGTCCGCTTTTTCGTCTCCCCTTGTTATTGTATTATTACCCTATTATGTTTTCCACCTGTCGTCTATTTGTTTAGCCGACCTTTCTCCCAAGCCCTGCCTAGTTTGTTACCTTCCCTCATGTATTTAGACCTCAGTCTCAGCAGTGTTCCTTGTCAGAACTTTGATCATTATTCAGAGCCGAGTTCAGTACGCCTGTTCACTGAGATTCTCTTCGACAACGCTTTGCCTGATTCCGAGTTTGCCTTGCCCCTTTTGATTTGTTTGCAATTTGTTTGGTTTTGACTTTTGATTCTGCCTTTTCGACGTTGATTTTTGCCTACCCCGTATGTACTTTCCCTTCTGATTTTCGGGATTTTTGACCTCTGTGTTTTCAACTTTCCTTTTGCATCTCGTTTTGGCTTGGTTGTCTTGTGATCTCTTGGCTTTGGAATTGGATTGCAATAACCTACATTTTTGGAATATCCCTTGGTCTGCGTCTGGGTTCTCAGGGTCGTACACAACAAATAACCGCACATTGCAACAGTTGTACGCAGAAGAGCATCTCCGAACACACAATGCGTCAAACCTCTAAGTGAATAGTTAAAGTCTAATAAATACCTAATAAAGTGTTCAGTGAGTGTATGTTCTCAGAAATAAAGGCTTCTTTGGGGAATGCTTTTGGGTTCTTTAACTTTTTTTGTTCTAATTCAACCTCTATGGTAGGTGTGAGAAGTGTGAAAGTTCCCTCTTTGAACCATTTTGTATGAGAAAGAACACTTGAACTACACACAGAGACACAGATGTACCATTCTTCTGATAGAGTATCACACTGTCACTGTCAAGGGCAGACCGGGCATGATCAGAAATAGAGAATATAGCGCTTTGAACAACATAAAGGAACATACAGCACAAAAGCTCATCTGCTGTGACCCATGCCTTTTGAGTCAGTTGAATACATCATGTCCTGTGTGTAAGCATAATTTCTTTAGGTATAGAAAATGTCACGTACATGCCCTTTTGCCATTGTTTTCTGTGTATTCACTCCTTGCTCCCTTTCCTAAGATCTTTTCTGTTTCCTTCGCATTTTGTGTCTCATGTCTCTGTTCTCTTACCGTAATTGTGAGGTTGAGGAGGTGCGGAGAGCCAGGTGCGACTAAGGGGTAATCCCTTGTAAGCGGACACACAAACGTGCCCACCACTAAGACCGGGGGATAGAGGAGACAGCACTGAACACGGAGACAACTCCGCACAAATAAAAGGAAGAGCCCCAAATAACAGCTCTGAAAATAAAAACTTCCCTACAAAACCAGGGCGAAAATCACAACCAAAAATGAGTGCGTAAAGGCTAGCACTCCTACCCCGGACTGGGGAAAACCCAAAATAAAAGTACAACCCAGTATAAAAGACTGGGCGAACAAAAATAAAGACTCAGGAGTCGCAGCTCCGAAAAAACACACAAATCAAAATACAAAACACCCACAGACTCACACGAGCCGAAAATAAAATTAAACAAAGAACAAAAGAACCAACAGGAAGGCGGTCGCAGTGTACACACACTAGCACGCAGACCCCTTCCTTACCTTTTCTGAACACAATGAGTACCTAGAACCAGCACAATACCTGACTCGTTAGATGCTGAGTCTACCATGTGCTAATACCGGCTTAGGACAGGTGGCTGTCCTTTTTCAGTTCTTGTTGTGAGTTTGTCGTATCCTGTACTGTCCCTGTATAGTCCTGTTCCTGGTTCTAGCCGCTGATTCACCGGTTCTTCACCTGTGTGCTAGCTGTTCTGCTTCTGCTTTGGTTTTGATCCTGTTTTATCATGTCTGCCTGGCTTTGGCCTGTTGGTTTTTGGAACTGTACTCGCTTCTGATTTACCTGTCTGCCTGGATTTCGACCGTTGCCCGTTTTTTGGATTACGTCCTTTGTCTGCCCGGTTTGAATAAAGCCTGGCTTATTCACTCTATTCTTGAGTCTGCATTTGGTTCCTCTGTCCCGCATTCCTGACAGAAAAGCTATGACCAAGACTGAGCTGAACACTCTGTTCTCTGTTTTAAAATATATCTACGTTCAGGCTTTTTAACGGATCTGAACATGAAAGAAATGTCTGAGGGGGACAGAGCTGTGTGATTAGAGTTTAACTGTGAATAGCAGAGACATTCTGTTCAGGAGTATAAAAAGCGTGTATGCTATTGCCAGTATGTGGCGAAACTGAGTCTGTGGCTCCTATATGAGGCTAATTATCTAATTATCCACCTGGAACAGCCAGGACCCATTCAGAGGGAATGAACATTTATTCAAGGACTGTTAAGTGTACCAGGCTTCAAACCTCTGCAAAGGTTTTTATTCCCAGTAGTTCTTGATTGTAACATTATCTAAATTAACCATTTTCATGCATGCGCACACACACACACACACACACACACACACACACACATATATACACACACACATTCTTAAAGAAAATACATTTTTCAAATAATTTGGTTGGTAATAACTTTGTATTACAAAGACAATGAAAGATTCAAGAGTCAGTTAAACTATGAAGTGTGTTCTAAGGACAAGGACCTCTCCCTTCTCATATCACACCAGAACCTTACATTCCGTATTGCAACAAACCAAAATTTATTTAAACTCTGTGGCTAAAATCGAATGTTTACAGAACACCTACAAGCCAGGGAAAGTATATCTGCTCTCAACAGATCATCAGATCTATTTTTAAAGTTTTTCCCCAAACCTCCAAGAATATTATGTACCACATTATTCATGTGCTTTACAGACATCAATCTCCAGCACTGTTTTACTAGTTTGCATCATTTTTACATAATGTGTTATCACTCTCTACAGGATACAAAGTGAAGCAAAATCAGATTAAATTGTTTTCTCTTGGGTTTGTCAATCAAACCTTCAACCTGTGGGATGCAAGTCCTTCTGCAGCACACCCGGTAATTGAGTGTGTTTTCTACATGCATTCATGTCCTAGTTAGAGGATAATTCGCTCTCTGGGATGACATCATCCCTGCTTATTAAGCCTGCTGTGGACGACTTGCTTTGCAGTCTGTGGAGAGGCAGGGAAGCCCCAGGCAAACCAGATTAATCTGGGGATTCACGAAAAGGACAAATGGATAAAATTAAACTCTTCAACGACGAGGACTATAGCACTCAACTCAACTAACATATATTTCTGTATCTTGATCTGAACATTAATTTCCTTATTGCAGTCATTAATATTATTAGCTAGTAATTATTAGTATTGTTCTTATTGTTGATCCTCTCTGATATTGAATGGCCAATTTCATATAAATAAATTATTTGGCACAAATCAGAAATTATTTGCAAGGTTATGAAATTGAGTGGGCGTTTAAAAGAGAATAAGATAAAATATGGCAGAGCACTGATTAACATGTTTCTCACATGTGATTTGGAAATATAAATTCATCTTTAAAACATCAGTGGTTGAAAAAAATCATTTTACAACATATTGTCTTGCCAGTCCTTGGCTGTTATTCTTCAGCAGAACATATCACTGCTGGTGGGAGACTCCTCCTTCAGGATGGCATTACTCCAGGTCCCACCAGGCTAAATCAGATGAGACGCACACTTCACGCTATTTCAAACACAGATGGTGTGAACAACCAGAAACACAAAAATGGAGCGGGGTATCACAGAGTAGAAATTTCCAGTCCATCTCTAGAGAGGTTCTAAGAATTTCCTGGTCCTTCTGGAGATGATTCGATGTGTTATAACAGCCAGGGAGATGCATCAACACGCAAACCTGTTCCTGTGCAGCTAGCAGAAGTGCAGTGCAGTAGTTAAGCAGAGGTTGTGGGTTTAAATCTTCATTGTGGCATGTCATTGTGCAGCTAGCAGAAGTGCAGTGCACTACTTAAGCAGAGGTTGTGGGTTTAAATCCCCATTGTGGCATGTTCATTGTGCCCTTGAGCATGGCATTTGATCAGTTTTGCCATTTCTTTCCTTTCAGAAGCAAAAGATGATAATTTTGCTTTGTGACACATTTGACTCGTTAGCTGCTTGCTATTGTCAAACCTTTTTACCTTTTTACATTAACACCTGCCACCCACCAACTGTGGGTAGAGTTTGGCTGTGCCACTGCTGATCCTTTGGTAGCATTTCCTATGAAAAGGCGTCTGATTTTGAGGTAATTGAGGTCAATTTGAGGTAATATTGGATGATACTGTCACTCCCATGTGCATTGGGTGTACGTTGTTTGTTTGTCCCATTTCCCCATCCACATCGCCCACTTGTCCTGGGAAGGCAAAAAGCCAAAATCAAACCCCATGGTGTCTATAAAAACATATTTATTAGCCTACTCATTGCGGCATCAAACCATTTGTTTTGTGCACAGAACGGTTTAGTGACAGATTCCGTTTCCGTGGTTGTGGAAAACATGGAAGTGACGCCACATCAAAAACTGAGAACAACAATGGCTTGGTAAAGGAGCAAAAACGAGATGGAGGTCCGTGATTTCACAGCTGCTTTAGTTTGTCTAGTGCTGCAAAAAAAGAAAAGAAGAAAGTTGGCGTTTCAGTTGGCGTAAAAATAAAGTAAAGTTAAACAAATAAATCAATAAAAGTGCATGTGCTGGTCTTCAATGTTGAGGTTATTAAATTAATATAAGCAAATACCATGAGATATAACCAGTTCTCAATTAAGCTATATGTGATTAATAATTATCATTTTTATTTGTCTCACAAATTTGTGTACATTTTTTCCATTTTTTAAATAGTTGAAATAGTAGGCTGCTCTTTGTTCTCTGCACTGACACTTCAAGAATATTCATAGCAAAGATGTCAAATGTGCAGATGTTTTCATTTAACATATTATTTTACAAGTTTCACTTGATTTCATCAGAAAATATTATTGTTGATACATCCATCCATCCATCCATTATCCTAACCCGCTTATCCTGAACAGGGTCGCAGGGGGGCTGGAGCCTATCCCAGCATACATTGGCCGAAAGGCAGGAATACACCCTGGACAGGTCGCCAGTCCATCGCAGGGCACACACACCATTCACTCACACACTCATACCTATGGGCAATTTAGACTCTCCAGCCTAACCTGCATGTCTTTGGACTGTGGGAGGAAACCGGAGTACCTGGAGGAAACCCATGCAGACACGGGGAGAACATGCAAACTCCACACAGAGAGGCCGACGGGGATTCAAACCCAGGACCTCCTTGCTGTGCGGCGGCAGTGCTACCCACTGCACCATCCGTGCCGCCACTATTGTTGATACAATATTAAATTATTATTATTGTTAGTAGTGTGCCTTGAGAAAATTTGTAAATGGTGCTCGTGCCATGTTGCTATACGATGAAAGTTTAGTTTACTTCACAGAATTTCTTCACTGCTTCTATTATGACGAAAATATTGAATTATACACTCACACTACACCACGTTATTAGGTATTTAGACTTTAGACTTATTTTTTAGACGTATTGGTCTTCTGCTGTTGTAGCCTATCCACTTTGAGGTTTGACACATTTTGTGTTCAGAGATGCTCTTCTGCATACCACTGTTGTAATGTGTGGTTATTTGAGTTACTGTCACCTTCCTGTCAGCCTTCACCAGACTGGCCCTTCTCCTCTCACCTGTCTCATTAACAGCATGTTTCTGCCAGCAGAATTGCTGCTCACAGGATGTTTTTTTGTGTTTTTGGCACCATTCTTTGCAAACTCTTGTGACTGTTTTGTGTGAAAATCCCAGTAGATCAGCAGTTTCTGAGATACTCGAACCACCCTGTCTGGCACCAACAATCATTCCATGGTCAAAGTCACCTAAATCATATTTCTTCCCCATTCTGACATTTGGCCTGAAAACTGAACCTCTTGACCACATTATGCATGCTTTTAGTCGCTGCCACATGATTGGCTGAATAAAAATTAGCCTTAACAAGCTGGTATGCAGGTCTACCTAATAAAGTGATCATTGAGTATATATTGGAGCAACAGTATAGCATCATGGTTAGGCAATTGGGCTCATTATGAAATTGATGATTTCCTGCTGGGGTGCTGCTTGGGTGCTACTGTATACCCTTGAATAAGGTATTTAACCTGAACTGCATCAGTAAAATCCAAAGACTTGGGGGACATTAACAGGGCCTTGCAGTAAAAGAGCATGCATGCTCAGTCAACCTACCCTACTGTATATAAGTAAAGGCAAATCAAATTAAATATCAAGTTTTATAAATGGATTGTATGTGAAGAATGTAATTTAGGTACGTTGCTCTAGGGAAGAAGGCGCTAAATCCCTAAAATGCAAAATAACCTAACAAAGGCTTGAAGTCCAAAATAAGCAATGTATTCCAAACTGATGGCGGGTTTCTTTTCTTCCTTAAGATCGATCTGGGAGTGACAGATGCAAGTATCATTTGAATGAATGGGTGTAGAGCCAAGATAAAGAAACAGAGCACCTCCCCTTCGTCTGCGACCTAGAGCCGTGTCACTTTGAACACTTGAAGGTTGCCATCAGCTTGGGTAATGAACTGATCCTTCTCCACAAATAGCAAAGGTGCAGCTCAGTGCACTATGCAAGCAGAGCAGAAGGGCCTTACCATATGTAAGCCCCTCTTCTACCACACATCTTACAGTGTCACTAATTTCTCAGACCATGGACAGCTGATTGCACAGTTATTCAGGTCCACATTTTTTCTACTCCTGTGAAGTCTACATCATGGATTTGTGTGCAGTCTACATCATGTCTGCACATGTCTCTGGATTTGGAGTGAAAAATATGTAGGCTTCATATGCCATCTCTGTTTGTCCTTAAAGTTTGTTTTGAAAGCCTGCTTTGATCATTTTTATCGTTTTCCCTCATGCTCAGTGTAACATCAATTCCTTTCTAATTTTCCACTCATGTTGCAAGGGCTTTAGTCACTGCTGATTATCTGTGTATGTCTATCTTCTCTCCCTTTCAAGTGATAATCATCATCTGACACACACACATACACACATGCACACATCTACACACACACACACACACACACACACACACATGCACACATACACACACTTCTACACACACACACACACACACACACACACACACACACGATGACTTACACTCATGTGAAATCACTTACTCACACCCACACTCCATTGAAGCATAATTGACTTTCAAATATCCAATCGCAAGTGGACTGCACACATAAATACTGTACATAGCCACCACACACACATGCACACACACACATGCAAAACCCTATGACACACACATGTAGAGACACACATGTGCGTAACTGCACCATCATGTACAGACACACTCACAGCGGTCTCCACCCTAATCCATACTTAACGATTTTAAATGGAATCTCCTTCATCTCAGGGCATTGTCTCAGTGTCTCCTTACATCGTGGTAGGTCCCGTTACCCACAATCCCCTTTGGCCCTGAGCACAAGCCAATAATGGCTAGATTAGCAAACAATATTGTTTTCGGCACATTTTTTTTTTTGTATTCCAGATGGTTCTGACTTGGCAGAGCTCTCCATTTCCTGCCTGCCTCCGGGTTGATGACGAATCATATCAAAGAGCAGTCGGCTTAGTGAACCACAAAGCGATTGGACGGATCGCCAGCCGGCATTAGGGCAAGCAACCTGACATTCAATAGATGGATTTAGATTCCTTTGTGTTCCTCCTACCCTTTGTCTGTTTGGTGTCACCATTTCAATACAATAAAGTGAAGCCGTGGCTTTCATCATAACAAGGTATTGATCCCCCTCTTCCCTGCTCACCCTTTCACCATTTTGAGAACTCTTAGGGTAATTGCTGTTGTACAGAAGTTACTGAAGTGATAAAAAGCCATTTGGGATAGCTTGGTCTTTGATATAGAGTAGAGGCCTGTACTTTAAAGCTATAGGTGCCATTGGCTTAAAATGCAATACCTCAGAGAGCATTAGTCTGAGGAAGAAAAATATAGTAGGGCTGGCTTTGGGGGGAAAATGTGAGCCTTCTCCAAGTGCAGTCCCATTTTGTGCGTCTGTTAAAGGCCTGTGCTGCCTCCGCTACACACACACACACATACACACACACACACCCCTTCCCCAAGGTCAGCTTTCCCAAGTGTCTTCCACGCAACCCCAGTCTGCCTGGTGGTAAGTGCAGCCTGGCCCGCCAGAGCCGGTTTCCCGCTTGGATCGGGTTCCTCGGGACGGCCTTTGGGTTTTAATTAGGACACAAAGGCGAGGACTCCCCTGGTAATGACTCCCCTCCCCTCCCCATCACTGATCTGAGTTCAGTCGTGCCTGGAGGCCTGCAGTACAGGCAGGCAGGCAGACAGACAGACAGACAGATCATTACTGAGAAAAGCCAGATCACTGGGGACTGATGTTGGGTGAGGAGTTTGCAAAGCTTGTGACAGACCGAATAAGAATAATTACTCTACAGGATATGTCTGCAATCTTATTTTCCAACATCACAGACATCTGCATGCGTTGAACCAACAAAACTATATCTTCCTATATAAACCTGGTCTCTTCTGACCGGACCTTTTGACCTGGGGGCACCATTAGCTCTGGAGGAAACAGCGGTCGTTTAATCCCAAGTTTTTTGGTTGAACAGATTCAGGTACCGATAGAGATGGAGATATTTCACACCCCTACCCACGAGGCCTGTCACCTGGATCCACAGCACCATTATCATTAGAGAGAAAGGCCCAATGAGAAGAGGATGCTTGATACCAAGTGTAAAATTCCACTTTTCACTGCTCTATTTAAGCATTTATTGCTACTCTCCCGTTGGTATGGCCCAGGGCCAGTTGTTTTCAACCCAAAAGCATAGTGCTTTCTACACTGATCCAGAGGTTCTCCATCAATTCATAGCCAACGTGCACTCACTTTGAGTCTGTGTTATTTATTTATAAATCAAAACAGGGAATATTTTCCTTTCAAAAGTACAGTAGCCTATCTTTGATCTGCCATATATACAATTCTCTTTGTTTTTTAACATAAAAAATTTAAATATTTTCATTTATTCTGGAGATTTTCCCATTATGTCAAGTCCCCAGACATTTAACAGAGAAAAAGGTTGATGTGAATGTCTATGTTTTGTATTTATTTATTTTTTTGCTTTCTGCTGATTTATTGATTGTCTGGAGCTGCATGCAACCCAAATTACCTCCCATGGGATAATAAAGTTCTATTCTTCAAAATTCTATATTTAAGCAGTATTTTTTCCCTAAGGGTTCAAGTTTTAAAAATCCATAGCAATGTCCAAGTTCATGTTTGGAGAAAAGGCAGTTCCAAGCACTCGAAGATGCTCATTTCTAAAAAGAGATTATTTTGGGCTGTGTATCCAGGTAACACACTGTTCTTAAAACCGCATCCACTCTGTCCCCTTGTGATTGAGTTGTCAACGTCTCAAATTATTGGTGAGTTCATATTTATATCATAAAAAAACTGTGACATAATAAAACGGCGATACCGATAAGACTCTTAGTCTTAGTCTTAGTCGCAGTTTAGATTTTGACGAGTGTCTTATTTGCAGTGCAAGGCAAAAGAACAGCAGGCTCCCCCATGCCTACAATCCTGACCTGGTCACAGAGTCAGACAATCAAATGCATATTCTAACAATCCTTGATACCATTTCACTACATCAAAAAATCATGTTCCAATATGAGAATAAAAATATGCAATTCAGAGGTTGCATGAAAAAACAAACAACCTTGAAGTTAATTTTGTAATCTGTTCAGCCATTTTTGAGAAAACTATGTTTTTGCCAGGACTATACCTAAGCAAATGCCTTTTTATTGTTCTTTGAATGCATTGCTTGGTAATTTCAGTCACAAACTAATGTAAAATGTGGCACACTTATACAGGGTTTCCTACCCTTTCCAACAAGGTATAATGTGTCATATTCAGCTGACAGACAGTTTAAGAATATTGCTGTGATCGCATAGCAGAATGAATATATAGACATGCATAATTACAAGATTTGGAGTTGCTATAGATGTAAACCTGCTGGCTAACGGGGCTCTGGTTCACCAAATTTTTAAATAAACTTCCATTTTAAATGTGATTAAGATAAATTCAAAAGTGTTAGGTTGAGTAATCCTTTTTGGAGAGCTTTTTGAACACTTTGGAGAGCTTCATAAAAACATACTCTCATATAAGTGAATAAAACACATGTGAAGGTTAATTGTCTTTACAGTTTGTATTTAAAAAATCTCTTTTAATAGAAAATTAAGCTTTTCTTATCATTCATGTGTCTGGACAAAAATATATGCAGATATTTTGGATTTAGTGAGTTTTGGGGACATGTGAGGAAATTTTTTCCCCATACGTTTATTTCAAATACACATGATACCTTGTGTAAATAAGACGGCTTCGGAGTTGCTGTAAGACAGGGGTGTCAAACTCCAGTCCTGGAGGGCTGCAGTGTCTGCTGGTATTTGTATTTGTTTCCTTTCAATCAGCAGCCAATTAAGGCCTTGAGAACAAGGTGTGTGGACTCTTTAGCCAATGAAAGACTTTGATAATTTATCTAGGCCCTCTAGGACTCCAGTTTGACACCCCTGCTGTAAGGTGTATTTCTACATTCTGAAGGAGGTAGGCAGCTGGCTCCTAAAGGATTCAAGTCTTTAAGCTAAGCTAACACATTACGCTAATGTGAAAATTGAGCCAGTGAATGCACAAAAATTAAAATGAAATCATTTGTCTAAGTCTGGGAAAAGGTATATTTCCCAAAATGTTGGTATTGTCCTGTAAGGTTTTGACCAATAGAATATATTATAAGAGAAAACTGTATATTCCATTGTACAAAACTTCCCAAAGGTATATAGTGGAAAACAACATTCCCCTTTCTATATGGATTATAAAGGAGTTGTACAGTCGGTGCTATAAAAACTTAAATTAAAGGCTCAAATTATTACTAGGCATTAAGCAGTTGTTGTTTATGGATTGTTGTTGACTATTTGATGGATAGGTTTGTATTATTATTATGGTTCTCTCGAGAAGGATACCTTGCCCTCTCCTTCTGCCTGGCGCTGTCTGGGCCTGGACCCTGCCTGGACCTGAATGTACCAGACTCAGTGACCTCTACTGAAGGGCCCACTTTGAAACTACATGGCAAAACTGTGTGCCACTGAGACGGGCACCAGAATAAGAAAAAAAAACATTGTTAAGGCATCAAGGTCTCCCTGAATTCACTCTGAACATTTTTAGTAAACAGAGTGATACTGCCCCCTAGTGAATGTAGCATGCAACAAACATGGATTACACTGAGAAGATGTAGAATACCAGCAATCAGGACTGTGTTCATTTTGATGTGATAATGATGCCTTGACTGGATTAGCGTAAATAATGAGTTATCTGTCTTTTATTTAAGCCTTGCTATGATCTTGTGCCTCAAGCAAATAAACTGTTGTTTTTGTGTTGTAGGCAATATTACTGCGGTCTGATGTACTTGCACGCTGTTCTGCTTACCTGGCCGTCCACTGCAAAATGTCATTTACATCATCAACACTGTCCAGAAACATCCCATGTTTTTATTAAATGTTCTTTGTTTCATTTTATTTTTGCTGTAATTTGGCATCATATTCATGTGCTGGACTCATATTACTCTACTACTCGTTTTATCTATACGTCTGTTCTCTTCTATCAAAAATACAGTGCTGAATAACTCTTTGAATGGTATTTATGCTGGGTAAATATTTGAAATATTAAACTAGAACAGAGAGCTATTCACAAGTCGAAGGATCCGTTATTGCAGATGTCTTTTTTTTTTTGTCTCTTTGCCACTTTCAAAATGAGTTTCCCGGAAACCAGAAGCTATTTCAGGACTGAAGGAAAAAAATAACGTCTAAAACACTCTGTTGGTATCATGTAAACAAACTTAATTAGGACAATGGGATTCGAGCAGTGAAATGTATATCACTGACCCCCCCTACTGGTGTGCATCAGTAAGACACCTTATCCCAGTATCTTCTTTGACTTAATTACCCAGAATGTGTCATGTGTCTTTTCTTATCCTAGTATGTCTTCTGTGGCATTGTCATGCTGTGTTCAACTTGATTAGGAGCCACAACTGATTGCTGACAAAACAAAATATATGTGTTACTGACTCTAATACAATGAAAAAAATCTCACAGATGACACATTACAGAATTCAATTAAACACTGTGAACTTTACATATTCTCAAAGGCAAGAAAGGAAAAATGTTTAACTGTAAAAGTTTTAACTGTATTGTAAATGTAATATGCTTATGCAGTAATCACTTTCAATTGAATATTATACATTCTACAAATGTATAATATTTATACAATATTATCTAACTATAATAAGGTTATACATACAAATACTTTATGGTAAATGATGAATTGCTGAATTGGCCAATGCCCTTTCACTCTGAGATACTCTCAGGCCAGTTGGAGCACCTTCTTGTTTAAACATAAAGGTTAAACATAAATCAATAAAATTCACCAGGTGAAAGTGTCATTCAATCAAGATTTTCCAACAAAATATCCAGCTAAGCATCTGACAGAGATCAGAGCCAAGCTGCCCTGAGGAATATGCCTACCGGTGCCTGTACATGAAGTTTACATTTACCTCATATCATATTACATTCAGGCCCGCATCACTTCCTGTGTGAATAAAAGAGACTAAAACACACCTGTGTGCTTCAATACATATAAAGCACTACAATCCCCATATTCCAGTTACTGTGGCTTCAGATTGTGTACCAAGAGCATTGACTTTAAACCACGGTCATACATAAATTCAGAGGCCCACTATAAAGGTATCTCAATGTCAAACATATAGTATAATGCCTGTATCGTTATAAATATAAATGCCCTGTCTTGCTATCTAAATAAAAAGAGTATTCAATGTATTCAATTTGCATGAATTAGTTTCCGCAAGTGTCTATCATTCTGAGACCACCAGGGGGCGAAATGTTGCAACTTCACAGTATAGTGATATGGTGTAAGGAGTTGGAACTCCCTGCTTTATTTAAATTTTCATTAATGCATTATTTGGCCCTTACACTCAGCTTACTGACCTTTAAAATCCTAAAGCATAGGATCAGAGATAATTATTTCACTTTAGTTGCACACCGATCAAATTACCTTCACCACGGTCATTTTGACACTAGAATCTATGTTATCTTTGTTAATCTCTGTGTAGGAACTAGCCACCCCTTTCCTCACAAATTAAGTTGTTTCAAAGGACGTCTTTTGAATAATTCCTTCCATTCACAATCACCATTAGGTCATACGCCAATATTATGGTGTGCTTGCAAAATTAGGCCTAGGGCAATTTCTGCCCCGTAGCAATTGATCCAGTTGACCCAGCTCTAATTCCATCCCCAGACATTACATGAAAACAGAATGAGAAACTGATCCAGTATGTGAGCCGGAGGGGAAAATCTATCCGTACGAGCGTGTACTGTAAGCCGGGGCGAGCCATGTCTTAGGACGGGGCCGTGGAAGCTAGTCAGCAACAGAACAACCAACGGGAGCCGTGGTGCCGCACGGCTGAAGTAACGGACCTTGATGCTGGCATCAGGTTAGTAGGATCGCTGCGCAAGATAGAGCCCCGGGCGCCTCGGAATCACGGTCACGGGGGAGACGATACGGCTTGAAGAAGGCGCGTCGTTTTCAGGATCACTAGATCCATCCGGTCCGCTGAGGGACAGGGTCATTGACGACGTATCCTCTGCCGACATTGATAATTGGAATAGATCGTGTACAATTGGCTTCCACATTGGGAGAAACTGGGAAACATCAAGAAATGTTGTTGCAAGTGAAAGTGATGACTGCATCTTCAAAATGTTGCTTTTCCTTTTTACTTCTCCTTTGAGACTATAAAGTAGGTGATCCTAAAGAACATTAAACACATTCATTAAAAGTTGCCGAGTGTATTCAAAGTTAGTCTCTGCAGTACTGAAATGAAATATTATACCATGATGTGAAAGTTTGACGGCAGCACAATCTGATATTGCATTGCATGCTCTGTAATCTTTTTGGCGAGGCAGACCCTGTGGTTCAGCCCACTAAATAAGCCCACAGACGCACCTGTGTGCTAGTGCGGGGCAGCAGTTAAGGATCTGGGCCTGTTCCCCTAAGATGGCTGCAGGTGTGGTTTCTGCAAAGAGCTCCCATGAGCACTGACACCTCTGACTCTAACGCCTGGCCGTTGCTAAAATAGATAATTTGTTTTCAAAACTGTACCTTAATAAAGACTGTCTGCCTGGTGGCTGGGTTGTTCATTCTCAGGCTGAAATAAAGTGGGCCCTCAGTGGGGGACGGGTCTCCTGAGACCGTCTGAGGACAGTGTATTCCAGATGGGCCTTCCGTCCTCCCTCAGGATGAAGATGAAGAGAAGTACCAGGCCAGATTATATTTTCAGTCCATTTTTTTTTCTGTGCCGTTCAAAAATGTCATAGTCTAAATGCATATATTAAATGGCTTTTCATGCAACTCTTTTCTGTCTGGAGACTTGTAGCTTTATTTTAAATGAACTGATTCATTACAGGACCACAAGTCTACTTGTTTTTATAACTGGAGTGACTTCTTAAGGCTTGTGATGAGTTTTCCTCCCTAAGTTGTGTGTGTGTGTGTTTTGAGTGTGTGTGTGAGAGAGAGAGAGAGAGAGAGAGAGAGAGAGAGAGAGAGAGAGAGAGAGAGAGAGAGAGAGAGAAAGCGAGAGAGAGTGAGAGGGAAAGAGAGTGAGAGAGAGAGGGAAAGAGGGAGAGAGAGGGAGAGAGAGGGAGAGAGAGAGAGGCCTGGGGTAGGCGGTTTCAACGCTGTGGCTGCTGTCGACACTCAAAGTGGCCTGAAGTGGGTTGTGTGTCTGAGCGGAAGGGAGGCTATGCAGAGTCTGGAGAGAGAAGGAGCATGCATGTGTGTGTTTCAGTGTTTTCATTAATTTTATTTTGATTTGGTAAGATCTCCATTTACAGGGTAAGAACAATCCTTTTCAGGTATGTCATATCAGTCCCCAACTGAGACATATTAAAAGTTAGACTTGCTGAGAAATTGAATTCAGCACTGTGGTAAATTAAATATCGACCTTGGGTGTGACGTTGAGATTTCAAAAGAGATGAAAGTATATTTGCTTGAACTGTGCTAAGAGATACCTTCAAACATTTCAGCCACAGACAGATGACACCTGATAAAAATAAATAAATAGTACATTTTGGTGAGGTAGATGTTGTTAGGAAAGCCTGCCAATTTATGATGAACCTGGCAGACTGGCCTTGCTGAAATATTTGCAAAATGAATTATTCATCTGCAAATCTGCAATTACAAAAGAGCAAAAGAGTAAGCTATTTTCAGCTCCCAAAAATAACGGATAGCTTAATTGCTTTAGAGTTTATGCAGGCGGTGTTAGTCTTTTGAAACATAACCATTAGAATAGCAGAATTATCGCTCATCCTTCCAGGGGAAAACACAGTCCATCCTCAGGTTCGGCACAATGGAGACACAACGGGTGAAAGTTTGCCAGCTGGCAGGCAGCAGTGCGGCAGAAATGTTTAACGTTAGTTAAACAATCTCAGCGAGCCTTTTTCACCATAATTATCATTGACTTCTGACATTCATTGGCTGCAACCACAATAGTGTCCCCCGACAAACTCCACATCCACCGTCAATCGTGGGGGCTTTTGAAAATAAACGGCTGGTAACTCTTCAAATGGAAACGCACTGAGCTCTCAATAATAACAGATGGTACCCCCCAAAAAGTCATTTCATTGTTGTACATTTTCTTCTCAGCATGAACAATGCCTTAGATTGCCATATTACAGTATCCATTATACACCTCTCTGTGGCAGTATTCATTCACACACACCCAGGCTTTTGCCTAAAGGGTTTTTGACTATCCAGTTGATTAAATTTGTTGCTTATGTCCATCCTTGCCATCTAATATGGTGTCAGCAGTAGGACAGTAGCCATTCCTCTGGTGGTTATAGTGGTAATAGATGTCATTGAGATGTTAATGTTTCTTACAGTTCCAGCGACCACCATAGATGGTAGAACAGTTGTGTTGAGCCATTTGTCCTAAACATTAAGGCGGTAATGACATTTTTAAAGATTAAAATATGGTAACACCACACTTTAACACCATCTTAACACAAGGCAATAACTAAGAATATCACATATAGTCACGTTTGCTTGCTGCAATTTTAGTGTAAAATCACCCCCTTTGCTGCTCCCCAGGACAGGAGAAGCTGCAGTAAATACAGAAGCGTGAGCAAGACAAGCCATTCTGCCACTGGAGAACAGAGGGAACATCAAAAAGAATATGAAAAAAATAGAATACAATGCTAAAGTTCTATATATCAAAAGGGTTTCATCTGCATTTAAATTTTTGGTCTGTTTTTATTGTTTTCAATGGACTGGGCAGAGGAATTCTGCATTACGTTTTTTCCCTTTTATTGATTGCAGTTTTGGTACTTTTGACATGAGGAGCCAAAGTTACAGTGGATTTTCTATCAACATAGTCAAGTGCTCCAGAGACGATACTTTATTACTACCACAGATATGAAGATATCACAAACATCCTGTATGGCCAGAGTGGGTGCAGCCTGCAGCATAGTGGTTAAAGTACATGACTGGGACCCGCAAGGTTGGTGGTTCGAATCCCAGTGTAGCCACAATGAGATCCGCCCAGCCGTTGGGCCCTTGAGCAAGGCCCTTAACCCTGCATTGCTCCAGGGGAGGATTGTCTCCTGCTTCGTCTAATCAACTGTAGGTCGCTCTGGGTAAGAGCATCTGCCAAATGCCAGAAAATTTAGTTTAGTCTAAACAGCTGTGTAATTGGGTGAGGATGATATAGAACTGCTTGATGCTAGAATCTGCTGGGTCTTGTTCAAAAGATCTAAAAAGCTCAAAATAAATAATGAAATGGTGAGAAAATGATGACGCTAAGGCTCATTAACAAAAATAGCGATGATAATTAATGCTAATGAGCCTTAGCGTCACGGGTCTACAGATACCTGCCTCTGCTTATTCACCCTGATGAAGACTTGTGTGCTGCAACGTGTCGGTGCGTGTTTTTCATTTCTTGCCTATGCATTAGCCATATAATAAAGGCTTTTTAAGGCATCCCTATCAAGAGTGCCTTGGTAGCCATCGTTTTCTCATCATTCTCATCACCCTTGTTCCAAAGAGCACCCTTTTGGATTTTACTGTTTAGCATGTGCTTCTCTCTCAGTGTTCTCCAAATAATGAAATGGTTCTGACTGTTAGTAATGGTACTCACGTAGTGAGTGAAGATGAGGCACTATATTCACTACATTCAAAGGTTGGATCGTTACCTTGGCTGTGTCACTGGCTACCTGCAAAATGTATGTGAGAATGCTCTTGCTACAAGGGATAGCATGGGCTACAGCTACTGTATGTTAAGTCACCCAAATGACATGTTAGGTGCCCATATGCATGATGTTGAATTAAATATTTCTTGAAATGTACATTTTAGGCATTCATCAGATTATCTCATTCAGAGTGATTTCACCTATTGCATTCTTTTTTTGTTTGTTTTGTTTTATATAGAATCCAATTATACAGCTGGACATGGAATTAAGCAAGTCTAGTTATGTACCTCACTCATTACATTACATTATATTACATTACATGGCATTTAGCAGACGCTCTTATCCAGAGCGACATACAATGAAGTGCAAATCAAACACAAGTATGAGTGCTAAGAGGACCTGAGAGGACAGTACAGTTCCAAGTCCTAGTGTAAACATTACATTACATTACATTATTGGCATTTGGCCAGAGCATACCCATAACCAGGGATAAGTTCGCTGAAAGACCCTAGAGGGAAGTACAATTTCAACTGCTACCTGTACAACAAAGATAAGGACGAGGGCCTTTTTTTAATTTTATTTTTATTTTTATTTTTTTGAGAAGAAAGAAAGAAACAAACAGAGCAAAAGTGACCAAAGTTAACTATCCAAACACTGCTTACCTAGCCAACTATAAATACCGATACACAAAGCAAGTCACAGAGACAACAATTAAGGTTCACAGGGAGGTAGGGAGGGATGGGGAGAGGTGCTGCTTGAAGAGGTGTGTCTTCAGCTTGCGCTTGAAGGTGGGGAGAGATTCTACAGTTCTGACCTCAACAGGGAGTTCGTTCCACCACCGTGGAGCCAGAACAGACAGTAGTTGTGAGCGTGAGGTGGAGGTTCGGAGAGGAGGAGGTGCCAAGCGGCCTGTGGAGGCTGAACGAATAGGTCTGGCAGGGGTGTAGGGTCTGATGATTTTTTGTAGATAAGCTGGGGAAGACCCTTTAACTGCTTGGAAGGCTAGCTCCAATGTTTTGAATTTGATGCGAGCCATGACAGGCAGCCAGTGGAGGGAAGTAAGCAGGGGGGTGACGTGTGAGTATTTGGGAAGGTTGAAGACCAGACGAGCTGCTGCATTCTGGATGAGTTGGAGGGGTCTGATGGCGGACGCTGGGCCAGCCAAGAGGGAATTGCAGTAGTCCAGGCGGGACAGAACCATCGCTTGGACCAGGAGCGGGGTCGAGTAGGGGGTGAGAAAGCGGCGGCAGTACAACAACAGCAGTGCCCCACCAGGAATCAAAACTACAACCTTAATATTATAAACCCCTTTCCCCACACCGTTATACTGCATTTCTGCCAAATTAGTGCTATCTCTGACCTGTAGTACTGTGTGACCTGGAGGGTGTTACTCACTGGTTCACAGGGAATGCATCAGAGGACTGCATGTGCTTCACCTGGAATGCTCTGTATGTGGATGCAGGTGTGTTTAGCATTGGGGCAAAAACAAAAAGGAGTTAACTTTTTAAAAATAAGAACTTTGATTTGAATTACATCCAGAGATGTCCAGGTCCGACTCAAAACTCTATCACGAGGCCCTCTCAACTCCTTTCACCACTGCCCCACCAACTGCTTCTGTATGATCGGTTAAAAACTGCCCAGGACTAAGCTGCTGTACACATGACCGGTTGCATAGCGACCGCAGGCCTACTGACAGCATTTTGTGGCTGGGGTGTTTGCCTATGCACTGAATATAGCCTACATGTAGCCACAACTGGGGCACCTCTGCTTGTCAGGGCCTATTTCATTTGAACCAGTGAGACTTCCACAGCATGCCTATGCATTACATACAATATCAAAAACACATATCCATGCAAATACAAAGGTGGAAAACATATGAGAGCCATGTCCTCTGAAATACAAAAGGAATGATCTCTTAGACACACAGATTTCAGTTTTAAAGAAAGTTTGACATGTTCGGTTCCAGCCTCGGGCTGGCCCCCATGTTGCATGTCATCCACAGTTAAAATTCACTACAACCTGTAGGGGGCATGTGGGAGAACAACAATACCAACAGCACTGCCCTCAAACTTATATCAGCTTGTTCTTTCCAACCATTGACTGTGTTAAGGGAAAATGCCCTTTTTAACATTTCACAGGTGAGCACCGTCTGATGAAACAGATCCAGTAAAAAAAACAACAATAGCTATTCTTCAGTTTAACTTTCGTATTTATTTGCAAAGAAATGACAGAAAGTGAGAAAGCTTACAAATTACCCTTACAACTGCTAAATATTCTTCTTCTAGGCAAAAAGCGCTGATGCTAAGACCACAAACAATTCCCTTCCTCTTCTTCTTTTCCTTCAACATCCTCCCTTTCTTCTCTTCCCATGTGAGATTTTGTAGTCACCTTCGGGGGATAAACTGAATTGTTTTGGCTCTTTAAGCCTCCTTATGCTCTTCATGGTCTTCTTTGTTGCAGTCCTCTGGTCTTACCTCCCTCTGCTTCTTCTCCTCTCTCTACCTTTTGCCTGGCCTCTCAGCCTAACTCCCTCATATCCCTCTTCTCTTTTCTCAGCAATCTTGCTGGGATCTCCTTCATATCTTTCCTCTGTAAAACCTGGTTCTCCCCTGGCTGAGTTTCTGTTGTCTTCAAACAGACACACATCACACTATCTTCAGCAAATAAAATAGCATTCTTAATGCTTTCTGTTTATCCAGTATCCAGTAACACTCTAAATCTCTTTCTCCCATTGGTTTCAGAACAACCCGGCGTGTTTTATTATATAATTGTATGGTTTTATCTTTCAGAAGAACTGTCTGGATGCTAATGAGTCATAGTGGCTACGGTGTCAGTTCTGTATACCTGAATCGAGATGTCTTGTGTCTCAGTAACCAAGGCACTCATCTCTGCAATATCATCACAATGCACTTATCCTTTGTTATGACACATCAGATCACAACCCTCTCCTGTCCATCAGAGCAGGATTATTGCCATGGTGCTGTTTGCTCCATACCTCAAATGGCTCTTGAGTAATTCTTATCAAGTTACCTGGAAAGAGTCCATCTCACCTTCTCACAGCTCTCAAAAAGAACTGGAGTTTCAGGGAGTTTGTGAACCCTACCTTGACAAGGGCAACAGATACTCTCTGTTAGACAGCTTGCCTGCCTATTTCAGCAGACTTCATATGTCAGGCTGCTGATGAACTCCTCTGCAGCATCCCAGTGTATCCCTATAAAGTCTCCTTCTCCTTGTCTCATCTTTCGTTGCCTCTTGGCTCAAATTCGACATCCTGGTTCTATCCAATCCCCATATGAGAAAAACTATGATGAATTGAAAATATTACAACAACAATCATCATGATTATTCGCCGTCGTCGTAAGAATATGTCAAATTATCATCTAAACTCTAAAGTACCATAGGCTTCTGTAACTTTTCTCGTTGCATCATTTAATGTGTGTAAAACTTTTGCCGTTCTTGTTGAGCGCATAATGCGTGTGAAATACTGTGCTGGGAAAGAGTTCGCTCCATTTAATCCTTGCCAGGTTTTAACTGTCTCCTTTTGGCTGATGATTGAAAAAAAGTCTCCTTACCTGGTGCTCCGATGTATCCCTACGCAGGGTCAGCGAGTCTTTTCATAAAATGTATTTACTGTCTAGAATTTTGAACGAACAAGTTAGCTCCTGTTGTGTTAAACTTTATTCTTAATTTATATTGCACCATTTATGACTGTAAAACACCACGACAACATTTTTAATTTAGCGTGATGTATAATACGGGACTATTTACATGAGAGCCGCTGACAGGCAGTTATTCGGTCGGTCTCAAATATGGCCACCATGATGGAGTGAATGCAATAACTTTAATTTTCAGATTTTTAAGGGGAGAAACTCGCCCTTTTCGCATTGTAAAAACAATATTCAATCGGAAATATACTTTAAATATATTTTCATTCGTTGGAAAGCCTTGGATAAATCATCGGGTGGATCCCTGCTCATTTAAATTGTATGGAAGCTAGAAAGAAAATAGAATTGTGATCCATTTCGTAAGCATTCTCTTTTTTCTCTCTTGAATGTTTTTTAACCTCGTTACGTTTTTGGAAGGTTTGCAACGACAGACGAATGTGGATTTCTTTCGTTTTTTCCTGCGAAGAATAAAAGATGATCGCTACCAGTGGGATGCAACATCTTTTTGTATTTTGTGGTGTGTGATCTGTTGTTTAAAGGGGGAGAAGCTGTGTTCACTATTGGATCGTTTACCTTCCACCATTCATAACTGGAATAATTGATTTCGGAATATACTACTTTCGAAACGTATAAACTACATTGGCTATTTTCGCCATATTTTTTTGAACTGGCGAGTGGTCTACCCCCCATACCCAAGACCCTCCACAATACTAAACAAAGTATTATATTTCACATATGGCATTACTGGTCATGAAGGAAATAATTCAAAACTTCTAGGGTTAAAAAGGTAAGTTTTCAGCTGTTTACTACAGGCTACAGTTATATTTCTACGTTTTCTAGTGGTTTAGTAGGCTACTGCTGGTGACCGTTTCCGTACGGAGATCCGACGTCAGCGAACAGTTTCGATTTGTTCTATTGCCTGATGTTTTTGTGTAACGTTGTAAGCTTTTGCTCGTTGTTTGCTGGGTTACATTGTATCAGTAGTGTTCTAAGTTCTGCTTTAATACGCAAGGCAGTGAATGTTAGGCTACATTTTATATTTGATGCGATTTATGTAGGCTATTATATAATCATGGTTTCGAAATTAATGTAGGTTAGCCTATATCTGTTTTAATACTTGAGACTAATAATACTTAAGTTACACAGCATTGAAGAATAATGTTTTGTCTGAGTGGCTTGATTCGATATTATGGGATTCATTCTGGTAGTTTTTTTCCCCCAATAACTGGAAGACAGGCCAAAAGAGGTCACTTGCCTTTGTTTTTCTAAAAGAATGCTGATTGGGCTATTGCATAGAAAAGGATAGCTCCTTGATGTCAATGTGTTCAAGCAGTGTAAGGTAGGGTCAAAGTAAAGGCTTTATTTTTTAGAAGGGGTTGTTCAAAGTTTGTAAATGAACAATCAAAATCAATAGATATTACTCTCTTTCGGTGCAGGGTACCAATCAAACAATGAAAGGTAAAGACAGACGTATTGTATTGGGTCTGAGCCGTAACACATATCAGACAACAGAGGTCCGTTAGGCTAGAAATTATTTGAAGTGGTGTAGCAGGGCACAAGGACGTTTCATGAATAAACCTCTTTACCAGTTTTACTGAACGGAGACCACGTTAGACTTTCATCTATATGTACACACGAAGCACTTTCCCAATCCTCAGATAATACGTTTTACCCAACCCAATGGGGTGTTTTTTTTGTAGCAGCTTCTCGCCTATGTGGTTTGCAGGCTCAACATCGGTCCCGTCGTCTAAAAAAATGACACCCATTTCACCGGTCCGTTTCACTCTGATATTGCGTGGCAAAATATCTCAACCAATCTAATCTTTATGTCTATGACTTGGTAGGAAGAGGAACCGTTCCCCTCACTCGATGATGACTAAGAGGATCCCTTAAAAAGTAATGGCAATACCTTAGTTTGCCACTAGGCACTGTAAGGGGGGTCCAGAAAAGTAGCAGCCCCCCATAGTGCCTGCTCTTTTCCTTCATATTGCACGTAGGCCTATCATTGATTTCTTATGTTCCTGGTTTTA
The DNA here is from genome assembly GCF_963514075.1 of Conger conger. Taxonomy (NCBI): domain Eukaryota; kingdom Metazoa; phylum Chordata; class Actinopteri; order Anguilliformes; family Congridae; genus Conger; species Conger conger. Next base: position 36,678,882 of record NC_083768.1, on the reverse strand, counting down.
ATCCAGTGTTTGGTATTTGAATGTAAGGAGCAGATAATTGCGTTTTGTTCATTTCTGTGCTGGCAACAGGTGCAAATATGGAAAGCAAGGAACTTACCCTTTTAAACATTAGGCCCTATATCATAACGCATTGGACGCGATTGTATTTGTAGCTGATACGAAATCGGTTAAAATAAATTTAAAAGTTTATAAGACTAAAATATGATGCGAATCTTCGCTGCTTTACCACATTGAATAAAACTAAAGGGAAAAACAATTATACTTGTCCATCTGCCATTGCAAAACAACGACAACAAAACAAAGCAAACAAACTAAAACAAAGGCCAATACATTGGCTGAATGGGGGACATTGTATGAGGCCTTAGTAATTACACTAATTGTGGTCTTTTATAAAAGTAGCTAATGGGTGATCTTTATCAAAACTGCCATGCACGTCAGTGGTGCGAATGACTAAAATAAACCGGTTCCGGATAGTCCTTAGATACCGGAACAAACTCCTCCTCCCTGTTTGTCTAATATGTAGGCCTATGTTTTTGTTTGGTTTTACCGTCAGCTTAAAGCGCCGTTGTTACCGGTCACATCCCTGTTGCATCCCACAAGTCTCTTCTGTGGTCAGTATGAAAAGTGGATGTGTGCCCAAGGCAGAAAAATAAATGCATAAACTGGATTAAACAAAAGGCATCACGCGCCCCGTAGTAGGGACGTGTAAACAATCGTAACGTAAATATTGTATTTTTTGTTCCAAAATATTTATTCCATCTGATTATTATGACAGCAACGGTACACTGACTCCAGGCAATGCTTGTTTGTTAGTAAACGTTGTTTAGAGGCACCAGACTGGGTTAAAATATTGCTATATAATACTGCAACTATAAGTGTGATGGTAGAGCATGAGATATGTCTAGTTTGAGCATATTTGCAGCTATGTTGGGGACCTTTATTAGAGGGCCTAATTTGAAAACTAACAAAACTTGGCAGGTTTGTAGAGTGTGATGACCACATCGAAAGGGGCTAAATATGCCAAATGATAGGTGTGGGCTTGAATTTTCGGCAACCTGTCTTTAAATTCTTTTAAATGGAGTTTCTATACCATGGTACATGGTCTACTGTTAGTTTTATTCAGTTGTGTTGCCCATTATATATCTGTAGTAGCCTACATTCAGCAACACCATTCTCACAAGTAGCCTGCCAGAGTTGAATTTGGCGGAATAAACCAAAAAATAAATGTTAATTTGTCTAATACATGTCAGTACCACATAGCGCTCTTCATGTGAGATTTAACCACTTTTTGGACCCTGTCAGCATACCCTGCCCCCTTCCCCCCTCCCCCCCTCCCCCACTCCCCCAACAGCTCAGTTTGGCTTTTTTATGGTTGTGTTTCTTTGGTAAAATTTGGCAAGCCTAAGACCTGTCCTAGCTCTGACTGCATTCTAAAATATTGACAGGTTTGCAGACAAAGCCGTATATTTGCCATCATTGTCGATGTGCGATGACATTGTGTAATTTCCATCTCTAAATCGAGGTCCTTCTTGGGGAATAAGTAATGAGAAAAAGTAATGAATAGTGGTTCTGTCTGTCATTGTATTAAATGCACACACTTGCGAACATGCAAAGGAAGCAGGATTACTAAGTCTCAGTGTGTTGTGACTGACTTTGGCCAAGTAGTTATACTCCCTAATGTTTTTATTCATCCTTACTAATAACTTTTTTAAAGAACACATAAAAAAAAAAAAAAATTGCATTACTGGCTAATAGTACAAATAGTATGTTTGGGTCCAAGAGGTCAGCTTTCAAGCTATTTGTTTCACCATTTGATATGAAGTCGCCCCCTAGTGATCCCTACTGTATATTTTTGCTCAAAAAGGCGATTTCCCCATTGGACTCCATTCATATTTGACAGTAAATTCAATATTTCTGCTTATATATTGATGTTCAATGTATGCTACATGTGTATTTCTATATATTTTTTCGGAGGTATGATTCCCCCCCCCCCCCGGCACAGAGACAAAGATGTAGATGTTTTTATTTCCCAGAAAATGCTCAGAAAAAACATCTTTGCACCCTCGGTTGGCAACTGCCCAAACATTTTTTCCATTGGTTCATCTGCTGAGGCACTTCTATCAGTCTGTGTTTTCTTTGTTGTGCATGTGACTAGGCATGTGACCAAGGACTCAAATGAGCATGAGCAGTGAGTGGAACTATTACACTTCCTGGTGCCCTGGTTGGCCGAATTCTCCCCATAGGTTTTGGGATCACTGTCGCTGTATATTATATACACTAAGGTTTGGGTCACACCCTATTCAGTATGACTCCAGTTAGACGTAAATGACGCTAAAACTGGCCGAACGATCAACACATTGTGGTGATCAAATTCGTCTCACACTTTTCTGTATTCCCTAACATCCCATTGTGCCACTTCACCTCAATGGTTAGTATGCGTCTTCCCTCATGATCTCTCTCGGTTGGATTAGTCACTGTGTGTGGTTATTCCCATTCTCCAGAAACTGGAATCCATTAGCGGCCCCCAACAGAAGCACGTGACCTGTGCCACACGCTTGTGGCAGGCTCACCATGTTTAATTGCGGCAATCAAAAAATGAACCATTGCCTCCAACCTTGGATTTGGTGGATGTATAGGGCAAGATAAGGTGGTTTATGAGCCAATAGGTTTAATATTAATGCCAAAAGCAACCTCCCCCTTCCCAGAAAGTGTTGGCTTTTACTTTCCTTTAGCTGTTTTTAGTCACAGTGGTGAAAGGGTCCACGAACAGGTAAGCTGAAACTGAAAAATACTTGTCTATACACTATATGCACTGTCTAAAGATGATAAAGCAGATAATGTTGAAATTAATTTCGGTCAGGTCACTTTAAATTTGTGGCTTTTCATTTTTGTGGAAGGAGATCGTCTTCAGGAGCTTCCTTGAAACTTGAGCTTGCTGGACTTCCTTTTTTTTTTTTTTCTTTTTTTTTTTTTTTTACGATGAAAATTCCAGGAAACTTGACAGTTTTGTTTGTTTTTTTTTGTTTGTTTTTTTTTCAGTCTGAGCTGAGTTTGTCAGAGTTGACTGTTAAGGGGGGAAATGCCTTTTTATTTTAATGCTGTGTAGACATGCTGAAGTTGGTTAATCAGCACACGCACACTAATGACTGACCCAAATTCAGATCCAGATTTCACTTTAAACTGATAGTTTGCATAAAAATAAGAAGTGACGTCTTTTCTGATACAACAGCAGTGTGGAGCATCTTTCTGCCCCCTGTTCCACTCTTAAGTGCTCAGTATGCATTGTGATGTAATTTTGTAACTGCACAATGGAGGAAACTCCCAGGGCTTTTTTAATTATCCATTAAAATCATAGTAAATGTTTTTCAGTTTATCATTTTACTGACAGCACATAGAGAAATGGCCACCGGGATATGACGTGGGAATAGAAATTATTATTCATGGCATGCTCCGTACTCAAGCGAAAAAAACAAAACAAAAAAAACATTTGCTGTGGATACAGCAGCTCCAAGCACGTGGCCTAAATGAGCAATGTTCTCTGAAAACAATAGCTTACCCAAAATTTGTAAAGGAAAAACCTAATTGAATTTACCCAATGCTACTCTGCCATTAGTGGCCAGCTAGCCTATGCGCTGTGAGCAACACGCTAAAGGGGCTTGTGTCAAACACTGGACATACTGTTCACAGTTACGTTATCATGTGGGGAAATGAGCTAAGCAGCAGGGAAAGGGAAGCTGGCTAGGAGGTCAGAAAATGCTACAATGTCTTCAGATTCATTACTTGAAGTACAGTCATGTCTGATTTCATTCTGTGAAGAGGTGCAAAATGAGGGCAAGCCAGGCCATATAGGCAGATAATTGAGCCTGGTCCATGTCTTCTCCCCACTGGTCGTTGGCAGAACAACATTTGGGTCATCCACCTATGGTTGATTCGACATAGGTAGGCAACCCTGGCCCTGGAGGGCCTGAGATGAACCACACCACTATATTAATTTTAATTAATCTGGTTCAATGATTTCTGGTGTCTACGTGGTGGAGTCACTCAACATTCCACCTTGCAGAATATCAGGCTCAGACTTTTAACCATCCATCAAACTCTTGTGCTCAAGCTCAGATGAAACTAAAATGTCTCTGGCACTCCAGGACCAGGGTTGGGTCCCCCTGGGTTAGGGTTTGCAAGAACCAGCCTAGGGTGCAATGGCAGGTCCTGGCAGTGTGCTTGGCACCAGTTTGCGAGAGATGAGGCTCTCCCCTGATTAGTTGTCCTGTAGTTCTGTGTGGTCTATAGGGTGTAAAATAAACCACTGCCTCCCAAGTTTGTGCATGGTGGAGTAGGCAAGCTTCAGGCCTACTTCCCTTAGATGGGTGTGCATGACACAGCACAATTGGTATTGACAGATTTTGGAGCAGGGTCGAAAAAAAAAAAAAGAATAAACACACGGTGGTATGGGCATTTATGAGTGCCTCCTTTTGTGCATTAACATTTTATTTTACTTGCTGTCAGAAGACATGAACTGGGACTAAAGCTTCATTTTTACATGCCGTCTGTGAACCAAAGGCTGTTTCACGTATTCTCTGGTGCAGTGTCTATTTGACTTCACCGTAAGGAATGCTACGGCAGTAAAACGGCTGAATCATTCAATTTGCGAAGTTGAGGGTTTCGCTGGCAACGGTGTGAACCTTGAGGTGGCTGCGATGTGCTCAAGTTGAAATTTTTAGCTCCTGTGAAAAATTGCCATGACAAGCCAGAGCATAAACTAATCATAGTGGAGGAGGAGGGTCATTTCTCCACAAGGACATCCTGGGCTATGAGCGCTGTAGTGGAAGCCGTTTCTGGAGCCTCCTTCATCCATCGCGTGTCCACAAACTATACCATAAAATTGTGCTCATGATTAATTTGCAGAATTGCAATCAGTAAAAATGCATGTTCGAGGCAGCTTCATGGCTGATCTGGTTAAGTTGCCACTTCATGGCTCATGGCAGAGCCTCATAAACCCTTTTCCCCCCCATTACATTTTGTAGCAAATTAATGCCTGTATCGCTATAGCTTTGTAGCGATTTAAGATTTGTCTGAACAGTTTTCCGTTACTAGTATTTGGTGATGGCGAATTAACTTGATGTAATAATACCCGTTGATGCACATCAATCACACTGAAGTCATTAGCTATGTTTGATAAGTTTCATTATGAAGCTGTTCTATTCACTCGTTGAAATGTAACTTAGTTTAACCTATTATTAGGTCTAATAACAATTTCTAGCTAAACCTCTAACAGCTGTGCATGAAGATATGCTGAGCGTTTTCACTGACAAATTAGAAACAGCTGCTCCACCATTTGTTTTGGGGAAACAAGATAGAGTTTGAGACATCTCTTATCTAGGCTTTTTGAAGCTAGCTAAAGTCGTTAGGCTACCTGCTACACGCAAATGACGGAATTCCCATGAAGAGGGGCTTTTTTTAAAGTAGTAACATGGTGGTTGAACGTGATACTTGCCAGTTGTCTTTTGGTAACTACAAAACAAATGTGCATAATTTTTTTTATTATTCAGTTATTTAAATGTATCTTAACTTATTTTCCTAAGCCTAAATTTCCCACTATAAAAGTTCACCCTGTCTTGGTGTGGTAAAGAGAACTTGTCAATTGGCTATTGCTAGTCCATGCTCCCACTTTCCACACTTTGTTGTTTGTTACCATAACTACCTCCATGATATGCGCTCATCTTGGGAGAATCTTCAAGCTAGCTAACATCGTATATCAACTATTGATAGCTAAGGTAAGGATGCTGACTTATCCAATCATAACTTGGCTGGCTAGCTAGCAAAAATTAAGATAAAAGCACAACTATCATGTGTTGAATTGACTTGTTTTCCATTAGAGTTGTAGCGATCTAACTCTTTAATTAAAAAAAGGCTATAGACTGAGTCTGGGCTGACTGTGGTTGCTGCAGTAGCTTCATAGGATGCCTCACCCAGGGTATGGCAGGCCTAAGTCAGTTAGGGGTCCATGTTTCATTACTCTTCAGACAACGCCCCCGCCCCCGCTGTTCAATAAGGTATTTTTCTTGCCTCTTTTCCCATCTTCTCTCCCGATGGGTGGAGCTAGGAGTAGAAACAAGAGCAAGAAAAAGAAACCCCCCCCCCCCCCCCCCCCAACAAGGCTGCAGTTACAGATTGAGCATTCCAAATTATGGTAGGCAGGCACTCTGTTGTCTGGTAGCACTGTCTGTTGCTTACTATGTCTTCAGTGGTTTAATTCGGAGAATCCATCATCATGCACTGTAACCAACTTAAACTCAATCTTACTTCTTTTATAAACCATGGGTTCACAGAAGTCATTTTCTTTTCGGTACTGAATGGAGTTATGGAGAACTTTGAAGTGATCTGTTCACAATGATGAAATGAATAACTGTGACGTCATGAATTTTTTTTTTTTTTTCAGGATCTCTGTGATTTAATCCACTTAAACAAATTAACAAATTTACCGTTACCCAGATGATATAGGCTTATTGTGTAAGGGTAGTGCTTGTCGATGATGTCACAGCGAACTTTGTCATGGCACTGTTGGCCATTATGTGGTGATAAGTCTCTTATGAGAAGGGGAAATCACACAGAGGTGAGTAGTTTGGAATATATTTACTCCTGGTCAGTGGGAGTTAATTTATGAGTGGCCATACCTCAAGGGAGTCTCTCCTGACATCCTTGTAGGCCTTGGTTTACACTGGACAGGACTCAATGGGTAGGTTCCCGCAGTGCTGCTGTGGTTCAGTAGTCATGAGGTAGGTCAGCCAAAGTCCCATAATCCTACATGAACACCCTTGCTATGGCGACTGAAATGTTTGCTGGTTTAGTTTCAGTCCCCCCAAACTGACAAACTGACTGACCAGTAGAAGCAGGAATTGGTGGTCATCATCCCTGAAGCAGCTTAACCTCTCTGTGTGCCTCCTAGGTCTTATGGTGTGTGCTACTGCAGCCTACAGTTTTAAGAGCGATAAGAAAGGTAGGGTTTAGAAGGAGGTATAAATGGTGAAAACCTGAAGAGGAATCCATGTGGCTTGCCCAGTGTAAAACGGACTGGAGAAGAGACCCCTTAAGTCGCTGATCAAGATTGAATCTTCTCGAAAACGGCAGGAAACTAAAGACTGCAAAAGGAAGAACGGCGTGTTAAGATACTGATCACAAATGGATAGGAATAAGAGCCAGAATTCCTCAGATAAAGGATAAAGCAAGTTCTCTCCAGGAGGCCTGCATCCTACTGAACTTGCTTTTCCTTCGCTTTCTTAAGATTGATCGTGGGGCCAGGATCCCCTGAGGGCTGACTTGTATTATTTTTAAGAGCCGTGCTCATGGAAAGTATCATTCTTGCAACTGCTGATATGAACCCAGAGTAGTTCTACTGTGGAAGTGTGTGTCAGTGTTTCCGACGGTGAGAGGACGTTATGGCAGGTTGTATCTCTGTCTCTCTTATTTATCTGGCAGGCAGCAAAGAGGTAAGGTGAGTTTCTGCCTGTCAGAATGACCATTCAGTCCAACCTGGCAACCCTTTCACCACCACCAGCTGCTACTCTCAAAGGCACATGAATGAAAAACACACTTTGACATCCATTTGCTTCATCACCTGCAAATCATCGCCAGACTTTAATTTATAGACTGTTGTGACTGTAGAAATGTGTTCCCATCTTCAGACAACTCAACGCTCTTAAATGAATCTTTCCCCTTTAAAGAACTGGCTTGAGCCGTGTTTAATTGATGATACAAAGCATTCTTGTTCTAGTGCATTCCTCCTTGTAGCTGAAGCTCTTTCTTTGGCTTATTGTCAGCTTCGGTCATATATGATGTTCCTTTGCGCGTGCTTTCTGTAACATGACACATCAATTGCATCGTTAGAAGTGTGTGTGAAATGCGGTGTACCACAGTATCCAATATGTTTCCATGGACCGAAAAATATGGACTAATTGGGAGCGTCCTTGCTACCATTGTCCTCATGGTGAGCAATGGAAATGACTGAGATGAGCTCTGGAACATTCTGGGCTTGATCCTTAAATGTATCCTACACAAGTTTTTGTTCTTAAAAGCACATCAGTTATATGCCTGGGAAGAAAGGAAGCTCACCATGTCAACAGAATACCGTAGAAACTGCCGTCAGGTAATTTAATCAGAATTGGCTGTACGTGGATGCTTGGAACCATTGATTGGTGCTGTACTGATGTGTCTCTCAAACAAGACTGAGGTTGCTGGACTTAAGACTATTTGTGACAACCAGTTGAGCAGTAGTAGCCAAATTGTGCATCAACAGTAATGGCTGTAGATATGTATAAAAGCCTGGGTTTTAGGCCTAAGTGAAATTACTCATGCTCAGTGTGTTAATGGTGGATTTGAAAATTCTAAAAGAAAATGCTGGAATATTAAATGGAAAAATATCTGGTGGTTTTTGTAACTATTTTTAACTAATACAGTATCTACACACAAATTGCTAATTGCTTGCATATAAGGAAGTGACATTTGCATTTAATGGAATTGTAAAAGCAGTGTTTGGTAGACCCCTGCGCCCTCAAAAAATATAATGAAATGATTTATATATACATTTTAATTGAATATATGTGTGTGTGTGTGTGTGTGTGTGTGTGTGTGTGCAAAGAATGGTGCAAAAAGAACAAATGAATCCAGTGAGCAGCAGTTCTGCAGACAGAAATGCCTTGTTAATGAGAGACGTCAGAGGAGAATTGGCAGACTGGTCAAAGCTGACAGGAAGATGACAGTAACGCAAATAACCACGCATTACAACAGTGGTATGCAGAAGAGCATCTCTGAACGCACAACCCATTACAACTCTTTAGTTGATAGCCTACAGCAGTAGATGTCTAAAAAAGAAGTAATAAATATCTAATAAAGTGCTCCGTGAGTATATATTGCTGGAGGTCTGATGAAATTAAAACAAACTACATTAAAGTTGTGGTCAGTAATGCAGTTGCTTATTTGTGCAGTTGCGGTTTGTGGATGTTTTGATTTGTTTCTAAGCACTAATTTGGTAACCAAGTGAAGTTCTCTTGTGAGAACTTTTACATTTATTTCTGGAATTCAAGGCCATCTGTTGTCTTCCTTTTCTGTCTTGTTCTGCTACTAGACTGCAAACTGCAGTCTATTCAAACTGTGCTGTTGAAAAAGTCAGATTTCCTCAGTTAAATATTTGGTGCTGCCTGCAAAATGTCTGCTATGCAATCATACGTATATACGCACATCTCAATGTGCTGTGCAAATATATATATATATAAATAAATAAATAAACAAATAAATAAAAATAAATATATGTGTATATATATATATATATATATATTTATTTACTTACTGGTTTGAACATTCAGAGCTGAAATGAATTTTTGCCCATTGGTGCAATGATAGAATTTTCCTACCACGTGTCATGAGGCTTGATTGCTTTGTCAGTCAGTATTTGGGAAAGGGACAATACACATTGCTGAACCCATTTAAACTCAAATGTGCTGTTCTCCAAACACTATACAAGCCGCACTCATGACGAAATGTCGATGTGACTCCCGAGTGGTGCATCTGGTTAGGTATTGGTCATTCCGTGAAAAATCTACAAGAGATGTGGGCAGTGACCTCTCCAATTTTGCTCAAACTTTGTGTAAATGATCTTTATACACTCAGTAGACCTGTACACCAGCTTGTTAATGCTAATATTTAATCAGCCAATCATTAAATATCAACTAAGTGCATAAAATCATGCCGGTGTGGTCAAGGTGTTCCGCTGTTTTTCAGACCAAATGTGATCTAAGTGTGGAACGATTGTTTGTGCCAGACAGGGTGGTTTGAATATCTCAGACTGCTGATCCTCCTGCAATTTTCACGCACAACAGTTTAGAGTTTGCACATAATGGTGTGAAAAACAAAAAACATCCAGTGAGCAGCAGTTCTGTGGGCAAAAATGCATTGTTGAGAGAGGAGAAGGGCCAACTGGTCTAAGCTGACAGGAAGGTGGCGGTAACGCAAATAACCACGCATTACAGCAGTCGTATGCAGGAGAGTATTTTTGAATACACTTTGAACACGTCGAAACCTCTAAAGTCTCTTGCGAATGGAAAATTGAGTTTGTGTCGACTTTGGAGGGTCCTATCTTTGGCTTTAAAGCAAGGAAAAGCCTCAGAATGTCTACTCTGATCTTTGAAAATTTTCTGTATTTTCAGATTCCGATTTTCATATTACTGCCCAGATAAAAAGTTATGCTCATTCAAAAATGTTGAATTGTGCTGCTTGACAATTTATTTGCAATATTTGATGGCTTACTACATCAGCACCACTTGGGGTACGACTTCCAAACTTCTAAGACTAGTAGATATTTTGGCACAAACATATTTTGGCACAAGCAAAATGAAGTCAAATTGATAATTTATTGAAAAATAATGTTCGATCCAGCCAGAATATGACCAAAACATGTTAAATATTCAACCAAGTAGTTAGAAATCTAAATGAAACAGAGTACTTCAAAAGGTATGATAGGCCTACTTGTCTGCACACAATTGAGGTGTTACTACGATGTCTTGGCATGTTTTGATTATTTCAAAGAGAACTTTAATTTGCAATAAAACATATTTCCTACATCAATGCCTCTTGATATATGGTATCCAGCCTTGGATATATAAGGAAAATGTATAGTATATAAAGAACGAGTGGGCCTCTCCCACACTTGACCCAATTACGAGTTCTGGCCTGGCCGGCCCAGTCTGGGGCTGGAGTCATTGTGAATCTGGAAGTCAACTCAGCCCCCTAAAGTATTTTTGTTAAGGATTTATATATTTATTTAAGTATTTTTCTATTAGGCATATTTGATTCCATTTGGAATAACTGCCATGGTGCCAGTCCTGAACAGCAATATAATAAATGCCGCCAGACAGCCCAGTGCTATCTGGGAAGTATAGTTCTTCTGTGCATTCGCAAATGGCAGACTGGAGTGTCAAGAGTCAGGGTCTGACTGCATAGTTCTGCGCAACTGATGGTGGACATAGGAAAGCGTGGGTGGTCTACGAATGCGATTGGACATCCCAAGGCAGGTCAAGCTCGTTCTGTATCCTTCTGTGACTGAAATTCAGGCTTTTGTGACTTTGGTTCTCTTCAGCCTAGTGTGACATGCCAAATGTTACAAAGTACAACATCCAGAATGACTTGCACAGTGTATTTTTTTAGGCTGCCCTTGTGTTTTTTTTTTTTTTTTTTTTCTTCATGTGTTTGAGTTTAAGTGTGTCACTAACCCCCTCCATTCGTAATGAAAGCCAGGAGAAGCTGAGGCGATGTTCCCTGCTCTGTGGAACCAAAGCATTAATCCTCTCCAGTGTGAAACCTGCAGCTGTAATTCTGCCGCTCTGGTGTTGCATGACCTTTGTGTGCCCTTTGCGCAAAGCATGGAGCCCGCCCGTTGGTTTAGCGTCATTTCCCTTTCGTATACATGGCCTTTATCTGCATCCAGTTCTGCTCGATGCTCGTGGCATTGCTAGTTAGCTTTCCTTTTTTTTTGGCTCTGGAATTTCCAACCTCATCCACCCCGCCATAACACAGTATCCTTCTGCGAGTAAAACTGGAGTGGCCCGCCCACTCGGGCCAAAAGACGATCGTCTCTGCCAGCCTGACTTTCCGACCGCAATTCAGCTTCAGGGATTGGCTTTGTACCCATGTCATTAGTCTCTAAATGAGCCCTGTCAAATAACTGACAATGTGGATGCCTAGCAATTGATAAGTACTGCCCACTGATACACTTTGTGTGATGCATTCTTACAGATGGCCAGTCTGCGTGCAGTAGGTGATACATAACTGACTGACTGATTGGGGTACCCTTGATATTTTCCTGGCTGACATTTAAAATTCCACTTTTAATTAATTTGTCAAGTCATAAGTCTTCTTGTGGGAGGTTGGAGAATGATTTTGGGTTGTTGATTGCCAGCTGAGCCTGCTCTGCAGTGAACTGGGGCCTTGGCATTCTCATCTCCTGATGGGAATGGAGAGATTATAGCCCAGCCTCCATTTTCTCTGCCATTGAATTTCAGTGTATAGGACAGCCTTGGAAAAACAGGGCAGGCTTGAAAACTTCTGGCAAATCACAGACTGTACTATTGAGTTCGAAATGACAGTTTAAAGATTTGGCCTTGGTGATTAAAATGGAGCCGGGCTATCTCAGCCTCCTGTCATCTGAGTGGTGAGCTGGAAACAAGTTTTCATTTTTTTTTGTCTTTCACAAAAGGAGGTACTTTATCCATCTTCTTTATTGGAATGGCTGTTCCTGCATTATATTATCTGCTCTAGTGTATAATAAACTGTCATTTCCTAAATCCTTTCATGTACCGTAGTGTTGCGTATCACAATGGTCTCGGTAGCATTGTTGTAAGAGAGATTGTAAAGGGAACCACTTGGAGACGATTCAAGTTTTACAATTGTATGTTAATTCTATTTTTGTTCCGCTTGTTGATTCTTATACAGGGATGTTGTGGTAGCCTTCATGAGAAACATGAGTATGGCAGTTATAGCACTGTGTAAATGCTCCTTTGCCTTGTCTGTTAGTCTACCCACTCTATGAACCTGGGATCGACAGCTGCTGCTGTATTGAATCGGACCAACATTTCTCCTTTCTGATTGGCTGGGAATCTACAAATGGCAGCGGAGGGAGGCGTGGCTGACACGAGTCAAAGCCCCAACAGGCTGAGATATTGGCACGGCAACCGCAGATACAGCCAGCAGATCCACTATTTCTTCCTCGGAGGGAAGAAAGGTGCTTGACTAGAATTTAATATTGGTTTTCGCTCATTATTTCCTCTTTGTATTTTCTAATTATTTAAAGCAAAACCACCCTTCAGTTTTTTAGAGTTTGTGCATCCAGATTGATTGAAGCTAATGGTATTGGTGTTTGCTTAGCTGCGTTTGATAGGCAGTGCAGCCGGCTCTTTTGAAGTGTGTGGAGAGCTGGACGGCCCTGCGCGTCGAGGCCCTGCGCGTCGAGGCCCTGCGCGTCGAGGCCCTGCGCGTCGAGGCCCTGCGCGTCGAGGCCCTGCGCGTCGAGGCCCTGCGCGTCGAGGCCCTGCGCGTCGAGGCCCTGCGCGTCGAGGCCCTGCGCGTATTTCAGCCCTCTGGCCAAATCGATATCCTCGCTGATGCCAGAGCAGAGACGCTGCAGGACGTCTCTCTTCACAGCAGGACCCAAACAAATTAAACCAAATATCCAAATTCATTTGAACAGCCGATCCGCAGACAGTGCTGGCACCATGTAGGCCGAGCCCTCAGAATGGTAGTCTACGCAGCTGCAGCTAGTGGTAGACCCTGTCAAGCATTTCAGAGAGGAACTGCACAGTCTGAATACTAGTCTACGCAGCTCAGCTGGTGGTAGTCCCCAACATAAGCATTTGAGAGAGTAGTTGCGCAGTCTGAATGCTAGTCTGTACAGCTCTAGCTGATGGCGGGCCTTATAGGGGGTTTTAAGAGAGGAGATTTGCAGTGTAATTGCTAGTCTGCGCAGCTCTAGCTGGCAGATCCCTGTCATAGGAGGTTTAATAGAGGAACTGTGCAGTCTGAATGCTAGTCTGCGCAGCCGCAGTTGGAGGTAGACTCAATCTTAGGGGATTTAAGAGAGAAACTGCGTAGTCTGAATGCTAGAATGCTAGATCTGCTGGCAGACCTCTGTCAGCTGGGTTTAAGAGGGGCTGCACTGTTAACTCGGTACTCTGCGCTGCAGCTAATCGTTTGCATGCCACGCTTTAACGATTTACCTGCTGCTGGTGGGGCGGTGGGGCTGAGGAGGTCTTCTGCCAGCACCAAGTTTGCATCCTAGCCTTAAAAAAGCACTTCAAGTAGCACTATGGCTGCGTCCCGTTGTCTTTCACTCCACCCTCCTTTACTCCGCTCTCCTGCTACCACTCCTCCAGTGGAAGAGCGTGGAGCAAAGGATTGGAGTTAAGGAGTAGAGCGAAAGACTGGAACAAAGGAGCAATCGAGGGGGAGTGAAGAAAATTGGGACAAGCATTTTGGCTTCGCCGTCATCAAAGTCGACGTCCTGTGTTGAAGAAATAGCCCTGTCATAATCTTTATTTTATGCAGAGCCCGCACGTATTCCCATAGCCAGTTACAGATCTTACACGTGGTCAGCCCATTTAAAGCTGCAAAATCACTTGTGGATTTCAAGCTGCATCGTCGGATACAGTTACCTGTAAAAAGAAACCTCACATTGCGGTTCGCCTCGAGACACTAATTAATATGTAACCAGCAACATTGGATCAAAGTAAAAAATTTAAACAAACATAACTATTTACTGTGATCCCAGAATCCCAATGTGTCCGATGCACTTTCTGGCTAATGGGATGTACCCATTGGCTCTGTTAGGAGATTTTTTGCTATGCCTCCACTGTTTCATGATGGCAATATTGGCTCAGGAGGTAAGAGCAGTCTGGCAGTCGGAAAGGTTGCCGGTTCGATCCCGCCCGTGGTGTGTCGAGGTGTCCCTGACTAAGACACCTATCCGTATCCCAATTGCTCCTGACGACCTGGTTGGTGCCTTGCATGGCAGTCAATCGCCTTTGGTGTGTCTGTGTGTGTGTGTGTGTTTGAATGGGTGAATGAGAAGCATCAGTTGTACAGCGCTTTGGATAAAGGCGCTATATAAATGCTTACCATTTACCAAACGTCTCTGTTTGTGAGAGAGGGGTCTGTATGCTGGTTTTGTTCCAATCAAAATTCAACATATACAATTTCATTGTAATAGGGTGCTATGGTCAGAGGTGACCAAAATGTTGCTTTTTGTCCTTTCATATCTGTAGTGGTTTGGTGGTGCGTATGTTGAAAGGAACATTTTGCTTATGGTGAAATATGGTGTGGAGTTTCTATGTAATGAGGTTGTTTTGGATCTTCTGATAGCCTACAAAATCCTGTGGCAAACTTAGCTACAAATCTTTCAACCGAACAATAATCCCAAACATACCTCAAAATCAACCATGAAATTACGGTTTTGCAATGTCCATCTCGGTCTCCAGACTTGAACCAGATGGAAAATGTGTGGTTTGAATAGAATTGGCCAATCCACAAGCACAGCATTGAAGGATCATGAAAGATTGTGTATGAAGATATGATACCCCCCCCCCCCACACTATTTCACCAGTCTCATTAAACACTGTAGAAGACTACTTCATACTTTCACTTGTGAAGGAATAGTTCACAAAGTACTGAAAATGGGGGTGTGACAAATCAAATTTTACCGGTTAAAAGGTTCATATGAATATATATATTTTTTAACAGAATCCCAGTGTTCTGTGGCAGTGTTCTTCACCTTCCTGGCTGTCCTGTTTGTCTGCGCTCCCTAAGGTGGGGGGTTATTGAGCACATCTTTATGAAGCTATATCATCAATCTCTAGCTGCTGCAGCAAAGCTCTGTTGTGTCAGGGATTCAGCTGCACTCTTTCTCCGCGTTTTTCATAAAGCAGAGAACATGGAGGCTTACCGCACGGGGGAAAGTAGGTTACTCAAAGCCTTAAACGCATTCTCATCTCATGGAGGTTGAGTGAAAGGTACCTAATAGTCTGGAGCTGAGGAGTGGGTTTCCTCTGAGCAAACGGAGTGGAACTGCGAATTGAACACAAGTGACAGTGTCACATTTCTTATTATTCATTCGTCATTTACGCAGTATATATATTTAGTTTCATTTTAGTTTCTCAGAAAGTTTGGTCCTTTCTCCAGAATTTGGTAAAGTATTAAATGGGTGTGACCCGTTAGTGTGTACTGTACAGCTGTGCCATCTTCTGATGTTGGCTTTATATTGTTAATGGGATATTCTCCTTTGTTTGAGCTTTCGAATGAGCATTGGCATATGGATCCTCAATAGACTGTGAATCTCTCTCTCTCTCTCTCTCTCTCTCTCTCTCTCTCTCTCTCTCTCTCTCTCTCTCTCTCTCTCTCTCTCTCTCTCTCTCTCTCTCTCTCTCTCTCTCTCTCTCTCATTTATTCATTCTCATTCTCTCTCTGGTTTTTCAGAATGTCATCAGAGGATAAGAGTCTGGAGGCCTCTGACCAAGGACCATCGCCGCCCCGCCCTGGCAGTGCTGGGACCACGCCCACGGGCAGCCCGGCCACGCCCACAGGCAGCCCAGCCACAGACAAGCGTCCTCGAGGTCGGCCTCGCAAGGATGCTGTCCCACCCCCGGCCACGCCCGTGCCCCCAGCCAGGCCCAAAAAGAAGTAAGCTCAAACCCTGCCAATTTCAGCTTGTTTTCACTATTTAGATGGGTCACGCCGTGTACAGAATATATGTCCTTTGTCTGTTGTTCCGCTGAGGCTTAAATTGAGCTCGTTCAGATTTGTTTTCTTTCCCACCCCGATGCATTTTAAACCCTTGACCCCCCCCCCCCAATTTTAGTTTCTGCGATTCAGACCACTCCAGTGTTCCTCCTGCTCCTCTCTGTTGTGCAGCAGTGGTTTGCCAGGGGTTCTGTCACCGAGGCTGTTCAAGTCTGTTAAAGTGGACTTCATTTATTAAGCGCCATGAATTATTTAATCTCCGAGCATTTAATCTTCTGCAAAGCATGCAAACGAAAGCTAGGATGGAAAGTGTGGATACGTACAGAGTCCCCAGATGTTCAGCGACGTCTTCCTTTATTTAAGGGAGGAACGTGACCTTTGACCTGCATTTTCTGCGTCTCACTACTTTTGAAGTGGATTGGATGAGATGTGAATTCTCCCTTGTTATTGAAAGGAGGGGGGCTTTGTCATTGTCTGGGGGACGGGGGTGGTAATTTTCTTTTCCACCGCCCCCCCACTGTTGAAGTGGGCGGGAGGGGTCCGAGCAGGGTAAAGTCAGTTTCACTGTAAGGGGGAGGGGTGCGATTCAGTGTGGTTTTTTCCCTTGTCATTTAGGAACACCAGAGCACTCTTTTGTATTGAAGAAAGAGAACTGAATCGATGCTGGGAAATTATGAAGCCAAAATCCTGTGTCAGATGAAAAGCATTTAATTTCCCCGGCATGATTCAAGAGTTTATCTTCTGGACTTCGTAGCCTCTGTAAATGTAACCACTGCGTTTATATTTTAGCTCATTGGTCTGTAACTCCGTATACAGATTGTTTCTTTTACTTAGCAGTTAATTGTTCAGTTAAAATGGTTGCTTATTAAACTGATTATTTTATTGTCCGTAACTCACCTCATCATATTTCTTGGGTCTTACTGCGTACTATAGCTGCAGACCTTTGTTCTGGCCAATGTGTTTTTTTAATGGCGAAGGTAGCCTAGATGGTGAGTGACTCACCTTTTTAATGGCATCGCAGTTCTTGATTACATCCAGAATTTCAAGTCCACATTAGGACTGATACATGAGAGGGGCTTAGTATGGGGGCTACAGCTGCAGAATTGAGTTCATTCTGCTGAAAGGAGAACGGGGGTGGATGAAGTAGCGCTCCAGAGTGCGACTGCTAGTAATGTAGCTGGTTATTACTTCCCGGCTCAAGCTGGGTTTTGAAACGGCTGGTAGCTGGTTGACCAGTTAGACCTGCTCCATACTCTACATCAGGGGCCTCCAATCTTATCCAGAAAGGGCCGGTGTGTGTGCAGGTTGTTGTTTTAGCACAGGACTAAGACAGCTGATTCTACTCATCTAGGTCTTGATTAAAGACCACGATTAGTTCATTAGTATAATCAGGTGTGTTACTGCTGGGTTAAAGCAAAAACCTGCTCCCACGCCGGCCCTTTTAGGATAAGATTGGAGACCCCTGCTCTACATGGTCTGACCAGCTCAAGCTATGTTTTGAAACAGCTGGTAGCTGGTATTTCAAGCTGACCATAGCTGGATTTTACACTGGGGTTCCCTTCAAATACCCTGCAGCATATCTTCATAAATTGCCAGCACGCCCACCGCATTATGCCAGTGTGTGTAAATTGTGATTCTGGACATCTGGGACAAACAGCTGTACGTTATCATTTGCTCATATTTTACCATTTGATCTTAATTTGTTCCTCTGTAGTATCGTGTTTCTGTGTAAGGATTATATTGGTTTAGATGTTGCAAGTTCTTTTCATATAGCTCTTTACGTCATGATCTCTCTCCTGACTGTAGTGTGTCATGTGGCACAAGAATATGTGACTTTAATGTGGCAAATTGGACCGAAGAAAATCAGAGATGGAAGCTTTCTGCCGTGCTGGAAAAACGGCTTTTGCAGTGCATGCTGGGAGACTGTGCCACCGTTATAAGGGGAGGGTGCCCTGACTCAGTCAGTGAATCCGCTCCGGGTTTTTGCATTCTCCCTCTTAGCTGGGACTACTTACCACAACAGCTTTTTTTCTCTCTCTTTCTTTTTTTCCCCCCACTGTAGCAGGATCATGAGGATAAGTTATGGTGTTCAGAGCTGGGGGTTGGGTGTTCTAGAGCCAGTTAGGTTTTGCTTCGTAAAAGGAAAACCCTGCAATTCTTTGATTGTAGAAGCCATGGGAACAAGGTTTGGCCTCCGAAGCTGGGTGGAAAAAATGTAGAAATTAAGAGCCTAGAATAATGTATACATGGAAGTTTGGAAAGGGCAGCATAACTAACTTGCTGCCACTTCTTTTTGTTTGTACAATGTGTTTGTAGAAGTGCTTGTTTTGATGCATTGTGGATGTGAATTGTCACGTTCACATGGCTCTTCCTGGCCATGTGACCGTGGGTCCAGGATTTGTACATGTTTTGCTGGGACATTGTGTTTGGTCACTCTGCTGGATGGATGATGGTCACTGTTCCCTGGTGATGCCTCTTGAGATGCTGGTTCTATGATGATTCTGTAAGTAATTATATGTAATTTAACTGCACCTGCCTCTCTGTGACAAGGCTAAAACCCTTGTCACTTTGAGAGGTGTTAATTATTGTGTGTGTGTGTCTGTCTGTGTGTGTGTGCACACATCTATTTTTGTGTTTTTTGTGTATCTGTATGAGCTGGTGTCCATTTGAGGGAATTGTTGGGAACTGAACTATAGTTCTGTCACTGTGACGCATAGAAACGTAAGGACACATTTATGTATACCTTATTTTTGGATTAATATCGTTTCATTGTCACTGGTGCTGTCCTGACTAGTGCTTTGTTGTAAGGCTAGTAAACTCATCAGTTTTGCTATTTGGGATGACAACATTTGGAATCCTTCAAGTAGTACTTGTTCAGGGAATTATGGCAAAACCCCTCTGATACTTGACATCTATCGGCCTGTAAGAATTGCAGTGGACTGAAACCGTTAAAACCTTTGTTTGTATTCTCCTAAATTGCTTTCAGAAGGATATGAAGCAGTTTCAAACTCCATACTGGCCTCTGAAATGGATTTTGATTAGTTTCATTCCTCCTGCCCAGGAATAGTTTTTCAAATGCATATTTTTGAAATGTGCGTCTATGTGCATATATTTATGCATCTTGTCTTTTGGCATGGATTATGGGCTACCTCTGAAAACTTGCAATGCAATCTGCAATCTACAGTGATCACTTTATTAGGTAGACCTGTACACCAGCTTGTTAATGCAAATATTTAATCAGCCAATCATGTGGCAGCAACTAAATGCATAAAAGCATGCAGATGTGGTCAAGAGGTTCAACTGTTTTTCCGACCAAATGTCAGAATGGGGAAGAAATGTGATCTGAGTGACTTTGACTGTGGAATGATTGTTGGTGCCAGACAGGGTGATTAGAGTATCTGAGAAACTGCTGACTTCTGGGATTTTCACACACACAGTTTGCAGAGAATGGTGCGGAAAAAAAAAGAAAACTTCCAGTGAGCAGAAGTTCTGCGAGCAGAAACGTGTTGTTAATGAGAGAGGTCCGAGTAGAAGGGCCAGACTGGTCAAAGCTGACCGGAAGGTGACAGTAACACAAATAACCACACATTACAACAGTGGTATGCAGAAGAGCATCTCTGAACACACAACACATCAAACCTCTAAACAGATACAGCACCAGAGACTTACTTAAGTCTAATAAATAGCTAGTAAAGTGGCCACTGAGTGTATATTTCCACCATATTGGTTGTAGTTTATACATTTTTGTGGGAACTATTTTGCAACAAGATTCATTTTAGCTCCTGCCTGCTCGATTCTTGAATCAATATTTGAGCTAGAATGTGCTTTTTAAACAAAAGCCATGGTATTCCCAGAAATGGCCTATTCTCTGTATGCAGTATACTGCTCCTGAACAGGCATTTTCTGTTGACTGTCGAGTGCTCGGAGAAGGTTTTAAATTACCTGAACAACATCTGCACCAGGTTCAGTACAAAACCTAGACAATCCCCCTCAGAGATTCTCAACAAATTACCCATCAGACTGTACATGGAACATGCATTGAGCGTGCAATATCTATTCCTCATTTAGGGCAATGTTAATAAATTCTTCAAGCTTGACCTGAATCCATCAGTCTTCCAACTCTGATACCTTATAGCCTATATTTTATGGGTGTATATATGAATATAATTATGTTGTTTGTGTCTTATGAATAACGACAACTTTATGCATATTTCCTCATTACCAGCCCAACATGCGTTCAGTTGCTGTAAAGAATATATGTGACCCTTTTTCAGCGGTGGTCCTGAAGTAAAATATTGTCTGTATACAGTCATGTTCAATGAGGGGAAACCCCTCACTGAACCTGCAGGTATTCATGTGGTTATACTTTTCACCAGTGACTGCGGCCTCTTCAGTGTTTGTGGCTCTGTCTACCTCTTCCATCTTCGCTATAGGGAACGACAGGCAAAATTGCCTCCGGTAATGAAACCCAATTTAAGTAAAAGAAACACTAGATTGAAAGAAAAGGGAAAGTAAAAATATGAATACACATGTATACAAAAAAGTAAAACAACATGCTATTGTAGCATCTTTATAAGTCGCAAGAGAAATCTCGTGAGGTGTTGAAGGTCCTGTCTTGACCTGCTTGAGATCTGGTTTTTCTCTGATTCTGACTGAAAATGGCTGAAAAACCTGAATTCAGTTATGGTTTTTGTTTGGCTTGGAGAAGGATTTTTACGCTGTCCCTTTGGGGTCCCCCTCACTGGTGGACACTTGAATGTCTAAACCAGTGCCTATCCTGTGTTAGAATAAGCGTTGCCAAAACTCCTTTGCTCAAAATCAGGACACTGTATGCTTGCACAAATGCTTTATGAAATTAATTTAATTTGCTCAGAGTAACCGCGTAGTGGTCAGAATTTGTTCGGCTATCAATGTTTTTGGTTTTCAGTGTCTCAGTGTGTCTTATTTATTCATTAACCGTTGGAATCTTTAGCAAAATGTAGATAAATCCCAGCTAATGTGGTCGCGGTTTAAATGCTTCATGAAACCTTGTTCAGAGTGTTTCTTTGAACCACCGAAGAAGTCAGAGACCAGTGCCTGTGGAGTCCGTTGTGGTGTCCTGTTGTTTTTCCGTCTGGAGCAGTGAACGGTCGCCGGTTATGGGGGAGGTGTCCCTCAGCGTGCCTGATCGAAATCCTCTCCAGCCGCGGCTGTAATTGTGCCCTCCGCCCGCGGCACTGTCATGTGACCCTCCACGACGCTTTGCTTCTCCCGTCGCGGCCGACTCAAATTGCTGTGTAATCCTACCCCTCGTGTGGCGTCACGACGCCGCGTTTGCGGGAAAGGCCGACGGGGAGCAGCGGGAAGCGACGCGCTGTTGCAGTGTCGTTTTCTGACACCCCCAACCCCCACCCGGTCATAATTACGCTGACTACGTTCTGTCCCATACCTTTATTTGTCTTGTTTCATGAGGTCTGTGAGGTCTGTGAGGTCTGTGAGGTCTGTGAGGTCTGTGAGGTCTGTGAGGCTCGTGAGGCTCGTGAGGCTCGTGAGGTCTGTGAGGTCTGTGAGGTCTGTGAGGTCTGTGAGGTCTGTGAGGCCTGTGAGGCGCATGAGGTCTGTGAGGTTAGTGAGGTTAGTGAGGTTGGTGAGGTCTGTGAGGCTTGTGAGGTCTGTGAGGGTTTGTTGTTTTCAGTAATCACGGTGAAGAAAGGCTCGGGGCCACAATAGGGGGAGGCCTGGCTGCTTTGTCTGGGTGTCGCAGTTAAACTGTTGACATGGCACTGCATTTGGAAACATTAAGGCTTTCTTTTGCGTTTGGATCACACGGGGAAAATGTGGAGGTTCAGTATGAAATAGGTGTTCTCTTGTTTTTGAATAATAATTATGATTATCATTTCACTGAATGTGGTGGTACTATTAGTCCATAATGAAGTCTTTATCCACGCAGGCTGTCCTACTTCATTTTGTAAAGAAACCAGGAAGACATTTCAGTGCACGCAAAACATAAAATACTCGCAGGCATGTATGAGGTCAACTAAACCTTTCCACTGGCTTCGGTTTTAGAATGCTAGTTGACATACATTTTGTTAGTTCTCTGGCAGGTTAAATGATATACCGGCCAGCTGGACCTTTTCCTGGGCCTGAAACAAAGATGGTGTGCGCTGGCCTTGGTCTGAGGTCTGGACGGGGGGTTTTGTCCTGTCCCTGTTGCTGTGTGCAGCCCTTGGTCCCAGGGGACTCGTTAGCGGGTCCTCGTTTGCTGCCCATCGCTGGGGGCCCGGGCTCCCCGTGAGGGAGGGGGGGCGCAGCGGGTTGAGCGGTAATGACAGCAGGCCGCCGTGCTGGAGCTGTGCCAAAGGGTCGGCCATGTTGGAGGTAACGTAAACTCACCGTGTTCCCAAGTTATCCCACCTTTCCGTTCCGAACAGTTCAAATTTTATGACGACTAGCTAAAAAATTACTTCCAGATCAGCTTTGGGTTTGTGTGTGTGTTGAGTCTAATTCTTTCTGTTTTCATAAAAACTTGGTATGAGTCACATACGCGATGCATTTCATCATACAGTGACATGGTTATAGTGCTCCACTGTGACATTGTGGTGGGGCAGCTGTTGCTGACGAGAGAATGCGGACCGGGCAGGCTTATATGGCGGTGTTCGGACCATCGTGAGCTAATGCGCTCTGCCGAACACAGGGACGTTGTGCAGTTATTCGTCTGAGATGGTTAATAAGCAGCCATAGTCATAAACCACATTCCACAGGAGAAAAACTACCATTGAACGGACGTTAACTTCCCCGTGTTCTGTTTGGCACACGGTGAGTTTACTTTAGCGCCCGGTGGTTTCTCCTATCTGTGGAAGGACACAGAGGAATGCCCGTGGCCTGTTGGTCAGTGTGCGGTGCGGTAAATGCTGATTTGGGCTGCTGGTCCTGATATGGCCAGCCTGGGCAGGAGCTATGTCTCACTCCATGGCCTCGAGAGTGTGAAACTCGTTCACTAGTAGACGTCTAGTCTAGCTTGTTGTTCCATTTTATTGTGCAACAATGTTTTAACATGAGCCCATTCACCCAAAAAAAATAAAAAAGTAAATAAGAATAATAATCCGGAATGATACTTCCTCTTTACTTTCAAGTGTACTTTGCCAATGCCGGCGGTGGTTACTATGGAAACGAGCTGCCGAGCGCTAGCTGCGGGCGATCCGAGCGTCCCATTGGCTGCGTTCGGTGTTGGTGAGAGACCAGGCGTGGGCTGGGGGCTGGGGGGAGAGGAGGAGGCGCCCCGCTCTACTTTTCTCCACAGACTAAATCTGTGTGGATAGGAGCTGACAGAGGAGGGGAGGAGAGGGGGAAGGAGTGAGAGTCAGTTTAAAGGGGCAGGGGAGAGGGAGATAGAGTGAGAGTGAGTTTAAAGGAGTGGAGGAGAGGGAGATGGAGTGAGAGTGAGTTTATAGGAGTGGAGGAGAGGGAGATGGAGTGAGAGTGAGTTTATAGGAGTGGAGGAGAGGGAGATGGAGTGAGAGTGAGTTTATAGGAGTGGAGGAGAGGGAGATGGAGTGAGTGAGTTTAAAGGAGTGGAGGAGAGGGAGATGGAGTGAGAGTGAGTTTATAGGAGTGGAGGAGATAGAGTGAGAGTGAGTTTATAGGAGTGGAGGAGAGGGAGATGGAGTGAGAGTGAGTTTAAAGGAGTGGAGGAGAGGGAGATGGAGTGAGAGTGAGTTGAAATGGGTTGAGAGTATAACTGCAGGGTAGCCTGGCAGCTGCTGAACCCATGGTGGACCTCAGATCCCTCTGCCTCATTCAGCCTACTGGCACATCCATACCAACCTGCGTGAGAGAGCGTGTGTGTGTGTGTATGTGTGTCTGTCTGTCATATCAAGTGGGCAGGTTACTTTGGTTTCTTGTGAGAGAATGTGTCAGGATTAATCAACAGGAACTTGCAGGAACCAAATATTATTTTAGACTAAGGCAAATACTTTTTGGACTGTGAGCATAAGAACTGGTTAAATGCACTCTAGGTTTGGGCCTTGGGTTCATATAAGGGTTAGACTCACTCAACAATATAATGTGCAATTACACAGACCACAGACTTGTGTTACTTTGCTCATTATTTATTTTATAATAACATCTGCATGAATTTTAATTGTAGGGCAACTGCATTGCAATTACATGAATCATCTGCCCACTTGATGTGGTGTTACTGGAAAGCAGCATATCTGATGAGCTCTTTGTGAAACGGCAAGGCCAGCTGGAAACGTGGTCTAATTACACACGACCCGCGCACCTGAAGCCTGCCCGTTCGCGGTCACCCGAGCGAGACGTCTGCAGGCCGCTTGACAGGTGCTGTCAGGGCAGTTCGTGTGACGGACAGCTGATTTTTGTATTTTATTTTTTATTTTTTCCAGCCAGTTCGCGCTGTTCATTAACTCTGACACAAGAGTGGGAGGGCCATATGGCCCAATGTTAATTTGACACATGGGCTTCAGGAAACCCTAATTATTCTCCTGCACTTCAGGGTCAGTTTCTGTTAACTACTCATTAACGATCTCATCATCTAATGCAAGCAAATGCATCACTCAAAGACACTTTGAATAATCGTTTTCTAACTGACATTTTTGACATAAATGAGTTGTTTGTAAGGCACTAAAAATATATGTGTGAAATTGTACACAGAAATATTGTTTAAAAGTATGAAGAAAAACAAATCACAATTTTAGAGGTTGTGTCTGCTTGGAGCCTGCTTGATATCTCAAAACCACTCTGATAGAACCTTATAATTCCAAGGTCACAAAATGTTTTTACCATAGAGGTTTGACTCATAGGAGTGAGACCAGCAGTCTGATGTTTTTGTAATTTTTTATTTATTATCATTTATTTTTTGGTAATGGAAGTAGAGATGCTGAAGATTGAATCCATCTCACAGTACTGCTTCACTAGCTGGGATGAAATTAAATGTTCAGGTTGTGAACTACTTGATTACAAGACGACAGTATGATTGCAGAAATCGATGTCCAACTGCTCACATTTTTCAGCAATATTGTTGCGGAGCCGATCCACCCAGCAAAAAGAAACACAATCATTTGTATGCCTGAATTTGTGAGTGATTTGCAGTGAGTTCCTGAGATGGGAAAGAGCTGCGCATCGTTATTTGAATGTTAGTTCTTGGGAGCCCTTGATAAATGAGATACACTTAACACACATGAGTATGTCGCTAACACAATGCCCTCATAGCTAACCTCGATGGGGTCTGCTTGGAAAGATTATTCTGGTTTGAGGCTCGTCTGGGGAAAGATGGCGCTCTTAACGTTCTCCTCCCGCGGTTCACAGGTCTCGTAGCCGCGGAAGAGCTGCAGCCGACGATGAGGACAGCATGGACGGGGTGGAGATGGCGGCATCTCAGAGCGCTCAGGAAATGGGTGAGTCCTCCTCTCGCTTTCTTCTTCGTTGGTGCTTCTCTTTGAACTGCCTCTGACCTTCTGCAGCTGCCTGCTGAACCGGCCGCTCTTTCACTCCCACTGACCTCTCAATCAGTGGATGTTGAACTGTTAGCAGTTCGCTGAGTAAGACAGGGCTTCTGAGATGTATCTGCTGTCTTATGAATGAAATGGGCTTTGGAAGCTTGCTTTGTCTGACTGAAAACACAAAGGCCATGCCGTGCCATGCCTTCACTAGTTTTACTTTTTGCTGCCTCTTCAGAAATGGGCAGGGGGGCTAATTTGTCTTTGATTTGGTTCTCTGATGTATTCTCACAGTATGGAGACAGTGACCCCGGCCATAACGGAGGATTCAGAAATGGGTTGACAGTTGGCCGTTGATTGATTTTTTGCTGGCACACTGGAGTATTTAAGGAGAAGTGGGACCTCACTTGCTGTCGAATAGGAATTGAAGCTCCAGGGTTGAGGGGCTGAGTTTATATGAAGCTTCTGAACAGTACGCGTCCCCCCTACCTTCAGAGGGCTCCTGAGCCTTTCTCAGGCGTTTTGGCGCTCCTCTTTGGACTCTGTTTGAAAATGAGACATCCACCACAGACCTCCTGGGGTTTTTTTTTTTTAATGGCTCCTCGCGTCTCGGTTTTGAGATTTAGATACAGACTGACAGGGCCACTGACTAATGCCATCTGAGAGCTTTTAAAATCCCATCCTACTTTATTTCCCGGCTCTTCTCCATGCGCTCTTGGTCATGTGACCCACATTTCACGGAGCTCGGCTGACGGCCTTGAGTGCTAATGTGGTCTGCATTTCTCCTGCGCTTTCCGGAGATAAATTTTCACCTTCTGCTGAAAGACTGAAGATGTGGGGTATGTTCTCCCCAAGATATTCTATTTATAGTCTGAAGCAGGTGCCTCACGAAAATGTTCTTGTGTGAAGGGGAATGGCTGTACATACAATGAGGTCCATAAGTATTTGGACAGTGGTGCAGTTTCTTTTCTTTTGGCTCTGCACTCCATCACATTTCATGTGAGACTATGAATATGAGGAATTGCATCCATTTCTACACATACACAGGTGTTTCTGATTATTCAGGTGTATTCAATCGCTTCTGTAGTGTCGTTATAAGAGAGTTTTCAGTATCTAGACTTTATTATTATTATTCTTGATTCTAGGCTTTTGAATGCCTTTGCAGTCTGTTATTGCGCTTACAATAACAGACTGCATTTTAGGGGAATGTATGAAAAGATGTCATTCCTTCACTAATAACCTGGTGTGGATATAAATTACATTAAAGGTGATAGTCTGCACTGTAACCTAATATTCATGGTTTCGTTTCAAATCCAATGTGCTGGAGTACAGAGCCAAATGAACAGAAGTTGCACCACTGTCCAAATACTTACAGAGCTCACTTTAGGTTAGTATATACACAGGCATGAGCCTATATCGTAAATATAGTTACAAACTATCTCTATATGATCCCAAATCATGTACCAAATACATTGAGGTTGGGAGTACAAGAACATATTTCACGTTTAACAGAACTAAAAAGGTGCAAATGATGAGTCGGAAATTTAAACGACGATGTTGGCAGTGTTGCTAGAGATCAAACAGTCATAAGAATATAGACATTTAAGTAAGCATTTTACTATGATTCATACTTCCGTGCATACATAACTATATGGATCATTTGGTTCTCATCTGAACCTATACGTCAATTCGGATTGATCTATCGTTACACCCCAATAAAAAGCTATGATTAAAATATGATGCTTGCTCCATATTTTGCCAAGCATGATGGGTAATGACTTCATTCCTAGCATTGTCCAAGAAAAATGAACTATACGCTAAAACAAGTAGGCGCACCATGTGTTGACATGTAGAAATGACTCATTTATGCCACCAGTCCTCCTCGACCAAGTCATTTTAGGACAGAACGGGTAGTGGTGGGCCTATGTGTCTTTAGGCATTGGAGTTGCTGTCTGGAATCCTTTTGTACCCCGGTGTAAGGTGCCCACTAGTTGTGTAATGATATAATGATACATTGATCCAGATCGATATATCTGTTCAAAGGGCAAAAATCCCATCGAATCGAATGTGCAGAAATCAATGCATATCATTATGAATCATAGCAAAATATTTAAATCCATATTCTTATGGCGGTTTGCTCTCTAGCAATGCTCCCAACGTTGTTTACAAATTGGATTCCAGCTGCTCATCACTCATAAACGTCTTTTTCTCTCTCACCCTCATTCTGGTTCTATGTGTATGCTATGCTGTAGCAGGATTGTGTTAGCTTGATCTCATATATCAATCACTTATTATATCAGATCATATTTTATTGTAGCAAATTAGCGATATTGCCAAATATGGACCGATTGCCTCATGAATCTAAAATGTATACAATTGTGGTGAAACCTGCAGTTTACGCCCCTACTGGCTAATTAGCCTTAGTTTCTTCCATGAATATCTTTTCTTGTTTAAGTGAGAAGTGCGTCCAGAAAGCTGGTAAATGTCACGACTTTTTGTGACGTTAACAATTGCATGCGCTCGGCTATGTAGAAAATAAAAACAAAGTGGTCATCACTGTTGTTGATGGTCACCCCTGCCTCTCTCCCCATTCCTTTCCTGAGCCTCTCCCATCACTAACATCATTAGCATGTCAGGACTAAACCTCAGGGCTGGTCCCCTCATTCCCCTAAACGCCTCCGCTGGTGAGTGACACTAACTGCCTGCCGTCCCCCGGTGATGTCTTTGAGTGATGAACGGCTTTGCTGCGGGGACACGGGATGCCCCCCCCCCCCTCAAAAGCAGCTCTGTGTCCGGTTCCCAAGGAGCGTGTGTGGAGGAGATCCTTAATGAAGACTAGTGTTTGAAAATGGAGGGCTTCCATGATGAGCCCCACCCAATGGGAAGCGAACCCTGGACTTCCTGTAGCATCGCTAACGATCGCTTGTGAGGGCCGTGCAGAACAGCCTCTGTCGGCTCCCTTTGAGTCATCAGTTTGTGTGTAAACACGGCCCCAGGGCTTTAAAACAAGAACAGTGTACACACTCATCCTTTTTCAAGACGAGGGAGAGGCAAACACTTATTTGGGTTTTCGACCAATTTTGGGGGAAGGGAAGATTTGCAAAACACAATCTTTCGGTTGGCCCGTTCAAAATAGCAGCTTTAATTCTGTGGTTTAACGGAGACTAAAGTAAATTTATTATTTTTAACAGCGTTTCTTCAAGGCGCCCGGAGCTGTCTCAAAACGCCTGTGCAATTTGAGAGCGTTTGGGCTCACCAGGGGTGATTTATCACGTCTTCTTTACTGGGGAGATGTTCCCAATGGCGTCTCAGCCCCCTGGAGTGGCTGAAAGACTGAGAGAGGTGTTGAAATCGTGCTGCTCTGGTGGGCTGTTGTTTTGGCCGTTTAGTTGGGGGTTTCTCAGTACTCAATCGGAACAGCTCTTTCCCTCCCTGAATTTCGCCATCCAAAGCATCCTGCCGTGTTCAGAGATTTTTGGGGGTTTTGTGTATAGGGTAAATATAATGTGTGGACATTACCTTTTTCTAAACTGATACTGGGTAATTTCAACAGGCGTGGATGTAGGAGGCTTTTTTTTAATCCATGAAATGAGTCAGATTGCATGGTAAATACGGGTAGGATGTTGACCCTCTGTTTTCCTGTTACCCTGAAGTTTGCGGTTGTGTGTTTATGCAAGTCATATTTAAACAAGAACTCATGTGTAGACAAATTACACAATGTGCAACATGGATATTGTAGTTATGACATACTACATGCCTGTGGCAAAAAATGGTTCGATTTGACGTGGAAATTAAGGTGACGAGTTGGCATGGGTTCGGACGCAGTTGTGTACTTCATTGCCCTGGACTGTCAGAGTTGCTAACCCCCGTCCACACCGAGAAAGATAACTGTAAATAACTATTGACTGATGAATGATACACTGCTGAACGATAACATTCTGTAAATAGTGGCATAAAGACATTTGAATGTCACACCCTGTAAATATGGATGGACTTTCACTGGTAAAACTCTGTCCGGTGCTTAAAAAGGTTCACAAAATATTCCCATGAAACATGGAGTCCATCCTGCCGGGCCAGTGGGACCCTGTTGTTTACTGGGTCAGCATAAGAGTCGAAAGCGGACACGGCGCTCTCCGCACCTCCCGTACCTTGCGGTTCCGAGCGCAGGCTGGTCCGGAAATGGCACGTTTCCCCCGGACCCTGCGGCTAACGGCAGCTGTCGTTCCGTAGGGCGCAGTTCGGTAATTGGTTGCTCGTACAGTTGGTGGGTAAGGGCCTGTTGCCTTGGAGCAATAAGGCAGAATGCATATGCTTCAACGGGCCGCGTTTCCCCGTATCGTTAATGAGAGCGACTCTATGATGGTGAGAGGCCCAGAGCAATCTCCCTAACAAGCGCTGTAACCTGATGGCAGTTTACCTAATTGTCTGCCGTCTGCTGATGGCTCCCTGGCTTTCTTTAGGACCCTATTTGTTGTACCAGCAGAGCAGTTTGAGAAGAAATTCATTCACTTTGAATGAGTGCGCAATTTGATATCAGTGCTT